>NC_071668.1:21817500-22442500 GCF_028554725.1 Zeugodacus cucurbitae
TTGTTAGGAAACTATTACAAACCAAGTTTCATTGAAATCGGTCGAGTAGTTCCTGAGATATGGTTTTTGACCCATAAGTGGGCGACGCCACGCCCATTTTCCATTTTGTAAAAAAATCTCAGTTCAGCTCTCCTCTGCCATTTTTTCTGTAAAATTTAATGCTTCTGATGTTTTCCCTTAGTGAGTTAACGCACTTTTAGTAGTTTTCAACGTAACCTTTGTATGGGAGGTGGGCATGATTCTTATCCGAGTATGTCAATTTTTATGGTGTACGATGGGGTACGTAAAGGACATTACTGCAGAAAGTTTGGTTTATATAGCTTTATTGTTTGCGAGATATTCACAAAATAAACTTACTTAGGGGCGGGCCATGCCAACTTTTACAAAAAAATTACATTCAGACATGCCCCTTCCTAGTGCGATTCTTTATATATAATTTTTTGTGTTTTAGTTATTACACTATATAGGTTTTCGGTTTTCGCCATTTTGTGGGCGTGGCAATGGTCCAATTTCGCCAATTTCAATAGCAACCTACGGTCCCAAGGAACATGTGCATCAAGTTTTATCAAAATATTTTTATTCAAGTTATCTGTTGCACGGACGGACGGACAGACAGATATCCAGATTTGAACTCGTCTCGTCATCCAGATCACTTTCTTGTTTATAACCCTATATCTAACTCGTTTAGTTTTATGACTTACAAACAACCGTTATGTGAACTAAACTATAATACTCTCTTAGCAACTTTGGTTGTAAGAGTATACAAATTATGAGATTCAAAATGCTATATCTCGAGAGCCAATTCTTCGATTGTTGTAGAGTCTACGGACTCATTATTCCCGTCCTGATGTAGGGCGCCGAAGCGTGGACGATGACAACATCCGATGAGACAACTCTTGGGGTTTTCGAGAGAAAAGTTTTGCGTAAGATTTATGGTCCTCTGAACATTGGACGACCTCCACTCCGGTGGAAAGACCAAGTGCAAAGTGACCTGGCTTCACTTGGCTTTTCCAGTTGGCGCCAAAAAGCAAAAAGGAGAAACGAGTGGCGCGCTCTGGTGGATTCGGCTATAATCGCTTAAAGCGGTTTCTACGCCAAATATATATATATATGGACTTATCTTCTGAAGTTGGAGTCTTACTACAAAAAATGTGTTTATATTTCAGTGGCATCCTTTCATATTAGAGGTACGACTTCAGTCCTTCCGGTAGAAGTTGTTTCCTAGTTGCCTAGGTGGTCTACAGCGAATGACGAATCGAACACACTACTGCCATAAATAGCTTGTTGTCCATAAATATCGTGTTTAACACAAGTGCTCCGTCCTTATCGCATGTAAAATCCACATTACACAATTATTTACTCAACTGCACCGCAGTGTCTTTAAAACCCATAAGTGCGATCCAATTACTTGTCTTTACCATAATGTGCGATTTAAAAGTAAAAAAAAAGCTCAAAGCTTAATGCAACACATTTGTATTGCATTGCGCGTTGTTGCCACACGCTTAAAGCGCTGTAATTTGTATATGGCAAAAGTATAGCTTTAAAAGCAACCAGCCGCAATAATGGTTGGAGTACTGGCTCCACCTCGCTGCAGCACATTTGTATTTAATTCATCAATAATGCAACATGTGCTGCACAGACGCTTTTAATTTGTGCTGCATTAAATGCTTTGCCGTTACTAACCACAACCCTCCCTCGCACACCCACACACACACACACTGACGCTCATTAACTGCCGGTCAAACTGGTATACATATTGTCCTTCAGTAGCGCGTGTGTGTGTGTGTGTGCAGGTGTCTGTGTCCGCTATATTTCCGCTGCAATGCATTGGAACGAGGCGTAGACATTGCAATCACAATTCCCGTTAATGCCAGCCTCAAAAAATGTCAACTCGCCGGTGCCGGTTGTGTGATGTTGCAACCACACCACCCCCCCTCTTCACACTACTACCAATATTAATAAAGTGCATATTGTTGTTGTTGTTATTATTGTTGTTGTTGGTGATGGTGTTGCAGTTGCAGCAATTAGCGCCACGCTTGTCACTCTGCTTGTTGTTGGATGTTGCTGTTGGCCTTGTTGGCGTTGTTGTTGTTGCAGGTTACCTTTTTGTTGTTGTTGTTGTTGATATGCATTGATTTTCTTGTTGTTGTTGCATTTGTACATTGACTCTTTGTTCTTGTTATTTTTGTTGTAGCTTTTGATTGTCTTTGCTGTTGCTGTTGTTATTGTTCGTATTTTTATTTCCATTGTTGTTGTTGTTTATATTTTGTTTTTGTTGTTGTTATTGCTTTGATGTTCCATGTTGTTGTCTGAAACCGCGAACCAACCTTTAATGCCAGCAACGTTAATGCAACATCAGGCCACAACATATCGTCGTGGCAGCAACAGCAGCAGCTATACAGCTACACATGCACACACACACACACACACACAAATTCGCATTCGATAACCCACGTGCAACAAAAGAACCGCTAGCCAACCGACCAGCCTTGCCAGCAGTAACGCCGATTTGCAACACAGAACAACTAAAGTGACACAGAGCTGAAGAGATAACCGTTCAACCTGTATTGCTTGCTGACGTCACCGACCGAATAAGCAATGAGTCGCAGGACTCTCACACTTACATATGTGCCGTACATTTGCACAATACGCCAGCAGCGTCTGACCGCAATGTCTGTTGCAATTTATTTTTGATCTACAGCAAATGCTCTATACAAACAACAACAACAACAACAACAACATGTATAACAACAACAACAATGTTATGAACAACAATAAAAAAGTCAATGCCAAATAAGCGAACAGAGCGACTGCCAGTTGCAAGCAGTCGATTTGGCCAATAACCTGCAGGCCGCCCTCTCCACTCCGTATAACGCTATTGACTGTTACATAAAAGTGCTGTTACTTTGTGCATAGCTAGTAGGTGAATGACTAAATATGTATGCAGGTGTTTAAGGTCTTGCATGCGGTTAGTCAGTCGCCTGTTTATTCATTATTATTATCGCTAGGTTGATATACAGATACATCATATATATCTCGCTGCTTGGGTGCTATATATGTATATACATAAGTACATATGGTCCAAGTCATTATTTGCGTGCAATCAGTAAAAAATAAAAAAATGAAAATACAACAACAAATTGTACATAAATTATTCCACTGACCACCGCGCAATAATTCGTAGGTCAGCTAACTGTCGTTGCGACGAATTAATTTAAAATTTCGCATAATTTAATTATAAACCCAAAATCCACACGAAATCCGGCTCGTAGTGCAATTGACTTTAACCGTCATTATTTTGCTGTTTTTTTTTTTGTGTTGGTTTGGCTGTATTGTATATCAATAATGAATTAATATAAAAGAATAAGAATATTAAAGAAGTAAAATAGTTTGAACTCGGCTGTTAACGAGTACTAAATATACCTACGAGTATATCACATTTATCTCACTTATTAAACGGAAAATCTGGTGGAGGACCATAACAAATAATTCTTCGCATAAATAGCCGAAGGGAATAAAAACATATTTCGGATAACGGATCCTGATTTTGAACCCTCCACATACTGATAACTCGACAGCATTCAACAAAGAGACGGATTAGAGAATAATAACATATTTCGGAATGGATCCTCATTTTTAACCGACCATGGACTAACAATTCGACAGCATTCGAATAAGAGACGGAAGGGAGAATAACAACATATTTCGAAGGGACCCAGATTTTTTATCGTCCACCGACTGACAACTCGACAGCATTCCATTTAGAGACGGAAGGGGAATAACAACATATTTCGGATAACGGATCCTGATTTTTAACCCTCCACATACAGATAACTCAACAGCATTCAACTAAGAGACGGATTAAAGATTAACAACATAAGTCGGAACAGATCCAGATTTTAACTGACCACAGACTTACCACTCGACATCGATGGAAGGGGGGATAACAACATATTTCGGAATGGATCCTTATTTTTAACCGATCAAGGACTAACACCTTGACAGCATTCGAATAAGAGACGGATTAAAGAATAACGACATATTTCAGAATGAATCATAATTTTTAACCGACCATGGACTAACAACTCGACAGCATTCGACTAACAGAAGGATGAGGGAATAACAATATATTTCGAATGGATCCAGATTTTAACCGACCAAGGATTGACAACTCGACAGCATTCTAATAAGAGACGGAAGGAGAAATGACAACAAATTTCGGAATGGATCCTAATTTTTAACCGACCATGGATTAACAACTCGACAGCATTCGACTAACAGAAGGATGGGGAATAGCAACATATTTCGAACGGACCCAGATATCGTCCACCGACTGACACCTCGACATCATTTGACTAAGATACGGAAAATGGAATAACAACATATTTCGGAACTCCACAGACTCGGACAACTCCACAGCATACGACAAAGAGACCGAATGGAAGTTATCCAACCATTTCACTGTTCGCACTACAGTTGTGACTTCGTTCACGGAACGTTAGCTGATTTTTATACGAGCAAGGGCTGAAAACTCAGTAGCAAGTTCCACAATTATATTTGGAGAATATTTTTGCTACCATTCAATATTATAATGTTTAACGAAAGTTCAGTCTTTGAAAAGGCTCCAGAACGGACTATTAAGTATTTTTTATTTCATGAAGTGATGTGGAAGTAAAAGTTGAAGTAGGTAGGTAGCTATAGTGGATGTCAGATGACGCAACTAGATCTTTAGGAGGCCCATTATGAATTCACCGGGACTGGTATTCGCACATGCAACAATGTTCTATCTGAGGCACTCTGTGTCCATTATGAAGTTGATCAACTCAAAAGGTTTTATGTGTGTAATCTCCGAGATATCATCGAGACAACGGTTTCCAATTGTTGCGATTCTTTTCCTATACAATGCTTTTGCTTAGCAAATGTACAGCAGTCTCTTCTTCTTCTACTTCTTGATGGTTTCTAGAGTAGTCATTGAATGGTATCCCCAGTCTGGCGCCATGTCTTCCTATCAGATAGTGACCTGTTATCCCTCCTACTAGAGTCCTTATGTAATTTTAAATTTCAATAGCCGGCATATACGGCCCTTATTTCATTCAATACAAGTTTGTCTGCTTGTTGAGCAAGTCATAAGTTACTTCCCACCGAGACTCAGCCCCATCTATGGCATGTTTATTTCAATTAAGCGTCTACAAGTGGTCAAAGGTATCTGGGATCCAATTGTAATTGTAATTGCAAGTATCTGGAATAATGTGTCCAAGAAGCCATTGCAGGTTTGTCGTGAATAGGAAGTCAGTTCCACTAATAGTTCATGGCATTCTTTGACTTTAGAGGAAATCTTTAGGGACTTGAGTGATTTCAAAGCCGCTTGGATGTCTGTAAAATTGTATACGTGTCTTGTCGTAAGCAACCTATTTGTTAGGCTTTCTTTAATTGCAGTAACCTCTACTTGAAAAACGCTGCAGTGATCTGGTACACCTACCACTTGTTTATCTAATTTAGATCGGTCAGTAGATTTACTTGTTGCTGTTTCCTTGTCTACGTCGTTATTGTCTCACTTCTCTCTGGTGGGAAAGGCAATATTGAGAGACGAATTTGGATTTCGGAAATTCGTGGTATTGGGTGGGTTCAAGTAACATTGTCAAAGACATATAGAAGGACGAAAATAATTGCAGTTGATATGTAACGGATATGGGAAGATCTGAACCGATTTCAGTTGTATTTAGGACCAAACCGCAGGACACGCTTAACAAACAATCCGACCTAAGTTCATTTAAATTTCTAAGTATTTGTGAAAAGGACGAACTGGGGTTCATAAATCTTTAGGGATCATAAGAAAGCTAGGAGTATACACAGACTGGCTTCTATAACTTTTGGTCTCAAGTCAAATTATGTTAAATGAAATATATATACATATATATATATATTTGGCGTAGAAACCGCTTTAAGCGATTATAGCCGAATCCACCAGCGCGCCACTCGTTTCTCCTTTTTGCTTTGCACTCTCCACTTGATCTTTCCATCGGAGTGGAGGCCGTCCTCTTCCGCGGCTTGCTCCAGCGGGAAGTCTCGAATAGTTACGTTTAATTTTTTATTAGCTATCTTCTTTCGAAAATTATGACAGAAACCCGGGAAGTGGGTCGCATATCAGAGTAATTATTTTTTGGGTTTGAGAGAGGTGTCCATTGATTTCGACTTTGAATTTGAATTAATATATCGGACATATTGTCCGATATATACTAGTTAGCATCAGACTGAAAGAAAGCATGAAATTCCTTTGTGGAGTCCAGAGTCACGCATAAACCGATTTCACTCAATTTTAGTACCAACACAGACTTGCTATTTTTATTTTGTGAACAATCAGATAAATTGTTTAAAAACTCAACTGGTTGGATTTGACAATTTGGTGTCTGCGGGAAGCTATGAACCTATTTCATAATTTTTTGAAGGCGAGATACTTTTCAGGGTCACTGTATATTATAGTTTCTATAAGGGTTTTGATTGTTGTTGATATAAAATCCTCTTGCGATTTTCAAAATATAATTTGAAGAGCTTAAATCGGTCGAGTAATTCTTGAGAGCCTCCGATTCCGTTTAGGATCTCAAACAATCTTCATAGAGTACCAAGGACCACTTTGTTCTCTGCAAGATATCACTCTTTATTCGCCAATTGTCATCTATGTAAATATGTAATTAAAATAATGCCACCCACTCACCTCATAGCAAAATAAGCGTCAAAAGCATCTCCTTCCTACATTTATTTATGAATGCAGTGTCATTAGTAAACATAGCTTTAAGATAATTGTCACATATTTTTGCTCTTCCTGCTATCTATTAAAATTATTTATTACTCAACCATCATTTGCACCAACCTCTTTTACACCACGCATACTAATGACTTTGTCCACATGCGCGGCTCTCGCACGCGGCTGCGTCTAATGAAAGCAACTACTCGTCTACAAGAAGAATTAAAATGCCAGACTTGCCATTGCTCTGCTGTCGGCTTGTGCTGTCGCTGAGTGCTTCTTAATTTCCTTACTTCATTTACAATTCGCGTACAAATTAATATAAGCATTTAGCATTAAAGTGGGGAGTACACGGAATTTGCTTTGCGCAGAGAATTGGACAGATGGAATTGGGTAGATTATGCATACAGGTCACGTTTAGTGGAAAGGCTGTGCTGGGTTCACGAAAAATTGGTTACATAAACGAGTTGTGTAGGAGATTTGTGTACTGACAGGGGTGTTGGTACTACAATATGGGTCTCAAAAGTCGGCGGTGTGTTCTGTTGTTAATTGTGCTTAGTTTTGGTACTCCTTTACTCAAAAGATGGGGAATATTTACACATGAGTATGAGACTAATTCCGTCAACGAAGTTCATTTGAATAAGCTTTGCTTTTCTTAAGACTTATAACAGAGCGAGGAATGGGAACCGTCTTGACTTAGGACTTGAGTATTGAAATATCCTAAAATTTTTTGTAACTTCAAATTCGTGCTTTAATTATGTCAATTCGGAGTGTTCGGGTCTTATGGTACCTTTCAAGAAGAAGTCGCTAACAAATTAGAAAGCGAAGTCGCCTCATCCTTCTTTAAAAACTTTTTTTGACTCGAAAGGTCATTTCTGGCGAAATAGTTTCTGCGGAAGTATGAAATCCCTGAAAAATCTAACGATTCGATTTGTCTTATGAACATGAATGAATGAACAAATCACATATTTTTTGGAAATTATAGGGTGATCCATTTCCAAGTTCTCTACTTTTTTTAAAGAAAAAACACAGAAAATTCAAATTTAATTAGCCTACTTCAGAGATGGTCCATCCGTTAAGTCCAATTTTCGACGACTCGTTCGAGCACTTCGACTGGTAACTGGTGAATGACACGCGTGATGTTTTACTCCAAGGCCTGAATCGAAGCGGTAATGTCCGCATAGACTTTAGAATAACGCAAATGGGCGGAACCACGCCCGTTAATTTGTATACAATTTTGAATGCAGCTCTTCTGTGCCTTCTTTATAATGAAATTTAAGGCTTCTGTTGGTTTTCCTTACTGAATTAAATAATTTTTAGTAGTTTTCGACATAACCTTTGTATGGGAGGTGGGCGTGGTCCGATAATAATCCGATTTTATCCATTTTTGGACTATAAAAGGAAATACCTGGAAAAAACAACTCCTCAAAGTTTCGTTGATATAGTTTTAGTAGTTTACGATATGAACAAAAAACTTAGTAGGGGGCGATGTCACGCCCACTTTCCCAAAAAAAATTACATCCACATAAGACCAATCGTCCTAGACCAATCGTTTTTACCAAATTTCACTTTCATAGCTTAATTTATGGCTTTGTTATGACACTTCATGTGCTTTCGGTTATCGCCATTTTGTTGGCGTGGCAGTGGCCATCTTCGAACTTAACCTTCTTATGGTGCCAAGGAACACGTGTTCCAAATTTCATTAAGATATCTCAATGTTTACTCAAGTTACAGCTTGCACGGACGAACAGACCGACATCCGGACTTGAACTCCACTCTTCACCCCGATCACTTTGGTATATTTAACCCTATATCTAACTCGTTTAGTTTTAGAACTTACAAACAACCGTTATGTGGACAAAACTATAATACTCTCTTAGCAACTTTGTTGCGAGAATATAAAAATCTCTACTTGGATCACCCGTTCTTCTTACCCAATTCTAATCAGGTATCTCAGATTGCTGGTGTTAAGACGTTTTTAAGCGTCTAAAAATCGGAAAATGCCTGTCTTACCCAGTTTTAGTGTTTGAACTGGTTTGTAGCCTGTCAGCATAATCATACTAGTTATTCGTAACCTATAGTACCTCTTATAGCTAATAGACCCTTTCTGTTTGCGAAATTTCACACTTTCGATGCAAAATTTTAGGGGTATGTGAATCACAGAGCCAAATTTTATATATATTTTCTTCGTAACTATATCCATGAGTTTCCATATAAATTTCTACCAACAATAAAATTTCCTGCATATCTTCGCAAGTCGTCTACACTTTTGTTGTCATGTTTCTTTTAATTGCCAAAATGCGAGTGCATATTATTTTTTTTCTACACTCAACACAGTTATATTTAGCCAGTGGGTGCGTGAGTGCGTGACATTTCGTCACGGTTGGGTATTTTCATATGTAAATGTCAACACTATTTACCACCAGTGGATTGTGTCATGTTGTGAGTGAGCTATATGAAAATGTCAGCCTGTATTTTACGTAGGATTTTCGGTCTGAATTTTGCCATCTGTCGCATATTGTGCGTGACTTCGAATTTATCATTGTTTATTAAAATTGTGCTTGCCAGTTTCTGCTAAAAAATAGCACTCATAGTTTGCTGTCTCACTTTGGGTTTTCGTAACACCAACTCACTTGGCTTCAAAAGAAAATTTCTATAGAAAGCAATGTTGTTCGACATACGGTGGTGCAAATTTATTTGCTATAATTGAGATTCTCCTAAATGCATTGTCTAAGAGAAAGGAAAAACTTCCAAAAACTTGTAATATTTGACAAATAATAATAATAAAAACAAATTTTTCACAGGCATCATCATTCATCATAGATTAAGGTAATAATCACTTGGTGCCTGGTCTGTAAATGGGACTTTATGGCTCTTTACTACAATCTATGTCATCTAATAGCCTCTTCACACAGCCAAATTAATTGAACAATTAAAATTTTGTTTGAGAAACCAGTTTTTGCCTTTCACCCAGTCGACTACTCGTTAATCGATCAGCTGAACAAAAATTGCTAAGAGAGTATTATAGTTTTGTTCACACAACGGTTGTTTGAAAGTCATAAACTCAAAGAGTTAGATACAGGGTTATATCTATCAAAATGGTCAGGGCGACGAGACGAGTTAAAATCCGAATGTCTGTCTGTCCATGCAAAGGATAACTTGAGTAAAAATTGAGATATCTTGACGAAACTTGGTACACATGTTCCTTGGGAGGGTTGCTTTCGAAAACCACCGCCACGCATACAAAATGGCTAAAACCGAAAACGCATGAAGTGTCATAACTAAGCCATAAATTAAGCTATGAAAGTGAAATTTGGTACAAAGGATCGGTCTAGGAAGAGGCATATTTTGATGTAATTTTTTTGGGGGAAATGGGCGTGGCCCCGCCCCATATAGGTTTTTAATATATATCCCTCGCAAACCAATAAAGCTACATAAACCAAACTTTCTGCAATCGGTTCCCTTACGTACCCCACCATACACCATGAAAATAGTTGAAATCGGAAAATAACCAAGCCCATCTCCCATACAAAGGTTGGTTGAAAACTACTAAAAGTAGGTTAACTCACTAACGAAAAACGTCAGAAACACTAAATTTTATAGAAGAAGTAGCAGAAAGAAGCTGCACGCAGTTTTTTTGACGAAATGGAAGATGGGCGTGGCATCGCCCACTTATGGGTCAAAAATAATACCTCAGGAACTACTCGACAGATTTCAGTGAAATTCGGTATATAATATTTTCTTGATGCCCTGAATGCACATGTGGAAAATGGATGAAATCGTTTCACAACCACGACAACTTCCTATATAATTAAATTTTGAATTCCATCTGATTCCTTCATTTTATCATATATACATGAGGATCATATATACATGGAAAATGGATGAAATCGTTTCACAACCACGACAACTTCCTATATAATTAAATTTTGAATTCCATCTGATTCCTTCATTTTATCATATATACATGAGGAACCTATGAAGATAGCGAAATAAAATTTTACACTAATACTGTATTTGAGCAGTGACATCAATTGTGAAAAAATCGGACCGAAATCGGACTATAACTTTTCAAGGTCCTTGATATCGAACATGAAGAACTCAGTGCCTTATGGTAATTTTTCACCGAAAATGTCGGTAAATCTCTCAGATATTTTAATTTAATTCAGAAGGAACCTTTTTCTTTCAATAGCGTGTCTCTGTACCAAAAGTTGTTAAAATCGGGTCATAACTTCCTCTAGCTCTCATATAGCTAATTATAGGATTTTCAAAAATACAATGGGCTTAATCTATACTACTATTATAAAGAGGAAAGATTTGTATGTATGTTTGTAATGAATAAACTCAAAAACTACTGTGCCGATTTCAAAAATTCTTTCATCTTTGGATAGCTATATTCACCCCGAGTAACATAGGCTATATTTATTGCTATATTCACAACTTTTTGAAAATGGTTACCCGGTAAGCCGTGATGGAGAATCTTAATCTGAAACTGAAAATTGTCTTGGAAGTCATTCTTTTCGCAACGTAATCGCGTGCCAGAGAGTCGAGTAACGAGCGCTCGCGCTTGAGAGACGAGTGCAGAGCGTGTGCAGCGTCTTGAAGAACAAAATATTACGGTGTTTTCTTTCCTGTTTCTTTTCTTTTCTTACATGATAAAAGAACAAACAAATGTCTTCCTATTATGCTGGTCAACTTTCATCCACAATTTGAAAATCCGAGTACAGGGCAGAATAAATGTTACATTATTTTGAGAAAAGACAACGCTATTAGAAATATACAAGCTCACACTAGGGAGGGCGTCGAGCTCTGAGCGTTCCCAACGCTGAAGTTGGGATAGTCATATACTGGGTAGACGTTAGAATTCCCGTTTGACCTTTCTCTCCCTTTCACTTTGTCTTTGGAAAAGAACGTGGAAGATTCGAAAATTATAATTATATTAATATCATTTCCCTACTGAACAATAGTGTGCGCTACAAACTGTCACTCAATCGGACTTAGTATATATGTATGTATAGTATATAGAACTGTAAGTATATATATAGTACATGACATAACTGTAAGCAAGACATCATATTCGGACAGTTGTCGACTGCGTACTTGTAGCATTGAGATGCAAAAAGTGGAAACGTAGCAAATCTCGCATTATTCACAGAATCATAAACAATCTTCAAATAGTGAACCAAAAACATTGAGGAAATTCATTTCAAAAGCTACCACGGCCGACCAGTAGTTAGAGAGGGTGGGGCTTGTAAGCTGAAAAGGCAGCAACACTAAGCCGCTTTTAGAAAAGAAATAGCGAAAAGTAGAGTGTGAGAGAGTAGAAAAAGAACAGAAATCATTTGTGCTTTGACTGACTTTTTGCTGAGGTAAACGATGTTCATAACTCACAGACACAATGTCAACCTAAGTTGTTGCTGTAGTTATTTCATACACCCACTGTAACGTTGTTACCAAGGATTGCCGACTTGACTGACTATCTGGCCGCGTGGCTGGTTGACTTGAGTGACTAGCTAAAGCGTTGTGTGTGGGCTATAAGTACGTGCACACACACCGAGAAGACGAGCGTATAAATGCGCGCATTAAGACAGCAGCAGCAACAACAACAACAACAACAATGTAAAATTCCATACAAATGACAGCGACAAAGGCTACTACATGGAAAATTACATTGCCAACAATAAATATGACAACTGTAGTCATTGCATAAACACACACAAAAACACACAGAGCCTTACATAAGCGCCTATATACACGTACATATATACCGTTATAACGGTTACACGGTTGTGCGCTTAACCATATTATGCTCATAGCAGCATGACGACCAAACAAATTATCCTCTTGCTTTTTATTATTGCGGGTAATTTATTTAAAGAAAATTGAAATACACACCATTTACCTGAGTCGAGTTGACAAAAACAACAACAAAAACAATAGCAACAACAACAATAATGACACAAAGTACCATTTGCTATGTTGGCTAGAATTCGAATTAGAGTAGCTGCTCACTCGCTTGAGTTGACTTTACTTTTGCCATCATACATACATACACACACACACACACACACAGTTACATAACTGTTTTTTTTTCTACTAAGCTTTAAGCTCATTGCCAACTGCGCACGTTAATAACCTTTAGGCGCGTGTTGGTTCGCTTGCAGCGCATACTTTGTGTCTCTCTCACTCTCACTCTCTCTCGCTCTCTCCTTCTTTGTGTGAGTGTGTGTTTCATGCTGTACTTGAGATACGGTCGTGCGTTTTTGTGGCAGCAAAACTAATTTATTTATTATGCGCCATTTTGCCAAGTATTTACGCAGCAAATGAAAATTTCACTAACAGCAGAAGTAAGGTGGGGCTAAGCTCGTGCGGCACTTACTCTCGCATATATTTTTTTCTGCATCAAACTGTAGGTTTTATTTAGCATAGTTAAATTGATGGGATTTAGTTGGAATTTGCACCGTTAGTACACAAGGGTGATTTTTTAAAGGAAGGGTGATCCAATTTTCGTTGACTTCTTCGAGCATTTCGTCTGGTAACTGACACTGTGATGTTTTGCTCCAACACATGAATCGAAGCGGGATAGTCCGCATAGATTTTAGGCTTTACATATCTCCGCAGAAAAAATCCAACGTTGTGATATCACACGATCTTGGTGGCTCAAAAGTGAAACGGTCTACTCACCGAAGTGTTCTCTCAATAAATCCATTGATTGATGCGATTTATTGGAAGTGGCACCGTCGTATTGTTGAAACCAAATGTCGGCGCGATCACGAGCTTCAATTTCAGGCATGAAATAGTCGGTTATAACGATCGCCATTGACATCATTTTTGTAGAAATATGGACCCATGATTCTCAAGAGCTATATTTCCAAGAAATAGTATTGAGATATCTTTCTCACATGATCAGTCTGTGGGATTAAGTTAGTTATATGAAGGTTTGAGAACAGATTTTCTTCAAGTTTGTAGAAAATAACAACTTGTTAAGCAAAACATTGTCATTAAATTATACAGAGATGGGGTTCATATTGACTAATATATAACTCATAAAGTAACCGGTATAAGGAGTCTCCCCGTCTAAAGGAATGTTTGCGCTGACTTCAACCATTTTTGGTACCGATCACAGCATTTTATGTGCTACACGTCTACCTAATTTTATTAATATATCTTCGATTCTGACCGATAAATATATATAGTATAAAATCACTGAAGGGAGCGTGAGCTTCATATACGGTAGACAGAGCTAGCGAGAATGATGCTATCAGTTTTGAAGCAGGGTTATCATGTGTACGAAGCACTGCTCATATAAGGATGTTATGAGCCAAATTTGGATACGATATTCCCTTTTCTTACAATAACGGCATTTTGTGGACATGGCAAAAATCCGTTTCCGAGTTTATATAATATAAAACATCTTTATATTTATAGATAAACCTATATATATCCCGGTTAGTTATTGTTACAAACTAGCGTTAGGGCATCATACACTATGCAACATGTTGCCGGTGTGGTATAAATATTGTTCATATCCTTACAGCTGGTGAATGGGAAACAAGAAATGGAAACCTCGAAGATAATCTACGTATATAATGAGTCAAAAAAAGTTATCATTGTAATGAAATACTATGCCACATCATTCCCTAAGCATTTGCTTAGTTTCCACGTTGCCGTGGCAAATACACACACACACACGCATACGGCAATCCACCGTTACAGTGTTACCTGCAAAGTCAACAATCATCGTCCTATCTGTTTGGCCAATCTTTTGATTAAAATTGACACTGATGAAGGCCAGCTGAAATGAACGTTTGCTTTGGCTAAATGAGCGTTTATGATTATTACAAACATTTTCTGTACACGCGTTGGCTTCCGCTGTTGAAGATTTCTTCGTTGCTTATTTTGGCTAAATAAGCCAGCCGGCTGAAGACCTGTGAAGACGAATACCGATCAAATCATGAAAAACATCGAGTTAGACCAGCACGTGGCAGCTCGTGACATCGCCCAGGAGATGGGAGTTAGTCACCAAACCATTTTAAACCATCTGCAGAAGGCTGGATGCAAAAAAAACGATGTTTGGGTGCCGCGCAAAAAACCTACTTGACCGAATCAGCGCCTACAATATGCTGCTGAGATAGAACGAATTCGACCCATTTCTGAAGTGGCTGGTGACTGGCGACGAAAAATGGTTCACGTACGACAATATCGAGCGAAAACGGTTGTAGTCGAAGGCCGATGAATCATCCCAAACTGTGGCCAACTCGGGATTGACTGTCAGGAAGGTTTTACTTTGGGTTTGATGGGATTGGAAGGGAATCATCCCCTATAAACTGCTCCCATATGGTCAGACGCTTAATTCTACCATATACTGCGAACAACTGGGCCGCTTGAAGCAGGCGATCGACCAGAAGTGTCTAGAATTGGCCAACAGAAAGGGTGTAGTGTTCCACCAGGACAACACCAGAACACACACTTCGTTGATGACTCGTCAGAAGCTACTGGAGCTCGGTTGGGAGCTTTTATCACATCCGCCATATAGCCCGGACCTAGCGCCAAGTGATTACCATCTGTTCCTGTCCATGGCGAACGCCCTTGGATTTAAATTTATTGATGTCGGTACACCGAAAGTATGACTACTGAGGTCTTTCAAACACAGTCTGTCGAATGCAGTTTCCATCTCACCTTCCTCCATACAAACTTTGGCATTTTTGGTTTGGTTCCACTCAACTCACATACGCAAAAAAAATGCATGGAATAAAACACTGCCTAAGATTTCACACAGTTCACGTCTGGAGTGAGGTTGAGTGAGTGAGTGAGTGGAGATTGTGAGAAAAATGAAAACTATGGAGGATCCTTTAAAGTTCTTGATGCGAAATGAGCCTTTTTACTGGATGAAATGTATTTTATTTGAACAAGTTTTGACGTATTTTGATTCAGTGACAAATATTGGAGGTGCCCAACCACAGTAGAGACCTCTTCCTGGACCCCAAAAGTCCCCTATGACTTGTTTTATACGACACATAACGGCGAGTGTGGTGGCACACAGCCCACTCACTACAACAAAGCAATGAGGATTTTCGGTATTCCTTTAAATAATTGATGCAAATTTAGTATTCATTTAAGTGAAGCCATATTGAGTGTGCCGCATACCAACATCACTTAGCAATAATCTCATTATTTTACGCCAAAGCACGTTCGTCTACAAACAATTTGCCATCGCAGTGTTTATATGAATTTCGGTCGGCACTAATTGTGCGTGGCATTTACGTAATTGACGGTATTAAGTTTATATCTGGTGTATAATCAATATTTGAAAAAATATGAGCAAAGTTGCAAGAGACTGTTTAAAAAGTCTGCCAAACACTGGGATACAAAATAGAGATTCATGTATACATACATATATTTGATGGAAATTCGAAGGAATATAATCACAAATGTTTTAAGGCTATAGTTTCGTTCTATTAATACCATATGAAAACAAGTAAGGAAGGGCTAAGTTCGAGTGTCATCGTACATTTTATACTCTCGCAATTATTATTAAGATAATACACAATTTGACCCACATATTCGGCATATAGTCCACTAGTATAACGAAAATCATTATATATAGTATATGAGGGCTGAGGTAATTCCTGAATCAATTTCATTTATTTACACCACCAAGCTAGATTATATACATATCAATACGCCCACTTAACTTTGGCTAAGATATCTAAAAAAATATAATTAGGTATATGGGAGCTTTGGGAAGTTATGACCCGATTTTTACCATATTTGCAACAGAGACACACTATTAGAAGAAAAAGATTCCTTCTGAATTATATTAAAATATCTGTGAGATTTACCGCTATTTTCGGTGAAAAATTACTTTTAGGCTCTGAGTTCTTCATGTTCGAAATCAGGGACCTTGAAAAGTTATAGGGCGATTTCGACAATTTTTCTACAAGTGAAGCCATAGATCATATACAATATTTGTGTTAAGTCTTATTCCGCTATCATCATAGGTTCCTAATGTATATATTATGAAGTGAGGGAATCAGATGGAAAAAAACTTAGTTATATGGGAAGTAGGCGTGCTTGTGAACCGATTTCGCCCATTTTTTATAAGTGTTATCAGGGTGTCAAGAAAATATTATTTACCGAATTTCATTGAAATCGGTCGAGTAGTCTCTGAGATATAGTTTTTGACACATAAGTGGCTGACGCCACGCCCATTTTCCATTTGTTTTTAAATCGGAGTTAAGCTTTTGGTTTTGCCATTACTTCAGTGAAATTTAATATTTCCGAAGTTTTTCTTTAGTGAGTTAACTTTAAGTAGTTTCAACCTTTGTCTGGGAGGTAGGCGTGGTTCTGATGATGCATAATCAGATACTAAAGGGAAATATATCCAGTAAATTTGGATACTTATATAACTGAAGTAGTTTGGGAGATAATATCTACAAAAATATATTTGCGGGCGGCGTCACGCCCGCTTTCCAAAAAACGAAATTCCATCCAAATATGCCCCGCCCTATTGTGTTCCTTTGTACAAATATTATACGGATGACTGATTGAGCTCAACGCCGATGTTAAGTTTGGTTCTTAGACCTTTCTTCAGTGAGGGAACATATATAAGTCAACTGTAAAGAACAATCCTTCCGTAAAGTGCCTGGAATCTATTAGAAAGCTGTATATATCTTTTACTTCTATATTCATATGGTTGTCCAAAAAAGTGAGCTCCCACAATTTGTACCCTAATCTAGTAAAGGCGTGACATTTTTGATGGAAATGTTAAAATGATCCAAGTAGCTTCTGCAGCTAGTGTCCGAAATTTCTATTTAACATTACTTGGGAAATATGTATTTACTTTACCAAGGTTGAAGAGTTGCTTAGTCCACTTGCGATTTTTATTTATTTTTTTGCAATTCTCTCTTTCCACCGTTTTTGTGTAATCTACACAATGTTGCATCTTAAACGAAACTCGCTTATATACAATATAAATATATTTACTTTGGTTGCTGTCGTGCGAAACAATATTGCCAGCAAAGCCATGCTCAAATATTTGCTCACAAACTCGTTAGATAAACACAATTCGTAATGTGTGACATTCAATTGAGTAGAAAATTGAGTTTACGAGAGCGAAATTTTATATTGCATCTTATGGAGAACATTCAGTGACGCTGCGTCTACATATTATTGGAGAGCATACAAAGTCATCTACTTGTATATATGTATGTAACAGATATATTTCTAGACATACATATTATGGTGATCTGCTATTCTTCTAGATGCATTCATGTGTTCTTCTAGCTTTCGAATCTCTTCGTCGTAGTATCATATTTATTTTCTTTCCTAAATAGGCCACAGCCCCGGCGGCTATTTCCCCACTGTCTGTTCAGCAAGCAATTGTATATATTGTGAATGGAGAAAGTCAAAAGATCGTTGCGGATTTAGATCTGGAGCACATGGTGATTGCAAAAAATATAAACTATCAATTGACAAATTTATCTCATGAAGAATTTATACATATCGCCTTATTTCCTCGTGAGTGCATGTGAGTTCAATACCAAACTGTTGAAGGCGAAACAAATTGCTTTGATTCATGATAAGATCGATTACAGTAAGTTGTAAGCATGTTACCAAAAATTGTATGTAACCTCAAATGCATCCTTCTTAGAGAATTAACATCATTTTCAAGGCTATTATCTTCTACCAATATGGCGACTCATCTCTCTCTTCACAAATTTCTTCCAAAAGTCTATGTTCTCTGCGTTTACAGCAATGTCTCCGAAGTTTCGAACTAACATCACCGAATCATCATATTCATCATCATCACTGTCTTCATAACTCGAAATATTCCAAACAACAAGTTTCTCTTTTGGGCACATAACAGAAAACAACATTTTTTTACCACTATGGACCAAAGTTGTCCACAAGCAACTTGTGAAACTGAAAAAATACTCACTTAATACACAAACCACTAAAAACAAACTCAGTTTGCAATCAGTATTATTACATGTTTTTCGAACAAAAATGTATTTTTATTTTGTTATTAAATTAAGTTACAAGAAAAAAGAATTGTAGCCACATGAATCAAGGAAAAATATAAAAACACAGCTCATCAAACTGGTGAAGTTGTTCTCAGGCATCGTCGGGTTAGAGGTTGGCTTACGAACGCGGCCTTATTGCCATATGCACATGTTTAAGAGAATAACTATCCCACGTTTTCCACAACACACCGTATTTGTACCACGTTTTCGCTAATGCTTCTTCCAAATAAATACCATTCAGATTGCTGCAAATTCCATCAAATTGAATTATCATTAATTATCATGTGAGTTAAAAGTGATCTATAAATATTAGATATTTACTATTACCTCCAACCACATTCAATAAACCACCAACCTCCTGTACATTTTGTACAAATTCTAGTTGTGAATTTTTGATCAAGGTGATATTTCAGAGAATCTCCAGCTGTGCCGTTATACTTTCCAAGTTTATTCAACGGATACTCTTCATCGGCATTGCCAATTGCAAAACTATCATACATAGCATAGCGTGTTTCATTCTTAAAGTTTTCTAAGTGAATCCACAGCTCATGGTGTCGCGATTGTGTCAGCGCATGTATTTTATCTAAGCCGAGAAACAAATTTGCGTTCAAATCACCAAATCCGTGTTCGTAATCAATCCAATCGCGGTCGAAGTCGGTCTCTCTGCTTTGTCGACGTTGAATTAGAGCCCATGGTTCACCGCCATCGGGATCTTGCAGGCAATATACTTGGAATGGGTGGGAAAAGAATTCAGCTAAGTAAAGTTCATAAACGCCGCTCGCTGCATATGTGCCATTTGGCTGACGCATCGCTTCAGCACAGGACGTTGAACATTTCTTTGCAGTTCTTAGTAGAATTTTGTAGCCTTCATTGTGAGATTCTATTAACTTTATGTACTGACATTTGGAGTTTGTTTCGTTATCACGTTTCTTTATTGTCAACAACTCATTTTGCAAACTAATAAACAAATAAAATAAAAATAAAACAAAAACAAAAACAATTATTGAAAAGCAAACGTTAAGCACTCTGGGTTCATACTCGGTTAATTTGTTGTTCAGCTCTTTGATAGTGCTGACGGCATCATCACAAAGCTTGTTGCAGAATGTCTGGAATGGGTTACAAAAACAAGAAAAAACAAAAATATTATGATGACTAAATGATGACTCTTTCTTATCAAATTTATGAATATACATATTAACACTCATGTGTATGTAAATAGCTATGCAAGGTGTCTACATATTATTGAAGAATTCTGCAACAAATTTATGTTCACACAAGTTAGGAAGTGCTAAGTTCGAATGCAAGCGAATATTTTATACTCTCGCAATTTATTTATTTAATATTTTTAAGATAACACACAATTCGATCCACATATTCGGCATTAAGTTAACTAAAATAACGCAAATCATTATATATGAGGCCTAGGTTAATGCCTTGATCGATTTCTACTATTTTCACCACGAAACTACACAATATCCATGCAAGCTAATACACTCACTTAATTTGGCTAAGCTACCTGACATAGTATGCTATATTTACTATAAAGCCCCGGAAGTGTTAAAAATCGTAAATAAATATATATAATACATACCGGTGTTTGAGAATTCACTTGAAGTAATATATCACACCCTTGCGAATGCAATATAAACGCACAGGTGCAATAAAAATATAGAAAACGATGTGCCATCTTGGTGTCTAAATCTTGACTGAATTTTATGTAGCTAATCTTCAATTATGCTGGAAGCAGGAAGCAGCCATATATTGTTCACCAAAAATCTAGTTGTGATAACGAATGACCTTTTGATCATGCTTACCAACTGAGAGACAATGCAAATGATCACAACTAATTCCAATGAATTTAATTACTGCATGATAAGGTCTTTCGCTCAACTCAACTCACGATTGAGTTATAGCACTTAATGCTACGTTCGAATAAAACGATTAGGTGGGCTTGTCAGAAAACACAAAAGACCTTGAATACTGAATTCCGTGCTTTGCGTTAGATTAAGCAACCGTTCGCTAGTTCAGACGGTGGAGGCTGTTACCCTCGAAATCACCGTCGAAATCAATAAAATTCTTAGCGATAATCGAAAATTGTATGAATTCACTTTTGAATTTCCTCTACATTCACTATATTCTCTGGATGTCGACTTTTAGCTTTTCTCAGTACTCGAGAGAAACGGTGATCTCACAGCAAATTATTATAGACTATTGTTTGAAACTACTTGCAGAACTATTTGTCTTCACGGGCTTCGATTTCTCAGTCATGAGAGCGAAATCAATACTTTATCTTTCTCATAGATCGCTTCTTTGTTGAGAATTCGAATGTGTGGAAATCTAGTTTCAGCAGCTTTCTAATATCTGTCTTTTGGAGCGATTATGTTGAGTCTGTGTGTTCACTCCCAATGTGGCTGCCTCCAATTACCATTTATTGCTGTCCCTCTGTGGCCATTATAGTAGAAAAGCACTACCAAAGGGTTAAAGAAGTTGGAGCTAAATTATATTTAGTAAATTCTCCTTTGTACTTTCTCATGATGATCTTGGCTTTGATGACGATATTCATTAGCTTCTTAAGAGCCAGCCTCTTTCCCTTGCATAGTCGAGGTTGATTTCTCTTACGCAGCAGTTCAGGCAAATGCAAATGATGAAAGAAATGAAAGAAATCTGTGGGATAGTTGACTCAGTCATCCATGGTTTGTAGCTGTGTAAACTCTCCCGGAAGGAAATTCTAAATAATCACATTGAGATCAACGACATCTTTGATTCTTTGCCGTTCACTCAGCCAATTATGGTTCTTATATTGTTGATGTCCGGAAAACACGCGGAATAAACTGCTCTTTCTAGTCTGTAAAGTGATTGAAATCTGTTGGAAATGTTATTCCTTCGGTCGAGGTGTCAACTGCGACCTTAACAATTCCAATATCTAGCAACTGTTTCGAAAACAAATTATTCTATTTGAAGTGCTCTTTATTGATAATGCGTCGGCGACATGATTTTCTTTACCTGGTTTATAAAAGATTTTTGGGTTGAAACTCTCTATGAGTGACTTCCAGCGTTTAATTTTAGCATTTGGATTTTTATCCGAAACTGCGAATGTTAGAGGTAGGTGGTCTGTATAAATGTTCAAATGGTTTACACCATATAGATAATTTCTCAAACTGTTAAGTGCCCACACTATTGCTAAGAGTTCTCGTTCATTAGTTGCTAAATGTTCTACTTTTTCTCTAAGTGTTCTCGATATCATGGTTATTGGTTTCTTTTCCTGTGAAAGCACAGCTCCTAAACTCCTTGAGGAAGCATCGGTTGTCAAATCAAACGGTTTAGTGAAATCTGGATACGTTAACGTGACATCCTCTGATGACAGAATTTCTTTAAGTTTGTTAAAGGCGTCTTCACCTTCTGGTGTTAATTCCACTTTAATTTTTTTTTCGATTGGGTAGCACTTACTTTGCCATTGTCCCCTTTTAGCATGTCTGTCAGTGGTTGTGCTATGCTGGCAAAGTCTTTGATAAAACATTTATAATAGCTTGCTAATCCCAAAAACGAACGAAGTCCGCGAAGTGTGGTCGGTTGTTCATAGCATTTTATGCCGTTGACTTTTTCAGGACTTGTTTTTATACCATTTCTTGATACGACAAAGCCTAAATATTCTACTTCTTCTTTGAAAAACTTTGATTTTTCTACTGATACTCTCATATTAGCTTTGTAGAGATTCGTAACACACCCATTCAATGTCCCTTACGTGATCTTCGGCTGTTTTTGAGTAGATGATAACGTCATCGACGTAAACGTGACATGTTTTGCCAATTTGGTCCCTTAGAACATCATCGATTGCTCTTTGAAATATACTCGGGGCGTTTTTAAGCCCAAAAGGCAAGTTGCCATTATTCACACAATTCATACTTGCCATTATTTACAGAGAAGGCGGTTTTTTCCCTGTCCCTTTCTGCTAACTCAATCTGGTGGAAATCAGACTTCAAATCAAGTGTGGTAAAGAATTCAGCACCCTTTAAATTTGACAATATCACCATTGCACTTGGCATCGGATACTTGTCCTCGATTGTGATCTCGTTCAGTTTTCTGAAGTCAATCACCAAACGTTTCTTTTTATTCCCTGCTTTATCTATTCCTTTTTTATCAATAACCCAAATCGGGTTATTGTAGGGGGACCTTGAAGGACGAATGATGCCATTGGCAAGAAGGTCAGCTACTTCTTTGTTTACGAAGTCTGCTATGCCCATAGGATATGGGTAGAGTTTGGAGTAAACTGGTTCTCCGGTTTTTGTTCTAATGTTAGCAATAATATTTGTATTGAAAGGCAAAGACTCGTTAGAATCTGCAAAGGCCTTCTTTTTATTAGTTATCATTTTAGAAAACAGATTTCGGACAGAAGAAGGAATCTCTTCCCTTCTTACATTAATAAAATTAACATTTTTTCATTCATGGAACAACAGGTTTTCGTTTCCAAAATCATGTCGTATTATTCCATTGCTCAAGTCTATTTGAGCATTTACCTGGTTTAATAGATCTAATCCAATTATACCATCAAAAGTTGATATATTAGGTAAAATAAAAAATCTGTAATTACACCGAACATTTTAATTTTGCACTTTTGCCTTACAGGACTATTGCCATGTAAAGACTTTAATAAAAATGGTCTAGATGTGGGAATGATATTTTTTATTTCGGGTATTGGTTTGATATAATTTTTTGATGCTCCTGTGTCTACCAGTAGTTTTATTTTCCTCCCATGATTTCCTACTCCACGCTCAATCCACGGGAGAAGGGATTTACCACTAATCTATTTTGATTTGTTCTATATTGTTTGTTTGGAAAGTGAGGGTTTTTTTGTTGATGTTCTATCTTTTTCTCTGCGTTAATACTTTTTTTAATTTTATTTTGATCTTCAATGGATGTTGCAAAATTTGAAGCGAATAAATATCTCTCTCTATTTGATTCTACCTCTTGTGCTAATGCTAATGCACTAGGTAGGTCACTAGGTCGGTCACTGGTCGCATAACGGCCTTTTTAGACCTGATATGAAAATTCGTAAAGCATCTGCCCTATATTTTTCGCAAATGGAATCGGCTATTGGACCTTCATGAGTCATTATAGTCTTATTTGGGAGGAGAGTCAATTTCTTCTCAACCTCATCGAAGTATTGGATCACAGAAAGATTACCCTGTCTTAAAGTGGAAAGTTGCTGTTCAATTAAATATATCGGACGTTTGTCCGCATATAATCTAGCTAATCTAGCTATTATAGCATCGAAATTTAACACTGTATTAAATGATGATAAAACTGCATCAGCCGAGCCTTTAACTTTATTTCTAATTATTCCAACTGATTGGAAATGTCTCGAGCTGCCTTGGTATGTTTTAAATACCTCATATGCCGTATGGGCGGCCTGTCGCCAGTACACATAGGAACTTATTTGCCCATCAAATTCTGGTAATGATTTTACCAGATCAAGGGGCTCCTCACACTTCACGTGGGGTAATATTCTTACTGGCTCAAATGTTTGTGGAGTTTTTCCAGTGGTCAGAGTGGTCATTTGGTCCGTCAATCGTTGTAGTTTAAGGTCAAATGATTGTTGTTGTTGTTGAAGTGCGCCAGTCATGGCAGCATGTATTAAGGCCGTTAATTGATTTGCGTCCATTATATTTCGTCGAGAAGTTTGTAAATTACTAATTTTTTCAATCAAATCTTCTAAATTGTCGTTATGGCTCATTAAAACGTCGTTTACATAAAATTGAATAACAACACTGTCACAATTTTTTTTAAAGCTATTTGGTTTTTTTATAAATTTATTTCAAGTTATTTAATTTAATTTATAATAACCTCAAAAATATTTAAATGCTTTTGCACACTTTAATTTTAGCTTTGAATTTTTTTTGAGCACTCTACTTACAATTTTAATGCTGCGTGGTCCATTGTATTTATTTAGATTTAGTGGATAATTCTCTGTCCTTCTACGATTCTGCCAGTCCAACGTTGGGCGCCAATTATTCTATTTGAAGTGCTCTTTATAGAGTCTCTTTTAAAACTAAAGATACAATTCACTTACAACTATAGCTTAACCTACGTTGCCGTCGCTGCACTCGCTGTAGTTACCTGTCGTAGCCGTTGGGAGTATGTTGAGTCAGCGAATCCCACGATGCTTGCTGTTGGCATTAAGTTACTATTTTCAGATTGTTCTGTTAGACAGACAATACAGACTGTGTAACTTGACTGCCAGCGTTTCGCGTTAACTAACACAACCGCAGTTTGATATTGTTGCAGAAACAGTCGTATGTTAGAGTTAGATGGCTCCACCAGAAATTGGTCCAGTCCAGTGCCTCCAGCGACCTCTTGTTGGCCATTGTAGATGCGTTCAAATTATCAACTTGCATATCGGGATTATTTCCGCCACAACGCTATTTTTGGTGATGTTACAAATTGGTGTTTCCTTGATTTGCAATGTAGAGGTCATTTAGGGGTAATTTCAATAGCAATGAAATTATGAATGATTTTCCAGTACCCCCGAGAGCATCAAGAAAGTAAATTCCTCCACATCCACTATTGAAAGTTTGCATTAAACCATCGCTTGCAATTCTATGTTGTTCATTATATTGTGGAATACTTGTGCGAATGGTTTCGGTCAATGTTTCAGTATTTTTGCGCATTTTCGCATTTTTGGTCCCTCCAAAGTGAAAGATTTTTGTCAGAAATTTACTGAGAATATTGTTTTATTTCATATAATTTCGTTTTACATTTATATTTACGTATAAAATAGTATAATAACCAACAATTTTATTACTATGTAAATTCCTCAATTTACTGTGTAGTATAGTATCAAGCGCTCTGATTCATACTTTACAAATCCTATATCGCAACAAACACTGGAATGTTTGAGGCATACATACATTTTTGAATCATAAAAACAAAACAAAATTGCTGAGTTTTACATTATTAATTAAAACACTTTTTACATTTTTTTCGAATATAGACACCCCTTATACAAATGAGTCATGATTCAAATCAATTATCAAGATTTTTCAATATAACTTCAAAAAACGTCGGCCGGACGGTTCCGGTTCTTTGCTCAATTTTACAGTAAATAATTGTTCGTTCAAGAGAGAGTCCGCCCAAGAGAGGGTTATTTGTTCTACAAAGTGAACATAGAACTTCAAGTTAGGTATCCCTCTAATAGATGTGGCTGTTAGTAGAGGTTTCTCAATTCGACTTTAAATAAATCCGCACATACCATATTTTCTAACTGTCCAATCTCTCTTTTTTTCCACAAGTGATGTCTCAGCTCAAATACAGTATTTGTGTAAAGTTTTATTCACTATTTTCATCGGTTCTTTATGTATGGGTGATTCTACGATAAGAGGTTTCAATTTCATAGAGAAAACGGGATTTTTTTTCATGAAACCTCTATACTATGATTTTTGTACCTTTTATTTATTTTCTCACGTAAGGGCAAGTCACTTAATACATATTTTATTACTTTTTCGACGACCAGGTTAAATACATCGGCCAGGGGAGTGACGTAAGGTTTATGGTAGATAATTATTTTACCAAAAGCAAAAAATTAATTTAAAATAGTATTACAATAGTATTCTTTCCTAGATGAATAAACCATAAAATTAAAATAACAAATCAATAAATTCACTCTTTATCCTAAATAAACGAAACAAATATTAAATATAAAATCTTAAGATCTTTCAGAAACATATCTGACTTTTTAAAGACGTAATATTTATATCCTCTGCCCTTTCAAAAGATGATTTGGCATGGGGAGAGTCTGGCCAACCTGATCTTATTTATATATTCATACATATATATTTATACATATTTGGCGTACGCACCGCTTATGCGATTATAGGCGAATCAAGTTTTGCGCTAGTCTTCTCTCCTTTTTGCTGTCTGGCGCCAATTGGAAATACAAATAGAGTCGCTTTTTACTGGTTTTTTTCCAACGGAATGGAGGGCTTACAGTTCCTCTGCTTCCACCAGCGGGTACTGCATCGAACACTTTCCAAGCAACATGACCTAGCTAACGTAGCCTCTGTCTTTTTATTCGCTGAACTATGTCGGCGTATAGCTGCTCATCGTTCCATCATCTGCGGTATTCGCTTTTGCCAATGTTCAAAGGACCATAAATCTTCCACCTTTTCTCGAAAACTCCTAGTGCCGTCTCATCGGTTGTTGACATCGTTCATGGTTCATCGAGAGAGGACTTTAACATTTAAATGTCCACTCAGTTCAAACTAGCAGTCCAAACTAGCAAGAAAGAGTTTCAAGACTCAAGCAGCTCATGACTTCCGGTCCGGGTGGCAGTTATTTTGCCAGGGGAAAGACTTTTTCATGAAAAAAATTATTGTTTTAATTGACTGATTTATTTTTTGGGTTAATTATTTATTTCACTTTAATTATCACAGTATTAGTAATTTAGAACAATAAAGGCAAATAAATTAAATGAATAATATACGTTATATGAATTGCCAGGGGAGAGACAAAATCAGTTTTCAAATCCAGTACACCGCACGATCGGGCCGCAATAACTAAAAAACTACAGCGCTCAAACGGATTTCGCGTTTAGTATTGTTAACTTCAGGCTGAAATGAGCCCATGAGCACTAATCTCAATGCGATCGTCTTTGAATTTATGTCGTACAAACGAAACAAAATTTGGCAAAAGTTTATTTAAAATATTATATGAAATAAACAAAATAATTTTGTTTTTTTTTTAACAATACTTAATTTTAATTATTTTACGTCCGCTTGAACTTAGTTCAGGTTTAGCATCTCATACAAAAAATATATGTATTGTCCGAAAGTTAAATATAAAGTAGCAAGGGGACAAGCCAGGGGAGAGACTTTTTTAGACTTTGTAAGGAATTTCAGAAAAAATTGCGTTAATTATGCAGTAAATTCTAATATTATTTAATACACTACATTAAGATGATGTGATTCATCAGAGTGAAGCAATCAGATGGAATTCAAAATTTTATTATATAGGAAGTAGGGTGTTAAGAAAATATTATATACCCAATTTTATTTAAATCGATCGAGTAGTTTTTGAGATATGGTTTTTGATTCATAAGTGGGCGATGCCACGCCCATTTTCAATTTTTTTTAAATCTGAGTGCAGCTTCCTCCTACCATTTCTTATATAAAATTTAGTGTTTCTGGTGTTTTTCGTTAGTGAGTTAACGAACTTCTAGCAATTTTCAACCTAATCTTTGTAAGGTCGGTGGGCGTGGTTATCATACGAGTTCACCTTTTTTACGGTGTGTAATGAGATATGTGAGGGAAGTGACTGCGGAAACTTTGGCTGACATATCTTTGGTAGTATACGAGATATGTAGAAAAAACTCTGCAGGGGCGGGGCCCCGCCCACAAATACCAAATATGCCCCTTTCTCCTTCAATCCTTTATAACAAATTTTACTTTTATAACATTATTTATGGCTTAATTATAACACTTTATAAGTTTTCGGTTTTCGTCATTTTGTGGGCGTGGCAATGGTCCGATTTCGATTGCGTTATATACTGCATTAAATATCGATTTCAATACCAACCTCCTCAGGGTGCCAAGGGATATGTGTACCAAGTTTCATTTAGATATCTCAATTATCGCTTGCATGGACAGACGGACGGACAGACATCCGGATTTCAACTCCACTCGTCATCCTCGTCATCCTCATCATGTATGTATGTGATTGGCGTTGAACCGTTTAGCCGGTTATAGCCGAATCGATGAGAACGCGCCGTTGACCTAGGCAACGTAGCCACTGTCTTTTTATTCGCTGAACTTTGTCAATGACGTCGTATAACACATACATACAGGATGGGAATGATAACCGACTTGTAGAGTTTGATTTTGGTTCGCCGAGAGAGGACTTTACTTTTCAATTGTATATATATATTACCCCATATCTAAGACTTCTGGATGACAAAAACGCCGTTGGGTGAGCATTTTTAGGTGCGCTCTCGACATGAGAAATTGTACATAAAAAATCAAGTTTATCAAAGCAATGTGGGCACTTTTTAAATGGACATGAAGTATAATAATACAGAAACTATATTCGAAGGAAGTGGTTTTATTCAAAAGATTAAATATTAGCAAATACAAAATTTATCAATTCTCATCCATAATTTCAACAACTCTTATATCATCATTATCAGCATTTTCATCATTTTTATCAGGATTTTCATCAAATTCTAAAACTGAAACAATAGGTCTATGGTAACTAAAGTATGAAATGAACAATTTTGATTTAAATCTATTTATATATCTTAAATTAATGATTGATTTTTGACATCTGCAAAGTTTATGTTGAAATCTCTACTCAAAACGTTTCGTTGAAGTGCTCAATTGTCTCATGAGCCAATAATTCAGTCAAGCTAAACCAAAATGAGCCATACCACCAAAAAACACCAAGAGTATAGCTGAATGAATAAAGTGATACGAATATGATCAAAGTAAAACTGACGAAGTCTGTGCCGCCGCTAGGCAAATGTGGCGTGTGGGAATTGACTAACGATGTGTTTTGTTCGTTCATATTGTGTATTACATTTAATGTTTTAAGTTATTTAATGGCAGTAAAGTTAATACTTTTAGATTCAAATAAATTTCTTTTAATATTAATATATTGAAAATGAATAAAGACGCACGAAAATGCAAATTCAATGAAAAAATGAAAAATGGAATGTGACAAAGTTCATACTGGGTATCTTTACTTTCGTGCTCAGCTACGAAGTCACAATTCCACTCATTCCGATCAGTGTACCGAACTCATTCAACCAATGAATAAGTGAGTAAATCAAATTGTTACTATACACTCGTTTGAGTCATAAATTGACGGCACATATGAGTGTAGAAATACTATGAGTTTTTTTTTGATATTAGTATTAGTACTCATTTGCACGAATTTGTTTGGCTCATGAGTTAGTGCACTAATTTCATTAGTACTCAATCTGGTGTATATCTGTGTAAAATCTCATCTACCGCGAAAACGGCTGAAAATGCTCACCCACAAAAGTGCCTAACGCGCCATAAGAAGTTTTCACTTCAAAAAGAAAAAGAAACAAATAAATTGTGATGATTAAATGATGACTCTTTCTTATCAAATTCATGATTCAGAGAACTGTATGAATGCCTAATTTTATTACTCAGAGTAAACACGCTTCAAATGCGATGGCAGTGTCCACTCACTCTCATAGATGCATTCCGACCTAATATCTGCTCACGGAGCTAGGAGTGATGAAGCTACTGAGCCACTGGTGTATTTGCTGTCGTAGAGTATTTGTATTTGTTTTGCACACTCTTCTTTTTGATTTTCACTGACTTGTGGCGATCTTGCTCAAAGACAAAAGCAAGAAACTCTCATCACCAGTAGCGCGTGTACTACGCTCTATTATATTGTGTTTGTGTACGAGGGCTGCTATATATATTTCTGGCCTAATAATGAGAATAGGAATATTTATCAACGAAAATGGTTTTATTGTTTTTCAAAATATTCTCCATCAAGATTTATACACTTTTGCATGCGCTCAAACCAATTTTCGAAGCAATTTTTTTGAGCGATTGTCAAATTGTGCGGGATCCAACGAGAACAAACCTTTTTTACGGCCAGGTGTCTATCTGAAGCTATGTTACATGACGGTCTTGCATTATCAGTTCACGTACGGCATCGATGTTTTCTGGTACAAAGGCTGTTTTTGGACGACCTTCACGGAATTCGTCTTTGAGCGAGCGTCGGCCACGATTGAATTCGTTGTACCAGTTTGTCACAGTGCTATAGGATGGTGCTTCATAGCCATACAAAGATTTTAGTTCATCGATGCACTCTTGTCGCGATAATCCACGTCAAAAGTTGTGAAAAATTATCGCACGAAAATGTTCACGAGTTAATTCCATTTTTTGGCCGAGATGAATTTTTTAATTCCCTGTAAATAAAACAATTCACGATTAAATGACAAAACGTTCTGAGTGATGTTATGCTAAAAAATGTCAAATTTTCCAATGGAAATGTCAGATTGAACCTGGCAACACTTAGTGTTGCCTAGGCCAGAAATATATATAGCAGCCCTCGTATTTTTTTGTTTTTTTTTTTTTGTGCGTTGCTTATTACTAATAAGTCTACTTCCTAAACGTAATATACAGTTATGTGAAAAATAATAAGGACAGCGATGAATAAAAAGTAACTTCAATACAATTGTAATAAAGGATGGAAATTTTTGCCAGCTATGGGCCTTTTTTTATCACTCAATATTAATAAAAACAGATTCCATAAAAATATTTAAAGCTTTTGCACACATTTCGTAACCAAGTCATTCTTTGTTCAACAAGGTCAAAATACGGGTGTGCGTTTTAATAGGGACAGTCTGTCGTTTCAATAATAATAACGAAAGTATTTTTATTAAAACGTGTTTAAAAGATAATGTAAGAATAATACTTGAAGTTTCAATATCAATCTATGAGAACCTGATTCATTTCTTTATTGAATAAATATGGGAAAGGGTCAGCCGAGATATCCGAAAATTTGAGAACATTTAAAAAAAAATGGTCAAACATTGAAATTTGTACAGAGAAGCAGCAAATTTAGAAAGCCCAAAATATCATTGTCCGTCAAAAAAATATATTTCGCTGTGATAAGAATAATTAATTTATTTCTTCAAAACAAATTCAATATAATTATAATAGTGATGTTGACCCATCATCTATCCGCAGGGTGCTTACAAATAAAGATCTCAAGCCCCTAAGCCCCTAAGCCCAAGATATATGCCTATGTTGCCAAGAAAGAACGTGTAACAAACACTAATTTTTGCTGAAGGACATGTGCTTAGACATTTCCTAATCTGACAAAACAAATGTAAGGTTATTTGGTTCTGAACGAGGAAAATTTTGTGGAATACAAAAAAAAAAGAAAGTTCTCAATGAATAATGATGAGCTTTGGGAATTTTTCAGAATGCTGGAAGGCATTTTCGGTTTTAATCTGTCAAAACTTAGTTTCCTCCATGCCGAAGCGATATGGATCCAATTTAAACAAGCATAGATATCCAAAAGACATATTAAACTAATTTGAAACTAATATTAACAAAATTGAAGGAAACCAAGTTTCATTTTTTTATTTAATATTGTAATTTTTTAGTAAAACTAGAGATGTCCTTATTATTTTTCACATGTCGAAAACGGGTAATTATAAAAAAAATTAAAATAAAATACAAAGCTTTGCTGAAACTACGTAAAACTAAAAAAACAGTTAATTTGAATATGTTGCCAATAAATTGCGTCTTTAGTTGTCTTTGATTCCTCCACATTTCTAGATTGACATTGACTTCATCTAGACTATGGCACTGTCCTTATTATTTTTCACATAACTGTACGTACATAAAAGCAGCGCTCAAATTGACGGCTTCCGTAAATCTAGTATTAAGCATGTTTTGAATGACATTCTCAATAATGTTTTTGATCCACGGCAGAGCGCCATAATAAAACATTAGAACTAGTTTCAGCGCTGTATAAGTTAGAAACAGGAATAATGACAATTACATGGAACAGAATTCTAGTATGACTAGTGTTCCGCGCAGTCGTCTGATCAAGACCTTAATATAGGACACCCCCTTTATGAATTATTACATTATTATGTCCAAGCAAAGCGATCCACATTTTCAGATATTCAGGAAAAAGTCAAAAGTTGGGCAGGCTGTGAAAGTACGACCATTTCACCGGCTCTACCACACTCAACGACTTTGTTGTGAATCAAACCCCTGGACAACGTTTTGAAATTCATTATTGATATCGCACATTCGGCTTTCATTAAACGTATGGGAGCATACCATAAAATTACTGATGTTTTTGGAGTATTTCGACAGTTGAAATCCCATCAAACAGAAGAGATTTCGAAAACGCCTCAAGTATGGTCAGTGCTTACCAAGATGATTTGGAGAACAACTTAGGCGACGAACTAATGCAGCTCGCTAAATTGCTGAAAATAGTTGAGGCTACTTTTATCGACATCAAGAAACAAAACTCTCTGGAACTGCCATTTTTTTTAAACATTAATTAAATAACTAGCAGACCCGGCCACACGTTTTTGTGGTTAAGGTATACATTAAATTAAGTTGGTCTAATCTTGGCTTCGGCGACGATATAGATTACTCGAGGTCGATTTATGTTACGTAGCATGATGACAACTCACACTACTTTTAATTGCAAAGTGAGTGTTGATAGTACAGTCAATTTTAAATAGTTTGGGATAATTGACTACGTCATCCTGGTTTGTAGCTGTGTCAACTCCCTTGGACCGAAATTCTAAATTGTCGCATTAAGATCATCGATATCTTTGTTTTTTTTACCACCAATATAGGTCATTCAATAAGTCATTTTAGGTTATTATATTGAGGTTTAATGTCAGGAAAACTTCTCTTTCGAGTCAATGAAGTGACAGAAATCTGTTGGAAATGCTATTAATCCATCGAGGTGTCAACTGCCAACTGCTTCTACAAACGCAATTTGATATTGTTGCAAAAACACTCATATGTTAGTTGTTAATTGGCGATTCTTTATATGTCGCCACAAATTAAATGATTTTAGGCATGCGATTAGACCGTCAGTAACAGTTGATCCAGGAATAATTGGAAGAGTCTGGCGTAAATCACCCGCTAACAGAATACTGGCTCCACCAAAAATGTTCATCGACAATCAAGATCTTTTAAAGTCCTGTGCAGTACCTCCAGCGACTTCTTGAATATTTGGAAAATCTTCGTTATGGCGCTATTTTTGGCGATTTTGCCCACTGGTGTTTCGTTCATTTGCAATTTAGGAGTAATTTCAAGGCCGAATGTGCCGTTTGTTTGCTTACTAACAGGTGCCAAGTTGCCCCTATTCCCGTTAACATTGGTGAAAATGAGTGAAATTGGTTCTGGAATTACATCAGCCCTCATATACTATATATGATGATTTTCTATTGGACTTTATGGCGAATATATATGTCAAATTGTGTGTTATCTTAATAAAATTACATCAATAAATTGCGAGAGTATAAAATGTTTGGTTGCCTTTCCCTACTTGTTACAAATTGTTTTGGCCTATCAATACAGCATTATACAATTGAACAATGATATAAAGGTTTTAACAAAGCAACAATGACAACTTTGAAAATAATATTATTTTTTGTTTTCTTTTATTTATAATTTTGTTGTCAATTCAAATAAAATCATCTTCTTGTTATCTTCCTCACAATTTTTCCATACTTAGTTTCTAATCCTTCCCTGACCTTCCATAAATATTTCAAAACTAAAAATAGCCAGATCGGTTTGGCCCTTCTATACTTATTGCGAGACTAACGACGCAAATTGTTTGTATGGGAGATTAGAAAATTGTGGATTTAAGACTTTTCCAGGCAAATTTTTTAAATTTTTCTCTCCATAACAACCATCCCGGTACCTTTAGAAAACATTCTAAAACAAGAATTTGCGAAAACGGTTTAGCGGTTTTCGAGTTATGCGCTTAGTAACACATTTTGCGATAGGGAACCGATCGCGCGAGTGATCTTAACCCCCCTCCCGTACCCCCGTGCCCGAGTGACGCCTACAACTCTACAACGCATAGTTAGCCGCCGAGCGGCTTTTAAAATTTTTAACTCGTGATATCTTTTGAATGGAATGTCAGAATCTAATAATTTAAAAAGTGAAATAATAAATCATTTATTTCGATAAGGATTAATACTAAGGTACAAATAAAGAGCCTTTTCAAGTAGTGGTATTTTAATTAATTTTTTTTATATAAAATCGCTTATAGTGACAAAACTATAATAGTTAGAGATGTGATGTCGCGACGTTTTTTGTAGATAATGATAAGTTCTACAAAATTGTAGTACATCACTTTGTTATATCTTTAATCGTTGTCGCAGCATTCGCGATTAAAGAAAGTTTTTTGGTATTTTTTTTTACATTATCGGAGTTTTGGTAAGAAACCCTATTTTTTTATACTCTCGCAACAAAGTTGCTACGAGAGTATTATAGTTTTGTCCACATAACGGTTGGTTGTAAGTCCTAAAACTAAACGAGTTAGATATAGGGTAATATATATCAAAATGATCAGGGTGACGAGAAAAGTTCAAATCCGGATGTCTGTTTGTCCGTCCGTCCGTCCGTGCAAGCTGTAACTTGAGTAAAAATTGAGATATCTTAATGAAACTTGGAACACGTGTTCCTTGGCACCATAGGAAGGTTGCTTTCGAAAAATCGGACCACTGCCACGCCCACAAAATGGCGAAAACCGAAAACACTTAAAGTGCCATAACTAAGCCATAAATAAAGCTATGGAAGTAAAATTCTTAAATTAAATCCTTATACAGTCCAAAAATGGAGGAAATCGGATTGTAACCACGCCCACCTCCCATACAAATATTATGTTGAAAACCACTAAAAGTGGGTTAACTCAATAATGAAAAACGCCAGAAACCCTAAATTTCACATAAGAAATGGCAGATGGAAGCTGCACTCAGATTTTTTTACAAAATGGAAAATGGGCGTGGCATCGCCCACTTATGGGTCAAAAACCATATCTCAGGAACTACTCGACCGATTCCAATGAAACTTGGTTTGTAATAGTTTCCTTACATCCCAATGATATGTTGTGAAAATAGGCCAAATCGCTTCACAACCACGCCTACTTTCTTTATACCAGAACTTAGAAGACGATCTGAATCGTTTACATTACAATATATAAAGTAAGCACTAGTGAAGATATCGGTGCAGAACTTTGCTCAAATACTCCGTTTATAGTGTGGCAGCCCCTTTCTAAAAATCGTCGAAATCGGACAATGGGTTTTCAAGGCCCCATATATCGAACATGAGGACCTCGGTGCTTTTAACCTAATATTAGGGTTTCGAACTTTCAATATCCTTTTTACAATATAATATAAATAAAGTTAAATAAATAAATTGCGAGAGTATAAAATGTTCGGTTACACCCGAACTTAGCCCTTCCTTACTTGTTTTCTTCTAATGTTGTGTTCCAAAAATGGTTAAAATCGGGTCATAACTTTTCCTAGATCCCATATTCCTAATTATATGTTTTTCAAAAATACGATGGGCTTTATAAATCGTTTAATATGCGATATATCTTAGCAGAATTAAGAGAGCGTATAGTCTTCGATATATTGTATCTTGCTGGTGAAAACGAGTGAAATCGGTTCAGGAATTACCTCAGCGCTCATATACTATTTATGATGATTTTAGTTATTCTATTGGACTTTATACCGAATATATGCGTCGAATTGTGTTATCTTAGTAAAATTCCATCAATAAATGGGCAGAGTACTAAATTTTCGGTTGCACCCGAACTTAGCCTTTCCTTACTTGTTTTATGTATTGTTGTTATGGGTACGAAGAGTTAAAAAATTTAAATGTATTATTGTTTTATGTGTGAAAATTAAAAAAAAAAAAAGTTTTTTGTTGTTGCAGCTGCAAAGAGGAACACCACACTTGAGACCCTATTCTATATTTTTCCAATTCAGAAGGCACTCTCTAGCTTTTCAAATCAAATTATTTCTTCGTGAGTGCATTTGAGTTCAATGCCAAACTGTTGAAGGCGAAACAAATTGCTTTGATTCATGATAAGATTGATTCCTATAAGATGTAAGCATGTTACCCAAAAACTGTGTGGTGTGTGGTGCCTCCATCTTAAAGAATTAAGATCAATTCTTTCAGTGCTCTCTCTTCACAAATTTCTTCAAAAAGTCCTATTCAATTACGACTCTCTGCGCTTACAGCAATGTCTTCGAAGTTTCGCCCTAACCTCACCGAATCATCTTCTCCACTGGCTTCATAACTCGAAATATTTCAAACAAACTGCAAAATGTTGATAATTTCATTTTGAGAACAACTTTCTCTTTTGGGCACATAACTGAAAAAAAAAATTGTTCACCACTATGGACCAAAGTTGTCCACAAGCAACTTGTAATATTGATAAAATACACACTTAATACACAAACCACTAAAAACAGACTCAGTTTCCAATCAGTATTATTTAAAATTTTTCGAACAAAAATGTATTTTTATTTTGCTATTAAATTCAGTTACAAGAAAAAAGAATTGTAGCCACACGAATCAAGTTAAAATATAAAAACACAGCTCATCAAACTGGTGAAGTTGGTCTCAGGCATCGTCGGATTAGAAGAGGTTAAAAGATTAACTTAGGAACGCGGCCTTATTGCCATATGCACATGTTTAATAGGATAGCGAAAATCATGCCACGTTCTCCACACTATACCATGGGATAACACTTTCCATATTGGTTGTCTCAAATTCTGACCATTAAGATTGCTGCAAATTACATCAAATTGAACTATCATTAATTACCAAATGAGTTAAAAGTGATCTATAAATATTAGATATTTACTCTTACCTCCAACCACATTCATTATACCACCAACCTCCTGAAAGAAATTTTCCACAATTAAACCGATCGTAGTTGTAATTGTCACTATCTCTAGTTGTGAATTTTTGACCAAGTAGATATTTCAGAGAATCTCCAGCTGTGCCATTATACTTTCCAAGTTTATTCAACGGATACTCTTCATCGGCATTGCCAATTGCGAAACTATCATACATAGCATAGCCTGTCTCATTCTTAAAGTTTTCTAAGTGAATCTACAGCTCATGTGGTCGCGATTGTGTCAGCGCATGTATTTTATCTAAGCCGAGAAACAAATTTGCGTTCAAATCACCAAATCCGTGTTCGTAATCAATCCAATCGCGGTCGAAGTCGGTCTCTCTGCTTTGTCGACGTTGAATTATAGCCCATGGTTCACCACCATCGGGATCTTGCAGGCAATATACTTGGAATGGGTGGGAAAAGAATTCAGCTAAGTAAAGTTCATAAACGCCGCTCGCTGCATATGTGCCATTTGGCTGACGCATCGCTTCAGCACAGGACGTTGAACATTTCTTTGCCGTTGTTAGTATAATTTTGTAGCCTTCATTGTGAGATTCTATTAACTTTAGGTACTGACATTTGGAGTTTGTTTCGTTATCACGTTTCCTTATTGTCAACAACTCATTTTGCAAACTAATAAACAAATAAAATAAAAATAAAACAAAAACAAAAACAATTATTGAAAAGCAAACGTTAAGCACTCTGGGTACATACTCGGTTAATTTGTTGTTCAGCTCTTTGATAGTGCTGACGGCATCATCACAAAGCTTGTTGCTGAATACCTGGAATGGATTACAAAAACAAGAAAAAAACAAGAATATTATGATGACTAAATGACGACTCTTTCTTATCAAATTTATGAATATACATATTAACACTCATGTGTATGTAAATAGCTATGCGAGGTGTCTACATATTATTGAAGAATTCTGCAACAAATTTATGTTCACACAAGTTAGGAAGTGCTAAGTTCGAATGCAAGCGAATATTTTATACTCTCGCAATTTATTTATTTAATATTTTTAAGATAACACACAATTCGATCCACATATTCGGCATTAAGTTAACTAAAATAACGCAAATCATTATATATGAGGCCTAGGTTAATGCCTTGATCGATTTCTACTATTTTCACGAAGAACGTACACAATGTCCATGCAAGCTAATACACTCACTTAATTTGGCTAAGCTACCTGACATAGTATGCTATATTTGCTATAAAGCCCCGGAAGTGTTAAAAATCGTAAATAAATATATATAATACATACCGGTGTTTGAGAATTCACTTGAAGTAATATATCACACCCTTGCGAATGCAATATAAACGCACAGGTGCAATAAAAATATAGAAAACGATGTGCCATCTTGGTGTCTTAATCTTGACTGAATTTTATGTAGCTAATCTTCAATTATGCTGGAAGCAGTGCGCCATATATTGTTCACAAAAAATCTAGTTGTGATAACAAATGACCTTTTGATCATGCTTACCAACTACTAAGACAATGAAAATAATCACAACTAATTCCGATGAATATAATTTCTGCATGATAAGGTCTTTCGCTCAACTCAACTCACGACTGATTTGTTATTTATACATCTCGCAACAACATTAACAACAACTATACTAAATTTAAGCAATTTTAGTTCACTGATAACACCAAAGTCAAAATATTTTTTATATTATCACGTCTTGGTATGTTTGTTGTAATATAAGTATGGATGTAGTGCCGATTTTTCATACATTGAAGACTATTTCAGTTGTGTTGACAAGTGATCGCTGTGCAATAGTTAGATTTTTGTTGAAAATCACAATCCCAAAGCCAAGTGGCAGCGACTCCAGTCCAATTAGCGTCATTTGTCAGCAGAATTGCAGGCAGTGAACGAAAAAAACCGGCAGCTATGCAGCCACCGTAGCGGCAGTGACTACGCAAATGCATTGCACTGGCTAGTAATCAGTATTGAAGAGAACTTTGAAGTCTCGCTGGTGTAATTTACAAATCAAATCGATGTTTGGACTCACCAACGCCAGCACGGTATACTCAATTTACTCAAAGTGTAACATGAAAATCGAAAATAAGCGCATGTGTAGCGAATGAGAGTGGTGCGGAGGAAAAGGAGGAGAAGGGGTAGAAGTTGTAGTGCAAAAGTGTAAATATAGCGCCAATATTCCAGCATCCTTACATACAGATATACCATTTTATATGTTAAGGGTGGGCAAAAAAAAAAAAAAATTAAAAAAAAATCTAGAGTAACGGCAAATTTGTGCCTCAGCGTTGCAGGAACAACGGAACATGTAAGTTACAGCTGCTCCCCAACTGGGCTAACCAAGTTGAATTCAATATCTAAACCCGAAATCAGTGCAGTGCAACCAAAGCGACCAACATGGTGTATGCGCAACACCAACAACCGCAACATGGTTGCATTTGGCAGCGCGCTTTGCTTGGCATTTGGTTGGCTGTGTGTGTGTGTTATTTACTTTACTTTGGCGAAAATTTGCAGATTTGAATTGGGAATTTGTGATATGTCATTGCTGTTGCAATTGTTTTTGTAATGTTTTACCGATTGCTTTTGGCGGCAACAAGGGACGCAGGCAAATGTGCTTGGGTACAGGAAAAAACTAAAAAAAAAATTTAAAAAAATTGCAGCAATATAGTAGTCTAAGTAAAATAGTGGAAAATATGAAGTTAACAACACTATAAAAATATATATTTTTTATAATATTCTCCCAAATATCTCCAATTCAATTACATTTTGAATCACTTTTAAAATCAAATATATATTTTTTTAATTTTTAATATTTGAAATAATATGGCAACACCACAAAATCAAATGTTTAATAATATTCTCTTAATTAGTTCCAATTCAATCACATTTTGAATTACTTTTGGATTCAAATATTTTTTTTTTATTTTTAATATATGAAATAATATGGCAACACCACAAAATCAAATGTTTAATAATATTCTCTTAATTAGTTCTATTTAAATTACATTTTTCATCACTTTTGAAAATTTTATTTGTTTTATATTTTTAATATTTGAAATAATATGGCAGCACCACAAAATCAAATGTTTAATAACATTCTCCCAATTATCTCCAATTCAATCACATTTTGAATCACTTTTGAAATTAAATATTTTATTTTTAATTTTTAATATTTGAAATAATATGGCAGCACCACAAAATCAAATGTTTAATAACATTCTCCCAATTATCTCCAATTCAATCACATTTTGAATTACTTTTGAAATTAAATATTTTATTTTTAATTTTTAATATTTGAAATAATATGGCAACACCACAAAATCAAATGTTTAACAATATACTCTTAATTAGCTCAATTTTAATCACACATTAAAAATCATAAAATTGAATTAAATTTCCAAAAAAAATTGTTGAACATCTGGCAACTCCATACAAAAAATATATATATAGTTTTGTAATAAGAACACAAAATCAATAGCTTTTTAAGTTTATTTCTCGAAAAACAATTGTGTGCAAATAAAAAAAAATATTCGTCATCTTTTTAGAAAAGCTCCTCTGGAACATGTTTAATTCGAAAACTTTCTCTTGCAACAGCAGTTGAACATAAATCTTTTAATAAAAGACTGCTGCAATTACTAGCTTATTAGACACACGTGCTCAGCTTACGTTAAAGTTTATTATAAGCTCCTGAAAACTTTCACTCACTATAAAAGCTTTCATTTAATTTTACCTTTTTTATTGGATTATGTATTTGATAGAGTGAAGGCTCGCTGGAGAATTCCACTCAATTTGAAAGCTTTTATTTCAGTAAATATTTACATTGCATTATTGTATATATATCTAGGGAGTTTACCGTGAGCTTTTGAAAACTTTTATCTTATAAAAACTTTAGTTTGGGCTTTCATTGTTTTTTTTTATTTATAATATATTAATATGCAACTTACGAAAGGTATGTATATCTAAGCTTTCACTATAGCTTTTAGTGTGCTTTTGGGTGATTTCACCTATGTTTTCTTTACATTCGTATTGCACTTTTTTGGCATGTATAAACATAATATACAATACAAAAGATAAATCTAAGCTTATAGGTTATAGTGAGCTTTTGGAAACTTTCACCTAATTTAGCAGCTTTCATTTCAGTTAACCTTTTGCCGCATTTTTCTGGTTCTTCGTCTTTATATGTGTAAAAATAAATATATAGTAATATCTAAATTTTCACCGTAGCTTTAAGTGAGCTTTTGGGAACTTTAACCTAATATATAAGCTTTCATTTGATTTAACCTTTTGCCTCATTTTTCTGTTTGTTCGTCTTTTATATGTTTAAAAATATATAGAGTTTAAAAGGCATATCTAAGCTTTCACCGAAGCTTTAAGTGAGCTTTTGGAGACTTACACTTAATAAAATTAGTCTAGCTCTTCTCCTTTCTTATTATTTATAAAATCCAAATTAATTTTATTAAATAATAGTCGAATTATACATTTCATAGAAAATTTCACCTGATCCACGAAGCTTTTCCGACTGTAGAAACTATGTTTTAACTAAAAACCAATGCAACTGCTCTATTCAAATTTGTAATAACAACTGTAGTTTTCTTATTAATCGCATTGCTGTACTAGATATGTTCAAGTCAATATATATATATGTATATATTTTTTGCTTGCTGGTTCACATTTTTTCCATGACCAAAAAGTCATGCAAGCCAGTGCAACGCGCGTGAGGGATGTGAGCGCAAGTCGAAGTGCACGCCTCTTGGGAGCCACAATTCACGTTTAGGACTAATGAAAATGTCTGCTGAAAACGTGGCAGTTTGCTTGCAACACTACCCACCTTCACTCCTCATGCTCACAAACACCAATAGAGAAATCTATGTTCGTTTTTTTCTAATAGCTCTTTGCCTCTTTGCATGCAGCACTCTTTTTCGTGCAATTTTCGGTTTGCGAAGCGATTTTAACGAATTACTTGTCACGTGTGGTTTGTGCATAAGGCGCAACGGGTGAGGTGGCCGTTAGTATGCTCGATGCGCTCTGCTTTCGCCTGATTTAAGCTCGCCTACGCCGCTCGCCGCGCCACAGCTATTGTACACATACATACACAGATACGGTGTATAGGCTGGCCTGAATTACGATTCAATTGCGGATTTTCGATTGAATTTATTTGGCGCTTGTTTTGGTTTGTTGTGTCGACGTACGAGTACGAGTGCCGAGGTGCTCCATATCAGCAAGCTTAACTTCTATAATATCTTTTCAGCATTTCATTTTGTATAGTTTCTTTTTCGATTTTTTTTTTCTTTTCTTTTGTTTTTTACTTTTTGTTCGAATTTCATTTCAGTTTGTCTCCTATTTGCCGTCATTGCTTTGTATATGTTGCTGTATTTGTAGTTATATTGTGTTATACGTCGAAGCAAATCTGTGGGGAACCCTGTGCTGGTGTTGGTGTTGGGAGTGTGGGGTATACATATGTCATCATGCAACGGTGTTTCATTCTCTGGTGAATTTGTTTAAACTTTTGTCGACAATTCAATCAAATGCATGCGCAAAGCAAAAGCAAAGCACGCCTTTTGTTGGCAAAGTTCTATGTTTCACTCTCTCTTCTCTGTGTGTATTGATATCCGTCGCAAGCTGTGGCAGTGGCGGGAGGCACGGCAGCGGCGGCGGCTTTACTTTTGTAATTACGCCGTTTGTAAGGTTGCCAAGTGACTTTATTTCAATCAGTGTACTTCATTGTGCACTATAGTGCTGCTGATATCGTTCTTTTGGGAAATTAAAAACGTGTGATAACAAAGCGAGGCCAACAGACATGTTGCAATAACTTTAGCCAGCATATAGGGAATGAGTCGTAGTGTGTGTATGGCATACATATACGAAAGAGCAAATTATGCGGCTCAACTTTGTGTATTACAGTTGACACACCCTATATGTTCAATAAAGGGTGCTTGTTTAAACATGTGTTTTGTAGAAAACTAAAATAAAAAAGAATAATATAAAAATTGAGAGCTTTAAATATCTCTCAATAGATTTAAAATTACAAACCCTAGGTAGTTATAGATAATGTGATTCTCTATCTCGAGATCTCAAACGTTGCAGACCCGTGTTATCTATAGACTCCAGATAATTAAGGTAATCTCCAATATCTGCTATAATGAAAGCTTTAAATATCTTCCAATAGCTGAGGTATTCTTTAAAACTATAGACCCAAGATTGTTATAGATAATGTGATCTCTTTTCGTGAGATCTGAAATCAAAACCGTGATGCTGCTTCTTTGAAATATGTATATATATATATATATATATATTTGGCGTAGGAACCGCTTTAAGCGATTATAGCCGAATCCACCAGAGCGCGCCACTCGTTTCTTTTTTGCTTTTTGGCGCCAACTGGAAACACCAAGTGAAGCCAACTCACTTTCCACTTCATCCTTCCATCGGAGTGGAGGTCGTCCTCTTCCGCGGCTTCCTCCAGTGGGTACTGCATCGAACACTTTCAGAGCTGGAGTGTTTTCTTCCATCCGTATAACATGACCTAGCCAGTGTAGCCGCTGTCTCTTTATTCGCTGAACTATGTCAATGTCGTCGTTTAAATCGTACAGCTCATCGTGCCATCGTCTGCGGTATTCGCCATCTTGCGCAAAACCTTTCTCTCGAAAACCCCAGGAGTCGTCTCATCTGATGTTGTCATCGTCCACACTTCGGCGCCATACATCAGGACGGGAATAATGAGCGAGTGTTGGCAAGAGTGATTCTGCGTTGGATTTCGAGGCTGACATTGCTGGTGTTGTTAATGCTGGTTCCCGGATAAACGAAATTATCTACAACTTCAAGGTTATGACTGTCAACAGTGACATGGGACTGACTGTTTGATTGATGACAGAATATATTTCGTCTTGTCCTCACTCACCACCAGACCCATACGCTTCGCTTCTTTATCTAGTCTGGAAAAAGCAGAACAAACGGCGCGGTTGTTGCTTCCGATGATATCATCGGCGTACGCCAGCAGCTGTACACTCTTATAGAAGATTGTACCTTCTCTATTTAGCTCTACAGCTCGTATTATTTTTTCCAGCAATAGATTGAAGAAGTCGCACGATAGTGAGTCACCTTGTCTGAAACCTTGTTTGGTACCGAACGGCTCGGAGAGATTCTTCCCGATCCTGACGGCGCTTTTGGTGTTGCTCAACGTCAGTTTACATAACCGTATTAGTTTTGAGGCGATACCAAATTCAGACATCGCGGCATAGAGGCAACTCCTTTTCGTGCTGTTGAAGGCAGCTTTAAAATCGATGAGTATCGATTCTTCTCTCTCGGGTCTTTTCCAAGAATCTGATGTATGCACTTTATCAGTTCTTCGTCGCCGTATTTGAATAGCTCGGCCGGTAATCCATCGGCCCCCGCCGCTTTGTTGTTCTTAAAGCGGGTAATTGCTATTCGAATTTCTTCATGGTCGGGTAATGGAACATCTATTCCATCGCCATCGATTGGGGAAGCGGGTTCATCATCTCCTGGTGTTGTACTTTCACTGCCATTCAGCAGGTCGGAGAAGTGTCCCCTCCATAATCACAGTATGTTCTGGACATTCGTTACCAGATTACCTCCTCGGTCCCTACATGATAATGCTCCGATCTTGAAACCTTCTGTAAATCGCCTCATCTTTTCATAAAATTGTCGAGTGTTACCCATGTCGGCCAGCTTTTCAAGATTTTATATTCAGATTGTATATTTTGATATTATACAAATTTAGTACGATGCATATATTGTGCTAAAATATATTATTTCATTGATTTATTTGAACATAAAAACATAAACAGGTGGCAACATTGAACGGAAAAAAATGATAAAAGTTATGGTAACCTTTCTGTTTTTTTTAGCCGATAAAATTTTTGACTTAAAATTTTCAAACATACGGCAACATCAGCACTGTTTTCTAATAAAAAAAACGTTCAAGGGCTTTCTTACTTCATTTTCGACAATATGAAGATCTTGGACCGAATCCGACGAAAGCTATATTGAATTACGGTAGTCCCATCTCGCTCAAGAATAAGAAAAAAAAATAAGTTGAGGCAAATTCTCGATTTCTTTAAATCAAAATTCTTTAAAATTTGAAATTGAAATATTTCTCTTTCTTTAATTTACGAATATGTATGTGAAGCATACATAGATGAATTGGTTCGAATTCGCTTTGCAAATGAACATTGTTCATTCAAGCAAGAACCAACAAGAATTGTAATAAAGTCGAGAGTAGTAAAAATTGTATTTATTCATCTACTATATTACATAGATATGTATATATGTATATATATACATATATATGAAAAACTAGTAAGAATTATGTGTGAATGCTTTCTATATAGTGCTGTATCTATTCAACGAAAAATTCATATTTCAGAAATTTAATACTTATTGTAAGCTTTCGTACCAATTTACTTGCAAATGTTCATGCATTTACACCTTCACTCATTGACACTTCCATAAATTAAAGTTATTATTTTCTTAATATAAATAAATGATTTAATAGAATTTGCGTCAAATATTTTAGGAACAACGGGTTAACGGCAACTTCATAATACCTCCCTCGTAGAAGCCCCCTCCTTATTTGCGAAGCACTCGGACATCCACTTTTCTCTCTCTTTTGAGTTCAACTTTACACCACAAAGGCCGTTCGCTAAGGACAGGAACAGGTGGTAATCACTTGGCGCTATATCCCGGCTATCGGTTGTTGCGACAGACCTCCCATCCGAGCTCCTGTAGCTTCTGGCGAGTCAACAACGAAGTGTGTAGTCTGACGTTGTCCTCGTGGAACACTACACGCTTCCTGTTAGCCAATTCTGAACGCTTCTGGTTGCTCGCATGCTTCAAGCGGTCCAGTTGTTCGCAGTAGATGGTAGAATTAAGCGTCTGGCCATATGGCAGCAGCTCAAAGTGGATGATTCCCTTCCAATCCCACCAAACACACAGCAAATCCTTCCTGGCCGTCAATCTCGGTTTGGTCACTATTTGGGACGATTCACCGGCCTTCGACCACGACCGTTCTCCCTTGATATTGTCGTATGTGATCCATTTTTCGTCGCCAGTCACCATCTGCTTCAAAAATGGGTCAAGTTCGTTTCATTTCAGCAGCATATAGCAGGCGTTAATTCGGTCCAGAAGGTTTTTATGTCAAATCATGAGGCACCCAAACATCAAGCGTTTTTGTGTATCCAGCCTTCTGCAGATGGTTTAAAATAGTTTGGTAACTAACTCCCATCTCCTGGGCGATGTCACGAGATGCCACATGTCGGTCTAACTCGTTGTTTGTCATAATTTGATCAGTATGCGTCGTCACAGGTCTTCCGCCGGCCGGCTTATCCTTGGTGTCGTTTTCACCCACTCTGAACTGTCGAAACCTTTCCTTCGCAGTCCGAAGTGATAAAGTACCATCCCCCAAAACACCATTAATCTCACGGAACGTTTCTATAACGGATTTGCCTCTAACGAAGGAAAATTTTAAAATAGCGCGAATTTCGGCGTTAGTGAACTCCATGTTTACACGTCCATAACTGTTGAACGCGATATCCAAAGTAATCATGCAAAACGTCGTTTTGTATGTTATGTCAAGACCTTTCACAAATAAATATTGCCAGATACGAGCTCTGTAGCGCTTTATATATAGCAGCGAACAAAAAGGTGGAAGGTAGACATTGGATAACATAATATTTATATTTGTTATAAGGTATGAAAAGGTATGGACCGAATTCGAATCATGGTGCTTGAATTATCTATTCAACTTTTTCAATAGCCTTTTTCGACAGATCACACATGAGTCGTGTCAAGCTGTCATAGTATTTTTGTTCAGTTTTTTCTTGGCATTTCATCATGGAAAGACTTACGCCTGAACAACGTTTACAAACTGATAAACGTTATTACGCTCTCCTCAACTAATTGGTCGGTCAACATAATGGACCCACTGAGCGTACTATTCGCAAAACCATCACCCATCTTGAGACGCAGCATTCATTATTGGATAATATTCGACCGAATAGACCACGTCCAGCACGTAGTGAAGATAATCTAGCAGTCGTAGCGTAGAGTGGCGATTCGGCGCCATTCGCAGCAACTCGGACTTTTATCGCGCCATGATAACCAATTATTTGATACCTGGTGTTATATCGGGGACATTTGGTTGTTTCATTATTAATTATTTTCGACCAATTTAGGTATTAGAAATAGTCGTTAGTTAAACTGTCTGTGAGACTAGTCGCAAGCGCCTAAAATAAATAATTTTTGTCTATGTAACTGAGAACATGTCGCGAATAAAATTTTAATTACACTCCCATCCATTTGAATTCAGCCGTCAACTCGTACTTCTTTCTAATTTTGTTTTCTTAGTAATTTATTGAGCATGTAAATATGTACATACATATGTATGTGTGTATGGAACTGCTGAAAAGAATTAAAATTTCAAACAATTAATTTTAGGCGATTAAGATGGAACGATGAGTTAGTTGTTGCTATTGCTACGGCGCTGAAAGCGAAGCTGTTGTCAGAGGCACATGAGTGACGTATTAATAATATTTAACCTCACTCAGATAAGCGTACATAGGCATACATATGTATACGCCACTTGCGTGTGATTGCTTGCTCCTCTCTTTGAACATGCAAGAAATGTGAAGTTAGTGGTGTTCAAAAAACCATTGAAAATAGCGTTCGGTGGTATTAATAGGAATTTAAATTATTAATATTTTAAGTTTGATCTATTTGGGTCTTTTGGTCATTCGATGATATCAAAACCGCTCCTAAAGAGTCTAGAACATTTTCGAGATGCTTTCTGGTTCTTCTAACAAAAAGTTCTTTCAAAATACATTAAATATTTGTAGAAAGATTACGTAAAAGTCTTCTTTATTCCTCCGCTTTCCTTTCAAAAATATATTATGAAAGACCATTATACTGAACTGGGAACAGTAATATATTAAATGAAATCGGGAGAAGAATGAGAAAACAGAATTGGATTCAATGGTAATGACATCGAAGTTGTAGCTTTTATATACATATAATAGTACCGATAACTCAAGATCTAAGTAGGTGACTTTATGAGCTTGTCCCCCCAACTAGCCTAAATTAAAAGCAGTTGAAAGAATGTTTTTTCAAGTTACAATTTACAAAAGGCTATTCACCAGAGGAGAAAGACATGTAGACTATGAAAGACACTCCTATGTGAAGCCCGGATCATCCCTTTGATTAGATTCGACAAAGCGCTCTGATCTTAAAACAAATCCGCAGAGCTTCTTCATCTGCATCTGCTTCTTCACTTCTACATCTGCTATTTCGCGCGATTGGATACCTAAGGGACAATGGTAAGTTCGAACCCCTGCGACAAAGGAAAGGTGAACTTTACTAAGGGCAGGGTTCTTGCATTATTACAATTTCTTTAAAATCGGAAAAATACCGTTATATGAGGTGTGGTTTTAAATATTCTCATCCCGTTCTTTTAAAATTCTTAAGTATTTATATTACTAAAACAATAAAAACATAAAATAATACCGTTATGTGAAGCGACATTCATCGTATTTTATGATTTTATAATTCTCAACGGGTTCATATAAGTTAGTTTAGTATTTATGAGGTCGTAGTTGTTCGTGGAAAAGTTCTGACAGTTGTCATTCGAGACGCTTGGGTATTCATATAACACAAAAATACAAGAAATAATTGCTTCAGTTTAAACACGACTTCCAAGTAATACTTTTCGACCACCCTTCACGGCTGAAAAGATATAAAAGGTTACTTTTACTTAACACCTCTAAAGCAGGTGGTCCTCATATATGTACCACTTGTAGGTGTATAACTTGTGGGTAGCGGTCAAGTAGCACGATAATATACATCTTAAGCAGCTCAAAGGACATACATATCTACATGTACCGTTTTGCAGGCATTGTAGTCGCTCCGAATGAAGCGTTAGCTGAATATTCTCTTCGCAAAGCTTCAATTAAAGCCAGCCGAACCTTATGCATTCTAAATACATAGCCCATGTAGTATTAGTAGAATGGGCTGCAAATCAGACCTTGTTGGACAGGCTTCGTGTGAGCTGAGCAGTTAAGCGTACGTGATTTGCGTGATTACTTCCAATCAGTGGGTATTTCCGTTGCCGTCCTAATGAAGGCACTTAATTTACATGGCAACATGACCGAAAGTCGAGACCAGTCAGCGTTAGTCAAAATGGTAGTAGACAGTCTCTTCACTAACGCTTCACTGCTGCTTCACTAACGAAGTACGGTGGACATGAGAAGCTCAAAGCTGGTGGGCAGCAACAACAATAACAATATACGCAACGACAAGAACAAGTAGAATGACAACAACAACAATAACAATGCGAAAAATAGCAACGAAAGCAACAACAACAAATCAGCATCAGCAACAATGATTCTTTTCTTACATAACATCTCTTTTTGACACCACCATTATTCTACTTAGAGCCTTCTGCCAATTGTGCTTACCGGCCTTAATTTGATCTTTCTACAAATTTTTGCTTGGTTGCGTTTTGCTAAAATATGCATTACCATCTTCACAGACACACCAACAAACAGATGCTGTAATTCATTTTCTTTGCTTTCTTTGGTCGAACATTTCCCATAGAGTCGTGTCGTGCACGTTCCGAGACCGAAAATGGCGTTGCCAAATTGTATGAGTAAGATGTTGAAAAGGTGTTAATTATCGCCGCTGTGCAATAATACCAGCTGCCAGCCAGCATTCATCCAAGTCGCGTTTTGTGCGCTTATTAAGGTTTTTCTCCATTTTTCTCTGTTTCTTTTTTCTTCTGGTTTCGGTTTTTGGCGAAAGTCAGCGCTAAAGCATTTAAGCCATATTGTTGCTCCCTCAACTGCAAACTTTTAATGAGCAAGTTTTCTCAAAGGCGCCTCTTGTGGTTTTGCCGACTATTGTATGTGTGAGTGGTTAGTTAGTGTTGTAGAATTACATGCTCTTTGCAGCGTATTTTTGGCTAGATTACTGTGTCTCAGCACGTTTAGCTTACTTTTTCGTTTTGTTTCGTAAATAATTGTGTTTTTAATATTTATTTTAATATTTCTTTGTACCAGTTCGTAGGGGATAAACATTTAATTAGCAGCTTTATATACAAGAACAATCTTCGTTCCATAACATCAAAAACACCTTAAAAAAGAATATTTTATCTATTAATTTAATTTAAATTGTCAAGATTTTTATATACAAAATTGTTGACGACTAATAATACTTTATGTTTATATAAGAGTTGAAACAAACAATTGTCTTTTCTGCTTTATTATAACAACGTTTTTTATACTCTCGCAACAAAGTTACTACGAGAGTATTATAGTTTTGTCCACATAACGGTTGGTTGTAAGCCCTAAAACCAAACGAGTTAGATATAGGGTTATATATATCAAAATGATCAGGGTGCCGAGTAAAGTTCAAATCCGGATGTCTGTCTGTCCGTTCGTCCGTGAAAACTGTAACTTGCATAAAATTTGAGACACACGTTACTTGACACCATTAGAAGGTTAAATTCGAAGATGGGCGGAATCGAACCACTGCTACGCCTACAAAATAGCGATAACCGAAAACACATAAAGAGCTATAACTAAGCCATGTAATTAAGCTAGGAACTTAAAATTTGATACAAACTACTAAAAATGCTTTAATTCAGTAAGGAAAACGAACAGAAGCCTTAAATTTCATTATAAAGAAGGCACAGAAGAGCTGCATTCAAAATTGTACACAAAATTTTAAATAGGCGTGGTTCCGCCCACTTACTCGACCAATTTCAATGAAATTTGGTTTGTAATATTTCCCTTGCATCCCAATTATATGTTTTGCAAATTGGCCAAATCGGTTCACAACCACGCCTACATCCCATATACCAGAACATTGAAGTCGATCTGAATCGTTTACTTTACAATATATAAAGTATGCACTAGTGAAGATATTGGTGCAGAACTTTGCACAAATACTACATTTATAGTGTGGCATCGCCATTCTAAAAATCGTCGAAATCGGTCCATAAATCTTCAAGGCTCCATGTATCGTACATGAGAACCGCAGAGGTTCTAATTATTTTTTTACCGAAAGTATGGGTAAGTCTCTCAGATATTTTAAAGAAATTCGGTGGGAATATCTTTGTTTTAATAATATGTCTCCGTGCCTAAAATACGTGAAATCGGGTCATAACTTCACCTAACTCCCATATACCTAATATATACATATATATACATATATGCTGAATATGTGTGTCAAATTGTTTGTTATACTAATAAAATTAAATAAATAAATTGCGAGAGTATAAATGTTCGGTGACACCCAAACTTAGCCCTTCCTTACTTGTTATAATCCAATTTTTTTTTTAAATTGTTATAAATAATCGGGGGCAAAATTAAGGTAAAAATCCCATTTGAAACAAAAAAAAAAAAAAAATTAAGGAAAAATATAAAAGCTTATCTAGCTCTATGTTAGCAATTAAGTGAAGTTTAATAGTGGAGTGATACCATGGGAGGTTCAAAATCATTTTTAACAGTTTGTTTTGTATGACTTGCAACATTTTTAAATGGCAATTTGCAATATTAGACCAAGCTGGTGCACCATGAAAGATTATACGTTGGAAAACTGATTTAAATCTGAGTAGTTTGTTGTAAGTGCTTGGCCCGATTTTCGATTTATGAGGGAGTAATAAGTTCTAATTGATGAAAATGATGAGGATTGTCGTCTCGCAGTGGAGAGAAAACAGACTGCCTACCTCGCAATGTTGCGATCGACCGCAACACGAGCGGGATGGGAAAGATACCAAGAGCTGAAGAGGGAAGCGAGACGTATTTGCAGAAAAAGAAAGAAAGAGGCAGAAATGCGTGAGTATGAAGAGCTTGACAAGCTGGCCGACAGGGGTAATGCTCGAAAATTTTACGAAAAGATCCGGCGACTAACTGAAGGTTTCAAGACCGGAGCACACTCCTGTAGGACCCCCAGCGGTGATCTAGTGGTTGATGACCAGAGTATACTGTGTTTGTGGAGGGAACACTTCTCCAGCCTGCTGAATGGCAGTGAAAGTACAACACCAGGAGATGGCGAACCCGATTCCCCAATCGACGACGATGGAACAGATGTTCCATTGCCCGACCGTGAAGAAATTAGAATAGCAATTACCCGCTTGAAGAACAACAAGGCGGCGGGGGCCGATGGATTGCCGGCCGAGCTATTCAAATACGGCGGCGAAGAGCTGATAAGGTGCATGCATCAGCTTCTTTGCGAAATATGGTCGGAAGAAAGCATGCCCGACGATTGGAATCTCAGTGTACTCTGCCCAATCCACAAAAAGGGAGACCCCACAATCTGCGCCAACCATCGTGGGATAAGCCTCCTTAACATCGCTTATAAGGTTCTATCGAGCGTACTGTGTGAAAGACTAAAGCCCACCGTCAACAAACTGATTGGACCTTATCAGTGTGGCTTTAGACCTGGAAAATCAACAACTGACCAGATATTCACCATGCGCCAAATCTTGGAGAAGACCCGTGAAAAAAGGATCGACACACACCATCTATTTGTCGACTTTAAAGCTGCTTTCGACAGCACGAAAAGGAGCTGCCTTTATGCCGCGATGTCTGAATTTGGTATCCCCGCAAAACTAATACGGCTGTGTAAGTTGACGTTGAGCAACACCAAAAGCTCCGTCAGGATCGGGAAGGACCTCTCCGAGCCGTTCGATACCAAACGAGGTTTCAGACAAGGTGACTCGCTATCGTGCGACTTCTTTAACTTGATGCTGGAGAAAATTATAAGAGCTGCAGAGCTAAATAGAGAAGGTACAATCTTCTACAAGAGTGTACAGCTCCTGGCGTACGCCGATGATATTGATATCATCGGAAACAACACCCGCGCCGTTAGTTCTGCTTTTTCCCGCCTGGATAAGGAAGCGAAGCGAATGGGTCTGGTGGTGAACGAGGACAAGACGAAATATCTCCTGTCATCAAACAAACAGTCAGCGCATTCGCGTCTTGGCTCCCACGTCACTGTTGACAGTCATAACTTTGAAGTTGTAGATAATTTCGTATACCTAGGAACCAACATTAACACCGATAATAATGTCAGCCTTGAAATCCAACGCAGAATCACTCTTGCCAACAGGTGCTACTATGGACTGAGTAGGCAATTGAAAAGTAAAGTCCTCTCTCGACGAACAAAAACTAAACTCTACAAGTCCCTCATCATTCCCGTCCTACTTTATGGTGCAGAAGCGTGGACAGTGTCAACATCCGATGAGACGGCACTAGGAGTTTTCGAGAGAAAGGTTTTGCGGAAGATTTACGGTCCCTTAAACATTGGCAACGGCGAATACCGCAGAAGATGGAATGATGAGCTGTATGTGTTGTTCGACGACATAGACATAGTCCAGCGAATAAAAAGACAGCGGCTACGCTGGCTGGGTCATGTTGTTCGAATGGATGAAAGTGCCCCAGCTCTGAAAGTTTTCGATGCAGTACCCGCTGGTGGAAGCCGAGGAAGAGGGAGACCTCCACTCCGGTGGAAGGACCAGGTGGAGAAGGACCTGTCTTCACTTGGTATTACCAATTGGCGCCAAACCGCCAAAAGGAGAGATGCGTGGCGCACTGTTGTGGACTCGGCTATAACCGCGTAAGCGGTTTCTACGCCAGTTAAGAAGAAGAAGAAGAATAAGTTCTAATTAAAATATTAATTTTGTTAATAATTTTTATAAATTAGTTTTGTGTCCAGAATAACACCAAGATATTTTACCGTATCATCCCAACGAACAGTGATATTGCTCAGTACAACGCAGTTCTGGGGCAAGTAACATGGTTTTCGTTTTCTACTGAAAAAATAGCCTGAGTTTTCTGGTGGTTTATAAGAATCCTCCATTTAGTAAAATAGTTGGTCAATGCATTAAGAGCTGATTGTAAGTTAGTAATAATATCTACAGAAAGTTTTCCAGAACTTTGGATAGCAGTGCCATCAACAAATATTGATGTATTACATTCGTTTAATTTTGGAAAATCAGCTGTGAAGATATTGTACAACATAGGGGATAAACAAGTGCCTTGGGGACATCCAGCTGGGATTTCGAGATATGGGGACTGACTGGTTCCAATATATACTGAAAAACTACTACGATTTTAATTAGTTCAGTCGGAAAGTTAAATTGTTTCATTTTGTAAAGGAGTCCATCATGCCAAACTGAATCAAAAGAGCTTTGATATCAATTAGTACCATGCCTGTAGATTGGTTCCTTGTAAAAATGCTTTTTATGACTTTTCTTATGCTGAGCAGGCTCATTTCTGAAACCGAACTGTTGGTTTGGAAGAATACCATTGTCTTCAATGAAATCTGTTAATTTTTCTTTAATTACCTTTTCAAGAAGTTTACTAAGTGAATGGAGTAAGCTTATGGGACAGTAAGAATATGGGTCGTCTGGTGGTTTATTAGTTTTTTTAATTGCTATGATTTTAGCTTTTTTCCATACCTTACGAAAGTAACTCAACCGTAGACATGCATTAATTATATTAGCAAAATAACGTACCCTTTTTTTGGGGAGAGCTTTTAGACAGCTATTGTTAATACCGTCAATGCCCGGAGATGTTTTAGCTTTTAGATTCTTTAATAATATACGATTTTTTTCAGAATTGATGTAGAAACTATCGGAAGGCAACGTATTTTCTGTGTTAAGTGACGAAATGAAATTTGCGACATCAGCTTCTGTAGAAGAATCACTCAAATGAGCCGAGGCAGTGCACAGTGGTTGCGCCGTAGGCCAAAAATCAAAAAATCCATCTCTCGATTTTTTGACAAAATGTAAACCGATGGCCTCTAAATTGTCCAAACTTCTTATTTTCAAACCGGGTTTTCCCAAAAATCTAACGGTACTTTCTAAAAATATAGTTAAACGCATGAACAACTGTATTTTTTTAAAGCACATCAGACATTTTTTTTTTAATTCGCAGCAACAACGCACGTCAAATTGTTCTGGTAATTGTTCAGGTTAACGAATCAAGATTATTTTTAATGGCTTTTGAAGCTAACGGTATTTATTTTAACTTGTGAATTTAATTAAGACCAACGTGATTTGTATTTTTTGTGAAATTAGTGTTTTATATTACCTATTTTTTTGTACCTTTTTCTGCGTCTTCAATGCGTTTACATAAAGTTTTTGTTGTGTTCCCCCGCGATCCCCCGTTAAATTTATTTTACATTGTCTTTACCAGAGTCTTAAGGTAATAAAAGTGTTAAAGTTAGGTGCGGAGATTTGCAGATGTAGAAGTAATCGTCAAAATAATAATGGCCTTTGAATTAACTATTTTTAAGTTCAAACTCATTATAATTGGACTAAAAAAGCTTGGATAGAAGGATAAACCATCTTTATTTCAATCTATGTACGGTTTACTAGAGGATGTATTATAAGTTTTTGTTCTAATTATAATGGCTGTAGAATGGCAGTGAAGAAGTGAACTGTTTTAAATTGGTTGATAATTTGCAAATCATGTAGGAAATTTGTGTATATGATATTATTCTTACAGGTTGAATGTGGGGGTTGGATGGGTGAAACTATAACGATATAATCATGTTCAGCTTGTTTATCGCTTTCTTAAATGTTTTTACAAAGCCTTACTGAAAGTTTTGACGCTCCGACCATGACCATGAGAAGTATTTTTGCGCATGATTGCCATATAATGGCAATTACAGTTCTATGGGAGCTATATGACCTAGTAGTCCGATGGGCCCAATTTTTTTACTATATATTTAAAATAATTTTCAAGATTTTTGGTGAAAATTTCAAAGCTATATCTCAACGAGAAGTATTTATGACCGCACCTTCATACAAGCCGAACCACAGCAGTGTGATTTTTACTAAAAATATGACTGAGAACCTCGCATTTTGTATTATCTTTCAACGTTATTCCAATGAATGCTTGAATCTTTCTTCTTTAAAACTTTTGTTAAATTCCAAAAGGGAGAAGACCTTGAATATCTTAATTGACTAAAACAAAAAAAGAAAAAAACAAATTTGTGGTCCAAGTGCTTTACTTTAGTACCTTAATACCTAAATGTACATATACCTATACATTGTCTCACTCGAAGAACACCCTTGGAATATTTTTAATTAAAATTCAAAATCCATCCTCTAGTATCCTCACAATCGTCACTAAACAAAATGTCTCAAAAGCTGCTTCAAAAGGGATACGAAAGTGTGTGGCTGATTATAGACTATATTAGACCAGTAAGATAGATGAATATGGTGATCTCAATAATCCCAAGTCTAAGTAAGATAGATGAATATGGTGATCCCAAGAGCATCAACATAAAGTTGGTGAATATATGTATGTTTAAGAAGAACTTAAGACTTCGACCAGCGTTTTGATGTAGTTCTTAGAATATCTTGTTTTTCAGCTTTTCATCAACTCCATTAGCCATTCACCAAAAATTTGGTAAAGGGTGATTTTTTAAGAGCTTGATAACTTTTTTTAAAAACGCATAAAATTTGCAAAATCTCATCGGTTCTTTATTTGAAACGTTAGATTGGTTCATGACATTTACTTTTTGAAGATAATTTCATTTAAATGTTGACCGCGGCTGCGTCTTAGGTGGTCCATTCGGAAAGTCCAATTTTGGGCAACTTTTTCGAGCATTTCGGCCGGAATAGCCCGAATTTCTTCGGAAATGTTGTCTTCCAAAGCTGGAATAGTTGCTGGCTTATTTCTGTAGACTTTAGACTTGACGTAGCCCCACAAAAAATAGTCTAAAGGCGTTAAATCGCATGATCTTGGTGGCCAACTTACGGGTCCATTTCTTGAGATGAATTGTTCTCCGAAGTTTTCCCTCAAAATGGCCATAGAATCGCGAGCTGTGTGTGCCATCTTGTTGAAACCACATGTCAACCAAGTTCAGTTCTTCCATTTTTGGCAACAAAAAGTTTGTTAGCATCGAACGATAGCGATCGCCATTCACCGTAACGTTGCGTCCAACAGCATCTTTGAAAAAATACGGTCCAATGATTCCACCAGCGTACAAACCACACCAAACAGTGCATTTTTCGGGATGCATGGGCAGTTCTTGAACGGCTTCTGGTTGCTCTTCACCCCAAATGCGGCAATTTTGCTTATTTACGTAGCCATTCAACCAGAAATGAGCCTCATCGCTGAACAAAATTTGTCGATAAAAAAGCGGATTTTCTGCCAACTTTTCTAGGGCCCATTCACTGAAAATTCGACGTTGTGGCAGATCGTTTCATCATTCATGATGAAATGTCAAAGCATACTGAGCATCTTTCTCTTTGACACCATGTCTGAAATCCCACGTGATCTGTCAAATACTAATGCATGAAAATCCTAACCTCAAAAAAATCACCCGTTATAAAAGTTGCTTAAGCATTTATGTCTGAGCATCGAAGCGGTAGATACAGAGATACTTCTTCAAAGCATATGGTCCCATTAAGTATTGGTCGAATTAACTGCAGCTCGAATATTTTGTGAAATGAGCCGTGGGAGGGACCACAAACATTGAGCTATAGAAATCTGTTTAAAGAACTCTATCATACTGAAGAAACTGCCACAGAGAACATTCTGCAATGAGTATGATGATCGGAAAATTCAAATTTGATGTGGAATGTTTATTATCATTCGAAAGAGCATTCTTTGGCATTTATTTTTTTAGATTATCTCTTTAAAATGATGGCCGCGGCTACGTTTCAGATGGTCCATCCATTAAGTCCAATTTTCGTTGACTTCTTCGAGCATTTCGCCTGGTAACTGGCGAATGACACGCGCCATGTTTTGCTGCAAGGCCTGAATCGAAGCGGGGTTTGTTCGTAAAGACTTTAGACTTAACATATCCTCACAGGAAAAAGTCTAACGGTATAATATCACATGATCTTGGTGGATAATCGACCGGCCCAAAACGTGAAATTATCTGCTCACCGAAGTGTACTCTCAATAAATCCATTGATTCATGCGATGTATGGGAAGTGGCGCCGTCTTGTTGAAACCAAATGTCGGCAAAATCACTATCTTCAATTCCAGGCCAGTGACGGGTACGTTCTCATCGGCATAATTTAAAAAATATAGACTTCTGATTCCACCGGCCCACAAACTACTCCAAACCGTTCTTTTTTCTGGATGAATGGCAGCTTTTGAATCTGTTCTGGTTTCTCTTCGTCCCAAATGCGACAATTTGCTGGTTTACATACCTATTGAGTCATAAATGTGATTCATCGCTGAACAAAATATGACTCGAATACGTCGGATTTCTTGAAACTTTTCAAGAGCCCATAGAGCAAAGCGATATCGCTTGGAACGGTCGAGCGATTTCAGTTCTTGCACAAGCTGTATTTCAATTTAAAATCTCAACGTAAAATGCATCAATTCTTTCCATGAGTCCCACCGAGTTGATACGAACGCCGCCGAATCGACTTCCACGGTCTTCGCGTACACTCTAAGCTACAGCTGCTATATTTTCTTCACTGCGTGCTGAACCTGGTCTATTCGGTCGATAATTAGCCAATAATGAAAAATGCTTTTGAAAAAAGTACCTCTACTTGGATCACTCGTTATTTACAAAATTCACATAAACCGAGATTTTAAGCTTAACTCTCTAATTACCAAAAAATAATTATTTGCTATTTTTGCATGGTAATGTCATCAGTTAGATGACTTTTGCACTTTATTATTAAAGTTTGCTTTTTATATTGGCCTTTGGCCATGGACTTTTGTTATCAGCAAAGTAAACTGATTTGATTTAATTACCATAAATGCATATTTCTATTTACACTCTATACTGCACCGTTAGATACATAAACAAATATATCTAATATGTGCTTACTTACTCTTTCAGGTGAACATAAATATTTGCGGTAGCCATTAAGATGTTATGAAATGGAGCGATCAAAATGCTGCCGAATATATTTACAAACAGGTATGACTGTATACATATATAAGTTTTTGCTGTAATTATACTGCAGTGACATATAAATCATAAATATTGAAACTTGGAAGGGGTTGATAATGCGGAGAATTTGCCAGGAATACTGCTGAAACCCTTAATCGCTAAAAATCGCTTTGAAAGACACATAAATTGTAACTTTCGAATCCAATGTGTTTGAAGTACATTAGTCTCTTACCAAGAAAATTCAGGGTGACCCCACGGACGATGAAGTGCATTCTCTGAAGTAAAAGTTAAGACAACTCAAAAGTAGACGATTTTTTCTTTGTCAGTCTGGTGTCACACATGTATTCAATATCATGATTCCTAGATGAGATAACTTCGGCGGTACTTGGTAGAAGGAAGTAAGAAATTTCAGATCTAGTAGTACACCTTTCTTTGAACGGCGTTAATAAGACCTTTCGAAGACGTCTCAAATTCTTTCACAAAACGCGCTATTTAACGAGGTGAAAACAGTTTCTCTATCTCTTCCAGCTTCTAGGAACAGTATACTAAAAGCAGGTCATCTATTGGTTTAGTATTTTAAAGGTACTCAGCATACAACTCTTTCTCCAAAGATGTAACAGATTTCTAAATCTTTGAAGGACCCTTGAATAACCTTTAATAATACCCACAGTTCTCATAACATTAAGCAATCTCTGGGTAGTTGCTATAACAAAAATACATCTTTTTCTTGGAATACCGCTCTTAACACTCTCATATCCAGAGTACATAACAGTTAAGTTCCCTTAATACTTGCTTGTAACACCTAAAACTGGATCGATGCAGAGTTGTATGTATCAAAATCGGAATGACGAGTTGATTTCAAAATATCGGTTGCCATGCAAAAGACAATTTAGTTTTCTTCGATCTCTGCACCATGTTGTTCGAAAATGTTTGTAAGAAGACCAGTGAACTTAGTTAAATTTTGTTATTGTTGATGGAAGTGTAAAATTAATTGACATCACGCTAATCTAACGGGAGGCGCAGGAGGCGAGTGGTTTCGAAGAGTCCAGAGCAAAGGAAGAGGGAGTAAGACAAATCGGGTTTATTGGACATGCGAAAAGGTGGTTAGTAACATGAGGAACTCATTGGGTACAGGCCATGCATTTGGCATTCCAGGATGTAGTCGGGATAAGTAGAAGTTTAGCCTGCTACAATAACCAGATAGAAGTTCCGCGAGGGTCATTCTTATTTCAAGAAACAATTCGATTTTGTCATAAGTAGATTGGTTAATCTGTTTCTTAGTAAGTTTCTTATGGCTTTTTGTAATAAAGTTAAAGGCAAAGCATATTGTAACGAAAATGGTACTAGAACAATCTAGAATTGATAATCGAAATCGATTGTTGTCAGATGTATCTAGAGAACGATATTCGTAGTTGCCAGAATGTTCGAGTGGTGATGTATCGCTTACAATCGACTATATAAGGGCTGCCGGACTGCTGGCAGCAAGACACAGTTCTATTAAGAGAGTTGTCGAATGAGGAAAATTCTAAAGAGAGAGTTGTCGAGCAAAGTATAAACAAGTTATGAAGTAGAGTATTGGGTAATAAATTGTTAAGTTATAAGGAATCAGGAATAAAGATTAGTGTATAGCCATTAAAGTGTGACTTTTATTTGACAGTCCAGTGATCGAGTTCAGGGTAGAGTTTCAGCGTTAACAACAGATTTTGAAAATCCGTTACAATATAGTAATTAAGGATGGAACTTAAAATTATACCAGTTTTACCAGTAGTCATTCTTTTTAGTACGTACTAAGATGGACCTGAAGCCTTTTGTACCGAGCTGTAAAGTAATGAAATATTATATTAGGTTGGCAGATATATCCGCTAGAGCTTTATACACTCTACAGAGTTCGTATCTGGCAATACTAAAAATCTTTGAAAGGTCTTGACATAACCTACAAAACGACGCTATGCATGATTACTTTGGTGTTCAACAGTTATAGACGTGTAAACATGGAGTTCACTAATGCCGAAATGGGAGATTAATGGTGTTTTGAGGGATGGTACTCTATCACTTCGAACCGCGAAGGAATGGTTTCGACGATTCAGAGCGGGTGAAAACGATATCATGGATAAACCAGCCGACGGAAAACCTGTGACGACGAATACAGATTAAATCATGGAAAACATCGAGTTAGACCGGCTTCGCGTGACATCGCCCAGGAGATGGGAGTTAGTCACCATCCCTTTTAAACCATCTGCAGAAGGCTGGATACGCAAAAAAGCTTGATGTTTGGGTGCCGCATGGATCCCATACGACAATATCAAGCAAAATCGGTCTTGGTCGAAGACCGGTGAATCGTTCCAAACAGTGGCCAAGCTGGGATTAACGGCCAGGGAGGTTTTGCTGTGCGTTTGGTGAGATTGGAAGGGAGTCATCCAATATGAGCAGCTCTCACCATCTACTGCGAACAACTGGACCGCTTGAAATAGTGTTCCACTGGGACAACGCCAGACAACACAGTTCGTTGATGACTCGTCAGAAGCTATGGGAGCTCGGATGGAGGGTTCTATCGCATCCATCATATAGCCATGACATAGCGCCAAGTGATTACCTCCTGTTTCTGTCCATGGCGAACGCCCTTGATGGTGCAAAGTTGAACTTAATAGAGGCTTGTGAAAAGTCTGTGTCCGGTGGGGGTAATATGAAGTTGCCGTCTAGATGGAAACATATTATCCAAGATCCATACTTCAAATTCCCTTGCAGTAACATCCTGCCAATTTATTGTACATATTTCAATGACACCAGCTGAATGAAATTTAAAAAATTCGACAGTTATTGAATGCCTGTCGACTTCTCATGCTTTCAGCTCCACAACAGAAAGCGATAAAACACATTATACAACAATAAATTAATATATTGCACAACGTTCAAGATTAAAAGCTATTCCTACAGTGAGCCATTTGATGCATTACACCACAAGTCTACTTTGAATAGCGTTTGGCAATCACTCTTCTTGCCAAAATGTTGCTCACAGCGCACTTATGTAAATGAAAAGCATAATTATATTAATGACATAAATCATAAACACATAATACACATGGATTCATACATATATACATTCTTACTTACATTTAAGCAATTTTACACTGCGAGAAAAATTAAGTAGTGAAGAGAGAACAAGTAAAACAGAAACAGAAAATATTTTAGAAAGTTTATTATAATTTTACACCTTACCTTTCATCTGTAAGCGAGTCACAAAGGGAGACTTTAATTGTTTGAGAGACGGTAGCACAGGCTCCATTAAGCTTTCAAAAAAAAAAGAGATTTCCATTGTGAATGGACGCTATAAAGTAGCCAGGTTAACTGATGATAACTTGGTTGAGTTTTAACTCTTGCAATTGCTATAAAGTCTCACTGTTCTTCGGATATCTAAAATCTAAGACGTATAGAAAGTATAGTTTAAATTAGCCCCTTTATGTTTTGAGATCTCAAGGTCAAAGTTGGGAAGAGAATCTTGTGGAAATGTATGATTGAAGGATTATATTATTTACTTCACATTTCACTTACTTAAAATTCCAAACAAGTAATTCCGCAAATCCTTTTATGGTTTGAAGTCTCTCATTTGGCAAATTTCAAGTCCAAAACTTTACGAAGAAGCAGTCACAAAGTATTCAAAAGAGTTTTTGTTTCGAAAAACATAAATCTCCGCCGAGTATCCAACAGCTGTTGTGTAGTCTCTGTTACAAAAGAACGCTACACTGCAGCTCGCTTAAAACTAGAGAGGCACAGAGAGAGAGAGAGAGAAATTATGAGAGTGTGTGAGCTTACTTACTTCTCTCTTACTCTCACTCTATCTCTATCTCTCTCTTTCTCAGTTTGTACTTCTGAATATTGAAAATTTAATGACATTATGCCATAATATCGAGTACAAAGTAAATATACGGGTCGTGTGCTGTCAAAGGAACAACTTATGACCACATACTTAACGTAATTTAGTATAGAACATTTGTGAGACATATTTATGTATAAATGTCTATGTTTACATGTCCTTGCTCCGTATGTTCTTGTTTTTTAGGCAAAGCCGAAATTGAAATTTGAGCTCAAAGCAGCAACTACATACACGACAGCCGGCAGAAAGAACATACGGAAAGAGAATCACAATATGACTTATGGACAAACTACAACGTAAACCGTCAGACTCTCCGCTCTCCACAAGCCACCACTACATTTTATGTTTTAGTAAGTCACATACTCATAAGCACCGCATAGCTAATGTCGCCGGCATTGTTGTCAGTAGCAACCGACTCGGGTAGTGGGTAATAATAATATTAATAATAATGATGGCAACTACGTAGTCATCAATCATCTGTATAGGATGTGAAATCAATTTCGGTAAATCCAAAATCATGTTCTGCCTATAAGTGCTTGCGGCAAGCGGGGATAGAGTCTGGCAATGTTCATTATGTGACAAAATGCATTAAGCAAAGCGAGTTATTGACTACTTCAACTCAAATCAGTTGGTACTATGTGCTAGCTACTTATATGCAGTCTATCCCAGCAGAGGAAGGGTTGAGTTCGAAAAGGATGCTTTGAAGATAGCGAGCTCTTCATGCTTTGTCATCTTTTTGATGAGTTTTTTCTAGATTTTCAAAGACTCCTTGGAAGTAATCCATATTTGATGATAAAAGCTGTGTACGAAAGGTGTGTTTGACTTTTGTGGAGGTTATTCAAGCTATCGGATATAAGAGAGAGTTTCGTCTAGGATGTCGTATAGGAGGTGGTTTACGGGAGTCTCGGATACAAGAGAGACTTTTGTGGCAGTCTTTCTAACTCCAAGATACAAGAGACTGTCGAATTCGACAATCTCTAGGATAGGAGGTTGTTTATGGGAGTCTCGGATACAAGAGAGATTTTTGTGGGAGTCTTTCTAGCTCTCGGATACAAGAGAGTTTCGAATTCAACAACGTCTAGGATAGGAGGTTGTTTATGGGAGTCTCGGATACATGAGAGACTTTTGTGGACTTTATAGTTCTCGGATACAAGATTAAAGTCTAATTCGTTTTGATAAACTGTTGGTTGTTTTTTTCTAGATTTTCAAAGACTCCTTGGGACAATCCACTATTGATGGATACTAAATTCTACAAGCTGTGTCCGAAGGGCGTGTTTGACTTTTGTAGATGTTATTGAAGCTCTCGGATACAAGATTGTTTCCAGCTCGACGACACCTAAAAACCCAATAAGGTCCATTAAAATTTGTTGACAACTTAATATGCTTAAAGCTAGGGTTAATTCCGATATTAGACAAATTTTCCTAAAAATTCAGAAAAAGCAATATCCTTGGCAACTTTCTTTTCCTAATTAAAAATGAAGTAGTCTAAAAATATCAGTCTTTTAGTGTTTATTCTATACTAGAGTATGGAGGTTCTGGAAGAGACATATGGATATAGTTTTGGATACACTGTCGAGTTGAAAATCATTGGTTGGATATAAATCCGGGTCCTTTCTGGTTTTGTAGACCCGAACCACGAGAGAACGAGAGGTCTAATATGAAATTGTCGCTACTTAGCTTTGGTTAACTTCAGATATTTTTGCAACTTTCTTTGTATCGTTCGATGAGTGGCAGCTCTAATTAAAAACAAATTCTTTTTTCACATACTTAAGATATCCGCTTTACCAGGCGTATAAAATACTTTCTATGAACATTGTAACCATCCATCCTCAAATTACTCCATATTTCATATTTCGATATAATCTCGTTAGTTCCCACAAAATTTTCAAAAATTTGCCACAATTTTTTTCCCAACCTACTAACAGCATATACCAAATGTATGTGGTATGAAATTGTGTGTTTTCAACCATATTTTCATTTACCCTACTCCACCTGCCTCAAAGCGTTAACCATTTCATCCATCTACCGGCGCAACCAACATAAAGCAGAAGGCGAGCGTTGTCCAACGTTTGCGCGATTTCGTTTCATTACATCACCAATCGAATAGCGATTTTCATTCGATTTTTCGTCATTTATATTCAATTTTCACAGCAGGCGCGGCCAGTCACTTGAAAATGTTGTGAAAAATGACCTCAAGTGGTGTATGCTACACAGGTTTGTGCTGCCTTCTACTGATATTCTTGCTGTGAAAGGGCAATATATACATACATATACTACATAAATAGTATGTCTGTATAAGGGGTGTGACTTTGCTTTTTAACAGAGTATTTTTTGGTAAATTTCAATATAAATTTACTCACTCTCCATCCAGAGATTAAAATTAATTTAAAAAAAATTAAAGTTGAACTTCATCTTTCGAATATTTCAAAGAAAGAATTCTTTTTGAAAAACAAAAACTACTTTTGATTTAGTGGTTGTAAAATGTATAAGGATCTAAGTTCTATCACTGAAATATACTCTCCGTTGCAAAACTAAACTTTCTCTCTCTCTCTCTTACTTTTTGATTCCCGCTCACTACACTCTCTCTCACATTTCCAGTCTCTCTCACTCTCTAACTTTTTATCATCTTCCAAATATAGCTGCCATATAATCAGGGGTTTCCAAAACAATCATAGCTTGCAAGAGAACTCCATGCTTAACAACCAGACAATCGGTTCTACATAACTGAAACTGAATAGGATTTTAATAACGGTCATCAGACGGTTGCATGTATAGCGGACCATATAAATAAATAATCAACCTAAAGAGCTGATAAGCTATTCTTACCAAATAATCCGAAACCAAATCTTTAACATGATAAAATCTCTACTTTCTTTAATGATACTGTATAGATCTGAACGTTTACCCACAAATTGAACAGCCGGTGGAGATAAGGGAGACTAATAAGATAGAAGCTCTTTCAACTATTCAAGGGATAAAATCTAAGCGTCCTCATCAAGTTCCAAGCATCCTCTTAACAGTTGATCGATTTGGAGGCACAATATTTAGAGATTTGCGAATCGAAAGACAACAACTGAAAATTAAGATTTATTTCAACATTTGACCTTTCCTAAGATAAATGGTTATACATAAATATACATACATATGTATCCTTTAACATATGTGGGTGTCAACACTTTTATGGCGTTTCGAGAAGTATGTATATGTTTCCACAAAGTTACTAGGTTGGAATGGAAGAACCAACAAATTCTACAACTACGAATAAAAATTTGTGTGAAAAAGTCACAAGAGGTTAGGTTGAGGCAAAGGCTTATTTCAAAATTTGATTTTTAATGATTAAATTTTTATATTTGATATATGATATACTGGCCAGCTAACGATTTTAAATATATATAACTATCTAACTTTCGAAATCGTATAACGAACTGGTCCATAGGTATGAATACATTTGTAATACCTATAAGCATCAAGTAGTGAAATGTATTAGTTATTTATTTGACTCTTCTTAACCGGTATGAACCTAAAGTCTACCCCTTTTTTCTTTACTCTTTTTGCTGCCATATAAAGGGTTTTTCAATAAGAGACTCTAAATAAAACATTCGATGCCATTATGTATGGAACTCGATTTCTTTTGCATGGCCACCACGAGCACGTCCAGATGCTGAACTCAATTTGCGATAGTTTTCAAGCATAAATCGGCCGCTACTGCGCCATTCCGTGAGATAACATGTTCACAAAACTTGGTTTTGAATAAATCGATTATGACATTCGCTGTGTGGCTTGTGGCGCCGTTCTGTTAGAACCACATATTGTCCATATCATCCAATTCGGGCGAAAAATATTCGGTTATTATTGAGCGGTAGCGATGTAACGCGTCGGTCTTGATCATCACGGCAGAAGTACGGCCCAATGACGCCCATAAATCACACCAGACCTAAGTTTTTTCGGGATAGAATGGTGACTCATGGAGTACGTATGGATTGTTGTCTGACCAATAACGCATATTTTGCTTGTTGACGAAGCCATTCAGCCAAAAATGTGCATCACAGCGACGTAAGAAGTAGCGCTCTTAAAGTTGAGGCCACTGACTCCGAATTTAGTTAGTAAATTTGAATGATGAAATGATGAAATGGCAAACCTTACTGAAGAGAAATGTCAAAAGAGTGGAAAAGAATATGACGTCATTTGCGGTCTACTTTTGTAGCGTTCCTTTTAAAAACCCTCTACTCTGATTAGTAATCAGCCTCAGTTTGGTTTGAAATAGACAGTTAAAAATATTAAAAGTCTCTATAAAGAAAATAAAATGGTAATAAATTTAACCTGGATCAAGCAGAAGAATCGAACTTGAAAAATTACTATATAAAATATACCGTACGTTAAATATTTCGGACTGTAATCGAATTGTTCTGAAAACACTTGTTTGCTTGTAGACATTTCTGGTTGAAATCAAAGTGATCCGAAAAATACTAGTTTACAAACTGAAAATTCAAATTTCGGATTTTTAAACTCCATCTTCTTTTCTTTCAAACTTTTTAAGTACAACTAATGGTTTCGGAACATATTCGAACTATATACTTCGTTGTCCATTTTGAACTGGTACGAAGCTAGTATATTGTTTGACTAAATCTGATAATTGTCAACACATAAGGCATTACCAAGTCAAAAGTATCAGTTACCAGTTACTTACATGAAGAATTAGAACCAACTAATTTAACAGCTTGGCTTTCAGTTCACTCCACTTCCGAGATAGTTTGTAACTATGTAGTTCATTTCACTGCCGGGTTATTGTACATGTGTGTACGCGTATTAAGTAGCGTAAAGTAATGGAATTCACGCGTCACAACGCATAACGGTAAACAGCCGCAAGCAAACATACGTCCACATAGACGATTTCGCTTGATCGTTCAACCGCGCCACCTCCCCTCACTTACCCATACGAACTGCGAGTTTACAATTTCGAACGTTGTGTTACACCGGAGATACCTCTGCGTTCCGCTTTACACGCGTATTCCTTTACGAAAGCTATACGACTTTACTCAACGGCACTTCAAACCGCGTCCTCTCTTTGACTTCTGAAGTGTGCAACAATAATTTTCAATTTTCACTGGAAAGTGTACTGAAGTGGCAAGAATTGTCATCGCCGTACGAGTGTTTGTTGATATTATTGTCCGTAGAGATATGTATGTAGGGGCATACATATGGGATCTTGGCGTATTTTAATTCTGTGAAGTGTCTGATTGAGATTTCTCAGAAGTGAATCAATATCCTCTATATGTGTGTACAGAGTTACTAGGAAATAACTTTTCAATGGATTATGCAATCGCAGATAATTAAAGAAATTGTATCCTAGTTCTCAGAATGTTCGTGTGAGATTGCTTCTTTGTGCAAATATTTAAATAAAGACTAGTCTTATTTCGATAGGAGATTACACTTAGAGAGTTCCAAACATGTCGTTCAAGACGAAGAATAAACTTTTGTATCGAAGAAAAGTCCGGAATCCAGAAAGGAAGCCGATATGCTATAACCTTGTTCTAGGGAAACAGGCAAAGTCAAGAGGAGATGCTTAGAGAATTCCGCTCTGAAAAATCAATGAGGAACATGAAGCTTTCATGGACTCCAGAGTGTTCACACTGAGAGTCATTCAAGCAATCAATTTTTCTTGATGAACTTCAGGGATCTTTTTACAAAATATAATATCTTTAGCGTCTCTGTTAATATATCCTTTATACTAGCCTGGATTTTAAAGAAGGAAAGAACTTTTTATCCAATATAACAGGACGATATGTACTGACGTACTTTACCTTCAATCATATTGAGGTTTTGAGGTTCCTCCTTCCTTCCAACATTTTTAAGATGAACGAGGAGAAGCAGATGGATTTGATGATCTTGAGACGAGAGCTAGAACTAGGAAATTTATGGGTTAAACCTAAGCTAATATGTTTATTCTAAAAGTTCTTCTGGTCCTCTCGGTCGATTCCACAAACATTTAGCAAATGTTTCTTCAATTCACAATGTATTGTCAATTTGAAACGCCAAATGAAGCCAAGTCTAACGCCTTCATATGATCTATATAACGCCGAGGAGACCTACACCTAATTAATTCGTTTTAAAACTTCTTAGACGGAGACAACTTTTCGATTGATTTCACAAAAGCTCCTACTGTTTCTTCTACTCACAATGTATTGTAAATTAGAGACTCCAAATGAAGCCAAGTTTAACGTCTTCATATGATCTATATAACGTCGAGGAGCTTGCGCTACAAATAGCTGGCATCAAATAGAGCATAGTATATTTCAGAAAAGATTCAAGAAATGACGGGGAGTCGAACTGTGAATCTTCTTAGTACCAAATTGGTTGGAGGGGACCTCTATTAATCTGATTGATTTGCCGTTTAAGTATTTGAAGGATACGAATTCGGAATATACCGGCGTAAAGGCGTCGATATTTCGCTATATCGCAGTATTGCAAGTGGCTTTAAAGTCGGTAAGAATGTGGTGAGCGAAGAAAACTTTTCCTTTGAGTCCGTTCAAAGATTTTATACTAGGTGAGGATATGATTTAATGGTGGGGAAGCCCTCTCTCTGTTAGAACTTTTTAGATTTAGTACTTCTTAGACTAAAAGACCCCACATCTGAAGTGTTCAGTAACGGTTCTGAAGCTTTTATTTCGAAATATTTCCTAGTCGGATTGTGTTATGAAAAATCCATACGCTTCCTCATATCATAGACAACCGCAGGTCTAACAAACATCTCTTCCCAGCAGATTAGAGATATATTTATGATTGTTGTTTTGAGAGTGTTCACATCGATTCACTGAGAAGCAATACTTGTTTATCTCAAAGGCACAGTGACAGATAATAAAATATCGTGAAAACACTATTTTGACACCACCTAATCCGAGCAGATTATACACAAACAGTATGCAAGTATGTATGTAAATTGGTACTTGTTTACACAAAATCGCAATCACAATATGCATTCGAAATTGGCAAATTTTCAAAACGGAATTGCGTTTTATTACTTTCGAATATGAAAAATGTTTGCACCATTACCCCCTGTGAATGTGAGACCAAATAGAAGATTACATGTAAGAATTCACTCGCTTCTATATGTAAGAGTAAAGGTTCATGTATGTTTTTGTATTGTTTGTGTGCCGTTAAATATTTGAAGTACTGTTGCCAAAAATGCTGCCAGCATGTAACACTCGTACACACTTTCACATTTCGCTCATAAAAAATAATGACTTGCACACATACACACATACACACACAGACAGAGAGATATATACAATGTATATATATAAATAAACTTGCTGGTAAACAGTACAAATGTCACAGGGCAATACCAATTTTTATGGCTATGATGCGGCAAAATATTTGTACTCCCGAAATAAATATACAAAAAAAAACAGAACTAAAGGATTTATGTGTTATGTGTGATTGCCAAAATAAAGTGGTTTGGCAGTGGTTGGCAACGCGGCACAGTTCAAATGGACAAGTGTTCGAGGCAAAAAAAAATATGTATATATAACTAGTAAGGAAGGGCTGAGATCGGTTGCAACCGCAGGTTTTATACTCTCGCAATTTGTTGATGGTAATCACTTGACTCGCTATGTCCCCTCTATACGGTGGATGCGATCCCATCCGAGCACCCGTAGCTTCTGACGAGTCATCAACGAAGTGTGTGGTCTGGCGTTGTCCTGGTGGAACAGTACACTCTTCCTGTGGCCAATTCTGGACACTTCTGGTCGATCGCCTGCTTCAAGCAGTCCAGTTGTTCGCAGTAGATGGTAGAGTTAAGCGTCTGAAACCTTCCTGGCCATTAATCCCGGGTTGGCCACTATTTAGGACGATTCACCGGCCTTCGACCACGACCGTTTTCGCTTTATATTGTCGTATGTGAGCCATTTTTCGTCGCCAGTCACTTCCGCTTCAAAACTGGGCCGATTTCGTTCCGTTTCAGCAGCATATCGTAGGCTTTTATGCGGTCCAGAAGGTTTTTTGGCGTCAAATCCTGCGGCACCCAAACGTTAAGCTTTGTTGTGTATTCAGCTTTCTGCAGATGGTTTAAAATGGTTTGGTGACTAACTCCCATCTCCTGGGCGATGTCGCGAGATGCCACATGGCGGCCTAACTCGATGTTTTAAATGATTTGATCGGTATTCGTCGTCACAGGTCTTCCGCCGGCCGTCTTATCCATGGTGTCGTTTTCATCCGCTCTGAATCGTCGAAAACATTCCTCCGCAAACTTTAAAATAGCGCGAATTTCGGCGTTAGTGAACTACATGTTTACACGTTGAAAGCAATATCCAAACTAATCATACATAGCGTCGTTTTGTAGGTTATGCCAAGATCTTTTAAAGATGTATAGTATTGTCAGATACGAGCGCCTATCAAAAAGGCGGAAGGGAGTTATTTGCCAACCTATTATATTGTATGGAAGCTGAGGTAATTCCTGGAAAGTTTTCACTCATTTTACCTACCAACCTACGCAATATCCAAGATTATATGATATTTTGCTAACATATCTCAGATATTAACAGAAGTATGAGAAGTATCCACCGGAAGTATGAAAATCCAGAAATGAGGTATATTGGGACTAGAGGAAATATTGACCCGATTTTGTTCCTTTTTGGCACAGAGACACACTATCATAAGTCGAACATCTCCTCTATATTTCGTTCAAATATCTGAGAGACTTACCGATATTTCCGGTCACAAGCTCTGGGTTCCTCATTTTCGGAATTTAGGGCTTTGAAAAGTTATAGTCCGATTACGGCTATATACCATGAATGCAGTATTTGTGCAAAGTTGGGTTCAGATTTCTTAAATAGTGCTTCATTTAGAGATTGTAAAGTACGTGGATACGACTCAGATGGATTTCAAAATTGTACTATATAGAATGTGGGCATGGTTGTGAACCGATTATGCGCATTTTCAAAGTATATCATTGAGATGCCAAATAAATGTTATTTACAGAATTTCATTGTAATCGATCGAGTAGTTCCTTATAAAGGGTGATTTTTTAAGAGCTTGATAACTTTTTTTAAAAAAAAAACGCATAAAATTCATCGGTTCTTTATTTGAAACGTTAGATTGGTTCATGACATTTACTTTTTGAAGATAATTTCATTTAAATGTTGACCGCGGCTGCGTCTTAGGTGGTCCATTCGGAAAGTCCAATTTTGGGCAACTTTTTCGAGCATTTCGGCCGGAATAGCCCGAATTTCTTCGGAAATGTTGTCTTCCAAAGCTGGAATAGTTGCTGGCTTATTTCTGTAGACTTTAGACTTGACGTAGCCCCACAAAAAATAGTCTAAAGGCGTTAAATCGCATGATCTTGGTGGCCAACTTACGGGTCCATTTCTTGAGATGAATTGTTCTCCGAAGTTTTCCCTCAAAATGGCCATAGAATCGCGAGCTGTGTGGCATGTAGCGCCATCTTGTTGAAACCACATGTCAACCAAGTTCAGTTCTTCCATTTTTGGCAACAAAAAGTTTGTTAGCATCGAACGATAGCGATCGCCATTCACCGTAACGTTGCGTCCAACAGCATCTTTGAAAAAATACGGTCCAATGATTCCACCAGCGTACAAACCACACCAAACAGTGCATTTTTCGGGATGCATGGGCAGTTCTTGAACGGCTTCTGGTTGCTCTTCACCCCAAATGCGGCAATTTTGCTTATTTACGTAGCCATTCAACCAGAAATGAGCCTCATCGCTGAACAAAATTTGTCGATAAAAAAGCGGATTTTCTGCCAACTTTTCTAGGGCCCATTCACTGAAAATTCGACGTTGTGGCAGATCGTTCGGCTTCAGTTCTTGCACGAGCTGTATTTTATACGGTTTTACACCAAGATCTTTGCGTAAAATCTTCCATGTGGTCGAATAACACAAACCCAATTGCTGCGAACGGCGACGAATCGACATTTCACGGTCTTCAGCCACACTCTCAGAAACAGACGCAATATTCTCTTCTGTACGCACTGTACGCATTCGTGTGGTTGGTTTAATGTCCAATAAAGTAAACTGAGTGCGAAACTTGGTCACAATCGCATTAATTGTTTGCTCACTTGGTCGATTATGTAGACCATAAATCGGACGTAAAGCGCGAAACACATTTCGAACCGAACACTGATTTTGGTAATAAAATTCAATGATTTGCAAGCGTTGCTCGTTAGTAAGTCTATTCATGATGAAATGTCAAAGCATACTGAGCATCTTTCTCTTTGACACCATGTCTGAAATCCCACGTGATCTGTCAAATACTAATGCATGAAAATCCTAACCTCAAAAAAATCACCCGTTATTTGGTTTTTGATTATAAGTGGGTTTATAAATTTTCTACCATTATGTGTGAAGCTCTTCTACATCAACTTCACTACTCGACTTTGGTTGTCTGATGTATTGCTTACTGAGTTAAATCACAAATATTGGAATATTTTGAGTTTTCGGCAATAATTTACCTAGATCGCCCAGGTTAGTCGAAACGAATTCATAGACTGTTGGCGACTATATTTAGTGAAAAGTTTCCATTAGCTAGACCTATTAGCTTATGTCGTTGGTAAACCAAGATAAGTTCTTTAAAGTGGGCCGAAGGAAATATAAACTTTATACTCATTATCCGGATATAACAGATTGAAGATTTATTTAAACAAAAATTAAGTATATCCATTACTTGGTAGTAAGGGCAGGAACCAGACTGATCATATACATATTTAGCAACAGATTTCAATAGCAATACGAATGATTATTATTAAATTTGATGAATATATTTTTTTAAAACGGTTTCTGTTAAAGAGTCATTTTATACATCCTCAGGGCTCCCAGTCGATATCTTAAATTTTTAGTTCCAGAAAAGACTTCACATAACGAATACTTTTTAGTGAACTGTAAGAAAATTTATTTAAAGTGAACTGTAAAAAAATATCAAGATCAAGATTAGGCCAAGATCCGGACCGATCTCAGAAATATTTAACATTTTAACGTTACATTTAATCGATGATAATATGTAGATTATATATATACATATATAGTCAACCTAAAACAAGTAGATCCTTGTATTATGTACATAGATATGAAGCTCTTCGAGCTTTTGAATAATTACATCCAGTCTATATCTAATTTGCGTGGAACAAAAATTATAGTAAAAGTGGGCGGTAAATACGAAGTAGGCGTGATTTTTAATTTAATGCTGTAATATTTTGCTCCCAAATGGGACTTAAACAATGAATTCTTACATCATTCAGTTCACCATGAACACTATATATAGGGTGTTTCTTTAGGAAAATGTAATTTAAAGTTTCTAGATGGATAGCTGTCAAACTCTCTTAGGTTCAGTATTTTTTGCCAAATCATCTTGGAAAGACTTTCACTGAACTTAAGACACTGCAAACAACCGTTAGTTGTACAAAAAAATTCTACACACGCTGGAAGATTTTGCGTGTGCACAAAAAGATACATTTGAATGAGCCTGCGGTATGCGCGTTTGGTGACAATAACAGCCAAATAGTGTTGGGGACCACCAACCAACCAACCGCAGCACTGGAAGATGAAGTGCCTCATACATTTATGCAGTGTTTTCATACAAAAATACATACATATGTATGTATGTATGGGCTCATAAAAATGTATGAGAGTGGCTATTTTTGCTGTTGCCAAAGTGTACAAAGCCATGTGTCGGGCGTTGAGCTCATATATTTGGTATTTATGCCCATTTGGCATGTCAATTTTTCGATTACTAAAAGAAAAATAGCAGATAGAAAATTTACAATTTAATTTTGTGCCTTGGCAGCTGTGAGAAATTGTCGCACAGCACGACGGACGGACGGCTGCTGTGTCCGTTAAGGCAGCATAGATTGGTGTTTTCATGCTCTTGAATTACGAAACACAATTATACGTACGGACCGTTATATGTGGCAGTAAATATAAGTTATACGGCAAATGCGCTAAGAATTGCTACGTTTGTGGACAAATAAGATGGAACTTAGTATCAGTTGCGAAATCGCTAGATATGGCATGCATTTTGGGGCAATATGTGTATATTTTCTTGTTAGACGTGACTAGCATAAATCGAAATATTAGCTTAAGTGGAAATATTTCATACTTTCAATATAAATTCTCCATATACAGTGCTAAGTCTAAGCTTTAACCTCAACTTCATGCTTCTTGGCTTTGACTTAGCTTCTTGACTCATACTTAGAAACGTCAAAACCAGTCTTTAAAGTGATTTAAATGTCATAATCAAAGACATATCAATCTACTTGTCTATTGAAGACAGCGTAACAAATCTTCACTTCTCGCAAATTAGATCCATTATATATAAAATTAGTGATGAGATCCTTGAGAGACCACAAAAAATACAAACAAAATTTGACGCTATTATAATATATATCATGGTTGCTATCGAAGGCGGTACCCAGACTATAGGGATCTCTCTACTTTTCGATACTATTCTTGAACTCCTATTTGTCTTTTGCTTATAAATAAGCCTCAGCATCTCCGATCACCACTTCATTTTTGCTAAATATATTATATTCAGTGAGTATTACCTTCGAGTTCTGAGAAAATAAAGTCAGTGGTTATAAGATCCGGAGAACTTGATGAATCCAGAAATAATTTGATTTCATTTTAGGACTCTTTCCTTTAAAATGGAAAATAAAGAATGAATTCTGAAATTTCCATAACGTATCTTCGACATTTTTGAAGTTTGAGCATTATTTTTTGAGCTCTTCTACTTCTTCTTGACTGGCGTAGACACCGCTTACGCGGTTATAGCCGAGTCCACAACAGCGCGCCACGCACATCTCCTTTGGCAGTTTGGCGCCAATTGGTAATATCAAGCGAAAACAGGTCCTTCACCACCTGGTCCTTCCATCGGAGTGGAGGTCTCCCTCTTCCTCTACTTAAACCAACCGGTACTGCATGGAACACTTTCTGAGCTGGAGCACTTTATTTTGCTCAGTTTTTATTGAGCTCAGTTGAGGGTTATTTTACTTCAGTTTGTAGATCATTTTTTTGATCAAGCCTCTTTTGAACGTCCACTGCATTCGTCGTCCATTTCAATGAAAAGCTGCGATAGCTGGCGAGTCGCTATCGATCTGGCGTAATCTGGTGTTATCCTGATTGAACGGAACTTCGCTTCCCTTGAGCCAACTACTTCTGGGCACTTACTTCCTTGAAGTGTACACAGTATAGGTCCGAATGGACGTAGTTTAGCAGCTCATGTTAGATAATTTCCTGCCAATGCCAACAGACACAACTTGAACGTCTATACTGGCTCATTTTTGACGCTTGCTCAAAAAAATACTCAGTCAAGCAATCACAAACCTGTCTGAGAATATTCATAAGAACGAAATTGTATGTTCCTAACGCCATATAGTATAACCCGATCGCAGTTATACAGCCCAAGATACAAATGAGATCTCTGATATGTTAGTCTGGTAGGCCAATAAGCTACACATAGATCAGTTTTGGTTCCTTGGGATAGAGTCCAGATGGAGTGCCGTTACGTAGTCCCTGAGGAGTGTCATCCTTTAGCATGCCTTTGCTTGACGCGAATTTTAAAAGGTTATGTGGTTTCACTATCGGTACTTCCTCCAGTTTCTCATACTGTGAGACCGCCAAATACTGGAGCCGTTGCCTTGATCCAAGATTTGCTCCATTGTTTCGCTGGTACCTTGCTCTTGAGGTCAAATGAGGCCTAACTACAAAATCTTTAGATTCAATTCTCATGGAATCCATACGAAATTCTCAACCTTGTGGTAGAAGTAATCGTACGAGTTAAATAACAAGAAGCTTAGTTTTTGGATTTGTTTATCGGGTCCTTTTTTAATAAGTTAAACACCTGGAATATTTGAGAAGCAAAAGCTGTGAGAGCTTAAACGACAAATTATTGTTATTGATAGGCACAACTGTAATGGAGTTCGGTATAAAACCAAATCTAAACTGTATTAATATCATACAAGCAACGACAAAGTTAAGTCATTTGCTCTACACGGTTCAATATTTATACACAGAAATACAGGTGTATGTACACCTCTGTATTCGAACAAATAAAAGCCTTCGAAAGCTTTCCAACAATCGTCAAGTGTTCGACAAATTTGAGTGAAATTGCAAAACTTTGTGTACTTAAACGTCCTCGTGCCATTGCATACTTCCGAGAAGCGTCGCAAATCTCGCATGAAAATCACGCTGTTTCTCATAGTACCGTTATGTTGTAATATATATAAAGATTTGTTGCGTTAGCAGGCCTTACACAAGCGCTTTAAATAATTTGTATTTATTTGTTTTTTATAGCTTTAACTTTTGACTTTACCGCATCCGAAGCAATGCAATAACGTTTAAGACGGAAGGACAGACGGCAAGTGGCTACACTTTGACTACGTTAAACAACTGTTGGAGCAACGATGCCACAGCGCTTATTCGACTCACCGCGCGTGGTTTCCAGGTGAGTGAAAGTAACATCATAATATTAATATTTTCCGGCTTTCTTGATGTGAGTGGCAAAGTGTGGCGGTGGGTGAGAAGGGGCAGCCGCGCCACTTTTCATTGCGTCAAAATGGCCGCGAAATTAATTTTAAAACTTTTACCCATTTCATTTTGTTGCCATTTCACTCGTGTGCGGCCTAACATTTCATTTCAATTTAATTTGCTTTTACAACTTTGGCTTCGACCGTGCACTTTTTTTCGTAAGAGATTTTTTCGCTTTAATTTTTTTTTGATATTTGCCGCTTGAATATTATTTGTTTTTATTACCGTTTACTCGCCTGAAATGTATTTTTATTGCTTTCTCCATCGTTGATAGTTCTGTAAGTATTTAATAACGCCTTTGCTGTGAGCGGCTTGTTGACACGCGCCAAATGGTCGTACGACTGCGGGTCTTACGGTAACCACAGTGCAGCGTTTCAATTTCACTTCCTTCCTTCCATCAATAAATCTCTCAAGTGGTAGCTGGAGTATTTGTATATGTTACTTTGAGTTGTTGTACCATTATATTGCATTTTTTTGTCAACAAATTATACACAGCCTCTGTGGGTTGAAAACCAAGCCTACAATTATTAAAATGTGTGCGTGAAAAAGTTGCATCCACACATCAGATATTTTATTAAATTCCGTCACTTTTAATATGGTAAATCGCAGTACAGATAAAGAGAGCGAGAGAGTGAAAGGAAGAGATGGGAAAGAGAGAGAGAGAGAGAAAAAAAGAGATAGAGAGAGGGAGGGAAGAGAGAGAGAATTAGATATTTTTTCTTCTTAATAGTAAAGGTTGACGCAGTGTTAGTTCTACCGAACCATTTATTGCTCTGCCAACAGATCGTTTACTTACCGAAAGTACCTTTACCTTACCCTTAAAAACTGTCGCTTTATTTTTCGAGCGCTTAGCTTTCCATTTTCATAGTCCAAGCTATGATTAGGTTAAAGATATAAAAAGTCACAACTTACTCAATACCAGATACATTCGAGAGAGTAGACATTTTTCTATACAGAGTTCTTTTATATGGAGTTCTCGAAAAAGCTTTAACGAATAGTTTTTTAATATCCACGGCGATTTTAAGTTGAGTCTATCTTTTGCCAGATAAACTACTGGATGTTAGTCAGATCTAATGCCATTCAGATCAAGTGATTTTTGTCATTAAAAAACTTGGTCCATTACTGAGACGTCAAATCACAAGAGAGTATTAGAGATTTAATAATGTATGCGTGACACGCGTGAGTCCTGTCAATGGAGTAATGGGAAGTTTAGAAATTGTTCAACTTTCTTACGAAAATTCACGTTCTGTAAAGAATGTGTTTCGCGCGCTTCGCTCATCTCATGGTCCACATAATCGGCCTACTGAACGTACAAGTACTCTCAACACCGTCACCCATCTTGAGACACAGCATTAATTATTTGATAATTAACCGAATATATCACGTCCAACACGCAGTGAAGTAAATATAGCAGCCGTAGCTCAGATTGTACACGAAGTCCGCGGAGGGTCGCTTCGGCGCCATTCGCATCAACTCGGGCTCGGACTTAAGGAACGAATTGATGCATTTCATGTTGAGATTTTAAATTAAAAGCGTACAAAATACAGCTTGTGTAAGAACTGAAGCCGCTCGACCCTCACATCGCTTCGCTCTATGGGTTTTCGAAAAGTTCCAAGATTTCAAATTCTGTTCAGAGATGAGGCACATTTCTGGTTCAATGGGTATGTAAACAAGCAAAATTGTCGCATTTGGGACAAAGAGCAAGCTGAAGAGATTCAAGCGCTGCCATTTTATACAGAAAAAACAACGATTTGGTGTGGTTTGTGGGACGGTGGAATCATCTTCTATTTCTTATTCTTATTCATATTTCTTCAAAAACCGTTATCGCGCCATAACAAGCGACTATTTGATACCTGAAATGTAAGCTCGTAATCTCGGCGACATTTGTTTTCAACAAGGCGGTGTCACTTCCCACACATCACATCAAAAAATGGATTTATTGAGAGAACACTTGGGTAAATGGATAATTTCACGTTTTAGGCCGGTCCATTGGCCACCAAGATCGTGTGATATCACACCGTTAGACTTTTACCTGTGGGGATACAATGCCGCTTCGATTCAGATCTTGGAACAAAACATCACGTGTGTCATTCGCCAGTTACCAGTCGTAATCCTCGAACGAGTCATCGAAAATTGGACTCAACGGGCAACTAGGCAGAGAAGTTTTATTGTAGACCCATTGAGGTCGATAGTATTTCAAATAGGCGAAATCGGATCATTGAGTTTAAGAGTAAATTCGACGGAAGGATCATAGTTGATTATGGAATTTAGGATGGGGAAAGTAGGCGTGGCAAGAGATGATATAGATTTTCTTGAATATTAAAAAAAAAAAAATTAATGGGCGTGGCAACGCAATCTTATAAAATGAATTTCCCAAAATAACAGTCCGATTCGGTATTCTATTATTGACCTAGTTTTCTAGATCTAACATGGGGTCTTCACCCTTTTCACCATCCGCTAATATTTTTGATGAGGTCGATTTTTTTGCAAAAATTTGTTGGTTTTGGAACCTCTCGTTAAAATTAATCGATTCTACTTTAAGCACCAATATATGATTCGTTCATATTCTTTTCCGGAACGAGTTCGAGGGTTATGCTGATTTCTTGCACTGAAAATATTGAAATCCAATCAAGTATATTAACCTAATCGTTCGTGCCTTACGCTAAACTTTAGTCTTAATTATAAGAATATTTGATACTCGGCCCCCCACCCGAGCCAACCTCCACCTTACTCGTTTCTTTTACAAATTTCGTTGAACTCTCGCAGTCACCTTATTGACATGAAATTCAAATGTGCGAGTTGCCGCGCATGTGAAGGCAACAATTTGCTGCTGTTTTTGTTTCTATCGACATTTGTGGTTATGGTCAATAAACCGTAAGTCGCCAGCATGGTGTGGTTTTCCGTATCATTTGTTCTGCTTCGCACACGCCACGCCATGCCGCGCTACGGCAAAATTTCGCTTAATCCAGTAGACTCGCATCAATATTTTCAGCCAAAAATGCAATCTTCCATGCGAAAAGCTCATTTGTACACTTTGCTCCGTTGCGCTCCTTGGCAGCGTGCAGTGATGGCTGCTGCCTCTGCTGTTGCTGTTGCTGTTGCTGACCGATGCTGACCACTCGAACCAACACCGCTAACACCACCGAAACCGCCATCAACGCCACTGGCAGCCGACAATGGACGTTGCCAGCAGCAGAACAGCAGCGGGGAGTAACGCCGGCCGCCATGTCGAAATGTGCACTTAATCAAAATCTGTGTATGTCGAGCGGATACATATAAACATACCGTTAGACATACTCTTAGATAAGGTGTGTGTATGTGTAACAGTGATGGCTGCGCGGGCAAGTGGTGGTCGGTTGGTCGTTCGGTCGCGAGCTCTCTGACCAATTGTCGAAGTCAGGTGGCAGCAATGCAGTGGTTTCCGCTGCATGATCAACTTCCGCTTCCGCCATTTGTTTTGCAATTGAGAGCAGCAGCAGCAGCAGTCCGCAGTTTGTGTACTGAAGAAAAACAAAGTTATTGCCAAACGGAAGCTTGTCGAAATGAGGCGAAGAAGGCGAAGAGTGCCTTTCAACAGCAATGGCTCGAGGTGCGGAAGTAAAGCCAAAAATTCACAAAACTCACTGGCGTTAAAGTGAACTTTACTTTTTGGGGGAAATACAGGAAAAAACAACAACAACATTAACAACATTGTAACAACAACAACAAACCATCGCTACGAACGCATAACAATGAAGAACAATGAGTGGTGGGCCGTTACTAAGCGGATGTGAATGAAATATTAGCAGAAAATTGCTATGGTTGTTTGATTTGCTGGTATGGGCGTTTCATCGTTTCAACCACACACGCACACATACATACAAACATGCCTTATATGACATATGTATGTATGTATGTATCTGCATGAATCTTATACATATGTATTTTGGCAACCGCAGTGCCAGCGCGTAAGATAAAAGGAAAGTCAAAGCGTTGAAATTACTTCCGCTGGTCAGTCATTACTCTTTGTGCCTTTTAGCAAATGGTCTTGTTCAATTTTTTAAATAAATTGCCAAAAACAGAAGAAACCTTGTTTCTTTTTGCCTCTTTTTTTTGTGCTGTGTTGTACATCCGTTATGAACGGGTAAGTCATTTGTCTAACAAAGTGCAGTTAACTTTTTCGAAATGAATTTTGATCGAAAATGCTTAAAGTGGCAGAAAATTGCTACCGCAGCGGTGTGGGAAGTGTGTGTGCCAGAAAGCAGACGCCACATTACACATTCCATATATGATTGATTTGCGGTCATCTCTCGCTGAGATGTCTCATAGTACTCGTAGTAGCAAACAACTTGGATGTAGCGTTGTTTCGAGACTTTAAAGTCAATTGAACATAGCATTAAACTCTATGAAACTCCAATAAGGAGCTGAACCCTAGCTTTAGCACTTACAGAACTACCACTGAAGCCCGGACGGCTTCTGCTGAGAGGAGCTCGCCTTGAGCTCTCGGTATGAATTTTCTTATCTATGCAGGACATATTAGGAAGCAGTTTCAATAACTGAAACGAGTGTGAATTTACAATCCGAAGGAATAAGTTTGTGGATGTATTAATATTTATTCAAATAGTCGGACAGCAAACTGTAGACGTAGTCTATTGTTCATGGCTACCATAAATAAGTCATGGTAATTGGAGATGACTTGTGGAAATGCTAATTTCTGGAATCTACTTCATTCGATTCATTCAAGTTCCAGGGACCGCAATATTTGGGTTAACTTGGTATGCCCACTAGTGGGATACCTCGAAGGAGTTCGTGATTGATGGAAAGGACTTGGTTATATACATTAGTTCACTATTGTTGTCATTGTTGTAGTGCTATGGGACATCCATTCACTTATAAAGGGTGATCCATTTCGTGGTTCCCTACTTTCTTAAAGAAATAAACACAGAAAATTCAAATTCAATGGCGAATGTTTATTATCATTTGAAAGAACATTCTTTGGCATTTATTTTTTAAGGATTGTCTCTTACAAATGTTTCGTTGACTCGTTCGAGCATTTCGACTGGTAACTGGCGAATGATATGCGTGATGTTTTTTTCTCCAAGGCCTGCATTGAAGCGTAATTGTCCGCATAGACTGTAGACTTTACATATCGCCACTGGACAAAGTCTAACGGTTGAGCGATACAAAGCATTACTTTGACGTTATGGGTATTCGGTTTTGCCGTTGATTCAGCTGGTTTGCTAAGACCCACATATAATTTCTTGCGTTTAGGGTTGAAATAATATTAAAGACAAACCATACGAATCTACTGTTAGACCCGATAAATGCATTAATATTTATAAAATGAACCGAATGACTGGGCTATATCCTTAGTGTACCGACTGAGGACCCTCTTAGTAATTGGAGTATGGTTTCGGTAATGCCGATTTCTGAGTTCTATTTTTTTCGGATTCATTTATTTTGGTTTTTATTTTTATCAACTACTATAAGGCATTTTGAGCTCACTAGAGTGATATCCACAAACATAACACGATCTGTGAGAAGACCTCGGTAACATAAGCGATCACTCGTAGTTTATCGTTGTTCTTGTTGTAGCGGCATATGCGATACATATTTTTGTAGAATGTGGCCAAGTTACCATTCCTTGGTCGTATAAAAGGCCAATACTGTAGGATACATAACCTCTATCTCATGGATAAATTTCTATTCAATAAGACAACAAAGACTCATTGAATGGTGTTTGGATGGTCGAAATGCTATATAACGGGTGATTTTTTTGAGGTTAGGATTTTCATGCATTAGTATTTGACAGATCACGTGGGATTTCAGACATGGTGTCAAAGAGAAAGATGCTCAGTATGCTTTGACATTTCATCATGAATAGACTTACTAACGAGCAACGCTTGCAAATCATTGAATTTTATTACCAAAATCAGTGTTCGGTTCGAAATGTGTTTCGCGCTTTACGTCCGATTTATGGTCTACATAATCGACCAAGTGAGCAAACAATTAATGCGATTGTGACCAAGTTTCGCACTCAGTTTACTTTATTGGACATTAAACCAACCACACGAATGCGTACAGTGCGTACAGAAGAGAATATTGCGTCTGTTTCTGAGAGTGTGGCTGAAGACCGTGAAATGTCGATTCGTCGCCGTTCGCAGCAATTGGGTTTGTGTTATTCGACCACATGGAAGATTTTACGCAAAGATCTTGGTGTAAAACCGTATAAAATACAGCTCGTGCAAGAACTGAAGCCGAACGATCTGCCACAACGTCGAATTTTCAGTGAATGGGCCCTAGAAAAGTTGGCAGAAAATCCGCTTTTTTATCGACAAATTTTGTTCAGCGATGAGGCTCATTTCTGGTTGAATGGCTACGTAAATAAGCAAAATTGCCGCATTTGGGGTGAAGAGCAACCAGAAGCCGTTCAAGAACTGCCCATGCATCCCGAAAAATGCACTGTTTGGTGTGGTTTGTACGCTGGTGGAATCATTGGACCGTATTTTTTCAAAGATGCTGTTGGACGCAACGTTACGGTGAATGGCGATCGCTATCGTTCGATGCTAACAAACTTTTTGTTGCCAAAAATGGAAGAACTGAACTTGGTTGACATGTGGTTTCAACAAGATGGCGCTACATGCCACACAGCTCGCGATTCTATGGCCATTTTGAGGGAAAACTTCGGAGAACAATTCATCTCAAGAAATGGACCCGTAAGTTGGCCACCAAGATCATGCGATTTAACGCCTTTAGACTATTTTTTGTGGGGCTACGTCAAGTCTAAAGTCTACAGAAATAAGCCAGCAACTATTCCAGCTTTGGAAGACAACATTTCCGAAGAAATTCGGGCTATTCCGGCCGAAATGCTCGAAAAAGTTGCCCAAAATTGGACTTTCCGAATGGACCACCTAAGACGCAGCCGCGGTCAACATTTAAATGAAATTATCTTCAAAAAGTAAATGTCATGAACCAATCTAACGTTTCAAATAAAGAACCGATGAGATTTTGCAAATTTTATGCGTTTTTTTTTTTTAAAAAGTTATCAAGCTCTTAAAAAATCACCCTTTATAAGTGCCATCCTACATCTTTCTCAAGGTTTATTGTGACATAGTAGAGATAAGCCTTAAATATGGATACTGGTACCAAACTAGCCACTGAAGATCTCGTCTTAGATAGTTCAAATCTCGACAGATATTCTTATTAGCAAATCCGCTGCAGCTGTCGGGCTCAGTCGAACAAGTTTGCGGAGTAAACATTAATGATTCGTCGAACTTTATAAAGAACTCTCGCTCCATTTAATTTGACCGAATATATGTGAAGCAATCTTAAGATGAAAGGATCGTATCTTTTCTATGGGAAGGCGCCAATGGAAGATAATCTACAAGTTTTTAGTTAGATCTTACCTTCAAAAGATACCAATATGGTAAAATATTTATGAAGTCTAGTCAAGAGGTGGCTTTTCTCGTTCCTGTTTGATAGTATTCGAAATTTTCTGAAAATATAATACTGTAGTGAGATAGATTTGTATTTCTAAATTAATCTTAAAAATAATATTTATCTCTGTTGGCGAGAGTTATTATCAAGCATACAGTCGTAGTCTATCAAGAAAACCTTTGCAATATTTTCCAACTTGCCTTACATATTTTAAAATATTTTCAAAGGTTATTTTATTTCATTACCCCCTGCTTATCATTCAGGCTGTCCAAATTCTTGTAAAATTTAAATTCCAACGAACTTCGTTTCCAATGTAATATGTGCGAGAGCATATAAATAATTTTCTAAGTTGAAATTTATTTTCAGACGCCCATTATTAATTTACCCATATTCTTTTGCATACGCACTACAATATCCATCGTCAGCACATTTGTCTGTGTGTGTTCATGCAATTTGTATCTATTCTTATGCGCTTCTTACTATTTCCGCTTAGCTGTAGCTTATACTCATATTTCAAGCGTCAAAATTTTTATCTTATCTAACATTTTTTCACTTCACACCATAATTCACTTTTTTCCGCTCGATTTGTTATCAAATCGAATTTACAATATGAAAAATTACAGACGTGTGTACATTTACATATGCAATAAAATAGAATATGGCATGGCATAACATATGCGCTGCTACAGTGATGAGCAATATAATTGTAATGCAAAATTTTATTAGAAACTAAATGGATCTTGTGATATTTCTATATTCTTCAATATGCCCAGTCATTTGATGAGTATACGAGTGTATGCTACATAGACGCCTAGGGCCTCTTGGTGTACAAATGGGGTTTTAGACTTTTAACACGAACACAAACTTAATGTTATTAGATTTTGAGGTTAATTCTTAACGGAATTCCACTATAGATTCAGGCTGTTAGACCAAGTCATGATTGCCAGAACTTTGAATGACAGTTTCAGGTAGTAAAGTAGGTTTTCGCAATGATCTCTGGACGGCAAGACTAACAAGGAACCCATCCTAAACTGCAAGGCTGTGAAGCTTGTCAAAAAAGGTTCGGTATTGCCGACAGAGAATAAAGATCTGATAGTTCTGAAACTATTTTCCGCTTTACCGTAAAAGCTAAGGTGACTGTGAGGACTATCACTAGAAGATACAGAGATCATTTGTTCTTACGATATCAGGTATAAAGTGAGAGAGAGAGTAATGGAAGCAAGTAAGAGAGGAAACGTAAAGAAGAAAGTGAGAGAGCCAATGATGGATAGGAAAAGAGAAGAAGATGAAAATATATATATACAATGAGAAAAGGGATCAAGAAAGAGAGATAAAGAGATTGAAATATAGTAAGAGATAGGGATAAAGGGAAAGAGATAGTGAGAAAACAATTCCGAAACCGAACTTTCCAACCAAGAAATTCAAATCGCTTTATTCTTCAACGGTGCTATAATTTCCAACCCCACTGTACTCGTGCCGCACACGTGCTCTTGCCCTTAATCCAGTTCCGTTTGTTACTACCAATACCACTTCAAATGGTTAAGTTCTAGTCACACCCACAACAAAAGCTATATCTGAGTGTATTAAATATCTATAACAGATAGCACACGTTGTATTCCCTGACAACCTAACATAAAACGTGGGAGGACTTCCGTTACCACTTCTTCGAGGCAAAACGTTGGAAAATGACACAGAAAAATGGAAGGTGTACCCGTGCACACCTGTCAGCGGCGCCGCCGTGAGAATGACTACCAGTGCCAGTGCCAGTGATGTGTTGCAATGTGACAATATTTTTTTAACCATGAAATGTTGTCATATCAATAATGTAAATAGATTTTCTCTTTGGGTTTACACCCTCACATGACACACACACGCACTCACTTGGGTACGAAAAGCAACAAAAGCTTATACTTTAGTCGGAAATTTCATGTTTTCGCGCAGCCAAACAGGTGTGACAACGCAGAAAATTCCGTTAAGATAGCAAAGTGGTGCTAGCGAAAAGGGAAATGCCATCGTTGGTATAAATTTATTTGAATGGCGAAAAATCGTGGGTTGACACATGTGATTGCGTCACAAAATGAATGGCCAACAAAGGCCCTAAAAAGGCCACCAAATCTAAATTCGTATATTATTTGCTTTCTATGTAAAATTTAGATGGGATAAGGGTGTGAAATAATATACTCGACAATTTTCAATTACTCACTCTATTTTTTGGTGCTTTACATGCTGGAGCATTATATCACTGTGTCTTAGGTTTAATTGATTGGAGAGGACATTTTTTCAAATAAACCTTTAAATCATCCTTAAACTTTATCTATATCTAATTTTAATGCTTTGTACTGAAAAATTGAGAAAATATCTCAAATTAGCCAGAATATGTGTATTTCCAAAATATATAAAATGTTATAGGTAATGTTGGTGATTCTCGTTCGATATAATCCCTCATGGAGATCATTATCTTGGTTATTCCCAAAGAAAATATCTGATGGATGATGCTGATGTATTGGCGAATCATTTTGAGCCTTTATGACATCTGCGAAGTCAACTTTAGTCTTTTAAAGGTGCTAGATTATATTTATTATCCGGGAATTTACAAGACTATTTTTGAGATTTTAAATATAGTTGCCTTCTGTTATCCATCTAATATATAATTAATATATAGTAGACGGAAAAACTTAAATTTTAATGGAGTAGTCAAAATTTGCAGACTATAAAGAAAGAGGCCGAAATGCGTGTGTATGAAAAGCTTGACAATCTGAAGGTTTCAAGACCGGAGCATACTCCTGTAGGACCGCCTGAGGTGTTCTAGTTGTTGATGACCAGAGTATACTGAGTTTGTGGAGGGAATACTTCTCCAGCCTGCTGAATGGCAGTGAAAGTACAACACCAGGAGATGGCGAACCCGATTCCCAATCGACAACGACGGAGCAGATGTTTCTTGTGATGAAATACGAATAGCAATTACCCGCCTGAAGAACAACAAGACGGCCGAGTAATTCAAATGCGGCGGCGAAGAGCTGATAAGGGCATGCATCAGCTTCTTTGCGGAATATGGTCGGAAAGAAGCATGCTCGACGATTGGAATCTTAGTGTTCTGCCCAATCCACAAAACGGGAGACCCCATCATCTGCGGCAATTACCGTGGGATAGGCCTCCTCAACATCGCGTATAAGGTTATATCGAGCATACTGTATGAAAGACTAAAGCCCACCATCAACAATGATTGGACCTTATCAGCGTGGGTTTAAACCTGGAAAATCTGACCAGATCTTCATCATGCTCCAAAACTTGAAAAAGACCCGTGAAAAGAGGATCGACATACACCATCTCTTTGTCGATTTTAAAGCTGCTTTAGACAGCACGAAAAGGAGCTGCCTTTATGCCGCGATGTCTGAATTTGGTATCCCTGCAAAACTAATGCGGCTGTGTGAGCTGACGTGGAGCAAGACCAAAAGTTCAGTCAGGATCGAGAAGGACCTCTCCGAGCCGTTCGATACCAAACGAGGTTTCAGACAAGGTGACTAACTATCGTGTGACTTCTTTAACCCGTTGCTGGATAAAATAATACAATCTGTAGAGCTAAATAGAGTGTCCAACTAAATAACTGTTCAAGGCTTAAAGATCAACTGATAACTCGTATTCATATTCATTCACTTAAACAAACCCGGTCACGTTTACGCCCCCTCTCGCTGACAAAGAAAGAGCCCGAAAACATTTTCCACTTACCAATTTCTAGTACAACTTATCAATGATGTCTGAGTAACTTATGCGACTGTGACATGTATTGTCTCCACCACAAAGCAAAACAATGTGCTGCCTGAAAAGAGTTCCTGTTTAACAACTAAAACTAAACTGAAAATGGATACATCATTTGAATTATGCTCACACAGTTGTTGTGGCACTGCGAGCTGAGTTGGCACAGTGCTCACGGAAACCGGAAGCTTGAACATGCAACAGACCTAACCGGTCAAGCAAGCAGACAACAGTAGATACTAACTTTCTAATTCCCAACTGTCCATCGCATAGCTCTTATCTGTATGACACTTTCGTGTACTATAAACAATGCCAACAACAACAGTGGTATCTAACAAGCAACAACATCACGAGTATCTAATGTGCAACAGCAACAAAGACATATAACATGCAACAAATGCAGAAACACCAAGTTTACCGGATTTTAAAACAACATTTAGAATTCATGTCACCGACTTGCAATGAATATGCTTGGCATATGTGACTAACAATTTACACATTAGGGAGGTTCTTTGAGAGATGCGATTTTACTATTTTAGTAGTAGGTTTAACGTCAGAAAAATGAATTTAATGATATTACCAAGGTTCCGGTTTGTCTCTTATTTAGCCTCAGATTATTAAGGTTGATCCTCAAGGTAACGTTATTGCTAGATTCATCTTCAGATGGAATAATAGATGGATAGCCAGACAACTAGTCGCTCTAAGCGGCTCTGTCCTTCCTTTCTCTCACTGTTAATTTTTAGACCATTTCAGTGGTTGAAGACCTGCTACATGAATCCCTTTATAAATATCTGCAAGATTTGCCGAAACAATCCGCTGGTAGACGTAAAAGACCTTAGACATATCCTTTAGTCAAATATATTAAATATATTTCAGACGATTTAACTACGAAAACAGCAGCTATGTTGAAAGCTATGAAGCATTTTCAAAACAAACGGGAAACAAAAGTCAAGCCTATAATAGACTTCCCTGAATAACGACATATATTAAGTAATGCAAACCCTTAGACTACAACCTTAAAACGTACAACGGGAATACAAACTAACCAAAGTTGGGGCGGATTAGTACTTGCAACTTATAGTATAATACTTTGGAGATGTAAGAACCAGTATGGTTGTGAGAACTTAAAGCTTATATCGACGAAAAGTTTAATGGTAGTACCGAGAGTTGATACACGACGGAACAAACTTTATTGCCAGTTAAATACCGTCATTAATGGATATTAGATTGATTCTCAATAGTTTATGAGGGTATAAAACAAAATATCGGGCTAGTCCCATTGATTTTAGAAGAAATCTTTATATTTGTTTAGCCGGTGCTCAACATTAGTCCGAAAATTCCTGGCGTACACTCTCTTTAAGAAGTAAATCCAAAAAGTTAAGTACAGGAAGTCCAATGTGGAGATCTAGGTGGAGACCAGGTCACTAAGCCGACCAAATAATATCATTTTATGTCACATAAGACGCTAAAACTCTGAGAAAAAACTAAGTTATAGTCAAATGTGGCACAGTGAGTAGGATAGGATGGAGTTTTAGAAACAAAATTTAAAAGTGGGCGTGGCCTCGACCTCAAAAGAGTTTTGCTACCAACTAAATGGTTTTTCAATAAGAGCACTACAAAACCGATTTGGGATATCAAAGAAAATCTTATTCCTATAAAAGGGCATTCGATGCTTTTGCATATCCACCACGGGCCCGCTGCAATTTCACGTTCGATATTGGTACGAAGTTCATCCAATCACCGCTGGCATGTTGCCATAGACCATAGACTTAAAGTTGCTCCACAGGAAATATGTAGTCTATTGGCGTCAAATCGCACGACCGAGGCGGCCAATTGACTGTGCCATCAGTGAGATAACACATTAACCAAGCTTGGTTTTCAATAAATCGATTGTGACATTCGTTACATGGCTTGTGGCGCCGTCCTGATGGAACCACATTTGTCCCAGTCCATATCAACCAATTCGGACCCAAAAAATTCGGAATTGATCATTACGGAAGAAGTACGGATCAAAGCCACATCAAACTGTAATTTTTTAGGGAAGCAATGGTGACTCACGGAGTCATTCAGCCAGAAATCAGCTTCATCATAAATTGGACATAGCGCTCTTAAAGTTGAGGCCACTGACACCGAATTTCGGTAGTAAATTTTAATAATTTCAACTCGTTGTTGGATCGTATAGCTTTCCATGATGAAATGGTAAACGTTACTGCAGAGAAATGTCAAAAGAGCGGAAAAAATATGGCTTCGTTTGGTGTCCCTATCGGTTTACTTTTGTAGCTACCCTATTGAAAAACCCTTTACTTCGTATGCTGTAAGTCGATTTACAATAGAAATAACAAGTTAAGCAAAATCGTAACACGACCACGCCTACTTATCTTTATAAGAGGAATTATATTCTTTAAATTTATTGAATTTTAAAATAATTAACTGTTGAACTTATAAATTTAAGGAAAAGGGAAATACGACATGCCGAACACTATCTAGAGATTCTGAATGAGTGAGAGTAATAAAAGCATTGACATTCCACCAAAGCCAAGTCAAGTCCATCACAAGATATGACAAGCCTAAAAATGCATAAAAATTGCTGACAGTCAAAGAGATTTAATTAATATGATAATGAGAGTCAGACGACCACGCAGAGTTCTTAATAAAAACATTGATGACTTTTAAGTATTGCTTTGAAAAGAAGCTGCAGTCTCAAAGAAGATGATGTTCTCTACGGAGACCCACACAATTTGTGCAAATCATGCAAATAAAAATTATTGAATAATATGAAGTCATATATTTTTTATACTAGATACATATCTCTATGTCTATGTTTAGAACATGCCACAAAGGCAAGGCACGACGGCGACACGACTTGCGTTGTTAGCTTTAACATGCTGCCTGTCAAAATTCAATTTGCATTTTAATAAAGCAAAGAAAAATTGTACGTCAATAAAGAAAATCGATAGAGTCAACGTGCAATCGAGCAAAACACATCATATGCCAGGCATCAATGTCGTCAATGGACGAGACGTGTGCGAGTATTCGTCATGGAAACACGCAAAAACACACACACACACGGAGAGAGAGAGAGAGAGAGAGGAAGAGTGTGTGTGTGTGTGAGAGACAAACACCGGACGCCTTGACTTGACAGCCGTCAGACGCAAAATGTCAGTAGCGCGGCGTTGATAGTATTGGCCACTCCAGTCGGGTGGGTGTACAAAATTGCAAATGTCACTTGCACATTATGAAAAATTGTATTAGTGTCACAGTAGCAGCTCGCTCCTCTCTAGCCCACCTCCCTCTCTCATCAGTGCCGTATTTTGTTAAGCAACAGCGCAATGCCACATGCAACAGCTGGCTGGCCACGATGGCTCTGATGTGCCACTCATACCACCTCTTGTGTTGACTCGTCCAACGTCTGTCCGCTCACCGACTCTTACCACCGCTTTAACCTTGGGTTTTGTTTCAGTTCTTGTGGCGTACGTGCCGTGCATAGTTGCAGAAATGTAAAGCGCCATTGATGGCAGTGGCCAAAAGCTACAAGCTCCGACTGCAGTACGTACTACCATATAAACCCTCGAAACACACAGCCGTAACGTGCTATACGAGTATACTCGTAATGTATGGCGGTGGCAAAAAGAAATATGTGTTGGCTCATGCGCCACATGTCAAATTATTGGATCACGTTTCTTGACAGCTCAAAAGTCGTGACACTTGTCATTTGAGGAATTTTAAATTAATTACAAACAACTTTGTTTTTGAGTGATTTTACGACGCGCACTGGCGAAAGAGCTCAACGAATTGCTTGCTTTCAACTATAAGTACGACGAGGAGTGTAAAATAAATAATTCAGTTGTGTTCTTAAGTCCATAAGTTGCAGGTAGACATTCAACAGTATCAACTTCTATTTTATGTCGTGTGTCGATGAACTTTACGGAAGAAGAGAGCTAAAAAGATTGGAGCGCTGTCTTTATTAAAGCAATGTTATCAAATGGGCTGTTCCAAACTTGTATATAGATTACAGCAATTAGGGCAGAGGCTTAACACACTCAATTATGTAGACTTTCAAAAATTTTTTTTTATTTTTCGAATGTTTTTTGGAACGTCTATAAAGTTATGGCATGATAAGTTAGCCACAAACTAATGCTTTTTTTCATATTTCAAATATAAAGCCCAGTTCGGTTAAAGAGAAACCTCCAATTTTAACAATTATTGAAAGTCTTTTTGGTTTCGTATTGGAACTAGGGGAACGTGTGGACCGATTACAATGTCAACGAGAGTGTTTTGGTCACACTGAAGCTGAGAAAACTTTCCAACTTAATTTTCTTAAGAAATCTGCCATATGACCAATTTATTAAATATATAGTAGTGATAAGAAATAGCAGTATTGGGTATTGGAGATCTTGAAACTTATGAGCCTGAAGTATTCAGGACTCCACATAACGTCTTTTCGATGATTGTTCAAAAAGGTTAGTTGTCCAAAGTTACAAGTCTTGTTGAGATAGCGCCAATGTTTTATATGTTAATTTCTAAGAGAGCAAGTTAAACTTTTAAAAGTACTTCGTCCGACTTAATTTTTAACTTAAATATAGTAATTGGATAATATTTAAGTAAAACAATTTTATGGGCGTGACCATACATGGTTCCTTCTTCTTCTTCTTTGGCACTACAACCGTGAGTCGGTTTGGGGCAAGAACACAAAACTTCACCAGTTGCTTATATCCTTTGCATAGACACGCCAGTTGAACATTCCAAGTGCAGCCGGGTCCCTTGCTTCCGTTGTGCAGCTATGGGTACCGAATCGAAGGCTCTTTTCGCTGGAGCATCGTCTGCCATACGTACGACATGGCTTAACTAGCGCGTTCGTTGGATTTTTATACGCTCAACAACATCCATATCGTCGTATATCTCAAACGGTACACGGTTCCAATTACTTTAGTACTCTCTGTCACGCGCATTTCTCCAATGATCTTGCGGAGAACAGTTCTCTCGGGACATAATATTTCATATTGGAATGGACAAGATAATAGCTGAAATTGAAAAAATGTATGGCGTCCCATTTTTTCCTTGGCTTTGATAAAGCAAACACTTTTACTTATTCTTAAAATAAAGGAAGATAAGAATTTTTTTATTTTAAATCGGATGAGAATAGTCTCTTTATATACGTTTGAATATTTTAAATATGACTATCCTCTTTTATGTTTGATTCACTGTATGTTTAGATAAATTTCGAAAATACCAAAAATGTCTGCGAAAGATATCTCAGAATACAAATGGACCCAAGGCTATTGGAAAGGTGAGGTAAATGTGGTCATATGGTTTCCTATCATTCTTAAAATTAAATAAACCACCAAGATCAAATCAAATCAGATGTGACGTAGTAATGTTTTGCCTTAGAGCAAGTTTCAGCATCCATCAAAAACGGTCAAAATTTGGTAACAAATCCTATGTAAAATTATCGCAGTATTTTGCTGCTTTTCTGTTCACTCTGATGCTTTTTGTGGAATCATATGATTAATATTCATCTTTAAACATTTTATTCATAATTTCTAAGAATTATATATTCTTCGTTGGACATAATCTAACTGCTCTCTCATGATGATGAGAGTAATGTGTAGAAGTTCAGGTGAGAAAAGTTCCAGACTGTTATTGACTTGGGAGTGGCCAGGTACGATTCTTTTGCATGTGGCTCAAGCAGCTCACAACTTCCGGTTTTAGACATCCATTTGAAGAGGAGCTAAAGTGAGGAGGCCAATCCCGCTTACCCGGTTGTACATAGGGGTTTGGGATCCATCAATAAAAAACCTCCCCAATGAAAAGGAAACAACAGCTTCGGATGAGAGATGACGTATGTATTTTTCGATCGACATAATCCAACTGCTATCTCACCAGTCGAATCTCTTAATAAATAAATACAAATAACGGAATTTTAGTTATTTGATAATAAATCTTTGTCTATATTAATGTTGTCGGCTTCAAAATAGTCCCCATTGGACATATTGGACTTATGCCAGCGCTTCTACTAATCGTCGAATAACTTCTCAAACTTAATTTTGGTTTGACTCATTCAACGATTTCATCTATGGTTGTAAAACGATGGCTCTTTAAGGTTCTTTTTATTTTTGGAAAAAGAATGCGGCATCGTTACAGTATTGTTTTTGACGAAGTTGTTCACGAACAAGCAACAAAGTGTGACCTTTTAACAAACGAAAATCGCTAAGAAAATTCGATGTAGCATATGTGTACTATATATACAATCAACATAATAAAAAATCTAAAATAATTGACAATCGGAGTTTTGAAAAATTCCCGCTATTTTTTGAACACACTTCGTTCTATCGATTTTGGTAATTTCAACTTCTTTACGAAGCGTTTTTCGATATCATGAGTATTTTGGAGTTTCAAAAAATTCCCGTTATTTTCTGAACACACTTCGTTTAATCGATTTGGCTCATTTTAACTTGTCTACGAAGTGTTTTTTGATATCAAGAGTCTTTTAAAGATTTCAATATCAAAACTAAATTGGAGTTTTTAAAAATTCCCGTTATTTTTTTAACACACTTTATTTAATCGATTTTGGTAATTTCGACTTATTTATGAAGGGTCTTTGGATATCATGAGTATTTTAAATATTAAAATATCAAAACTAAATTGGAGTTTTGAAAAATTCCCGTTATTTTTTGAACACACTTCCTTAAATCGATTTTGGTAATTTCGACTTATTTATGAAGGGTCTTTGGATATCATGAGTATTCCATTATTTTCTTTGCACTTTTCGTAAAAATAAGACACCTATGCAAATCAATAATGACTAAAAAATTTTTGCCTGCGAACTATTTTAACGTATTTTTATTTTGGTCGAAAAAAACTTTGAAGAAAGCTACTAAAATTATTATTCCAAATACATTCTACTCCTCACGAGTTTCATAAAATTTAATATCAGAAAAATAAACTTCAACGATAACACATATGTATACCTAAAATATATTAAAAATGTGGCAATAAAAAAATAACATTTCCTCCAAAAAATAAAAATAAAAATGGTTATTTCCCCCAAAAGATATACAATTCCAGTGAAAAGCGCAACAGCACACAGGCATACACACACCCAAAATACCGCCTACTGCATAATTCCTACTCAATTGACTTTTATTGGCTATCAAATGAAATTCACCACACTAACGAACGCTCGCATCTAATCGATGCGCACTAAACTGAATTTTAAAATTTCACACGTCCGCACGCTCACCTACTACATAAACCAAATGCTTGTCGTTTTTTTTTCATTTTATGGCAGCAAAGTGTCCGTCCGTTTGTGTTCGTGTGGGTGTTCGTTTGTGTGTATTCGTGTGTATGTGTTCGCCTGAATGTATCGTATTAACCGTCAACACCTCGACAAACAGTGTGAAAATAAAAATGTATAGCGCATATTGGAGACGATGAAATATGAAGCGAGCAAAAAAAAAAGGTTGGTTGCCCACCGCAGGATATGACCTAAAGTGGGTGGGTTGAGAGTCGACCGTAGCCGTAACGGTAAACAACATCAAAGTCTCCTTTGAGCATTGCGCATTAATAAGAATATCAGAAAATTGCATTGGCAAGTAGGCAAGTGCTACCGAAAAGGGATGCTTCAATGTGTCGTAAAGTGTATGTGTTTGTGTATATGTGTGGGTGCTACAACAAAAATGGAGTGTGGCAAAAAATAAAGAAGTGTTGATAGACACTGTATCGTGCCATACTGACTTACTTAATGCGAGTTTTCTGCATGTTTATTTATCGTTATTCTACAGTTGACTTACTTGTTGATGTTGTGTTCTCGATTGAGTTGTTTGTTGTTGCGGTCTAGTGTGGGGTAAATATGGGCCAAATGTATGTCTTTTTTAAGAGCACAAATGAATAAAACATAAAGTTATGGAGAGTTAGGTTACCTAATATCTCTTTGTGCGTCTGTTTCAATATCTTAACGAAATAATACATTGAAATGGCTGTCACTTGTCGAATTTAGTAGTTTTTGGGTTTGGTTAAATGCAGGTTTGGCGTGTACTTAGGCGCTTGCAGGTGCTGTAAAGAGTCTCATTACACTTTAGAGCAATTTTAAGTGCGTCAAACTATTTTATTTTTCAATTTCAACTAATTTAAATCCAAACTTTGTTTTATATAAATATATGTATGTATACGAAATCAGCACTCTGTTTACTATCTCAAAAACAACAGAGAATCAGTGACACTAAGTCTAGTTTTTGACCTCCCGACATACTTTTGTTGTTTTTGTTAATGTAGATAATGAATATATACAACGGGGGGAAACGTTCCATCAAAATACACGCAATCTCAACATGTATATAATAAAATCATAAAATCCAACAGAATAACGAAAATCATCATATATGGTGTGGGTAATTCCTGAACCGATTTCACCCCTTTTTAACCACAAAGGTTCACTGTATCCAAGACTATACGCTTACTTACTTTGGCAAAAATATTCCACACAATATCCGATTTATATGGTATGAAGCTCATCGTATTTTTGAAAAACCTATAATTAGATATGTGGGAGCTAGGGGAAGTTATGACCCGATTTTAACCATTTTTGGTATAGAGACACACTATTAGCAGAAAAAGATTCCACCTGAATTACACTAAAATATTTGAGAGATTTCCAGATATTTTCGGTGAAAAATTACCCTTGGGCACTGAGTACTTAATGTTCGATATCCGTGGCCTGGAAAAATTTTAGTCCGATTTCGACAATTTTTCCTTAAGTGAAGCCACAGATGATATACAATATTTATGTAAAGTTTTATACCGCTATCTTGATTGGTTCCTAATGTATATATTATAAAGTGAACGAATCAGATGAAATTCAAAAGTTTGTTATGTGGTAAATAGGCGTGTTTATGAACCGATTTCCATCGGTAAAAACAGGCTGTCAAAAAATTATTATGTACCGAATTTCATTGAAATTGGTCAAGTAGTTCCTGAGATATGGTGTGTGTTTGACCCAAAAGTGGGATATGCCGTGTACATTTTCCATATTTTTCAGTCTTGGTAGAAGTTGTTGATAAGCGGATAAAGCATATGTACTCGTATAACACCACATTTTGCCTTTGAACTCCTGTCAAAATGAGGATCAAATTGGTCAAATTGATCCAACTTCATTTTACAAACACCATGAAAAAATTCGAAATGATTCTATTATTAATACTTTTGCATTTTTCTAGTACATGTGATTCCTTGACCGCATCATTAGAAAGACTAGCTGCTGTTTATTGAACTATTTCTTATACATCTTCCCCACATACCACTTCTAAACCAGTTTGACTTCCGATTATCCGGATCAAATAAAAACAGGGGTAATCCGTATAATCGAAAATCCGGGTGATGGATTTCAAAGCAAATCAAACAATATTATAATTTGATCTTGGTCAAGTGCTTCAATTGTAAATTCTATATGAGATCTGATTCGTCCTGTCTTTCAAACCACTTAAAACCAACATCTAGGGCTTCAAAAGCTTCTGCGATTATGAAGAAACTGGTGATATATGTATGTGAAATATATCACCAGTTTCTTCATCATCGCTTCATCATATTTTCCTTGCTTTCTGTGCAAATCGTATTTGAATTCTTCATCAGGTAATATTTGGATTCTAGGGTTTTATTATCGCAGTTTAGCCACTTCTTAATATTCTCTTTATCGCACCCATTCAGTAATGCTAAGGATTTTCATTGCTCGTGCGATTTAATTGAAAAATTAGATAGAATAAAATAGACAAACAGAGCCGAGTCGGGTTTTTACTGTATCTTATTTTCATTTGGACAAATATTTTTTCTTACTCTTGTCAAAGATCTAACTGTTATCTCATTACCACCCTCTTCATTATATTGTAGTTTTTTTCTTCAAAATTTCCTTAATGTTGTTTTTCTTTTTCGTATGTTTTTTTCAAACTCCTGCTTACTAATAAGCCGTGAAATAAAAGAGCAGAACGAAATAGAGCTAAGCAGGGTCTTACTGTAATTCTAAAAAAGAAAACTAACTAAACAAACTAAAAATAGAGTCAAGTGAACTCAAAAATTGTGTTCCCGAGTTCTGTTTTGACATCACATATACAGATTTTATTTTATTGAAGAAATATTTCTTCATTTAATTATTTTGTCTTACAGAACTCAATGCTTCACTTTGAAGTTGAATAGGTTCTCTAGAGTATAAATTGCAGATTTCGCCATATCTGGGAATCTTCTAACTCTCACGAAACTAGTATATAAGTTTAAAGTAATTCCGAAACACTTTGTGTCTCATTGTAAATCGCTAGAGATTCAGTCGCTTCGTTGGAGTTGTAATTTAACTAAACTGAAAATTGTAAAATAAATTCATTTTCTTGAAATAAGTTTTATTCTAATAAGAAGTACAGTCTTTTTATAAGCTATTCAATAAATATTTTCCAGGCTTACCTGTTGTCCAGTTAAATATATAATATAAAGACTTGACGAACACTTTACAAATTCCAACTCACCACCAACCCCAATATCACTCTAAATAACTTTGCTTTAACAAATTATTTGGCACCTTTTATTTTTCAATTAGTCTTCAACCCACCTACCCTACTAATAACGAACAATTTCTTGAAATGAATTTGCTTAACGCTTAGCCACTTCCACTTTATGCTTAATGTAATTTTTAATGACCAATAGTTCCGCAGTCTCGGTAATTACTTGATGACCAGATTAGAATTATTATTTTACAAAATATTAGCATTTGACCAAAATAGTAGTCGTATGAAATTGAAAGTATATTAAGTGCGTGACTGTTACACGATTGGTCGTAGGTTCAAATCCCATAAAATACAGTAAACCTTAAATCTTCATTATTATTGATTTAAGCAGCAGCTGCTCCGGCAGTCAAACACAAACTAACGATTATACTATGGATTTAACAAGCTTTTCCGACTTAATTTTAATAGCGCCCTTCATTCGATGCACAGCAGCGCGGCCTAAAATCTAATAAACTCAAATAGAAACTAATAAATATTTTCTTATAATATATATTAATGACACAACACAATAAATTTTCTCAGCAGTTAGTGTGTTGGCTAAATTTGTGTTACGGTAAATCACGACAATGCAACTCTGACTTTAACAAAAATACCGCACTGCCGCCTGTGCTTACACAATAGCTTCCTGTCTACCGAAAAAAACTTAATCTATGATGAAAGGAAATTGTGCTGTATGTTGACATTTTGACTGAGGAAATGAGTTGCTGAGTTTCGTTTTTCGTTTCTTGAAACAAATGGCAGTAGTCGCCAAGGTGTGGGTGTTTTAATGAGCATAATGTCGATGCAGTAACCGTTATAATTGTGTATGTGTGTGTGCGTGTGTTTGCAAATGTAGAAATTGCGTGCGTCACAGAATTTTATGGGAAATTACTTTTGCATGTAAAGTCATTGAAGAAAGTTGTGTTATTCGCAGGCAAATAAAAACTGCACTTTCGTAAAAGCTTGCTTCCCTAATTATGTAATCGCTCTAGCATACAGAGGCTTTAAGGTAGCTATGGAAAAACCGATTTTTTTAGTGAGGAATCGCGGAAATATTGTATTTTATTCACTAGTCCTACTGTGAGGAATTCTTTAAATAATTGTATTTTTGGAAATTCTTTGCTTATAACGGAAATTATTTGAAAGAAATGTTGTATCCAACTTTGAGGCAATTAATCTGGTTTAAGTTTAAGTCTTTTAGAGTTCCTAGGCATATACGAGGTGCGTTCAAAAAATAACGGGAATTTGGAAAAAATATTTATTAATTTTTTCACCAAAATTGTCCTCTTTCGATATCCTGCACTTCTTCCAATCGTCGAAACACTTCTCAAACTCGGATTTTTGGGATAGCCTTTGGCTTCTTCAACGATTTCTCGCATGCCTGTAAAACGACGTTCTCATTGAGGTTCTCTTTATTTTCGGAAATAGAAAAAGACACACGGAGTCATGTCTGGCGAATATGGAAACTGGCGAAGCAATATTGTTTTTGGCCAAGAATTCACGAACAAGCAACGAAGTGTGAGCTTTTAATAAATGCAAATCGCCATACTCGTAAGAAGACATCTAATCTCAGCGGCTGTTACAGACAAAGTGTGCAATGAATAGGGCTGAATTTTTTCGTACTTCGGGGGATTGTAGTATGTATGTATAAATAAGCGTTTTTTCAAATTTCCGTTATATTTTTTAACACTTTTGAAAAAAAATATAACATTTTAAAATTCCCGTTATATTTTGAACACTTGAAAAAAATTGAATTTTTGAAATTCCCGTTACTTTTTCAACACTGTTGAAAAAAATGACATTTTAAAATTCCCGTTATTTTTTGAACACTTGAAAAAAATTGAATTTTTGAAATTTTCGTTATATTTTCAATACCGAGTGCGCTATTCAACTAGCTCACATTGCTGAGCTCTTCCAACAAATGCTGCACTAGCTCATGTATGTTACTTTGATTTAATGTTGCTTTCGTTAACTTGAAATATTTAGACTAATAGCATATCAAAATACAAATCACATATGTACATATGTTTTTCATTAATTCATTGAATTTCTTTATTCTCTATTATTCTTTCTTTACACTTTCAATATTACTGTTTTAAATTTTGGCTTTGAGATCTCGGATAACAATTTTCTTATCTTCCAGCTTTGCAGCTTTTTCATATATTTGCTTGACATCATCGACACTCGCCATTTCGAATATGATAAGTTTGTCTTCCGGACTTCTGGCTTGTAGCACACGCCAACGTAGCTGAGGTAACTCCAATTTGTCGACAATATAATCCTGTACAATTTCCGCTTCATTATCTTGACTTTCTAGATCCACTTGAGTTAATGTCACAATCGTGTCGCGGTCAGCTGTAAGCAGCAATTGTCCATTCGTGAAAGTAATGCACATAAAAAGGCACAGAAATCCGACTGAGAGCACGGCGTATAATTTTTGCATTTTTGACAAAATTTTGCTTCCGAAATTGTGTGTATTAACAAGCGTAGGTCCGGGTAAAGACTAGCTTATTGAATCAATATTATAGCGACGCTTAATCTATCCGCGCTTGCCTTATCAGTGAGGTTGTAACCTTAATTCAAGCGAAATACTCAGCGCGCTCACATGACAGGTAATGCCGAGAGACAATACTTAATACATTATACACACTAACAAACTTCAGCTGCAAGTTGCGATTATAAGAAATCATTAACAGAGCCGTTATCGGTGAGTACTTTATTTAATGAATTTGAAAACAAAATTATTTCATTGTTAATCAATTGTGTTGACACACTCACTTAGTTGTGAGAATTTTTATAGATTGTAAATTTTGAGTTTTTTATATTGGCTATAGCTAATCAAATCAGTCGTCAAAGTAAACACTCGTGTTTGACCTTTAAATTCATTTTGAAGAGATTGTTGAAGTTATTTTTAACTCAATGTTTTCATTACTGAGCCATGGCGCCAACGTGACTATCAATGGTGTGCGCTAAAGACAAATGAACCAACACTTTTGGGTTTCCCACATTATAAACAATCGTCTTATCGCCAAAAATTTACAACTACAGCAGAGATGTTGTAGAGGTTAAGTTCGGCGATGGTGGAACAAGTCGTAGCCGTCGTTATCAATAGTTTAATAATTCTATAGACAGACAAATGAGTCACCGCTTTTGGGTTTTCCACATCATTAACAATCGTGTAATCGCCAAAAAGTTACAACTACAACTGAAAAGTCAGAGATGTTGAGATTGGAGATGTGGGAAAGAGTCATAGCCGTCGTTATCAATAATTTTATATACAGACAAATGAATCAACACTTTTGGGTTTCCCACATCGATAACAACTACATCAGAAAAGTTGGAGAGGTTAAGGTTATCATAATTTTTATAATAATTACTTGTATAATCTTTGCGGCTGTGTAGCGCTCACTAGACTGAGGTTTTAAAATATTGAAAATAATTTCTTCGGTGAACCGTGGCAAACTGATTAGTATAATAATGATAGACACTTCTTCATCCAAATTTTTGCATCACACCGGTTCTGTGTTTCAAATTTTCAAGAGGGATTTTTTTAATATCCCAAGCTGGATGATACCGGAAGTCTAACCTGACGGTTTGAGACTTGAGATTCAGATTTTAGTCACACATTCGTCTGATTCGATGGTGGGTATAGAAAGTAGTCAAGGGAATTTCTCAGCTAAACCAAATAGGTTTAAGGTTATGAAAAAAATCTCCCGCTATCTTCGCGGAGCTCTGGTGTATACTCAGCTAGCTTTATGGTGCCAAGTTTAGAGCGATGACAACTGCATGACTGCAAATTCGGTGTCACACAACTACTAAATCAAACTCTTTTTTGCAAGACAAGTTTATGAACCGCTGTAAAAGCCTTTGGATCTGCAGAGTTTTGTAGGATCTTTAGGGAGACGGACGCTATAAAATAATTTATTAAGGCGAATGTCAATCAGATGTTCCATTCTTTGGGAAAATCAAAAACATTATACATCGACGATAACCAAGAAAGGAATGTGGAAGCTTTCAGAAATAATGGTAATGCATTACTGATATATGACCTTTGACATAAGTTATTGATGTATAGCCGAGTGTCTATACCGTAGGAACCGCTTACGCGATTATAGCCGAATCCATCAGAGCGTACCATTAATTTCTTCTACATCCTTTCTGGCGCCAATTGGAAACACCAAGTGAAGCCAGGTCACTTTCCACTTGGTCTCTCCTACGGAGTGGAGGACGTCCACTTCCGCGGCTTCCTCCAACGCGTACTGCATCGAACACTTTCAGAGCTGAAGTGTTTTCATCCATTCGAACAACATGACCTAGCTAGCAAAGCCGCTGTCTTTTTACTCGTTGAACTACATATGTATGTCTATGTCGTCGTATAACTCGACCAGCTCATCATTCCATCTTCTGCGGTATTCGCCGTTGCCAATGCTGAAATTGCCATACATCTTCAGCAAAACCTTTCTCTCGAAAACTTCAAGAGTCGTCTCATCGGATGTTGCCATCGTCCACGCTTCTGCGCCATAAATCAGGACGGGAATAATGAGTGACTTGTAGAGTTTGATTTTGGTTCGCCGAGAGTGGACTTTACTTTTCAATTGCCTACTCAGTCCAAAGTAGCATCTATTGGCTAGAGTGATTCTGCGTTGGATTTCGAGGCTCACATTGTTGGTGTTGTTAACTAAGTCTGAATTAACTTATATGCAATGGTCTTCGTCGACCACTATCTAAACGGTTACTAACTGTATAGGTTGTTTCGAAGAAGACGTGGTAGTATCATCCTAACACCTTCTTGACTGTCTTCGAGAATTTCGAGTTTAATGCTGAAATACTTTGGAGCTCACATCTTCAGCCAACCAGTGGAACCAGAAATAATAGATTTACAATATCGCAACACACTGTTGATGTTTTCGAGACACTCTGTAAATACATGAGAACCAACTCCTGTTCTTTTGTTGAGCAATTTATATGACCTTGAGCATCAAGTAGCGCTGTGCTTTGATTAATCTTTGAAAAAGAAAGCGCTAATCTATGATCACTCAACTCAATATAGCAACAATAAATGAAATATTGGCGCTGCCATGCTGTTCGTTTCGTTGGCAGTAGGAAGGACAAACAAAAAAAAATCACTAAAACAACAAGTACAACATCATTGCTGCCGAAAATCACCGCCCACACATTTGTATTGCAGATTTAATGTCCTTCAGGTATGCAGCGCCACGCACGTCCTACAACACCCTTTCGTGCAACTGCGAAGCCGTCGTGCGATGGTGAGGTTTGCGCATTGTCAGAGTGATTTGCTTTGCCCGTTAGCATCAGCAGCAGCAGCAGCGGTGGCGGCGGCGGCAGCTGCACAGCATTGCAGCATCGCATGCCACAAGTGGTCAAATGGCTGGCGCTCATGAATAATTCAAATTTTAAACTGCATTTATGCTAATGCGCTTTGCGAGAGCGAATATCGGTAATATCAACAACTCGAAGGCAACACACCACCGCGCCGCGCGCCATTTCATTTCCACTTTGCATATTTATGTTTATGCATTTATGCATTTATTTGCGTGTGTGTATGTGTGTGTGTGCTCCATTTCGACACTTGCGATTGCTCGGCAGGCGTACGCGCCAATTGCTGCGCCACCATTTGTATGCATCAACACTTCCGATGAAATCCTCAACTAAAATTTAGCAATATAGCATTGACAAAACGGCTGTGCACGCATCTGCATTGGAGATTTATGCACCAACATGCCGGAGTTATATGGATATTAGTGTTGCGTTTGTTGATGGCAACTGTTGCAGTTGGAAATTCGGAAATTCGGGATTATTGCTTGCATAAATCCAATAATTATATGGCGTTTATGCTGGGCTTTGACGCTCAACAACATGTTTCTGTACTGGCAACATGTTGCAAAGTGTTTTAGGTTGTTAGTAATGTAATATAACAATCCTTTGTCCGTCATGCAGCATATGATTTAAGTACCAATTGAGCACATTTATTTTTTAAAGATTATATCTTTATCCTAAGCGTGATTGTCCGCATAGCCTTTAGATATATATCCCCACTAGAAAAAGTCTAACGGTGTGAAATCACACGATCTAACTGTTTTTTACAGTTCAGCGTTAACGTCGATGCGCCATCCCTAAATAAAAGCGGCAACTTTACGTCAAATTTCAAAATGTTTACTTGAATTGTTGTTGTGGAATTTTATTGTACAGAGAAACTTCGTTTTTCGCAGCCAACTTTACTTCGGAACGCTCTGTCAAAATAGAAAATTCCAACCGCTCAGCGTCACCGTCGCGTTATTTCGGTATGCGCCATACAAATTGTATGGGCATGAGGATTTTTTGACAGTCATTTGCCGCAGACGCTTTTATTTAGGGAAGGCAGTAAGTGGTCGATCCACCGACCCAAAACGTGTTAATTATCTGCTCACCGAAGTCTTCTCTCAATAAATCTATTGATTGATGCGATGTGTGGTGATCATGCCGCGATAACGGTCCCCATTGACGGTGAAAACGGCATCATTTATGAAGAAATATGGATCGATGATTCCACAGGTCCACAAACAACACCAAACCGTTGTTCTTTTCTTGAAGAAATCGCAGCTCTTGAATCTCTTCAGGTTGCTCTTCGTCCCAAATGCGGCTATTTTGTTTATTTACATACACAATGAACCAAATTGGCCTCATGGCAAGAAATTTGGTTCGAAAACATCGTACCTTCTAGGAAGTTTTCAAGAACCTCCCAAACAAGCTTTGGCAAGTCACTACCAATGTGGGTGGTTTGGCATTCGTTCTGATGGAACCCAACTTTGTTACCATTGGCTAACCGCTTCTGGCCGATTACATAATTCAGCCCATTTTATTCTTAACAGTTCAAGTCCGAATCGACCACGAATGTTTTCCTTAAACATTGTCGTAAGTGATCCACTTTTCATCGCTCGAATGGATTGATTTTGTTGGGCTTCAGCAGCAGTTCGCCGATGGAAACACGGTTCATGGGGTTTTAACGAGTAACCTCTATGCTGGCGTCCACCTTTAACCTTACTGAATCCCGACGCGTGCTCAAACCCCTCTGAATCCAAAAAAAATAGAGAATTGTCGAAGAAGCATAAATATTGAATTATCTCTCCACAGACAATAGGAACCATTCTAATATGTGAAACCTCCTTCAAAACGTGTTTGCTCAAATATGGATAACTCTCTGGAAAAAATACACTATACATATATCTTTGCAAAAATTGGACCATGAGCGTAGTACCAACGCTTTCAAATATATTTGAAATCTAGAATTGGGAAAAACCGCAGAATAACCGCACCTACTTTTCTAAAGTAACTGTTAAACTGGCATGTGGCAAATCTACTTCTATATATAGTAGTTCAAATCGATTAATAGCTTGTGTTTCGATAATGTATGGAATCGGTGTATACAAATATGTCCATAAATTCGAATGTCTGTCCGTCCGTCTGTCCGTGCAACGGATAACTTGAGTAAAAATTGAGATATCTTAACGAAACTTGGAACACGTATTCCTTGGCACCCTGAGGAGGTTGCTTTCAAAAATGGGCAAAATCGGACCATTGCCACGCCCACAAAATGGCGAAAACCAAAAACCTATAAAGTGTCATAACTAAGCCATAAATAAAGTTATAAAAGTAAAATTTGGAACGAAGGATCGCACTAGGAAGAGGCATATTTGGTTGTAATTTTTTTCAAATCGGTTATTTGTATGTATCTCGCAAACCAATAAAGCTATATAAACCAAACTTTATGCAGTCGGTTCTCCTACGTACCCCACCACACACCACGAAAATAGTTGAAATCGGATAATAACCACGCCCACCTCCCATACAAAGGTTAGGTTGAAAATTACTAAAAGTGGGTTAACTCACTAACGAAAAACGTCAGAAACACTAAATTTCAAAAAAGAAATGGCAGATGAAAGCTGCACTCAGATATTTTTACAAAATGGAAAATGGGCGTGGCATCGCCTATTTATGGCTCAAAAATCTCAGGAAGTATTCTATAGATTTCAATGAAATTCGGTATATAATATTTTCTTGACACCCTGATGACACGTGTGGAAAATGGCGAAATCGGTTCACAACCACGACAACTTCCCATATAACTCAATTTTGAATTCCATCTTATTCCTTCACTTTATCATATATACATAAGGAACTAATGAAGATAGCAAAATAAAACTTTACCCAAATACTGTATATGATCTGTGGCATCACTTGTAAAAAAATTGTCGAAATCGGACTATAACTTTTTAATGCCCCGGATATCGAATATGATGAACTCAGTGCCCCATGGTAACTTTTCACCGAAAACTTCGGTAAATCTCTCAGGTATCTTAATTTAATTCAGAGGAAATATTTTTCTTCTAATAGTGTGTCTCTGTACCAGAAAAGGTTAAAATCGGGTCATAACTTCCCTTATATATTAATATATGAGAATACCTAATTATAGGATTTTCAAAAATACGATGAGCTTAATAGCTTATAAATCGGTTAATATGTGAAATATATTTATGCCGAATATATGGGTCAAATTGTGTGTTTTCTTAATAAAAATATAGCAATAAATTGCGAGAGTATAAAATGTTCGGTTGCACCCGAACTTAGCCTTTCCTTACTTGTTACACTATACCTTTTCTCATAGAATAACCGAATACATTTCCATACCTCATGTGTCGGTCCTTTCCTGAGCACTAATAAATACTATGAATATGGTAAATTAAAACTGTTTTACTAATTTTACTATTGGCTTGTAATTGAAAAGTAGGTTTTTCAGCTATAATATCCTCATTACAACCACTGCACTGCTCAATTCCCGAGAAGTCGGGAATAATTGGTCCGCTCCGCCCACCATTGACTGTAACATTGGTTCCACGCTCAGTTAATATGTAGTTTCAGTGCGTTCGAGATGCAAGCCTTACGATAGAATAACCTTTGATCGATGTAAACGAGCCTGGAGAATCATCTCAAGTTTGTTTGTAGACTAATTACTGCATTTTTACTTGGTTAGGTTAGAGATTTGCTTCTCAGTTGGATATGATTCGATAAAAAAAATAAAATACCTCCCTTAACGGACACCGCTATTAGACGGACACCTCCCTTGAGCGAACGTTTTTTCATGCACCAAGTTAAATTCTTAGAACAAGTGACCTTCTCTTAGGCGGACTCTCACAGTCGAGTGAGTTTTGTCCGCCCAAGAGAGGTTTCACTTTATAAGTTTGTCTCTTAGAAAGTGAGGTTATGAAATATATTTCTACGATTTATGAACATCGATTTCTTGTAAATCTGTGCATAATAAATTGTCAGAGAATGTATAGTCAGCAATATATTGTGCGTATGTCAAACACATGAGTTTACTTTGGCAGCCGATTTGAAAGCTAACTCACCAGGAAATACTATTCCTCCAAATGAATAAAAACGTCTCTAAATGCGCAGTCCTTTCTTACGCTATTTCAAATATGTATTAAAGCATGTATGTATTTTATATTTAGAAAACGCTACAATCACTTCTTTAATAATCAATAAATTACAGCATTGTTTCAACACACGCAACTTTAGTGACACACTAAACACCTAGCAAATCAATATGCGTTAGTTAATATGAAAAAAAAATGTCATATGCTTGTGGTTGTTGTTGTTTGTATTTGGTGACAAAAGATTTCCATGGTGTCGCATTTTATTGCACGCTTAACGAAGTATAGCCTAAATTCGCTGCCATTAATGGCTTTGATGTGCCGATATCCTGTCAGCAAGACATTTGCCTCAATGTCTCCCACGCTTGTAATGCGATATTATTGAAGTTTTGCTATTTCCCATGCACGACTTTGCGTGATTTATTCGCTCGTGGCGATTTCCTTAACACTTTTAATCGCTTTCTAGCACGAATCGACACTCATCAATAGCCTGGCGTTCTGGGTGCAGCGCCACTGCTAGTTTTGATTGTGGGTAATAAATAGCGCAGCAAATTCGTACTAACGCCATAATCAATTGAAAATATAGCTTTGCCACGAAACGTTGACATGAACTGCTGACGTGGTGCGCTATATAGAGTAGGCGTGTTCGGTGACAATAACAATTTCAAGTGTTGACAGTGTCGTATTTCATAGTTTTTTATTAAGTAGATAAAAGAAACTTGCTTTTTTTCGTTATGAAGGAAGGTGGAATTTTCTTGGAACTTAGGTGGTCTTTTAACTGAAATAACCAATACTTCATCCTTCGTACTGTAATCCTGCACAAAGATAAAATAGTGTTATAATATTTATTGGAAATAAGTCATAGACCCCACAAACCTATACGAGTATATCTCAACTAACTATTTCAACTAGCGTTCCACTTATCCAATAAAGCGTAGTATAAATCCGACAGATAGATGACTTCAAAAAGAATGCTTACTATACTTTATACTATATTATCACCAAATATTATGGCGTTAGGTGGCGATCGTTCTATTACGCGGTGTGTTAAAAAAATAACGAAAAAATTTATTTATTAGTCTATATCAATAGTCCCATTCGATATTATGCACTTATACCATATCTTCTTCCGATTGCCCGAAACACACCTCAAACTCGAGCTTTGGACCTTATCCTTTGGTTCTTTCATTATTTCAATATCGTTCGGAGGCCCGAACGTGTGAAGAAATTTTTTTCAAATTTGCTATAGCTTATTATCATCAATTTGGTCATCTTTAGATTCGTTGAACTCTCAGTTTCTCCAACTTTGTAGCATCAGTTCTATTATATTGAGTCATAGCTTTCTGGGAGATATTCCGTCTCCATTGTTTCATCATCTTCGGTTTCTTTACCTATTTTCGTAAAGAGAGACCTTAGGAGTAAATGACATGGGGTAATTCCAGCCATATTGCTGAACTCCCTCTGACCTAGATAATTTCCTGGTACACCTTGATTGATGGTATTCCAAGTTATATTTTTATCTTCCATTGCTTGAATAGACATCAAAGAAGCTTAGCGGTGTAGAGCAGTTTAGAGTGACAAAGTTCCGATAGCATGAACGCCCTTTCGTATAACCAGGACCCGAACCAATTATTGTTTACTGAACTCATCTCAAAATTTCTCTTGACTACATAACCTTACGTAATTTATTGTTGACTCATCAAATCGCCTTGATTTCAGTCTTACGATCCTCGAGAAAGCTAAAACGGAGCCTTTAGTTATACCCCTCTTGAAATAGAAAGTCGTAGTCATGTAGTCTGAATCCGCCACAGAATAATCAAGCTCTTCTGCCCATTTGATATTTTGGACCATTGGTGAATACTTAGATCGCTATGATTTTAAACTATTCTGTTGACTATTTTTCATTCGAATGGACCATCTAGCGCGAGTTTGGTAACAGGATGCAGTAAGATACAGTGTACGTAATGGCACTGAGACTGAATCCGATTGACTAAGGATTTGAGAAGATGAACTTTTAGCGCTGTCTCAGACTTCACTAGTATCTTTTTATGGACTAGAATTCAAACTCTACAAGTCGCTACATTGACATAGTTCAGCGAATAAATAGACAGTGGCTTCGCTGGCTAGGTCAAGTTGTTCGAATGAATGAAAACAAAATCATCAAAAGTGTTCGATGTGGTTGTAGTACGCGCTGGAGGAAGCCGCGGAAGAGGACGACCTCCACTCCGTTGGAGAGACCAAGTATAAAGTGACCTGGCCTCACTTGGTGTTTCCAATTGGCGACAGACAAACAAGAAGAAGCAATGAATGGCGCACTCTGGAGGATTCGGCAATAACCGCCTAAGCGGTCCCTACGCCAAATATATATATATATATATATATAGAGAATTCAAGTAACATATGGTACTCCTAAGCTGGCATGGATATGGGTATGCAAGTAAGACTGGATTTAGAAATTTAAATTCTTAACTTTTTCACATTGACAAGACCAGTAAGAGTGTCCTTAGCGATACCAGAAAAAGTGCCTTCAGTCATCCTTTAGGATACAAGCGCTTGTCTTGAATTTTAAGAGATTATGAGGCCTCATTAACGATATCTCCTCGAGTATAAGGGCACAAGAGATACTCCATGTTACCTTGGTGCCTCGCTCTGGACATTCGCTGCGGTTTTCGGTTTTACAATCCGGTTGATCGGCAATCCCGTCTATGATCTCCCTCCATATCTTTATGATCTGGCACCCAGTAGAAGTGAAGCCGCATATTCCTGGTAGAAATAAGAATACTAAAGCTGAATAATTTTTGGTCTTTCAGAGTCCGTAGGTTCTACTATTGTATACCATACGTTACAGCTTCGCGATGCTCAATGAATATTGAGTGCTCCATCTGCTAACTTTGAGGCTGTAGCATGTACCTTATGAGTTAATGTGGAAAGGTTGATAGGGTTGGTTTATAAAAATAATTTGAACTTCTAGCTAAAGATATTAGAAATTTAAAATATTTGAAGTAAATCAAAGGAGAAATCTTGAGATTTCAGAAGCACTCTCTTTAATACCAAAATGTCAAATGTCTGCTAATTTCCTAACTAAAATTTTATGATTTCCTTTATTTCAACGTTTGTTTTTAAATATTCTTGTGCATTTTTCATGTGTAAAAGCATAACGGATATCATAAAAGTGCGCCATAAAAATATTTTCATTTTTTACATATTTTAATACAGACATATGGATATATGTACATACGTAGTTTAGAGTAGAATCTGCAGTCGTACTCGTGAACATGTGATGTTTTTTTGTTCACTCTTTATATGTACTCGTACTTGCGTAAAATATTTTATACGTTAAATATTTTAGGGGATTTACGGACGAATTGGCATACATTTACCAACTACCACAACTGTATGTCCATATGTATGGTACATAAACATGGTATGCCAGCAATTTGAATACAATGCGTAGTGTATTAAAATTTTTATGGCGGAAGCCATGGCAAACTAGCGGCTACGGCCACTATTTGCTAGTGTGTGCACTGAGAGAGAGAGAGAGAGAGAGTGCGAGAACCCAGCGCACAATATATTTGGGAGAATGATCTGCTGGAGAGTGAAACTAATGGAAACATGATAAAGCAAACAAAAGTAAAAAAGAAGACACATCTTTCAAATGCTCTTTGTTGCTCGGTGGAATAGTATATTTATGAGCTCATTCTATATTTTTTTTTCTATAACAAACTTTTTATCAGTTCTACGATCTAAACAGATGACTCTTCTAGGCGTTCCAGAGTATTTGATATTCAGTCATCTCAGTTTTAGTACCGTTGATAATGTTATTAGGTTGGCAAATATCTCCCTTCCGCCTTTTTGTCTTTTGAATTTCGCTTCTATTCAATAAAGAGTTTGTATCTGGCAATACTATACTTCTTTGAAAGGTCTTGACATAACCTACGAAACGACGCTATGTTTTGGATATTGAGTTCAACAGGTATAGACGTGTAAACATGGAGTTCACTAAGCCGAAATTCGCGCTATTTTAAAGTTTTCCCTCGATAAAGAGAAATCCGCTTGAGAAACGTTCCTGTACTCTATCACTTCGAACTGCGGAGGAATGGTTTCGACGATTCAGAGCGTCATGGATAAGCCAGCCAGCGGAAGACCTGATGATTTGACACACAAAAAAACCTTCTGGACCGAATCAACGCCTGCGAAATGCTGCTGAAACGGAACGAACTCGACCCATTTTCGAAGCGGATGGTTACTGGGCACAAAAAATGGATCACATACACACCGGTATTGACGGCCAGGAAGGTTTTGCTGTGTGTTTGGTGGGATTAGAAGGTAATCATCCACTATGAGCTGCGCCCAGGCAAGTCCAGACGGTTAATTCCACCGTCTACTGCGAACAACAGAATTGTTCAATAGGAAGGGTGTAGTGTTCCACCATGATAACGCCAGACCACACACTTCTTTGATGACTCGTCAGAAGCTGAAGATCTTGCTGGACAAAACGTGAAATTATCTACTCACCGAAGTATATATATTTGGCGTAGGAACCGCTTTAAGCGATTATAGCCGAATCCACCAGAGCGCGCCACTCATTCCTCCTTTTTGCTTTTTGGCGCCAATTGGAAACACCAAGTGAAGCCAGGTCACTTTGCACTTGGTCTTTCCACCGGAGTGGAGGTCGTCCTCTTCCGCGGCTTCCTCCAGCGGGTACTGCATCGAATACTTTCAGAGCTGGAGTGTTTTCTTCCATCCGTACAACATGACCTAGCCAGCGTAGCCGCTGTCTTTTTATTCGCTGAACTATGTCAATGTCGTCGTATAAATCGTACAGCTCATCGTTCCATCGCCTGCGGTATTCGCCGTTGCCAATGTTTAGAGGACCAAAAATCTTGCGCAAAACCTTTCTCTCGAAAACCCCAAGAGTCGTCTCATCGGATGTTGTCATCGTCCACGCTTCAGCGCCATACATCAGGACGGGAATAATGAGCGACTTATAGAGTTTGATTTTGGTTCGTCGAGAGAGGACTTTACTTTTCAATTGCCTACTCAGTCCAAAGTAGCACCTGTTGGCAAGAGTGATTCTGCGTTGGATTTCAAGGCTGACATTGTTGGTGTTGTTAATGCTGGTTCCCAGATAAACGAAATTATCTACAACTTCAAAGTTATGACTGTCAACAGTGACGTGGGAGCCAAGACGCGAGTGCGCCGACTGTTTGTTTGATGACAGGAGATATTTCGTCTTGTCCTCATTCACCACCAGACCCATACGCTTCGCTTCTTTATCTAGTCTGGAAAACGCAGAACAAACGGCGCGGTTGTTGCTTCCGATGATATCAATATCATCGGCATACGCCAGGAGCTGTACACTCTTGTAGAAGATTGTACCCTCTCTATTTAGTTCTGCAGCTCGTATTATTTTTTCCAGCAATAGATTGAAGAAGTCGCACGATAGTGAGTCACCCTGTCTGAAGCCTCGTTTGGTATCGAACGGCTCGGAGAGGTCCTTCCCGATCCTGACGGAGCTTTTGGTGTTGCTCAACGTCAGCTTACATAGCCGTATTAGTTTTGCAGGGATACCAAATTCAGACATCGCGGCATAAAGGCAGCTCCTTTTCGTGCTATCGAAGGCAGCTTTAAAATCGATAAAAAGATGGTGAGTATCGATTCTTCTCTCTCGGGTCTTTTCCAAGATTTGGCGCATGGTGAATATCTGGTCCATTGTGGATTTTCCAGGTCTAAAGCCACACTGATAAGGTCCAATCAGTTCGTTGACGGTGGGCTTTAGTCTTTCACACAATACGCTCGACAAAACCTTATATGCGATATTGAGGAGACTTATACCACGGTAGTTGGCGCAGATTGTGGGGTCTCCCTTCTTATGGATTGGGCAGAGCACACTAAGATTCCAATCGTCAGGCATGCTTTCTTCCGACCATATTCTACAAAGAAGCTGATGCATGCACCTTATCAGTTCTTCGCCGCCGTATTTGAATAGCTCGGCCGGTAATCCATCGGCCCCCGCCGCTTTGTTGTTCTTCAAGCGGGTAATTGCTATTCGAATTTCTTCATGGTCGGGTAATGGAACATCTATTCCATCGTCATCGATTGGGGAATCGGGTTCGCCATCTCCTGGTGTTGTACTTTCACTGCCATTGAGCAGGTCGGAGAAGTGTTCCCTCCATAATCCCAGTGTGCTCTGGACATCCGCTACCAGATTACCTTCTCGGTCCCTACATGATAATGCTCCGGTCTTGAAACCTTCTGTTAATCGCCTCATCTTTTCATAAAATTTTCGAGCATTACCCATGTCGGCCAGCTTTTCAAGCTTTTCATACTCACGCATTTCGGCCTCTTTCTTTTTACGTCTGCAAATGCGTCTCGCTTCCCTCTTCAGTTCTCGATATCTATCCCACCCCGAACGTGTTGTGGTCGATCGCAACGTTGCGAGGTAGGCAGTCTGTTTTCTCTCCACTGCGGAACGACAATTCTCATCGTACCAACTGGTTTTTTGGCGTTGCCGTAGACCAATTGTTTCGGCTGCAGCGGTATGCAATGAGTTTGAGATGCCGTTACCGAAGTGTTCTCTCAATAAATCCATTGATTGGTGCGATGTGGGGGAAGTGGCGCCGTTTAGTTGAAACCAAATTTCGCCGAGATCACGAGATTCAATTTCAGGCATTTAGCCAGAAGTGGGCCTCATCAGTGAACAGAATTTAGCTCGAAAACGTCGGTCGGGAAGATCGAGCGGGTTCAGTTCTTACATAAGCTGTATTTTGTACGCTTTCAATGTACTGACTTAAAACACTCTCACAAAAAGTAGTCTAAAGGAGGAAAATTACTTTACCCAGTTCACCGATGGACAGGTCCCTTTTTTTAGTGAGACTTGATCACGAAAAGCTCGTTACAAAATTGTGCTGGTTTTATGCGGTGTATGGATTGTTGTTCCGTTCTAGTAGAATTATGTAAGATATTATGTAAGAGTTTATCACCGACTTTTACAATAGATCGAGCTTCTGTTTTAAAAATAATGAAACAATAATATCAAAGGCAGGGAAACTACACCGGGCAGTAACTTTTTTCGATATTAGGAAATTGAATATCTGGAATATCCAGTTTTTAATATTTTTTCCGTTTTACCGTGGTAAGTCTCGGCATAAAGACAGCGTGTACTGCACGTAAATGTCAAAGATCATGTGTGTATTTTGACAGCTGATTTGACAGCCATTCCTTTAGGAAACTCTATACTCATCTCTCTCTTTCAATGTTTCTAGCTCCTTTCGCTCACTGGGTTATCACGTTAAACTAAACTTATGCACAACACTATTTAAATACGCTACGTAAATGTATACTATTGTGTATATTGAAATTTATACAAGCAAATATACAACTGTGCAACTGTGTTGTTGTTGGTGGTGATGTGCATGCAGCATGAAGGCATATATTCTGCAGATGCGCATAACCGTTTACTGTGGCCAGCGGTTTGTACGCGGTTTTGTTCATTTATGAACAACTCTTTGATGCGCGAAAAATCAACATTTGGAAATATTTTTGACAAATATAAAAGTAAAGTAAAATGTTTAGCAATTTCACAGGCAATTAAGCAATGAACACGAAGCTGAAATTTTTATGATCTGAATATTCGCAATGTTTACCAAAGTAGCGTTAGATTGTGGGATTTCATTTCATTATTTTAATATTTTTTTTTGGGCTTTTTGTGTTTTAAGTTTGACTGTCATAATAAAACATTTGCATTGAAAGCCGCGGATTTTATGAGTCACTGAGCAGATATACGCTAAGGCGTGTACAATGTTGGTGAGTTCTTTATAGACTTAAACGCATGGGTGAAAGTAAAAATTATTGTTTAAATGTAATAAATGATCTAAATACTTTGAGTTTACTTACTTTGTTATTTCGGCAATAGTTTGAAGTTAGAGAAGTCCAATACTTCTCCTCATACTTTTGTGTCACGTGTGTCGTATGCACTCCTTTACTCGCACTTCTTTTCTTCATTTTGTTGTTAAAAGTAGCAACGACTCCAGTGAACTTTCTCAATTTTACAGACACGTCAAACTTTTCTAAAACAAACAAATAAACTCACCTTTTCGTTTTCTTAAAATCCAACTTTCTCTGTTAAACAAATACCAAGTCAATATATGCTCAGCACGCAGTACACTTAGGTATAAATAGTTCGAATTTTTGGGTACTAGCTTATCTTTTGCTAAGATGTATTTACACTGTATTACATTAAGTTAAGTTAAGTAAAACAAGTAAGGAAAGGCTAAGTTCAGGTGCAACCAAACATTTTATACTGTCGCAATTTATTGCTATATTTTTATTAAGATAACACACAATTTGACCCATATATTCGGTATAAAGCCCAATAGAAAAACGAAAATCGTCATATATAGATATGTGGGCTGAGGTAATTCCTGAACCGATTTCATTCAATTATTTCACCAGTAAGGTACACTATATCCACGCTCACTTAATTTTGCTAAGATATCTCACATATTAACCCAAACATATATGCGGAATAAAGCCCACCGTATTTTTGAAAAACATATAATTAGGTATATGGGGGCTAGGAGTGTTATGATCCGATTTTAATAATTTTTGGAACAGAACACTATTAGAAGAAAAATATTTCCTCTGAATTACATTAATTTATCTGAGATATTTACCCATATGTTCGGTTAAAATTTAACCTTAGTCCCTGAGTTCAACATGTTCGATATCTGGGGCCTTGAAAAGTTATAGTCCGTTTTCGACAATTTTTTCACAAGGGATGCCACAGATCATATACAGTATTTGTGTAAAGTTTTATTTCGCTATCTTCATTGGTTCCTAATGTATATATTATAAAGAGAAGTATTCAGATGAAATTCAAAATTGAGTTATAAGGAAAGTAGTCGTGGTTGTGCACCGATTTCGCCCATTTTTTATCCGTGTTGTCAGGAAGTCAAGAAAATATTATATACCGAATTTCATTGAAATCTGTCGAGTAGTTCCTGAGGTATGGTTTTTGACCCATAAGTGGGCAATGCCAGGCCTATTTTTAATTTTATAAAAAAATCTGAGTGAAGCTTCCTTCTGCTATTTCTTCAGTAAAATTTATTGTTTCTGACGTTTTTCTTTAGTGAGTTAACCCACTTTTAGTAATTTTCAACCTAATTGAAATAATTGGGCGTGGTTATTATCCGATTTCAACTATTTTCATGGTGTGTGGTGGGGTACGTAAGAGAACCGACTGCAGGTAGTTTGGTTTATATGTTTTAATTGGTTTGGTTTACAAATAACCGATTTGGGGACGGGGCCACGCCCCCTTCCCCAAAAAATTATCCGAACATGCCCCTTCCTAGTGAGATCCTTTGTTCCAAATTTTACCTTTATAACTTTATTTATGGCGTAGTTATGACGCTTTATAAGTTTTTAGTTTTCGCCATTTTGTTGCGTGGCAATGATCCGATTTCGCACATTTTCAATACCAACCTCCTCGGAGTGCTAAGGAATATGTGTTTCAAGATTCATTAAAATATCTCAATTTGTACTCAAGTTATCGCTTGCACTGACAGACCCATTCGTCATACTGATCATGTATATATATAACCCCATATCTCACTCTTTTATTTCTTGGTGACACAAACAACTGTTATGTGAACAAAACTACAATACTCTCTTTAGCAACTTTGTTGCGAGAATATAAAAAACACTTAAAGACAGGGACACATACATATATACATATATATTGCTATTTAGTGCCAATTGGAAATATCGTTTTCCACCCGATCTTGTCAACGGCGTGGTGGTCTTCCGCTTCCTCTGCTTCCCCGACACGTAAGGCATCGCCTCTGTCTTTTTATTCGCTGAACTACATATGTCAGTGTAGTAGTAAAGCTCATTGTTGCATCATCTGCGGTATTCGCCGTTGCCAATGTAAATCTTGCGCAAAATTTTCTTCTCGAAAACTCTTAGTGTCGTCTCATCTGATGTTGACATCGTCCAAGCTTCTGTACCCTAAATCAGGACGGGAATGATAAGCGACTTGTAGAGTTTGATTTTGGTTCGTCTAGAGAGGACTTTTCCTACATCTAGGTCGAAAATAATTCCAGTGCACCTACTGTAAGGAGAGATGTAAACTCTTTTCATCGGGTTTTTGGTATAAATACTGCATCAACCAAACTAATCGGTGTGTTGAGAAGAGTCGAAACTATTGAACGATTTGAAACGATTTAATGTTGTCACATGTTAGAACCACTATTTCTTATTTCATATAGAGGTCCTATACATTTTTGGATTTAAAATTGCCACTTTACGTTCTTCTTTGCATCTCCATTCCTTATAACCAGGTAGTTTGGTAGATGAAGTGGATGTCATACGACGTACTAAGACCTTTGAGAGGCCCATTGTGTGTCACTGCCATGTCTGCACTGAACCATCCTGTGGTCTTAATAAAGTTGTGCAATTCAACACGTTATATAAATGCAATTTCGGAGACATTGTCAGGAAAATCGTGACCCATCGATATATTTTTTTTCGTGTGCAAAGCCTTGTCTGCTTGTTGTGCAAGTCAGGAATTGTTTACACCGAGATTCGGCTATGTCTACGATAGATTTGTCGATGTATATTCCCTATTTATCGGGGTTATTTGTAAGGTGGTTCCTAGTCTGGCTAGTTTATCCGCTTCACATGTTCCTGGCATGTCACTGTGTCTTGGAACCCACTAAAGATTTAACGTGATATAGTCAGTTAGTACTATTAATAGCTTAAAGCATTCCTTCACTATCTTCGATGAAACTTCTTCAAAATTGGAGAATATTTTTTTTATAATCTAAAAATAGTCTGGGGAATATTATGCTTTAATCGTCTCTTAAAAATAGTATTTATGCTGTCGGTATTTATTAATATTGTTAGACTTGGTTGTCTTCGGGTCAAACGAAGGTGCTGTTGATATCAGATAAGTGTCCAAGACATCTCGACCCATAGAATTATAGGAAAATTTATTATAAAAGAATTTTAAGAATGAGTGTATTGACCTGTTAGCTAGAAAATTGTCATGTAATAGCAATTTCATCCATGAGTCCATTTCAGACAATAGCGAAATCCTTCGGACACATAAAAAGAATCTTACCACCAAAAAAATGAATTCCCATTTGCATAGAATACCATTTGAAAAAAGTCAATTCTATTTTCACACAATGAATGAGAAAGAATGGGTACATGCAATTCTACAATTCTAATTGTTAGGACTCTACAAATTTTATTTGTATGCGATTTCGCGTAAATTTCACCAAAGGCTTGCATTGTTCGCCCAGACATGGTTATATTTGATATCTCTGCTATTTTTATTGCAGACATTCAATATATCAAAGATAGCACAATGCCATAGCTGACCATTACACCGCTTCTTTTTGTGTTTTCTTTTTTTTTTTGTTTTGGTCCGCAGTGATTACAACAATAGGATGTTGCAGAGACAAAGCGCAAACAATGCGACTCAAAAAAGACTGCCAGCAAATAAGCCACATATCGTCCTTTAGGGGACATTTGCATGTAAACAATTGTGTTGAGACCTTTATTACGGCATTTTATAGGCATGCAGATATTCTAAACCAAAGAGGGGCTTGTAAAAACAAAAAAAAAAAATTATAAAAAATGAAAAAAAATGGCGATTGTAGTGTAGGGTATAATACCTCTATTTCATACTATGTAACGGTCAATTCTGAATTTTCTGAACCCGATCAATTTTCACATAGGTTTGCTCAACAACCTTTTCTTTTAAATTACTTTAGATCCATAAATTTCGGATATCAACGGCCCATTGAGGCGACTACTGCCTTAACCTTTTTAATTGTGGCAATCAATCGAAACAACAATTGTCCGATCGATTTTCAGAAGTCTCATACAGACTCGAGATTGACTTGACTCGTCACTGTCTTAATTACAGTTGAACTCATCGAATCATCATTATCCTCAATAAAACTTCGAGCAACGGAAGGTAATTTCTATGAAATTTTACTTATATTGCCAATTCAAGAGTTTGAGTTATGGATAACTTCGAGTCATAGCAGTTCGAGTTGTGGTAATTCAATTGCATAAAACAAAAATTTGTCTAATGTCGTCGTTCTCAAATAGATTTAAGGTGCATATGGTCCAATTATATGTATAAAGCGCTACAGAGTTCGTATCTGGCAATACGACACATCTTTGAAAGGTCTTGTCAAATCCTACAAAACGATGCCGAAATTCGAGCTATTTTAAAGTTTTCCTTCGTTAAAGACAAATCCTTTAGAGGAACGTTCCGTGAGATGAATGGTGTTTTGGGGGATGGTACTCTATCACTTCGAACTACGGAGGAATGGTTTCGACGATTCAGATCGGGTGAGAACGACACCATGGATAAGCCAGCGGAGGAAGACCTGTGAAGACGAATACCGATCAATTCATGGAAAATATCGAGTTAGACCGGCATGTGGCATCTCGTGACCATTTTAAACCATGTGCAGTAGGATGGATACATAAAATAGCTTGATGCTTAGGTGCCGCATGATTTGACGCAAAAAACCTTCTGGACCGAATCACCGCCTGCGATATGCTGCTGAACCGGAACGAATTCGACCCATTTTTGAAGCGGATGGTGACTGGCGACGATAAATGGATCACATACGACAATTTCAAGCGAACACGGTCTTGGTCGAAGACCGGTGAATTGTCCCAAACAGTGGCCAAGCCGGTATTGATGCCCAGGAAGATTTTTCTGTGTGTTTGATGGGTTTGAAAGGGACCGTTTTAAGCAGGCGATCGACCAGAAGCATCCAGACTTGGCCAACAGGAAGTGTGTAGTGTTCCACCAGAACAACACCAGATCACACACTTTGTTGATGACTCGTCAGAAGCTAGGGGGGCTCGGGAGGTTTTATCGCATCCACCATATAGCCCGGACATAGCGCCAAGTGATTACCCACCGTTCCTGTCCATGGCGAACGCCCTTAGTGGTGTAAAGTTTAACTCAAAAGAGGCTTGTTAAAAGTGGCTGTCCAAGGGGGGTATTATGAAGTTGCCGTCTAGATGGAAACAGATTATCGAACGAAAGGGCACATGTTTGAACTAAATCCGATCACTGTAACACTTTTTATAAAGCATTGAGCAAAAAAACGGAAGGGAGATATTTGCCAATCTCAGACTGATTTTAATATTTTAGTTTTCCATATAGGCGCGTTTACCACATTTTCGCTGCTTCCTTCCGAATGATTATCAACTGACTCAATTTGCATCCTTTTTTGCATCAATTCTCACGTATTCATCAAACCCTTCGCGAATTTACCTGTCTTTTCCATCTATTTACTACAGGTTTTATATGTAAATGAACTATTTATATAAAAATGTGAATAGCTCTTACGCAAATCTCTGCAATCTGTTTTACTTTTTGACACTTGGCAGCTGCGATGTTGCCTTTGTCACATACGACCAAGCATTGAAGAGGAGTCTTAAGTTTTACGCCTCGTAAACTCTTAGATTTATTGCTGAAATGCTTGTTCCGGTGTGCGATTTCAGTTGGCACTTGTTTTCAAAGAGTTCGGCAGTCATTAAATAGGTGAAAATATTAAAGATCTTAACGAAATTACACAAAAAGTAATTAAAATGCACGGTTATATTATATTTGCGATTTTATTGTGATTTAAAACTACATATATTTTCTTATATTCTCAAAAATATCCTTTGTATGTAGAGCTCGTGTTAAAGCTGATGATGACAATATTATATGTTCATTATTGCTTTCAAATCACAATGAAGAGATCCACATAATATTTTAAGACATCTCACATATTACGAATACAGTATAAAATCAAACAGAGGTGTGGATAATATTTGGGAATAGGAAGCGAGAACGATAATCACTGACCTTGCTATATGCCTTTAAGTGGCTTGGGTTGTGTTTGAGTTAGTCCAAATTCGTCCATTTGCAATTATGCTAAAAATCCAATGCAAATGATTCAGATAGATGTTAATATAGGCTTTAAGCAAATATTATTATTATTTTATTTTGAAGTGGATGATATCAAATCAATGATCCTAAACCTTACTATATAATTTATTTAAATTATTTGTATTTGTCAGCTGTCAGTAGAAATCACGATTTGGTTTTCAGAAATATCGACATAAGTAACAAATGCTGAATTATTTTCAATGATTAAATTCGCATCTGTTACTATCTAGCTTTATGAAGATAAATAGTAATATTTTAGCAATTATTCGAAACTCAAGAAGGCAGTTGGAAATAGGTGTTCCATATATATTGTTTTTATTGTAATCATTGGTACTTTTTTATATAGAGTCTTCATAGAGTTGCAAAGGAACTTATGCACTAATGCCAATGGCAATTGAATATAAATGAAACAATTAGTTAATTGCATGACAATTAGTAGTTAAATTTCGAAAATAAGCTTAGTTGCTCAATTAAGAATCGGTTTAATAATCCTTTTCCGGTTTTGACTTCGCTACTCAGAGATACATTTTTAGTAATAATAAAATAGCGTTATATGAAAGGTGGACCCCTTTTTCCAAAAATTCTTAAGTTACATACATATGTACCAACTGAGCGTGTTCAAAAATAACGGGAATTGTAAAATTTGAAATTTCATAAAATTTTTTTTGAAAATTAAATTGAAAATTACCGTTATTTTTGAAGGGGTTAGGGGTAGTCAGAGACACGAATAATATGGAAAAGTAATAATATGGCATTATTATACAAGGTTTTGACTTAAAGTCACGAAATTTTGAAAAAAAAACAAGTAAGGAAAGGCTAAGTTCGGGTGCAACCGAACATTTTATACTCTCGCAATTTATTTAGAGATTTACCAATATTTTCGGTGAAAAATTACCCTTAGATACTGAGTTCTTCATGTTTGATATCAGGGGCTTTGAAAAGTCATGGTTCGATTTTGACAATTTTTTCCACAAGTGATGTCACAGCTCAATTACAGTATTTGTGTAAAGTTTTATTTCGCTACCTTTAACGGTTCCTTATGTATACATTATAAAGTGAACGAATCAGAAGGATGTATTGAGTTATATGGGAAGTAGGCGTAGTTGTGAACCGATCCAAGTTTCATTAAGATATCTCAATTTTTACTCAAGTTACAGCTTGCACGGACGGACAGAAAGACATCCGGATTTGAACTTTACTCGTCACCCTGATCACTTTGGTATATATAACCCTATATCTAACTCGTTTAGTTTTAGGACTTACAAACAACCGTTATGTGGACAAAACTATAATACTCTCTTAGCAACTTTTGTTGCGAGTGTATAATTATATTTTCCAAAGTTATAGCTGTCTGTGTTGACCCAGTTTCAAAAAAAGATGACAATCATAAGTCCTTGGAGATTCATCTAAAATCAATCGAATAAAAAAAATGGTTTCATAAATAGATAATCCTGGGCCTGATCTGAAGCTTTTTTTCAAAAATAGATTTTCGGGAAAAAATAACTGTTGATTATGGTCTTATGGTCTTAAAAAATCGAAATTTTTGGAAAAAAATCCTTCGGATCAGGCCTGAGTTTATTATGTGTTCTAAAAGCTGTATGAATTTCATTAAAATCTACCGAGCGCTTATCGAGTTACAGTTGTCACCAGTTCAAAAAAACATAGTTTTGAGATAAACGCATTTAAAGTTTGACACTAGTGTATTGGAGTGCCTGAGCGCTCTTTGTTATTTGTCGAATAACTCGAAAAGTAATTTCCATATTGGGTTGGTTCAGTTGTGCAAATATTTCGAAAAAAATTTTGTAAAAATTTCGAAATTTAAAGATAAATATTTCGATATTGGAAGCTAACTTCGAAAGTGGAGAAATTACTGAACCACCTGAAAACAATGGTTTGGTCCAAAACCAAGAAAACAAGTTGATTTTTCTTTACACTATAGTACCCCTAAATGGACTAGACCGAGACCAATCCGGGATGAGTCACAGTGAAGCATCGCATCAATGCCACTTTGAATACTCAAAAGGAATACACCTGTGTTTAATGCGAACTTCTGATACGAGGGTAATTGGGGGGTACCCTTTTCAGAGACTATTCCAACAAATTTTCGAAGACCTACATATATTGGTTTTGTATTTGTATTGTGTGTCTGTGCGTGTGTCTGCAGTTAATTTTCTTGTGCTGCATCGATAAAGCATACTTAATAAACATATAAAAAATCAAATTGTGCTAAGCAAACAACATTTGTGGAATTCCAGTGAAACCTCAGTCTCATAGTATACACACCCATTCACACACATATTATAACTGTATTCAAGCACTGTAAGCACTTCGACAATCAATTCGAGCGCTTTGCTGTGTTCCCCAAACGAAAAGCTGCTTGACAGATGACAGCTAGACATTCATGTTTATATATACATATGAGTGTATGTATGTCTATATGCATGAGCGTCTGCTTATATACTACACATAACTGTATGTATGTCAGCTGTTCGCAAGTGTAGTAGTCCGTTTAGTGTATGGAAAGTCAATCAGTCGGCGCCCATGACAGCGAATATTGCAAGTTGAGGAATTTTCAATTTATTTCAAATTTTGATCGATCCAAAGTCGTTGATGTGGAATGGCAGTAAATTTGCCCTGAGGGGGTGTGTGCGCGGTTGAAATTTCGCGTTTACTGTGCACCCTCTCTCTAAGCGCAGCCGAAATAACCCTACATAAGAACATTCTTGAACTTTGAAAATTTGCAAATATCGCTTCTCAATAAAAAAAGTAGAATAAATATACTTGTATGTATGTATATGTGCAGCTGTGTGTGTGCGTAGTCTACTGTTATAAATTTGCTGTCCTAGAATTTCAAATTTTGCTGCGTCGTGGAATTCGGTATTTGAATTTTCGCGCGGCTTAACTCTTGATGATTTCGCAGACATACACACTCATACATACATACACACAAGCGCACAAAAATTGTTGTTTGAGTTATTGACTGCGCGGCACTCGTAAAATGTTTGGCAAATATGAATGCTTTATTAATAATAGACACTAAACTTTATTGCATAACATAACATTATTTATTTTACAAAACATGCAAAATGCAGAAAAAAATTCTCCAAATTTACGCGGAATACTCGCGAAGGGTGTTTAGAAGGGGTTACAATACCGCATTAACGGTAACTTGTACATGGAATAGAATAACGCAACCCACACTATGATCGACAGAGAAGTAACTCAAACTTGAAGGTCACATTTCAACCTATATAGTTCAGTCCTTTCTGACTAGTTCCTTCCGATATAAAGGCCGCTTTTTAGAAAACCGTTTCAGGCAAATTTCAATTCTCTGGGTTATCTTCAAGCTAATAGTACTTTTCAGGTAAGAACCTACCAAGGTGAACTCGATTCCTTTATCTGACGATTTGGCGCCAATTAGAAATACCAGGTCGTTTTTCACCTGGTCTTTCCAACGGAATGGGTACTGTAATGAACACTTTCAAAGCTGGAGAACTTTTGTCCATACGAAAAACATGACCTAGTCAGTGTAGACGCTGTCCTTCTATTCGCTAAACTATGTCTATGGAGTCGTATAAATCGTACTCATCGTTTCATCGTCTCCGGTATTCGCCGTTGCCAATGTTTAGAGGACCATAAATCTTCCGCAAAACCTATCTCTCGAAAACTCCTAGTACGTCTCATCAGTCCCAAACGGGCTATTGGCTACACAGAGGATATTTGATCTCAGACCAGGAATCGTGAGATGCTTAAGCTATATGCAAAAGAATCGTTCGTGGCCACTCTCAAGTGAATGACGGTCAGAGCTTTCCTTAATTGCGTCAACTTCTACGTATGGTCCTATCTCCCAAACATGTTATAAATGGTGATCCATTTCGAGGTTCCATACTTTTTAAAGAAAAAACACAGTAAATTTAATTTAATGTGGAATGTTTATTATCATTTGAAAGAACACGTCTCAGATGAGTCCGTTGAGTCCAATTTTCGATGACTCGTTCCAGCATTTCGCCTGTAACTGGCGAATGTAACGTTAACTTCATTGCAAGCTCTCAAAAAATGGCGATCAATAATCCCTTCGACGGCTTCCAAACTAAACCAGACAGTAACTTTCGCTTGTTGTAAAAGAGTTTGGAGATTCTCTTCAGTGCTGTTCAACACGGCAGTTTCGTGCACCTGGGTGCCCGTTATGGCAAAGGTCATTCACCTTTGAAAAGTATTTGAAATGTTCTTGGAATTAAACTTAGGTTCTCGAACTTTGTATCAGTATAAGACTTATATATTAATTTTCCTAAGACTCAAAAAACTTAAAAACATTTCTTAGTTATGACAGCGAGTTTGACAGTTATTCCTCTAGAAAAATAATTCATACTATCTTCTGGCGGAAGTGGCTGCTATTAAAACAGGACGGATATATTGCTTCGAAGCGCAACAATCTTTAGAGAGGTGTCGAGTAGAGCGGCGATACTAGCCCTGAGTTCATTGACCATGCGCTCAGGGTTGGTTAAGGAATGCATATCCTCACGGTCGGTGGCATCATTATACTTTTCAATTAGATTAGTCTGGATTCCTGGCCACTGCGGAATCGCGGGAACGACGGACTCACTACTAGAAACATGGAATCATGTAGGAGCACCGTGGTCCTATTGTGGTTTGCTAATGGACAGATGGGCCTCCGCTGAGCTGGGTAGGCGCTGGTCAGTCACCAACATATGCTTAGACGCAAGATCCTTCTGTCCTAAGGTAAACCGCGGTAGGTCTACTGAACTTTTTGCCCTCAGTAAACCTTACCTCTCCTTAGTCGGGATCCACGCTGTAAGGTTAAAAATCTTACTGGATACTAGCTGTAGAAGCTGCATGGAGGAGGATGAGGTGGAATCGTGTCATCACTTTCTTCTGGAGTGTCCCGCCTTTGCGAGATCAAGAAAGAGTTTTTTTTGGATCTCACTTCTTAGAGCACGCTCGCGAAATAGCGAATATAGAAGTGAAAAACAGCTGTAGATTTGTAGAAGGTTCAGGGCGCTTTGTCGACTTCTAATTGTTAGGGGGGATCCAGGCTTCACAAAGGACTATATTTTAACGTCTACGTGTGTCTCCCTTTGGGAAACCGCCTTACAACCTAGCTTAACCTATCTTCAAGCTCTAAGAATAACCAGCTAAGACAGCGTTAACTTAAAATAATATATAGCCAGTGATCGCTGTATCGCCATTTGGCTGACCCTTCCAATGATATTCAATAATGAAAATTCAATTCATCAAAATTTATAAATGCAACGGTAGCTCAAGTTGTAGTAATTAAGTAGCTATCCAACGACAATGCAACCCTGTCTGCACTTGACGAATAAAAACTATAGTTGACAACAAATGTTGACGTCTTTCACCTCTTTACTTTGTAGCCACTGTAAATAATATATGTTATGTCCATTGCCACAAGCGACAGTGTCGCATTTCATTTGCATTCATTAAGAAACGTTTCCGTTTCATATTAATTATCTTTGTGCGCACAATCAGAGTCAGTTAATATACCATATAAGTGGACGGTTATTTTCACATATGGTTGAACGTCTTCAAAAAAGCTTTGGCATAAGCGGTTATTAAATTAGCATAAATCCATAAATGTATAAAGAGGTAATGAAGTTCGAAACAATTACCATAGCGGCATACAAGCGTTAAAACATAGCTTCTTTGAAGAGTATAGTTCTTGTAGAGGGCGAGATATGCATGGCTGCCGATGGAATGAAAAAAAGTTGAAAGTTCTCTAGCGTTTTGTTGCAGAAGTTTTTTGATCAAAATTGATCCGTGAGATGTCTTAAAATATGTCCTTTTCATAAATGTAGTAATAGCTTAACTTTTAGTCACCCAATTCTTAAATAGCTGGCAAACCTTTAATAAAAAGATGTCTGACTAAAGCATATTTATACCTTAATTATGTTATGATAATATTTAATTTGTATTAAAAATTGAATTTAGAGAATCTTCAATATTTGCCTTCGTAAAAATATAATGTCAGTTGTAAGCTTTCTCTAGCTTCTTCTGTGAGGGAGTCTAGGGTAGGTAGGTAAAGTGCATGTCCGATGACGCAACTAGGCCTTTAGAAGGCCCAATATTCCATCCACTCAAATCCCCTTACCCCCCCTAGAATGTCCTCGTTGAACCACTCTGTGGCTTTTAAGAAGTTTGGAAACTCAACCAGTTTGATATTCGCAATCTCTGAGATATCGTCGAGAAAACCGTGTCCGATTGTTGCGATTCTTTTCCTGTACAATGCTTTGCATTCACATAGAAGATGTACCACAGTCTCTTCTTTTTCTATTTCTTGGCAGCTCCTACAGTAGTCATTGTTTGGTAACCCCAGTCTGTCGGCATGTCTCTCTATCAGACAATAAACAGTTAACGCTCCAACTACAGTTCATATGTCCTTCCTTTTAAATTTCAGTAGCCGGCACATGCGGCATTTATTCCAATCAGGCCACGTTCTCCTGCTAGTTGAGCAAGTCACATATTCTTTCCACCGGGATTCGGCCCAGTCTATGACCTGCTTATCGATTAAGTGTCTACAAGTGGCCAGCGGCATGCATATATCCCCTTTACTGGGATCCAATTGTAAAGTCATGCCCAATCTGGCTAGTTCGTCTGTTTTACAGTTACCTGGAATATCACTGTGTCCAGGAGCCCACTGGAAGTTTATCGTATAGTAAACACAACACGTTTAGTCTTTCTTTTATTGCAGTAATCTCTGCCTAAAAGACGATGCACTGATCTGGTAATCGGAAGTCGATTCTGGTATCTAATTTTTCTGAAAAGACACCACCTCCAACTCGTTTATCTAATTTACATCCGTCCGTAAAAATACTTCTTTTTCCTTGTCTACCTCTGTCCCACATCTCTCTAGTGGGTAAGGCAATATTGAGGGACGTATGTAGATTTAATTCTAGTGGATTAAGGAAATCCGTGGAGCTGGGTTGAAACGGGAATTTACTAAGAATATTAGAATGTCCCTGGTTATGAATGACTAGTAGGGAAGATTCCCTCAGTCTAATAGCAGAATTAACTGCCATTTGCTTGCAAAACAAGTCAATAGGCAGCAAGTAAAGAATGACATAGTTCCCATTTAGATCTCACCATCCTTTTGCAGATGTAGAGTGCTATAGCAGCTTTCCTTACCCTAGCTTCAAGGTTTGATTTCCATGAGAGCTTCCTGTCTAGAGTTAGTCCCAGGTAGTGATGGAGTCTAAGAGTTCTTTTTTTATATATTCCACTTATTATTTTTTTAATACCTTATTTATTTTATAATTTTAATTGATAATAATTAATAATAATAATAATTTTAACAGGTGGCAACCTGTCTTAGAAGAATTTTAAACTCTTAGCTTTCTTACAAAAATTTTAGTTTGATATGCATATATATTTATATAATGCAGTGTTTATTTATTTAATACATTTTATAAAAAATAATTTCAAACGGATGGCAACGCTTTCAATAAAATATTTTAAACTTATGTTTGTTAATTAATTTAAAGTTAATTCTTACAGTTACAGTTATTATAGGTTTTTTGTATATGATAAAGACTAGTATGTTGAATGGGTGGCAACGCTGCACAGAAAAAATATTAATTTCCCGTAAGCTGTCCAAAATCTCTCAAGTTTAATATCGATACAGGAGTGCGTCTTTATTTTATTGAATAATTTAAATCAGAAATTTTTAAATAGGTGGCAACTTTGGTCGTATTTTTTCTTCTTCTAAAAAAATCGAACAATTTAAAAATAATTTTAATTTTTGTAAATCCTTCAATATAAAGTATGTCGTTATCTATATTGCGAATGTGACGGAATTTCGTTGCGTAACGCAATTTCGTTGCAGTGGTTTTTGGTAAGTCCTTCAATATAAAATATTTTGTTATCTACATATATTGTGATTGTGACGGAATTTCGTTGCGTAACACAATTTCGTTGCACTGCATAATTTTTACTACCAAGCTTAAAGCAGTTTCATGTCAAAATTATATCACGAATGCTAGTTAAGTTATATTAAATGTGTTTTAGCCCAAATCTTCCCTAACCTCCCATATAACGTATAATAGTGGGCAATTCAGAGAATCAGTAAATCACTTCGAACTAAAATATTTCGCAGTAAAAGTATATTTTATGTCAAAGCGAACTTTTTGAATAAATTGTAGCTCAGAAATGGTATTTCAAATTAAATCTAACGGCGTTGTAATACTGAGAATTCAGCTTTTTGTTCAATAAATGGAAAATTTCAATGAACAAACTGTCAGCAAACTATTTCATGGATTTCCGGAGAATTCATTTTATAATATGAATTATTCATAACTACATATGTATAAAACTATAAGTATATATTAATATAGATCTATGCCTTGAAGTCCTTTCGACTCGCTTATATTTTAAACAGGTATTTAGCTAGTCAATTATAAGTGACAGCAACTCACCGACGTCAACCTCCAATTATCACACCACCGAAGGTATCACTTTTTAATTTACTCAAGCCTCTTCTAATACCCAAAGGGCAGTCAAATGATATGCCTGTAATGTTGTTTGTCGAAAAGCCTCAAGTGGCGGCCATATAAGAAAACAAAAACAATAAATGCATATATCTATATGTATATGTATATATATATGTATGTACTTGAAAACAAAAGTCGCTGTCGTAGCTGGCTGGTAGTTGGTAGCCACCGCAGCAGAGCTCATCTTATCCTCATCAATTCGTATCGCGCGGTTGCCCTCCGGGGATCAAATGCAAATGAGTATCAATAAAGCATCACATTGCAGAGCAGCAACACAAAAGCAACGCGACCCAACGGTCGATTGATGGCGGTTGATGGGGAGCGGCAAGCGGATGATGGCATACGCGAAAACAACAACAGCAACAACCAAGCCCGGAAGCAGTTGATGACGGCAGTCGATGATTGCAATGCGAGCAAGAAGAAATTTGATCAGCGTTGAAGCGTTGCTCCTTGCCTGCTTGCCTCACTCACTGTCGATGTTGCGTCGCGGCGCAAAGCTGTAGATAACGGCACTTCAACTTCTAATGATTTCAAGAAGCGCGGCGCAGCTATGCAATCGATTGCGGTTCACTTGGCTGACAGGATGTTTAATGGACAAGTTTAAGTAAAAGTGACGCGACATTTCAACGCTCGCTCGCTGAAGCCCGCTGCCGACTGGCTGTGAAGGCGCACTTTAGCCGAGATGAGTTTGATGACTTCATTTAAAATCCATTACAAGAATTACCGTTGGCTATTTGTTGGAGAAAAGAAACAGGTTTCTTCCACACTGAAATTATTATTTTTCCAGCATTTGCATAATTTGTTGTTCTTATTGTTTTTGCTCAGGCAATTTGTGTGGCTTTATTTATCGCGAGATTAAAGGTGTAGGCTGAAATATTCATTATAAATGGTAATAACTCCATTTTATTATTCCACTCGGTTTGACAGTGATTGGAGACAGTCTTCCAAACCGCGAAAAGTAAATGGTGAAAAGGCCAACGAGATTATCTCCATTTTATATTTACTGAAAGAGAGTCGAGTGAGTTTGGGTTTACAAAGCTTTAATAGCTTACGAGATATGTACAAAAAACATACTCAGGCGAGCCTTGCCAATTATCTCACATAAATCTTCAAGTTTTAAACAAATTTGATCTGATAAAGTCAACAAAATTTTGCTCACGCGACCCCCCAAATATAAGTATATCCGATTTCAACAGGCTGCTAAAAATAGAAACGGATCTGACCTCTCGTGAACCCTTAAAATGTAAACAAATCTCCCAAAGGTCATTGACCCCGTCGAAATGTAAGCAAACCCGATCACGTGACTCCCCAAAATTTAAAATATTCTAAACAGGTGGCCCTTCGATACATAAACAAACAAATTTGGCAGGGTCAATGACCTTTGACAGGGTTTGTTTACATTTTGGTCGAGGTCAATGATCTTTGGTGTGGTTTGTTTACATTTTGGTCGAGGTAAATGACCTTTGACCGGGGTTTGCTTACATTTTGGTCGAAGTCATTGACTTTTGGCTGAAGTTTGATCTAGGTCAGTGATCTTTGACCGGGGTTTGTTTACATTTTGGTCGAGGAAAATGACATTTTTTCGGGGTTTGCTTACATTTTGCTCGAAGTCATTGACTTTTGGCTGAAGTATGATCTAGGTCAGTGACCTTTGACCGGGGTTTGCTTACATTTTGGTCGAAGTCATTGACTTTTGGCTGAAGTTTGATCTAGGTCAGTGACCTTTGACGGGGTTTGTTTACATTTTGGTCGAGGTAAATGACCTTTGACCGGGGTTTACTTACATTTTGGTCGAAGTCATTGACTTTCGGATGATGTTTGATCTAGATCAGTGACCTTTGACGGGGTTTGTTTACATTTTGATAGAGTGACCTTTGACGGTTTTTTTTTATATTTTGGTCTATGTCACTGACCTTTAACAGAGGTTTGTTTACATTTGGTCAAGGTTAGTGACCTTCAGTCGGCGTTTGTTTAAATTTTGATCGAGGTCAATGTCCTTTCGCTAACTTAAGCTTTAAGATCCATCGGAGAAATCGTTCAAGACAAACGTATTGTTATAAATATAATAATCTCCGCTTAGTTAACTGTATATTAAATTGAGTTCTCTCTCTTAAATACGGTTAAATCATTTAATGCTTTAGGCTACCAGAGCATAACTATTAAATATATTTTATTTTCAAAAAACCCTCCAATATTCTACTTTGCGTATTTGGCATCAACTGGTATTAGTAATACACTCAACGTTGCCACTTCGCATAAAATATGCGGTTGCACTCTCACTTAGCCCGTGCTTACTTGTTTCATTTGAATATTTCTACTAAATGCAATGAATAAGCTTTTCTGCACGCGCTACGCAAAGGCTACGTTGCTCCCGATTAATCTCATTACATTATGTCACATCACGTTTGCTCCGGGGACACATTTTATTATGTTTCATTATTATTGTTTTTGTTGTTGTTGTTGGTGCATATTTTTCCATTTTATTGATACAGCCGTTTGGCATTAATTGGCACTGAAACTTGTTGAAAAGTTTGTTATTAAGCGGGCAACAAATAAGGCATAACTTTATATATATATGAAGATATATGGGGTGCTCATATTGATTTGTAAATGTGATGTTTATAGGGTATATGGGGTCGGAAGTATATTACTAAGATTCAACTGTCAAACCTGCTGCCAAAATCTTTTTGGTTTCCAAGTCAATATCAACAATCATCGTCGAGTTAGTGATCCATGTTGTTAAGCTAGCCATCATTCAGCGCGATATTATGGAAATAAGGCCTGTATTATTCTGGAAAACTAGTAAAAATTGGAAGTAATAAAAGTTATTAACTTCTCCAAAACGGCACCCTATATATTTGCTCGAAGGATTTCTCCGAAATACATTTTTCCAGCTAAAATTTTAATGATAAAAATTTATTTAATACAATATAATCATTATTTTAGCTGAGTGCCTCCTTTGTGCATATCTTCAACTTATTCGTGGAAACGCACAAGTTCACCATTAATAGAACTCAATTTATTGAAATATATTTTAATGAGTGCGTTAATCCTCTTTAGTTGCCGGCCTGCTTTCATGCATTCATGCTTTATTTTAAATTTTTTTTTTATTTTATACATTTTTCATTATTTTCACATTACAATGTACTCTGTAATATTAAGTCCCCTGCTAATAAGTCTCGCTCGTTCTCGTTCTTTTGTTCCTTTTCATATTGATATTACACAGACATAACAGAGTGAAAAGTAGAATACAAGTGCTCTTTGTAGTGCGTCATCAATTGAGTGGAAAATTTGTGTTTTGTTTCAGAAAAAATCGATTATTTTAAATGTATTGATGAAAATGTAGTGATACGAGGTTGTGATCCTATATAAGGATTTCCAAAAAGTCCAACAAAAGGTACTTGATAACCAAATTTTTATTTATATTTGACTTCTCGTTGATTAATGTCTAAATTCTTGAAAGATCTGTGGCATAAATTACTAAGGATGTGCCTTCTTCGACCCGAGCCTATATTTTGTTAAGCATAAAAAGAAGATACTGACCGATTTCAACCACAATACTTCACAGAAATTAATATAGTATCTCATTTATAGTTCTAATATATGACAAAGACTTCAGATTTCACAGACTTCACATGGACTTCATTTGCTTTTTCATCTGAAATCACATTAGATGAAGCTAAAGTCTCAAAGTCTCAAACGATACATTACTCCGATATCCCGCATTTTGAGCTGTATATAGGTAATAAAGTGTACGAAAATACGGAGACCTTCTGTAAATAGAAGTAAGGGTAGAGAGAAGACGATTTCGTAGTAATAAGTTATGCGGAAATACTTAGACCTTCAGTAAATAGAACTAATGGTAGAGAGGAGACGATTTCGTAGATTTACTATATGCCTATGGTTCATAATGGTAGAGAGGAGACGATTTCGTATTAATAAGTTATCCGGAAATACGGAGACCTTCAGTAAATAGAACTAATGGTAGAAAGGAGGCGATTTCGTAGATTTACTATATGTCTATGGTTCATTCCACATTCCACTATTCTTGCTTAGTTCGACATCGATGTTTTTATTCGTTCTCGAACTTGTCTCAGCCATACAGAGAACACACAAACACATCGAAAACCTTACTAATGATGGACAGTTTGGGACTCAAAATTGGTCGGAAATATAATTAATATACATACACTTTTTATGCAAAGTCTTCAACAGTGTTCTTTTAAAAGGGAGCAAACTCGATTAACATGGACTTCATCCGACCATAATTGAAGAATTGACATTATTGCGTTAGGAATGGATTAGAGAGAAGGCTTAAACAGGAAGTACCATATAGTAGCTTTGAGCTTATTTGGGTAATTAAATACTCTTTATTATTTCTATAGACGTCCAGGAAGATACTTTTATTTTAAAGAAAAGTCTATCTGTATCATGGAACTTACGAAGAAGCATAAGAACAGCTCGACTTCCGGGGAAACTATTGTAATATGGTAATAACACAGCCAAAGTTTTAGTTCTAACCTGGGGGTCTTTATCTATATCTCTATCTGTATCTTATGTTTTTGGGGTTGCTGAATCCGAGGTCCATTTATTTTCATTTTATTGAAATATTTCCTCCCTACAACTAAGATTGCAGTGAATTTGGATTTAATGAACGAAAGAGCGGAGTTCTTCACAATTTTCGATACATTTTCCGAGAGAATCTTTTTTCAAATTACCGCCAGACATTTTGTTCAATTTAACGCAGCTAAAAATACCCCATTGTATTCCATTTTATTTTCTGTATTCGAAAAATTCATACACTTCGTGATAAATGATAAAGTTCAGACTCTTAAGCAACAATAGTTTGTTTAGTAAACGTTAAATGATGAGCGAAAAAGAAAAACAGTCTCAAAGCGTTTCTCTCCCACAACCATATTAGCATTTACCTTTTGTGAACAGCCGACTTGTTGTGTTTGCTGCTATTTCCTCATGCTTGCTTGTGGATTTTCATTGAAATTTTAGTGGAGCATAAATAACTTTTTGATTTTTGAAGTTTTTGTTCTTCGGCATTCATTTGTTCTACTTTTGTACAACTTTTTCGTGCTCTTTGACTTTTCTCTTGTGCTTGCTTTGTGGCTAACTGGCTTTTGTATTTAATTCGCTTTTATTTTATTAACATTGATTGCTCAAAGAAAGTTTCAGCGCTCCCCCCAACAACAACAACAACGATAACTGCTACATCAACATCTCGTCCTCAATGGCTCGGTGGTGGCAATAAAAATGTCAAAGCGTTGCTTTATTGAAGTTTGCCTGAGTTATGAGTTGCGGGTCGAAAGTGTACAAGGCAAATGGTTTTTCAAGTGTTACATGACAGCAATAAACAAAAGTTTATGCATATACCGTTATGTGTATATACGATGTACATACATATATACGCAAGTACTTTTATAGTTGATTTCTTAACGAAGGCAATACGAATATTGTGTGTTTTCCAAATTATGGTTTCTATCAATCTTTCTTTAATACAAGTTCTTTGTTCATTCGAAAAAGAAACTGTTTCAATTATTCGCGAAACATAATTTGATTTTTGAAACTGACGCAGTTGAGACCGGCTTTGTGTTTTTCATAATATAACCTTAACCTTAATGCCTAATGTCTAAGCGCTTCAAATCCCAACCATTTGTCTGCACCCAGATAGGTTATGTCCTAGCTGAAGCTAAAGATACCGATTTTGAGTAAGACTGTATCGCCTGGCACTCCTTAAACTAAAACCAGAGATTTGGCAAGATGTGGTAGGTAGATAGTCAGGAGTGCAGCCAAGAAATTCGGACTCAATTAACGTTAGATGCGCCATTTTGTTACATTATTGGGAGACCTTAGCAATACTGCTATCACTTTTCAATTCTGCGTTCGAACCATTTGGAGCTCTCAATGAGACTACTTATTTCCTTTATAATTTTTGTGGCCACCAATTCAAGATTTGGTTTCTGGTGAATAGCAACACTATGTCTGGTTTGTGATAGGACTGGACATTCTCAAAGGAAGTGAAAGACCGTTTCCTTGTTCCCATCTAGTTTGCAGGAGCGACATATATCTTTATAGGAGAGGCCCATTTTCAACGCATGCTCTACGAATGGCCAAGCTCTGTTGTTGTTACCGATAATATTCCTGTGTCCGCGAATCCAGATGGAGTTTTTCTTCTAGTGAGCTCAAAACCTTCATGAAGTTGCTGAATACATAGGAATTAATATCTGGAGAAGATAAAGCCAGCAATGCCACCTGGCTATCTGTGTATATATTAGCTTGCTGTATCCCCTCATAGATGTTATGTCCTATAAGGCTCCACAGACTTTTTCTATGCCTAGTAGTACTGCTTGGAAAATGTTGGCTGTTTTGCAGGTATAGTAGGTCACATATGCCTTTTTATTCAGCTTTCATTTTCAGTTTGGTATCTATTATATCTGCACTCCTAGGTAATTCGCTGTAGGGGATAGAGGAATTGTTGCAACGCTGAGCGAGGGAAGATTAAATAGAGGTATCTTGGTTTTATTCGTGAATAGCATCAGATCTGCCTTACCCGGGTTTACACCTAATCCATTGCTTGCTGCCCAGTAGTGAAACCTTTTTAGGGCCCTCACTGAGCGTGGAGGGAAAAAGGGCTGATACAATCAATACTATGTCGTCTGCATATGCTACCGCTTTCACTATCCTTCGTTGAGTTCAAGCAGTATTTCGTTTAGCAACACCACCCATAAAAACGGGGATAGGACACCTCCTTGAGGTGTCCATCTGCTTACGTAGCTTGTTCGTGTTGCTGATCCGTTTGAAGCTCTGATCATTTTGTTGTTGATTCTAGAGTTTCATCGTCTATTTTTTTTGATACAGTTAACTTTGGAGAGTAGCTCATTAACCATTCTTCCTCCTAATAAAATATAGCAAGCCATTATACCAGTTTAATGTGTTTTAAGCTCTCTTCTCTCTCTCTCTATAGATTAGCAAAGCAATTGAATATAGTAACTTAAACGATTATACCAGTTTAATAGTTTTATTGTGTTCCCTCCATAACTGGTATAAAACTCGCACAATCGAATAGAGATACAATTTCAGGCAGTAGGTACTTAAAAAGTCTTAGATTGGCTTTGTAAAGTAGTAAGTCGTTTAAGCCACTGGTATAAAATCTACCGTTTAAATGCTACATATAAGCAATCAGTTATGCCACTTTAAAGTGGCATCTGCACAAGCTATCTTCCAGTCGGTTGGCATTGGTGAGTGTCAAATCGCACAATGAACTGGTATAAATGTAATAGAGTAATATAATCAAATAGATACGCCATTACATGAGTTTCATGCAGTTTAATGAGGATATGCTGCATAATATGTGTTCACTTTGCTAAATTTGTGTGAGTTTTAAATTGAACAAGTAACTGGTATAAATAATATTAACTGGTTTAATAAAATAATAATTTATTAAGCGATTATAGCACTTTGACGAAGTGTCTATAGAAGGTGTTTGCGATTAATCAAAACTCTGGAGTGGCGAATCGAACAACCAACTGATATAAATTATAAAAATTGGTATAATCTGGTATATAAATTATGTAGCTAATTATATGACTTTTTTAAACAGTATCTACATTAGCTGTCTGTAATTTGCTAGATTGGAAAGAAGAAATCGAACAGTAATTAGTTTAAAGCTAGGAGTTGTTTGTAGAATGGCTAAAGCCTTGTGACACACTGGTGGTGGTCCCTTCGAAAGGAATCACGATACATCTCTCATTTGTTTCTTACATATCTAAACTGAAGATAGATATTAATAAGAATGCATATATAACAAGTAGGGAAGGGCTAAGTTCGGGTCCGAAAATTTTATATTCTCGCAATTTATTTATTTAATTTAATTAAATAACACACAATTTGACCCACATATTCGTCATATATATGGTATAAAGTCCATAAAAAGTTTGAAAACCCTAATATTAGGTATATGGGAGCTAGGGGAAGTTATGATCCGATTTCACTCATTTTTGGCACGGAGACATATTATTAGAAGAAACATATTCCTTCTGAATATATTCAAAATATCTGAGAGACTTACCTATATTTTCGGTAAAAAATTTGTTAGAAGCACTAAGGTCCTCATATTAAATATATAGGCGTTTGAAAACTTATTGACCGATTTCGACGATTTTTATATCTTCATTAGAGCTTACTTTATATATTGTAAAGTAAACTATTCAGATCGACTTCAAAGTTCTGGTTATGGTAATTAGGTGTGGTTGTGAACCGATTTGGACTATTTTCACAACATATCATTGGGAAGCTAGGAAGATATTATGAACCGAATTTCATTGAAATTGAGAAGTTTCGGAGATATTGATATTGATCCATAAGTAGGCGGAACCACGCCCACAGAAAGTTTCCTTTATATACCTTTAGTAGTTTGCGAGATATGTACAAAAAACTTAGTAGGGGCGGGGCCACGCCCACTTTCCAAAAAAAAACATCCACATATGCCTCTTCATAGTGCGATCCTTCATACCAAATTCTATTTAAATAGCTTAATTTATGTCTTAGTTATAGCTCTTTATATGTTTTCGGTTATTTCCATTTTGTGGGAGTGACAGTGGTCCGATTACGCCCATCTTCGAACTTAACCTTCTTATGGTGCCAAGAAATACGTCTTCCAAGTTGCATCAAGATATCTCAATTTTTTTGCTTACCAACATTTGTTTCGAGAGTATAAAAACCATACCATTACGGTTTGTAAAGATGAAGATCAGTCCAAAATAATATAAGATATTTGAAGGTAGTCTATTAAGTAATGTTCTTATCTGAAAGTACTCTCTATTTTCCATAATATCTGATAAAGTTTTCCTACAAGGCCTTCAAAAGTATATACTAAAGTACCTGCTTTCGTATTTATTGTCTGCTGTATAATACACTTATAGGCTTAAAATCTTTAAATGCTTCGAGTCGCAGTCGCTTTTGATGCAATTTATACGCACCGCAATGAGGATTTTGCTTTTCTTTTTCCAATTTAAATGTAGAAAAGATAAAAGGTTTCCGCAATTTGCGGTAATTACAGCAAATCACTTTTGCATGCCAATGTTGCCAATGAGTAAACGAGTATCAGAGCAACAATGTTTATATACATTCATATGTATACAAGCATACGCATGACTATTTAGCGGCTGGTGCGAGTGTTGCAAGCGCATCTGTGGTAATGCAAAATTACGGCTGCATGCTCAAGCGAGAACACACATGTTGTACAGATATATATATAGTAGATATATATATTGAGGCTGCGCCCGACTTACGCGTAAATACCTACATTTCGTATTGTTAATATTGTTTTTATTGCTGCTTTGTAGTTGTTGCTTTTGCGGTGTGGTACATTAAAGTAATTTGATTTTAATGTGATTGCCACACTACACACACAACAGCAACAACAACAACAACAGCAGCAGCAGTCAGTACAAAATTTCAACTTGTAATGCAACCGAGTACTTAGTGTAATGAAAGGAAAGGCACTTTGAACACTTTACTTTCGTACTTTGTATGTTTGCTGCTGCTGCTGCCGCACACGTCTCGAAGGAAAAGAATTTTAATGAATGCAAATCCATTAATGACGTCATCTTAAATAAACACCATAAGTAAGTAACGTCGGTGCAGCACTTAAGCGCCAGCCTAATGCCACATACAAATATACATTAAAATGAATAGTTAATAAGGATTTATTTATTTAAAACAAAAACGAAAGAAAAACACAGTTTATCGCCACTTCCGCGCTCACAGTTGATTATGCAAAATTTATTACTTCCTTTGGTAATTTGGTTCAGTTTGTCGTCGTGATACAGCTGTAGTTGTTAAGCGTTAACGATTTGTGTTGAGCCATTGATATGAATATTTAATTTTTATGTGAAGTCGCAGGTCCGCAAGGTATTCGAACTTTAGTAATTATTTGATGCTTGCAACATGTTGCAGAAGTGTTAAAGTCTTGTAAATGCTGGGAGCAGTTCTTAAAAGGGTTGCTGCCCACTGTTTTAAATGAGGCGATTGTAGAAACTATAGCAATTATTTTCATCAAAAGGCATATGAAGAGACATCTATATCAAAATGATGCGAAAAGAAAGCTGATTGAGCTGTTATATGAACGATAGATAAAGCTATTTATAGAGATAGTTATATAGTTATTTAAAATATTGTACAGTGGATTTACATATTTCCCTTTACGAGGCCATATTATTAAAATACATATTTGATGAAGGATTACGGAAGAGAAAAATATTAAAAACTTTGACATTGTGACTTAATTTCCCGTGAGCTCTTTAAATTAGAATTTGGACGAAAGAATACAAGAGAAATAGAGTTTTTTGGCAGTTTAAAAAAAAGCGAAAATTTCGTTTTAACTTTTAAATGAAAAAAAAATATATATTATTCCAAGTTCTTGTGAAATGTTTGTAGGTAATTGGCGTAGAAATCGTTTATCCGGTTATAGCCGAATCGATAATAGCGCGCCATTCTTCTCTTTCCCTCGCAGTTCGGCACCAGTTGGTGATCCCAGGTCGCTCTCCACATGATCTTTCCAACGGAGTGGAGGCCTTCCCCTTCATCGGCTTCCTCCGGCGGGAACTGCATCGTACACTTTCAGGCCTGGAGTGTTTTCGTCCATTCGGACAACATGAACTAGCCAGCGTAGCCGCTGTGTATTGATTCGCTGAACTAAGCCAATGTCGTGGTATAACTCGTACAGCTCATCGTTCCATCGTCTACGGTATTCGCCGTTGCCAATGTTCTGAGGACCATAAATCTTGCGCCAAATTTTCCTCTCCGAAAACCTTAGTGTCGTCACATCGGACGTTGACATCGTCCACGCTGCAACGCCATACAGCAGGACGGGAATAATGAACGACTTGTACAGTTTGATTTTGGTTCGTCGAGGACTTTACTTTTCTATTGCCTACTCAGTCCAAAGTAGAACCTGTTGCCAAGAGTTCTGGATTTTAAGACTGACATTGTTGGAATGCTTCTTGTGAAGACCGAGACCAAGACCGATTGCGTAGTTCTGGAGAAATCTTGAAACCGACTTTGAAAATACAATTTTGAGCAAGACGTGTTTAAGGCTTTGAATTTCAGCCTAGTCGTCTGTCTGATGTATCCCCGAAATTATTACTTGGATAGTCCTGAAATTGGAACAATATTGGAGAGATATTGTTGAATTTTAAAAGTCCAAAATAAGTGATTTTTTGAAGCGTGAAATACATAAACCCCATATGAAGAAATTTTATAACTCAGCAACTGCTCAATAAATTTGGTCATTATCATGATGTCCTTTTATATACTTTGAAAATAGTTGAAATCATACAGAAACCATACCAACTTCCCATATAACATGTTATAATAAAAAAGTTATAATTATTTTATGAAAATGTCGAAATTGGAATATAACTTTTCCAGGTTCCAGATGTGGAATATGAAGACCACAATATTTTTGGCTGAATTATTAGCTTTAATATTGAACAATATCTATGATAAAATTAATGAAACTCAGGGGACATTTTTACCGGATATGAATGTGGTATCTTACAAAAAATAATTATAATCGGTTCAGTAATTCACCTAGCTCCCATATACTTAATATAATGATTTTAGCCTTCACACCCTATAAGTGGTCTTCCAAGTTTTCTGTCCACTGGCTTATAAATGCAACCAAGGATGCGGACTCGAAATGATTTTTTATAATGAACGATTTTTTTATTTCTTTAAACCACAACGTTTTGCCTGAAGATTCTTAAATGGTAAACATTAACTACATTTTCGCTTGTAGTCTGAAAGCTAAGAGAGTGGCACTTGTGATGGGTTTTCATAAAAAATTCGCATGAAAAGCGAGCCATCATGGCATAAATCGATTAATTGTCTACTTCGAATGTGGTTTCAATAGCCCATAACCATTCCCAATATATTTCAATATATAAGTGTACCTTTTGGATGGCATAAACTCTGAAGTAACTCGAAATCGATGTCATAGACCCTTAGAAGCCGACAAAACGCTCTGAGCCTTTTCATAAATTTTGTTAAGGCAACTAATATATTTTCGGGACAGTTCATCTAGTTCGCCGTAATTCTTTCATCCAAGCTGTTTCAGCTGCAGTCTAGCAAAAGCTGAGCAGTGAAGGAGAAAGTATTTAAAGGTCACAATCTCACATTCTTTCAAGCAACTTTGGAAATTTGCGTCAGACAGAACGTTTATCCTGACATCCGACATGTAAGCCCATCGAATACTACCAGAGCCGAGTTAAATCTTATTAAGAGCAAATTGCTTAGTACATCTCCTGCGTTCCACTCTTGAATGATACCGCAGTTGCGCTTGTGCTGGTACTTTGCCAAGGCCTACCATATTCATTCGAGAACCGCTAATCCAACGCCAAATGAGAATAATGGGACTCCAGCCGGTTCGCAAACCTGAGGAGACAATATATGAATTGGCAAATCATTTCATGGCTTCATTTAACTAAAGTGGATTACAAAATTGGTGTGGTCTCTTTCAAAACTACATGAGTTAAGTAAATTTTCGTTTTATTAAACTATGCGACCAGATTAAATAAAACAAGGTTACACCTTCATAAAATCCAAAATAAATTTTGAGTCAAAGAAAATTTAATGTTTGATAAACTAGGGGCTTATGACTCCAAAATTGTCATCTAACTCCGGGTTATCTAAACAGTATTCCTTGAATTCTTGTATTTAGTATAATACTAAAATAGTTTTAATATATGGTGAAGCTGTACTAAACATTTCTCTCCAAGAGTAAAGCTTTTATTCTCGAATTCTCTTAACTTACCTGATTTCTGTAGTAAATATTAAATTTCATTTCCTAGAAAGCAATATGAAGATGCAATTTTCGTTTCCATCCGTTGAAGCCATATAAAAAGAGTGACTACATGGGTGTATATATTTATTATATGAGTATATATATGTATATGTAAGTATAATATATATATATATATATTTGCTGTTATTATTGACTCACTGGAGTAGTGTGCAGATTTATGCGATTATCTTGCACACATTTAGTTTTGTGCAGCCAAGCGTTTAGCGTTTCTACAAAAGAAAAAGTTGCGTATACGCACTGGTGAGCAACTATAATAATAATAATAATAATAATAATATGGATGAAACGCTTCATGTTCTGCATAATTTTGCAATAATTATTAACTAATGTTGTTGGTAGTGGTAGGGTTTTTCTTGCTATTGCAGCGCATTACAGCAGAGTTCATAGATTATATATGTATGCATATTCATGGAGAACCAGTGTATCAGGAGTCTGGCGGTGTTAGTTAAGCGTTTGGCGCTTATATTAAATTTTAATCAAATTTAGTTTTTGATAGTTAGTGATGACATATTATTTAAATATATATACATATAGAATTCAACTTTACGGCTCACTAATGAAATTCTTCTCCGCCAATGGGGTTGGAAAATAATTCGAATTTTTTTTTACCCTGCCACAGCCATCTTATTTATTATGTTGGCATATTAAATGGAATAATTTGCCTGCGGTGTCATACTCAATTTACTTGGCGCAGCAGCTTCATCATTGCCGGTGTAAAGCAAAAATAAAATGTCTGCCGCATAAGAAATCGCGTTTAAATTTATAGTCCACTATAAATGTACCGTGGACGGCTGGTGGTGTTTGTGACTTTACTGCAGCTCGCCATTACTCAATCAGCGTTCGCTTCCGGTTATGCGGCATTCTAATTGGGGCTAACAACCCAAAAGCAATGCTCTTCATGTTGCTGTTGGTACGCAACCCTGTTTGAAGCGCTCTGCAGGCATTGTTAAAGTATGCAGTGTCTTACAGCAGCGCGTTAAGACTACGAAGACTCCTTCACAATTTTGGCAATGAAGTTTTGTATTTCGGTAGAGTCATTCCCAATTTTAATGTAAGTAATAGTGGTTGAAGTTCTGATAATGCGCTGACTGAAAGCTTCCGAATGCGCAGAATATTTTAATAATTGCTGCTTATTTGGTAATCTCCGAATAATCTGTGATAATATTTGGTTTTATTAACCTTTCAGCATTTTTTAGTTATACCAAGCAGGAAATTTTTCGAATTTTTGTTGTCAAGAACTAAGATATTGAGTTTGTATTTGTTAAAAATAACCACAATGGACAATTGATGGCTTCAGTATATCAATATTTAAATCATTAATATCTGACGCCAGACCATATTGTTTTCTCCCTTGATTTCATTGAATTACCTCTTATACTGACTGATAGTATATCGTATAAATTCAACCAGTATTCAGTATCCGATTTGGATATCCATATAATAATATAACACAGGGACCAACAAAATATATAGACCGAATCCAACCATTTATGTTTTAGTTGGGAGCATTACTTGTGCTGGATTATATTAGGTTGACAAATATCTCACTTCCGCCTTTTTGTCTTTTGACGATTCAGAGCGAGTGAAAACGACACCATGGACAAGCCAGCCGGCGGAAGACCTGTGACGACGAATACCAATCTAATCATGGAACACATCGAGTTAGACCGGCATGTTGTATCTCGTGACACCGCCCTGGGGATGGGAGTTAGTCACCAAACCATTTTAAACCATCTGCAGAAGGCTGATACATAAAAAAGCTTGATGTTTGGGTGCCGCATGATTTGATGCAAAAAAACCTTCTGTACCGAATCAACGCCTGCGATATGCTGCTGAAACTGAAGAAACTCGACCCAAATAGTGACCAACCCAGTATTGACGGCCATGAAGGTTTTGCTGTGTGTTTGGTGGGATTGGAAGGGAAACATCCACTATGAGCTGCTCCCATATGGTCAGACGCTTAATTCTACCATCTACTGCGAACAACTGGACCGCTTGAAGCAGGCGATCGACCTGAAAAGTCCAGAATTGGCCAACAGGAAGGGTGTAGTGTTTCACCAGGATAACGTCAGACCACACACTTCGTTGATGGCTCGTCAGAAACTACGGGAGCTCGGATGGGAGGTTTTTTCGCATCCACCATATAGCCCGGACATAGCGCCAAGTGATTACCACCTGTTTCTGTCCATGGCGAACGTACTGTGAAACGAAATTGATATCAGAACTATCCGTTATTAAACCAAATGAACTGATGGCATTCCAAATGGCGTTCAAGGGTAAATGGGTTGGGATTTAAACTGATTTTTTCAATTTATGAACTATGTAAAGAGGTTGTTAGGAGCAGAATTTTGTCGAAGTCAGTCGGGCAGTTTTCCACATATTAATTGGCTATATTATCCTTGTGCGACGGCTGAACAGACAGAGATTCTAAATTCAATTCGATTCGTCCCCATGAAAATTTTGGTTGGTATACCAGTTTGGTGGCAAGAGAATTGCTTGAGGAAGGTACTAAAGGATCGCAGAATTCGTATTATCCAGAACTTTCGAAAAAATAGTACATATTAAATACTATTAGCTGTCTTAAAATATATGAATTACCCATAAATCAGAATAAAGTGTAGTTTCTTATACATTTTAAATTCGTTTTTGCAAAAAATAACTATAGAATTAAGTTTGAGACCTTGCTACTGTTATCACTTGACTATCGTTCAATATTACTTCGGTGCACTCAACAAACAAAACCAATAAATTTGTTACACAGTTTAATTTAAAACAAAATTTAATCAAAACTATGCTCGACTACTAATTGTAAGCCACCAATGAAAACATATTCGAAAATCTTGCATTTCTACAAATCGAAGTCTTTCAATTGTATTAAATGTCAAAAGAATTCTACCAATAAGACATACTACTCTACTACCTCTAAGCTCTAAAGATAGCTCGCCTACCTTGTCATCTCTGTAGATATGTGTATAAATATCCACACGCATTTAAGCCTCTGTTCGTATATAGTGCGAGTATAACTATATGTCCTTCTCGATATACTCACCGCATGCAAATGCTGAAAGAGTTTACCAAAAGGAAATATTTATTCTTGCATTTTAACATGCACAAAGTTTTCACTTCATTTTGTTAAATTGTTCAGCTTTTTTCAGCATGCAAACTCAAAGAACTTTCACCACAAATTATGCAAACTAATTTTAGCAGGTGGCAAATTCAAATATTTGCATAGCAAAGTTGAAAATCATAGGGTGAAGTGAGTGAGTGTGCAAAATGCGCATAAAGGGTTGTCTTATGGCATGGTTTTTGGAATAATGTCTGTTGACAAGATTTATAGATATAATGCTGAGATTCGGAACCATATTTTTAGGTTATAGAAAATTCGTGGAAGCAAAGAATCCATGAATAGATATTGCAAGATCTGAAAGACTTCAAAGAGCTATCCGACTATGAGAGATCACATTCCTCCAATTCTCCTCCTCTTTTAAACTACTGGGACCTTAGAACCATAGGTTGGTATTATTAACGGTAAAACCGAATATCGAACATCTTCTCAATTGGTGGCTACGATATGATTGATGATTTCGCTCACCTTTGCAACATAGTAGTGCATTTACCCTATAAATGCCTTTATTGCTCGCCCAATCACCATTCATGCATTACAACCGAACTCGCACCATACGCCTTCACACACTTCGGAGATAAGTAAATTGGCACATATTCACTATGTTCGTTTTCTTTTTCTCTCCCACACCTACACGAGCTCTTAATCAGAAGTTCCTCGGCTTCGAATGATTTGTTATGCAAAACATCACCAGGTAAGCTTTGCATACACTCAACAGTTTTCATTTAAAAAGTCAACCAGAAATTCACTAGACAAACTCAAAGCAAAGCATTTCATCACACTTTGCAATTCAAGAAAGACTGGGCTGGAATTATTGTGCAAGAATTGGAATGAGGTTTATGCATGCAAAGATGAGTTGTAACGGGTGATTTTTTTGAGGTTAGGATTTTCATGCATTAGTATTTGACAGATCACGTGGGATTTCAGACATGGTGTCAAAGAGAAAGATGCTCAGTATGCTTTGACATTTCATCATGAATAGACTTACTAACGAGCAACGCTTGCAAATCATTGAATTTTATTACCAAAATCAGTGTTCGGTTCGAAATGTGAAAATCCGCTTTTTTATCGACAAATTTTGTTCAGCGATGAGGCTCATTTCTGGTTGAATGGCTACGTAAATAAGCAAAATTGCCGCATTTGGGGTGAAGAGCAACCAGAAGCCGTTCAAGAACTGCCCATGCATCCCGAAAAATGCACTGTTTGGTGTGGTTTGTACGCTGGTGGAATCATTGGACCGTATTTTTTCAAAGATGCTGTTGGACGCAACGTTACGGTGAATGGCGATCGCTATCGTTCGATGCTAACAAACTTTTTGTTGCCAAAAATGGAAGAACTGAACTTGGTTGACATGTGGTTTCAACAAGATGGCGCTACATGCCACACAGCTCGCGATTCTATGGCCATTTTGAGGGAAAACTTCGGAGAACAATTCATCTCAAGAAATGGACCCGTAAGTTGGCCACCAAGATCATGCGATTTAACGCCTTTAGACTATTTTTTGTGGGGCTACGTCAAGTCTAAAGTCTACAGAAATAAGCCAGCAACTATTCCAGCTTTGGAAGACAACATTTCCGAAGAAATTCGGGCTATTCCGGCCGAAATGCTCGAAAAAGTTGCCCAAAATTGGACTTTCCGAATGGACCACCTAAGACGCAGCCGCGGTCAACATTTAAATGAAATTATCTTCAAAAAGTAAATGTCATGAACCAATCTAACGTTTCAAATAAAGAACCGATGAGATTTTGCAAATTTTATGCGTTTAAAAAAAGTTATCAAGCTCTTAAAAAATCACCCTTAGTTATGTATGCAAACAGTTGAGGAAGGTGGTGATAGAATTGTACTGTGGTGAAAAGGACTAGTTACAAATGATGTGTCTGGGAACTAGTTTGGAAGTGTTCCAAGCGATGTTACTTAATACTTTTAAATCTGAAATTTTGAAGGTCTCAAACCTGGAATAGGCGAAAGATCTAGAAGGGAAGGGAGAGGAAATTTCCGCTCATCCTTTTAAATAGCAAGTCTCCAATATTTCTAATTATTAGTCTATAGGTAGTAATAGTGCACAACTACTGGCGTACGCCGATGATATCGTTTGGAAACAACACCTGCGCCGTTAGTTCTGCTTTTTCCCGCCTGGATAAGGAAGCGAAGCGTATTGGTCTGGTGGTGAACGAGGACAAGACGAAAAATATCCTGTCATCAAACAAATAGTCAGCGTCTTGGCCCCCACGTCACTGTTGACAGTCTTAACTTTGATGTTGTAGATAATTTCGTACACCTAGGCACCAGCATCAACACCGATAATAATGTCAGCCTTGAAATCCAACGCAGAATCACTCTTGCCAACAGGTCCTACTATGGACTGAGTAGGCAATTAAAAAGTAAAGTCCTCTCTCGACGAACAAACACTAAACTCTACAAGTCCCTCATCTTTCCCGTCCTACTTTATGGTGCAGAAGCGTGGGCGGTGTCAACATCCGATGAGACAGCACTAGGAGTTTTCGAGAGAAAGGTTTCGCGGAATATTTATGGTCCCTTAAATATTGGCAACGGCGAATACCACAGACGATAGAATGATGAGCTTTATATGTTATTCGACGACATAGACATAATTTTGTTGCCTTGGATATCTGTGAAAATTTTTATGTTTTCAAGTGTCCAGATCACGAATATATATATGAAAGTACTGAACGTATGAATACGAAGTACCTCTACGTGAATCTAAATAAGTTCTGATAAGTTAATATTTCGTTTCAATCACTGCACATATTTAAATATATATTTGTTTTGTCTTTTAAAATATGAGTTCGTCAAGCAGAAAGTGTAAATATAGTACTGATTTGTTTTGTTATATTTGCGGTGTTTATTTAACAAAAAAAAAACAACAACGAAACATCACAGACTTTGTTAAGGAGGCTTACACTGAATACTTCGGTTTTAAAATGGACAAACTAGAAAAACCATGGGTGTCTCATAAAGTTTGTAAGTTATGCGTTGAGTCTTTACAGTTATGGAAAAAAGGAGAACGTTCTGGATTAGACTTTGGTATTCCGATGATCTGGATGGAGCCTACAAATCATTTCGATGATTGTTACTTTTGCGTTGTTGATGCTAAAGGTTTTAATCGCAATCAAACCTGGAGATATCCAGATTTACAATCTACAAAATCTTCCTCGGCCTATTTACGTTCCAAAAGTAAAGTAAAGTTACACTATCTTCGCAATCATCTAGATAAATTCCGGGTAATTTAGAGAATTATAGTGAAGAACAGGGAGAGTGGTTCCACCAGGATCTAAAAATGATGGAAGAACGGTATCAGGGTCGCTGGGATTGTCACATGATGGCAGATTACTGCTGGTGTTTAAAAAGAGATTGTCCAAACAAGAATTATAAAAGAAAAGCTAATAAAAGGCATTTTAAGGGAATATAGTATAAGTTTTTAACATTTTTTTCTCTATTTACTTCAATGTTTGTTAATCTTTCAAAATATAACTAATATTTTCAACATTTATGTCATTTTATTTCTTGTTTTCCGATTTTTTTGAATTCAAATAAAAATAAAGATTTAAAAAAAATTGAGAGCAATTCTTACAAAATCATTGATAGTTTCGTGAATTGTGAGCATAAATATATCTAAAATTAGTCTCATATCCAGGGCAACAAAACCACTGTTTACCAGTGTAATTAACCCTTGATGACATTTTCTATAGAAAACTTTTTAAAAGTAAGGAATTTCCGACCTAAACAATGAAACCTCGAAAAAAAGCAAAGTGAGATAAAATTATTCGCTTATAGATCGTTTTATAATACAGATATAGGCCCTATTTCACTCAGGCTCATATTTACTTCAACAATTCTAAGTGTAACCCAGTTATTATAGAACCACTTCCATTTCTATAAAAATTTCCGAGTTATACACCAGTACTTTTCGAAGCAGTCCGATTTTAGTAAGCTATTTAGATTGATCTGTAGACTAGTTGCTTTAGTTACAGTTCCATTTCAATTAGATATTCACACATTTTGTGATTGGTTCGATATTATACTGGGTAACAATTCAAGTTATATGAGTTTGCATAGAAATAGGTGAGTGGAAGTAAAGAATATTTATAGAATTTAGGTAGTTTAATATGATTATGCTAATTTCGAAATTACATATGTACATTTCAGCTACATACATTTGTATATCTCAATTTAACTCATGTGTATTTAGGCAAACAAATTTTCCATGTTGTAAATTGAGTAAGTGTTCGTGGGCGATTTGAAGCGTGTGAAATGGTGAATATGATTCAAATGCTTAAAATAATTTAGGTAATTTATTATTCGAGTATTTTTCTTTCAAACTGCTTGGTTATTTTCATTTATTTGAGTACCACAAGTACTCTTCAACGTACTTTATGAACACAACTCTCCATTATATATTAGAATGGGATCGAAGGCTGCGAGAGAGTGAAATAATTACCTCTACTCTACTCTGAGCTTTACTTCAACATAGACTATCTGGCTGAAGAAGTGGTGGTGTTAGTCTCTCAATGCGAGTTTTTCAACGTAGAATATTTTCAGTTATATGGTTGCCATTAGCTAGTTCTAAGATATATCAAAAACTCTCCACAATATGGACTATAGATCTTCCCTGATGATACTGAGGTGTACAAGAGTTCCATTTTCGTTCGGTTTACGTTATCTATAGGTGGAATCTGAATCACTGTTTCGATCAATATACAAAAGTAGTACGTTGTAGTGGTCTCCTATCGGCTGATGGTGCTTTAATACCTTAAAAAAGATTCTATATATATATTGTAGCTCTCAGATTCTTGATTTAATTAAGTCTTTAGGTCTCTCTGTTTCTCAGAACAAAAAGAAAAATAAACCCGCGCTTTACAAATGGCGGGAATAAGTAACTGGAAGTTATACATACAATTCCACCGACGAAATATCAAAAGTTCTCTCGACATTTGTCGTCTAATTCTTTCGTAATTTCTTCTTCTTCTTGACTGTTGTAGAAACCGGTTACGCGGTTATAGCCGAGTCCACAACAGCGCGCCATCCATATCTCCTTTTGGCAGTTTGGCGCCAATTGGTAATGCCAAGTGAAGCCAAGTCCTTCTCCACCTTCTTCCATCGGAGTGGATGTCTCCCTCTTCCTCGGCCTCCACCAGCGTTTACTGCATCGAACACTTTCAGAGCTGGAGCTCTTTCGTCCATTCGAACAACATGACCTAGCCAGCGTAGTCGCTGTCTATAAACTATGTCAATGTCGTCGTATAAATCGTACAGCTCATCATTCTATCGTGTGCGGTATTAGCAGTTGCCAAAGTTTAAGGGACCATAAATCTTCCGCAAAACCTTTCTCTTGAAAACCGAAATAATGCCGTCTCATCGGATATTGAAATCGTCCACGCTTCTGCATCATAAAGTAGGACGTGAATGAGGAGGGACTTGTAGAGTTTAGTTTTTGTTCGTCGAGAGAGGACTTCACTTTTCAATTGTCTACTCAGTCCATAGTAGCACCTGTTGGCAAGAGTGATTCTGCGTTGAATTTCAGGGCTGACATTAATATCGGTGTTGATGCTGGTGCCTAGGTATACGAAATTATCTACAATTTCAAAGTTATGACTGTCAACAGTGACGTGGGAGCCAAGACGCGAATGCGCTGACTGTTTGTTCAAGACACGTAACTGTAAATAGTAGAATATATGAACTTTTGAAACGCCTAATACAGTGTTGGGATATGGATGATGGACCTCTTTTTTTGATTAGTTAGATTATACTTAAATTTGTGAATGAATTCTAACGAGCTTTTGTTTCTCTTTCTATTTAACTTTCTAGTTTTGTTAAGTTGACTAAAGAGACTTAGTAGATAAATCAACATCTCTTGCAGTTTTATCTTTAGTTTAACCACGTTGTTGTTACTCGAACTTCTTCGTAGTTGGATTGTCGGCTGTGGTTTCATCACCTACTGCCTTCATTCGGCAGATTGAAGATATGTTCCCTTCATAACTTCATATTAAATGGGTTCCAGCTCATCTAGATCTTTGATTAGTTACAACACGGGGAATGGAAAAATCCTTATAGTGAGTAGCACTCTTCAAGACAGATACTCGCTCGCTGTACTATCTTTTTGAAGGTCTTGCATATTTGCAATGTACGGGACTCTTGAACCGGAAAGAGGGAGTTCCTCCAATCTCTCTGCTAGACTTTTCACGACTGATATGCCGAAACTCTCAACACCAAGTCTCTTAACTTTATGAAATGCATAAGTGGAATGTAAGGAATTCATGCACTAAAGTTCTAAATCATAGATACCCCGTTACAGAAACTGAAAATTGGTCAATTAACAATAACAACTTGCTTAAAACTTCTCAACTAACTAATAGTGAATTGATGCTTGAGCTTTTGTGATATTCGACTGCATACACGCATTTCCAGCGCTTTGCTGTTGTTGTTGTTTGTCGAATGGTCCAATGTGACCGAAAGTTAATATTTTCCAATGTTTTCTGAACTGCAAAAGTTGGTTTGTGGCTACTAAGGCGACGCAGTAGATTATTGTCGTGATTTATGTTGCAACAACGAACAACATTCATGTTGCAACACAAACTGCTGCTACGGCCGACACTCGCATCTAGGATGTCACATTGTGCTGGTTCGAATTGTGGGGGGTGTGGGGTGATACAGGTGCACAGCGTAAACAAGCAAAGTTGCAGCAAACAACAAACAAACAACTTGAAATCAACATTTGTGGCAGCAGCAATGGAAAATGTAAAATTCAAAAAGGCTAACTAACTTGTCCACACAACCACCATGCAACCGACTAACCAAATGATGCCACAAGTGCACACAACTGTTTTGGCAGCCACTACACGGACACACACACACACGCTTGTACTCATCAAGCGCAAATTTTTCATACGAGTTCAACAAGCTTGCGGATAGTTTTGCGTGTTTATGCTTTTTTGATTTGCTTTGCTTTGCACAATTTTCAAACGCTATAATTAATGATTAAACTTTGTTAGTGTAGCATAGTTGGCTCGTGAGCATAACGCTGGCGGCTACTCGTTCACGGAGTTTGGTTTAACCAGAAATTATTTCGTAATGACAAGTGTGGAGTTTTCAAAAATCAGTAGAATTATGAAAATGTGTGTCTGTTCTCAGGTCCCAGGTTTCTTTTCTCTTCTTCTTTATAATTGAAAATAATTATAATATATATGTATATGTTGTATAGTTCCTCTAGGCGATGTAACTAATAACAAGTTTGATATTCTAGTTACAATTCCAATAAAACTGCATAATTGCTTAATTCATTTAAATATATTCCGACATTATACTAAAGGTCTCGAGTGCTTAAATAGGAGACATGATTAAATTAGGAGTCGGTTTATCACTGAATTTTATTGAGATAACTAACATATTGACCACATTTCCGGTATAATGAAGATTTTGATTTCGACCACTTGTAGAGGGTAGTTACCAGATACCTTAGGCTTTAGGTTGTCTGGCTAGCTTTATTTCAATATCTTGACTTTTTTGAGATACGACACATTTCATTATAAAAAAATTAAAAAAACAAGTAATGAAGGGCTAAGTTCGGGTGTAACCGAACATTTTATACTCTCGCAATTTATTTATTTAACTTAATTCCTCTTCTTGACTGACGTGGACACCGCTTACGCGGTTATAGCCTAATTAATATTATATAATACACAATTTGACCCACATTTTCGTCATATATATTGTTTAAAGTCTATTGAAAGTTGGAAACCATAATATTAGGTTAGAGGTGCCGAGGTCCTCGTGTTCGATATATGGTCCGATTTCGGCGATTTTTAGAATGGGGCTGCCACACTATAAAGGTAGTATTTGTGCAAAGTTCTGCACCGATATCTTCACTAGTGCTTACTTTATATATTGTAAAGTACACGATTCAGACCGACTTCAGAGTTCTGGTATATGGGAAGTAGGCGTAGTTGTGATCCGATTTGGGCTATTTTCACAACATATTATTGGGATGTAAGGAAACTATTACAAAGCAAGTTTCATTGAAATCGGTAGAGTAAGTCCTGAGATATGGTTTTTGACCCATAAGTGGGCGACGCCACGCCCATTTTCCATTTTGTAAAAAAATCTGAGTGCAGCTTCCATCTGCCATTTCTTATGTGAAATTTAGTGTTTCTGACGTTTTTCGTTAATGAGTTAACCCACTTTTAGTAATTTTCAACCTAACTTTTGTATGGGAGGTGAGCGTGGTTATGATCCGATTTCTTTCAGTTTTGGACTGTATTAGGAAGTGGCTAAAAAAAACGACTGCAGAAAGTTTGGTTTATATAGCTCTATTGGTTTGCGAGATATGTACAAAAAACTTAGTAGGGGGCGTGGCCACGCCCACTTCCCCAAAAAATTTACAAAATTTACATCCAGATATGCCCCTTAATAGTACGATCCTTCATACCAAATTTTATTTCCATAGCTTTATTTATGGCTTAGTTATGGCACTTTATGTGTTTTCGGTTTTCGCCATTTTGTGGGCGTGGCAGTGGTCCGATTTTGCTCATTTTCGAAAGCAACCTTCCTATGGTGCCGAGAAATAAGTGTGCCAAGTTTCATCAAGATATTTTAATTTTTACTCAAGTTACAGCTTGCACAGACGGACGGACGGACGGACGGACAGACAGACATTCGGATTTGAACTCCACTCTTTACCCTGATCACTTTGGTATATATAACCCTATATCTAACTCGTTTAGTTTTGGGTGTTACAAACAACCGTTATGTGAACAAAACTATAATACTCTCTTTAGCAACTTTTGTTGCGAGAGTATAATAAAAAAGATCCGAGTTTTTTTCAAATTTTATCGCTAGGTGGATTCTTGAATACGGTTCGTTAAATCGGAAATAAAGATATCGAATTAATTTAAAAATGATCGAAATCGCAAAACAGTTGCTGCTTTTTGCTCTAAGAGACTAATTACTATCCAGACTTTATACTAGCCAATTGAACCCGACAGATTAATACAGTATTTATGGTTAAACTCCTGAAGATCTCAATTTTAAGTCCATCTTTACCTTCTGAATACTTAAATATCCCTCTTGTGATCAATGTACTTTGTTATCAAAATAGTAACGTGAGTGTTTCGGTTGGTACTATAATGAAGGTACACTTGCCCGTTGGAAGGGTATTTTGCTTACATTTTTTTTAATTGGTTAAAATTTGAGATACTTGATTTAATATAGTATATTGTATCATTAAATAATACTCTATCTCAACTCGAATTTACTTCAATAATGCAGGTACTTAGGTATAGTGGATGTTAGACGACGGAATTAGGCTTTTGATAGGTCCATTGGCTAGTAAGCACTCTGACTAGAGTTCTTATGTCTTTCCTTTTAAATTTGAAATTGTCAGTATATACGGCCTTTATTCCTTATTGAGCACGTTTCTCCGCGACTCAACCAAATCTTTGACATGTTTATCAATTAAGTGTCTATTAGTTGTCAGAGGCTTGTACATATATGCCCACTTTATTGGTATCCAATTATAAGATTCCGCAGTTACCTGGAATATCACTGAGTGATTTCAAAGCCGTTGTGGTAAGCATCTTCTACACGAGGATACTTCCTCTAATTGCAGTAATCTCTTCTTGAAAGACACTACAGTGACTACATAATGGTTCCACGAGAAATGTCAGCTTATCCCGGTAACTCTCTGACATAAGCATCAGTTCTAAATATATACTATGTTCTTGTCCATATTCTGTTATAACCGAATATATGGATATACTAAAACCATTCAACGTAATTTTTAATTGGTGGCCCCATCCATTTTAAACCAAGGGGTTTTCGCAACTGCAGAACGTCTTGAATAGACGATTTCGACTGTCCTTTATGACATCCAAATACTCCTGATGGGTCGCCAAGATTCGACAAAGCGATTGGACTCATTATAAAGTCCTTAAACCGGTTAATGTCTATTCCAGACACTTCTTTGGGTTCGCTGAAGATGTGCCTGTCGAGATGTTTTAACCTTAGTCTGGTGAATGCTGGACAGTGAAGGAGGAAGTGCTTGGAGAGCTTCGCCTTCCTCCAAGTAGCTTTGATAACTTGTGTCTGGTTTGATCCTTAAACTCCCCGCATGTGTGCCTATTGAACAGTGACCAGTAAGCAAACCAATGATTCTGGCGAGATCATCCTTCCTGAGCGACAGCAGCTGGAAGGACCGTTTTCGATCCACTACAGGCCAGAAAGATCGCGCTACTGCACTGGTGTTGGTAGTTCTCCAGCATTTGGCATGCTCACTCGAAGTCAGTGTGTCCAGCAAGTGGACCACGGTCTACTGACCCGCTTCCAATCTGACGTCAATGTTGCTGGCGTACCCTCTTTTGCAAGTTGGTCCGCTTTGTAGTTTCCAGATATTCCGCGTTGATCGAGTACCCACATAAGTCGCATGCCAAAGTAGTTCAAAGCTACTGATGAGAACACTTCTTTGTCGGAGTGAATACACATCTCTCTGAAGGATGCCGCACTTCGGAGCAGTATGTCTACTGATACCTTAATGGCAGCCAATTCTGTAGTTAATTGAGAGCGTCCGAGAGAAGATTCCCTCTCCCACCTTCCCGCTGAGCTTCGATCTATCCGTGAAAAAGCTCACTGCGCATCTTCTCCAATCTGTGGAGACGGTTCCACGCTGCAATGGTCTAGATCAGAGATGCACGCTAAGTGACGTACAATTTCCGACCCTACATGTACCCTCACTTGACATCTGTTGTCTATGAGTGCTATAATATATTTCTTGGTTTCAACTAGAATTATATTACCATTTTGGTATGGCATTCTTAAGAATGGCTTTCCTCTTATCAAGAAGGGCAATTGTGTTCAAGCCACAATTGTCTACCAGTGCAGAGCAGTATGGAAAGGCTCAACTGATAGTAGCTTCGGCTACAAGATCTTATCAGAGACCTTAACCTGGTACCACGGGGAGATGATTTGCTGAAGTGCTCTCTGCTGGACTCCGCTAGGCTTGATAAGCTGCGGGAGACCGAGCACCACCTGGTGGCGCATAGAAACTGATCTAAGGAACGCAAATACAATCTATAATAATTTAAAATCTTTGTTAAATAACGGAAATGAATATAATACCTTTGTTTTGACCCTATGATTCAACACGAGTTAGAGGTTCTCATGTCTACATACAGTAGCGAACAGTGAAATCCGGACAACCATTTTAACTGCTGAGGATGTTAAAGTGAAGATTTTTCAAGATGTCGGTACAGAAATTTGCGCAAGAACTGATCGTTGAAGGCTTCAAGATGTTGATTTGAACGCTCTTCGGCCCGCCAAAAAACGACTTTGGACCTCAAAAATGCATCAAAACCGTATACGAAGGGCAAAAGATCATGAAAATTGGAGTCATTTTCATTGGCGAAATGTTAATGGCAAAATTTAACCCTTCTTGTAGCGACGGCATGTCGTACGTAAGGCGGAGAACTTGTGACTGGTTCAAGGACGAATGTCTTCAATGAATCGTTAAGCAGGGAGGCAGCCGAATGGTCTGGGGATGCTTTTTTTTAGCATAGCCTTCCACAACTAGTCCTAATAGATGGAACCGTCATCGGGTTTAAGTACCAAGAGATACTTGAGACGAATTTAATACCCTCAATAGAGGACCATTTTTCATAAGCGGATGTCCTTATTTTTCAGGATGACTCTGCGCCATGCCAGCGTGCCAAAATTGTAAGTATGAATTTTTTTGTACATCTAGAGGTTATTGCTATAACTTAAATTACAAATTTTATAATTGTCCTTTCATTTTTCTTTCATGTGAAGAATTATTTATCAAAAATCGGGGTTTCGACTTTATAGTGTTCAGGTAATAGTCCGGATTTCAATCAACTTGAGAACTTTTGGTTTATAATGAAGACTCAGATATCACAGAAGAGACCAAAAACGATAGCAAAATTGCATAGAATTCTCTAAGATGTGTGGTATAACGGTATCGCAGCAGGAACATTACAAAATCTGATAAATTCAATGGAAGAGCGGATAAAATCCGTTATAAAAATCAAAGGAGGTTCGACAAAATACTAATTATAATGTTTTTGTATCAATTAATGTTCCCTTTAAATAATACTAAAAAAATATTTCTTTAGTGTAAAGAACAAAAAAGATAACACTGTTTATATTGTTAGCTACCAAAATGATAAAATATCTAAAATGAATTAAAATAAATGGAAGAATAAGTGCAATCAACAACACTGACTTTGTTTACACTTAATACTCAATTATTCTACATATATTATTGTTTTAAAGTAAAAAGTTTAAACATTTGACTAAAATAATATGAAATAACCATGATTTTTTTAGTTGTCCAGATTTCACTGTCCGCCACTGTATATATTTTATTTTGCTTCTTGTACCGTCTTTTCAATTAACTTCATACTACATACCTTCACCAGTATTATAGTTATTTTATAACAGAAGCGGTGGGCCGCACAGGGTGAAAAGGGTGAGTACTAGTTATATAATTTATATATTTATAATATAATTATCGCGAATCATATTTGAGATAAAATTAAAATTAAATTTATTTTAATTGTCTTCATGAAATCTTTGATTGAGCTGCTGTAGAGTTAATTGAGTACTTTGTATATATGAAGCACGCATTCAAAGTTCTTAAATTTTTTTCCCCGATTTTTTTAAATCGCCTCTTTGCTGTTGAAATATACACAACTAATTGTATGTCGCTTAAACATCAATCCACTTAGCTTCCTTTTCATTACTTTAATAACTACTCTCCTACATTTGAATGTTGCTCATACGCCCCGTCCCACATCAAGTAAGGTAACTAATTAGGAGCGAAACATTTTATCGAACTGCTATCTACTTGCAATAAGTACTTGAAATGAAAATAAAAAACTTTCGCATACATTCTAATCTCTCTCTCGCGAATGAGCGCTTGTTCATTAGAATTCTATAAGAATGACAGACAAGAAAAGTGCAGTTATATAAAAAGTTGAAAAAATACACAAATACCACAACTGCAGAAGTCGCTGCGAAAAAGATTGCTTAAGCGGTTTGGGTCAAAAGTTTCCATATAATTTATCAGCGCACAAATGTATGTGGCTTAACGATAAATGCTAAGAGTGAGTATGGTAGTCTGCAACAACAAACTTTATTAGCGCCTTCAGGGATTAGATATGCAGATACATACAAACACACAGATAGTTATGTATTTATATACGCTACTAAGAATTGTTAGCATTGTAGGCGAACAGTTAGCTGGTAGCTGAACAGCTGTTCTTATTTTTTAAGCTGATTATGCGCGCAGCTTCTCTAAGTAGTTCCTTACAACATTGTTGTTGTTGTTGCTCTGCATGTATTAGCCGCTAATGGCGTGTGTAGGTGTGTGTACGTTCACTTACATTTTAACATTTTTATCTTTCGCTCGTACCATTTGCAGCTAATTTCGCAGAGATTTGCGAAAAACTTTTCCAGTTTGCGGCAATGAGCACCTTCATCAAATACAAATTCGTGGTTTTATACCAGTTATATGCCTTTTCCTTTCGTTTGTCTTAGCGTTCATTCTGTAAACAGCAAATAGCTAAATTAATCAGTATAGTACATAGATAAGTAGTTCAGCTTGGACTTGGGAGCCTTAAACACAAATACATACTTGAGAGAAAAGCTTGCTTTTGAGATTAGTTGGTATTGTTTGGTTTTCTTGAAGCATTTGCACTGCTTTTCACTTGAATAGCGCATATTGGTATTTGTATTTGCGTTTTCTATCAACAAAATTAGTGCAAAGATCCAAAAGTATATTCCAGTTCATTCGCTGGCGACACAATAAGTTGAAACCCCTCAATTCATACCTACACCGATGTCTCCACGAAACATGCTATGTATATATATACATATATGTCGCCTTCAATAAAGATAAGAAATACACCATCCAGAGGCCTCTCCATCTAATTGGGCTTTATAGATTATTAATACATTGGTTTGGCAAATATCTCCCTTCCGCCTTTTTGTCTTTTGAATTTCCCGGCAATGTATAGAGCGCTACAGAACTCGTATCTGGCAATACTATACATCTTTGAAAGGTCTTGACATAAACATGGAGTTCACTAACGCCGAAATTCGCACTATTTTAAAGTTTTCCTTCGTTAAAGGCAAATCCGCTAGAGAAACCTTCCGTGAGATTAAGGGTATTTTGGGGAAGATACTATATCACTTCGGACTGCGAACGAATGGTTTCGACGATTCAGAGCAGGTGAAAACGACACTATGGATAAGATAGCTGACGGAAGACCTGTGACGAGGAATACTGATCACATCATGGAAAACATCGAGTTAGACCGGCATGTGGCATGTCGTGACATCGCCCAGGAGACGGGAGTTAGTCACTAAACCATTTTAAACCATCTGCAGAAGGCTGGATACACAAAAAAGCTTGATGTTTGGGTGCCGCATGATTTGACGCAAAAAACCCTTCTGGACTGAATCAACGCCTGTGATATGCTGCTGAGACGGAACGAACTCGACCCATTTTTGAAGCAGATGGTGACTGACGACGAAAAATGGATCACATACGAGAATATCAAGCGAAAACGGTCTTGATAGAGGACCTGTGAACAGTGGCCAAGCCGGGATTGACGGCCAGGAAGGTTTTGCTGTGTGTTTGGTGGGATTGGAAGGGAATCATCCACTATGAGCTGCTCCCATATGGCCAGACGCTTAAATCTATCATCTACTGCGTACAACTGGACCGCAGGACCGAAGCGTCCAGAGTTGGCCAACAGGAAGGCCGAGAAGTGTTCCACCAGGATAACGCCAGACCGCACACTTCGATGATGACTAGTCGGATTATAGATTATAGACGAATCTACTAGACTGTGCCATTCATACCTACATCTTGCTATTTGGCGCCACGTCCTTCTCAACTGTTCAATTGACGCTGCTGCTGTTGTACGATTGTTTTTTCCAAATCCTCAAATGCTTATATCTTCTTTTAGCGCTCCGAGTAATACTTTCAAACGAACTTAGACGCTAACATTTAGTTCACAGAACTCTATCGATGACTTCTCAAATTAGTATAGCTCATCATTTCATTTTGTAAAATGTTATGCGGTTTGAACACTTAAATAGAATATTTTCCCAGCATACACCAAGAACCACCTCATTTGTGATTTCCATCTTATATTAAAAGGTTCATATTTAAAGCCGGAAATTATAAGATAGGAAACATTCAATGCAGTCCTCGGACTTATCACTTACCTTCTGCTCAATCTAGAAAAAGTCTATAACTATTATAGTTTGAACTAATTTGAAAACGGACTCAAGATAGTTTTCATTGGCAAACAAGAAGCCTTAAAGAATATCAGTGATGGGTACTAAACAGGTTTTTCTAAGACTGTTTTAAGACTAAGGCTATCAATCAATATGGCTGAGATCTATGTATCTCTCATCACAGAATCGGTATATCTACGAGGAGTTTTAACATCAGCCTTTATCACTGATGAAGTCTGGTTTCAAGCTCAACTCATTACGAGGGCATAAGTTACATAAGTAGTACTAGGGACGTATCAGAAGCGTGTTATTCCGTCCGAGTTATATGCCAATTATATGAAAGCTGTAGAAATGTTCCCCACCTTACACTTCTTTCGCAATGCGATTATCTCTGTGATTCTACTAAAGCTTCCTCTCCTCTCATGTAACTCATATGTAAACCATTATGAAAGAAGTTGGATAATATACAAACTCGCCTCTCTTACAAATTCCCACAACCTCAATCGGTTAAATGCTTGCTCATATGTGCAATCATCTCCACCGAAATCGCTTCACCATAACAAATTAACTGGCATAGCGCCAATATTTCAACATATGAATGGCGGCTATACGGAAAAAGTTCTGCTGTAAAAATGCAATTTTAACGATATTTTATTTATTCGCTTTCTTCGTTATTTTGTTATGTTTTCATTAATTCCACTTTGCTGCTTTTTGCATGCAATGAATTTCAAATGAGTTTTTATTTTCAGTTTAATAGCGCGAAATTTTGTATAAACAATACAACAGAAAGTTTAAATTATATAAAGTCAATGGTGTAAATGAGTTGTAAATGTACACAGAACGATTTTATGCGATACCTAAGGGTTGACAAATACAAATAATGTAATATGGTATTGGTTTTGTGGAATCTCATATAAAATCGTGGTTAAATATTATGAAAAGTTGACAGAATTGAAGAAAATTAATTAAAATAAAAAATTGGGAGTAATTGTCAACCGATTATGGCAAGTTTTGTATTAAATTAATTGAGGTTAGGCGTTAGGTAAAAATTCCCTCGGAGAAGTGGAGATCCACATTTTGAATATGTGGGGCTGGGAAAACTATGGACCGATTTTATTATGATGATATTGTGGTCTTACAACCACTTTGGAAAAGTATTCAGACCACACGCGGGTTGCAGGCTAATGGGTTATCATAACTAGGCTAGTGGCGAATCGAACAGACATACATATATAGTGTCTGCCAAAAGGGAGATATTTAGATATGTATGTATGTATGTGATTGGCGTTGCAACCGTTTAGCCGGTTATAGCCGAATCGATGATAGTACACCACTCCTCTCTTTCCTTCGCAGTTCGGCGCCAGTGGGAGCCAAGACGCGCTGACTGTTTGTTTGATATTTCGTATTTTCCTCACTCACCTCCAGACCCATTCTCTTCGCTTCCTTATCCAGGCGGGAAAAAGCAGATATCAATATCATCGGCGTACGCCAGCAGCTGTACACTCTTATAGAAGATTGTACCTTCTATATTTAGCTCTGCAGCTCGTATTATTTTTTCCAGCAATAGATTGAAGAAATCGCACGATAGTGAATCACCCTGTCTGAAACCTCGTTTGGTATCGAACGGCTCGGAGAGGTCCTTCCCGATCCTGACGGAGTTTTTGGTGTTGCTCAACGTCAGTTTACATAGCCGTATTAGTTGTGCGAGGATACAAAATTCAGACATCGCGGCATAAAGGCAGCTCCTTTTCGTGCTGTCGAAGGCAGCTTTAAAACCGATGAAAAAGTGGTGACTGTCGATTCTTCTCTCTCGCATCTTTTTCAAGATTTGGCGCATGGTGAATATGTGGTTCATGGTGGATTTTCCAGGTCTAAAGCCACACTGATAAGGCCCAATCATTTCGTTCGTTGACGGTGGGCTTTAGTCTTTCACACAATACGCTCGACAGGACCTTGTATGCCATGTTGAGGAGGCTTATCCCACGGTAATTGGCGCAGATTGTGGGATCTCCCTTTTTATGGATTGGGCAGAGCACACTGAGATTCCAATCGTCAGGCATGCTTTCTTCCGACCATATTCTACAAAGAAGCTGATGCATGCACCTTATCAGTTCTTCGACGCCGCATTTGAATAGCTCGGCCGGTAATCCCCCGCCGCTTTGTTGTTCTTCAAGCGGGTAATTGCTATTCGAATTTCTTCATGGTCGGGTAATGGAACATCTGTTCCATCGTCACCGATTGGGGAATCGGGTTCGCCATCTCCTGGTGTTGTACTCTCACTGCCATTCAGCAGGTCGAAGAAGTATTCCCTACATAATCCCAGTATGCCCTGGACATCGGTTACCAGATTACCACCTTGGGCTCTACATGAGGAGGATGACTTAAACATTTAATGTTCTATTAAAATTTTTTACGAATAAACTTAGGCGACTCCCAACTCAAACTCGCCTAAATAAACCACACTTTCATTTGTTGCACATCTTTAAGTTTCTATGAAGATATTAAAAAAATTCACCATAACTGTTACAACTGTTGCCATGTGAGGCACGCGTTGACACAGCGCAAGTTCTTCTTCCTCCTCACTTCGGGAGTCAAAAACTACATTTCATCCATCCATGTAGCGTGCTAACTGAAAGCGTGCAAATTGCTGTCGAGCATTTTCTATTGAAGTCACTTGACCTTCCACACGCCGTGTGCTAGTCAGTTTGACTTACGGACTTGCCAGACTGCCAAGACGTTTCATTTATCATCGTTGCCTTGTAAGTTGCGTGTAAGCGTACACGCAACCAGTTGTAAGTGTTTTTTTTTTCAAATAAAGTCAATTTGTTGATGATATAAAGGATTTGAGTTTTATATTGTAAATAAGCTGTGACTAATATGAATCTCGTTTCATTGGCTTAAATATTGTTTTTGAGAAAATGTAGCAGTTTGAATGAGAAGAGTTACTAATTTCTGCATATATTTCTGCATTTAACATTTTAAATGTTAGGTTTTCTGCCAGTTTCCACAACATCTGTATTTGCTAAGCTCCTCTACCCTTATCCATGGGAATACTTGATTTCAAACACGCCTTAAATCCGTTCATTTTCATTCAATCACAACACTAACAATAAGATAACAAATAATTAGCTGCTGACTGATGCCTTTAATCGGCTTACAGTCATTCAGCCTATGTAGGTAACAGACGTTGGGGATGTTTTTATCACTAAACTAACGTAATTATTGCAAGAAAAAAAAATATAGTCTCGAAGATTTTTGATTTATAATAAATTAAAAAAAAAAATCATTTAGAAAAATATTTAAGATTTTTGTAACAATTTTAAATTTTTTTTTTCAATTGTTAGATACTCTCTTCCCGAGTTAGTAAAAATTGCCTAGTTAAACTCAAAAGATTTATTCAGTTTAACTTTTATGACTGGTGGCAACCCTATTCCTAAAAGTGTTGTAGTCATCCAGAAAGCTTCGTGGAAAGTTTTCTTAAATGGAAATATTTTTTAATTTATCAGCCAGTTTAAGAAATGGCAACTCTTCTCCTTCTGAAACATGTAACATTTAGTACACTTGGGATGTAAGGTAGGTCGCATCCACGCGGTTCATCTTGGGTAACGCTAAATGACGGCCTTCATGGCCTTCAAAACTTCTTACGGACTCGGACCTGACCTGCGAAACGATTTAGGATTTAATATTTTCTGGATTTGGTTGCAAATTGGGCTGGTGGCCGAGGTATTCTGCCACTTTAGTTTGTCGGAGTGAAACCCTTCAAAAATGGCTGGTGGGTTAATGCTGAGACTACCTCCGTCCCGTTTAAAACCTGGCAGGCCTCAGAGTACGTTCCCCTCCCGTCCCTATTTGTGCTGGTCGGCTCTGAACACATTGCCTGATAAGGGCGTGCGTCAACTCTCGCCTGGGCCTCTTAACATTAAAAGCGACTACTTTTCCTGGAGGTGGATAGCGGCTCGGAGTGGGGACCCATTTAGCATGAACACACATAAAAGCAACACAAAAATGGACGTGTGGGAGAAGGAGTCGAAATCGACTTCGAAAACGGACAGTGTCCCGGGTGGATCGCTGCCGGTGGTGACTAAATCGTCTACCTCTACAGGCAGGTGGAGTCGCCAGCAAGAGTGATGGCAACTCTGTTAAAAATTTTTTTTCTTCAAAAAATAGAATATCTTGATCATTTTTTGTTCGTGAACACATTTCGTAAATATATATAATATTGCTCATTTCCATTTTTTCGGCAGTTGGCAACTCTTTTGTAGGTTAGGTTAGGTTATGTGGTTGTCAAAACGACGCACCTAGGCCTATACGCATTAGCATTGATACAAATTTTGTTTTATTTTGAGTTTTATTTTTTCGACAGCTGGCAACTCTGTTTAAAAACTAATATTATTTAAATAGACATATTATTTTATTATTATTCCTAATATTGTATTAAGCCATGTTGTATCTCTTCCCAAAACATGGGTTTAAATATGTATATCTCTTTGCGGTTGATATATCCGTTACTAATGCAAAAAAATTTAAGCTAAAGCAATAAATGCGAGTGTTAGTAAAATAAATGAAATTGCCAACAAAGCTTGACATACACATATTCTTATACAACAACTCGACACAACGACGGGTGGGCCAACACTTTTGGTGAGAGCTAGCTAGCAGCCAAGTGCCCAACAAGTAGTGGAATTTATAGAAAGTCGAATAGTGACACCGGAAACGGAAGTCACAGCTTCACTATGGCACTGGCAATCAGCCAGTGAGCGAAGTTTTTGCCAATTGCCAGAAATGGCTGGTCCACAAGTGCTAGTGGAAATAAATGGAGCGTTTCACACATACACTTGTAACGCGAGGGGATCGAAGTAAAACGAAAGCTATTATATAACAAAAAATTAGGGAAAAATCTCTGCTAATTTATACGTTAACAATATCTGGTTTATAAATGTAAAAAATGAGAACCGAAGATTCTAAATAATTGAAAGTCAGAGAAGACTGGCTAAGTCTGGATCGGAATTGTAGGAATCGATAATTCTGACTTGACTTGAACAGCTCTGAATTTCTTTACCTTATATCACTGATCAATCTGTACTTTGAGCCGTTTTGAGTCATTTTGAGATACTTTGAGCCATTTTGATATCACTGAACATCCGTACTTTGAGGCGTTTCGAGTCATTTTGAGTCACTTTGAGCCATTTTGAATCACTTTGAGCCAACCTCATAACCTCAAAAGAGTTGCAGAGTAAGTTTTAGTATCTCTACCTACAAACAGTTACAAAACGATACATTGTACGGCACACAGCTACTTACATTCGTCTGCGCTGGCTGACAATTTATGGTGCTCACATAAATAATGTGTGTGCACACATTCTGTAATACCAATTAATTGTTATCGTTCTTTTGCAAGTGGCCCAATGTTGGCGCACTTCCATTGGCACACACACATATTACCAGCGTTGCGCCATCAACATTATATTTCTTTTTGCCAGACGCAATATATATTTGTATGTACAATTAGTGGAGTAAAGTGAAAAGCAATAAACTTTTTATGCCGACACTTATATTCGTGCAAAGACTGTCTGTGTGTGTGCCTATGTAGTGCGCGCTAATTAGTAATTGTTAATAATTAAAATAGAAGAGATACTCATTTGTGGTCGACAGGATTTCACTTTAGCTATTTTCAGTATGTGGAAAAAAGGTTAAAGTAAACGAACTGCATTAAATTTTCTACAAGCTCTTTAACAGTATTAATTTTGAAAAATTCCTTAGTTCCTCTTTTTCTTTGGAGCTACAACCTTGAGTCCAAAATTTTACTATCTGTCTCTATATTTTGCGAACTTATGTAAGTTGGGTCTCATATCGTAGCAGCTTCTCGCTTTTGCATCTTTTTACATGTGTAACCTATCGTATCATGCACTTAACTACAGTTGAACTTCCAAAACTCGAACTTCTATAACTCGAAGTTCTTCATTACTCGAACTCTTGAACTGGCAATAGAAGTCTAATTTCATAAAAATTAGCTTCCATAACTCGGAAGTCTCTCTAACTCGAAGTTTTGTTTAGTAGATTATGGTGATTCGAGTTAGGTAACTGAATAACATGTCGTCGTATAACTCATACAGTTCATGGTTCCATTTTCTTTGGTACTCCTCACTCACGCGGACGGCTCCAAAGAACTTTTCTATTTTTCTATTGCCTCACTACCTTCCCAATAATCACATAAAGTCACTACATATAGTAGGTCATAAAATCATTCCTGTTTTTCGGACGATTATTCTATAAAGTCTCTCTTGGACATCATTTTTTTGTATCAGGACGTCTATAGCTTTTCTCTAATATTTGTAGATCTTTAATTTACCTAAAAACAGAGGGTATCTCTCTGTCAGTAATTCAAGTTAAATGTATTTTCTTATAAAAATGTTCAACCAAATTGACGGCACTGAGAGCTATGAAATATAAGTCCATTCGTTGAACTTAACATAGCTAAAATAGGAGATTTGTAAGTATAAATCTTAGTCCATCGAATTTTGTGTATTTTTCTACTCTGAAGGCTTAGATGTTGATCAGTCCCACCTCATCTGAGTCTAATTTACTGTTCCTGAAATCAATGTTATGAATTGCACTGGAATATTTTGACGGTTCTGGCACATTTGAAATCGTCAATTCAAAGTATTAATTAAACTCAGATATCCAAATGACGTACTTTCTAAGCCTCAAAATACACTGATTGACTCTTTACCAAACACATCTGAATTTCGAGTTGATACTATTGATCATCTGCACAGAATCTTACCTATAAGAAGATTATACTACAGTTCTTCTATAGCACACTTAGTACCTACCATATCTACAAAAAGTGGAAGCTCCCTTGACTAAATTGTCTAACTTCTAATATATAAATTTCAGGTTAAATTTGGTCAGCAAGGTCCAATCAGTTTGTTGACGGTTGGCTTTAGTCTTTCACACAGTACGCTCGATAGAACCTTATAAGCGATGTTAAGAGGCTTATCCCACGATAGTTGGCGCAGATTGTGGGGTCCCCCTTTTTGTGGATTGGGCTGAGTACACTGAGATTCCAATCGTCGGGCATGTTTTCTTCCGACTATATTCCACGGTAAGCCAGCTTGTCAAGCTCTTCATACTCACGCATTTCGGCCTCTTTCTTTTTTTGTCCGCAAATGCGTCTCCCATCCCGCTCGTGTTGCGGTCGATCGCAACATTGCGAGGTAGGCAGTATGTTTTCTCTCCACTGCGAGACGACAACCCTCATCATACCAGCTGTTTTTTTTTTACTTTTCCGAAAGCCAATGGTTTCGGTTGCAGCTGTACGTAAGGAGTTTGATATGCCGTCCCACAGTTCCCTTATACCGAGATGCTGATGAGTGCTCTCAGAGAGCAGGAGTGCAAGTCGAGTAGAAAATCGTTCGGCTGTCGTTTGTGATTGAAGCTTCTCGATGTTGAACCTTCCTTGTGTTTGTTCACGTGTGCGCTTTTTTACACAGAGGCGGGTGCGTATCTTAGATATGGGTCCGAGTCGACGTTGGGACCACGAAGCGTACGCACATCAAAAACACTGGAGACATGTCGTCCATCTATCACAATATGATCGATCTGGTTGCGAGTGATTCGATTGGGGGTCAACCAAGTAGCTTGATGGATTTTCTTATGCTGGAATCTAGTAGTACATACGTCCATATTTCGGGCCCCGGCGAAGTCGATCAACCTCAGACCGTTTGGTGATGTTTCGTCATGGAGGCTGAATTTTCCGACTGTTGTGCCAAAGACATCTTCTTTACCCACCCTAGCGTTGAAATCGCCAAGCACGATTTTGACACCGTGGCGGGGGCAGCGCTCATAGGTACGTTCTAGGCGCTCATAGAAGTTATCTTTGATCACTTCGTCCTTCTCTTCCGTCGGGGCGTGGGCGCAAATCAGCGAAATGTTGAAGAACCTCACTTTGATGCGGATTGTGGCTAGAAGTTCATCCACCGGAGTGAATGCCAGGACTCGACGACGGAGTCTCTCTCCCACCACGAATCCCAAACCGAATTTGCGCTCCTTTATATGGCCGCTGTAGTAGATGTCACAAGGACCCACCTTCTTCCGTCCTTGTCCCGTCCATCGCATTTCTTGGATTGCGGTGATGTCAGCCTTTACTCTTACGAGGACATCAACCAGCTGGGCAGAGGCACCTTCCCAATTAAGGGTCCGGACATTCCAGGTGCATGCCCTTAAATCATAGTCCTTTATACGTTTGCTGTGGTCGTCAGACACACATTTGCTGGGTGTCTCATCCGAGGCTGTTACTTCATATTCATTGGTTATTCGTTTTTATGTGGTGGGTCCCAAACCCTACGCATAACCGCATAAGCGGTATTCGCCTTCTCACTTTAGCTCGCCTCCAAACGGATGTCTGTTGGCTACCCAGAGGATACTTGGTCTAAAACCGGAAGTCGTGAGCTGCTTGAGCCACATGCAAAAGAATCGTTCCTGGCCACTCCAAAGTGAATGGCAGTCCGAAAGTTCCCTCACTTACGTGAACTTCTACATATGACTCCATTATCTAAGTTCTTATCAGAGTACTTTATTCGCGAGTGGCCTGTAAAATTAGTATTTTAGGCCATAGGAAACAACGCCTAAAGAGTGCCGAATCGAACAATCAACTCTCATAAATCAAATACATAGAAGATAACCATTTAACTCAAGTGTACAATTTTTCAGTGGCTTTCATTTGAAAGTTTTTTTTGTCTAGGGAGCTCAAACAGCGAGCGAGGAAATACTGAACCGAAGGCAACAACTTTATACTGTCCCTCGTCCCTGCCCTTTATATTCGGGGTATATCCAAATAATAAAATGGTTAGAATTCGGATGTTATGAGGAATGAAATATCTTATTAAATTCCCAGAACTCATTTGATGGAGAATTGTCACTTATGTGTATTGATTTTAGCTGCTGATTTCGTACTGGTATCATCAATGCTAAGCGAGTAGCGAATCGAACATAGAATAGTCATAAACAAACTGATTTTAAAGCACTAAAAAGTAATTGTAGCCGAGTCATATGTAAAGCAAATTCCAATTGTTGACCCTACAGTCACATTTGTATTACGCTACTGACGTCAATCCTCCTAAAAAGACTCATAGCGTATTTAGTGAGAGAGGAAAAAAAAAATTGTAACGTCATTCTTATTAAATGAATGGTGAGAGTAGTTGGTGGCTCAAAAGGCCTTCAAACATACCGAAAGTATTATAATCAGGTCAGTGTGCATAAACGGAAGGTACTATTTACTTTAACACAGGTATATATTTGTACCCACATGTCTCTCTGTGTATCCGCTCTATACACCTTTCGGCGGTAAAGGATGAGTGTCAGCGGTACAAAATGATATGAAAATCCATTTGGATTAACTGCCGCAGGCGCTGAAATGGCATGTCATTGAACCAGCTCATTTTTGTCTGCCCCCGCGCGTTGCATTGTTTGTTTCCGTAATACACGAAAGTAAAAAACTTCATATATATATGTAATTTTTTGTAGGCAATCACTTGTATTTGTACTCGTGGCCATTAAAAGTACCAAACATTACTAAGCAATAAAATATTTCTTGTCAGCACAACTCGATTACCCACATCCTTTAACACGGAGGCTTTTCGGGCAATTGCAGCCAAAAAAATGTGTTGAAACAGGTGATTTCTATTGCCATTACTAATACTTGAGATGACTCACATAACATATATTTGTAAGTAGGGGCATTTGTATATAGTAAATATATAGTACAACACATGTTTTTACATAAGCCCAATTGAGTGTCTGTAGCAGAAGGAGAGGAAGTGGCAAATGGCGCACCGGATTAAAATACAAAGAGACCCATTAGAAATGTCTAAAGTTTTTCGTTCCCAAAATTTACTTTCCTGTTGGAAACGGGTCGGTTACATATAACCGTGAACTGTAAGATGAGACCCAGTAGGAAATTGAAGGGTTAGAAGTTGATGAGGTAATTAGTTAGTGAAAAAATGGAGATATTAGCAGATATCTGCCTTCCGCCTTTTTGTCTTTTGAATTTCGCGGCTACGTATAGAGCGCTACAGAGTATCTGCCAATACTATACACCTTTGAAAGGTCTTGACATAAACATGGAGTTCACTAACACCGAAATTCGTGCTATTTTAAAATTCTCCTTCGTTAAAGTCAAATCCGCTAGAGAAACGTTCCGTGAGATAAAGGGTGTTTTGGGGATGGTGCTCTATAACTTCGAACTGCGGAGGAATGGTTTCGACAATTCAGAGCGGGTGAAAACGACACCATGGATAAGCCAGCCGGCGGAAGACCTGTGACGACGAATAGCGATAAAATCATGGAAAGCATCGAGTTAGCATGTGGCATCTCGTGACATAGCCCAGGAGATAGGAGTTAGTCACCAAACCATTTTAAATCATCTGCAGAAGGCTGAATACACAAAAAAGCTTTATGTTTGCCGCATGATTTGACGCAAATAAACATTCTGGACTGAATCAAAGCCTATCGCAGGCTGCTGAAACGGAACGAATTCGACCCATTTTTGAAGCGGATGGTGACTGGCGACGAAAAATGGATCACATACGACAATATCAAGCGAAAACGGTCGTGGCCGAAGGCTGGTGAATCGTCCCAAACAGTGGCCAAGCCGGGATTGACAGCCAGGAAGGTTTTGCTGTGTGTTTGGTGGGATTGGAAGGGAAACATCCACTATGAGCTGCTCCCGTATGGCCAGACGCTTAATTTACCATCTACTGCGAACAACTGGACGACTTGAAGCAGGCGATCAACCAAAAGCGTCCAGAATTGACCAACATGAAGGGAGTAGTGTTCCACCAGAACAACGCCAGACCACACACTTCGTTGATGACTCGTCAGAAGCTACGGGTGGTGGATGGGAGGTTTTATCCCATATAGCGCGGACATAGCGCCAAGTGATTACCACCTGTTCCTGTCCATTGCGAACACCCTTGGTGGTGTGAAGTAGAACTCAAAAAAGAAAAGTAGCTGATCGAGTTCTTGGCAAATAAGGAGGGGGCTTCTATGAAGTAGAAGTTGCCGTCTAAATGGAAACAGATTATACTTGAAGGTTCTGATACATAAACGCGAATTCTACGTATTTCATGCTTTCAGCAAAAAATCTTCTACTTTGAAATGAATCATAACAGCTCCTCGAAATTTCCAGAGTGCAGAATCAAACAAGCAGCTGGATTATAACACTTAAAAAAAGAGGCATTAATATACTGTACCAGCGACGTTAAGCCTCTAGATAAAGCTTTTGAGGTAGGAGACTTCGGTTTGCCAAAAATAGGAGAGTACTGAATCGAACAAACAGCTCGCATAGCTTGAATACACTGCAATGTATTATAACACTTCAAATAGGTATTATACTATATTGAACCGACGACGTTAAGGCTCTAGATAAGGCTTTTTGTGTCGGCGGCTTAATTGTTTAACAGTTAGAGAGTGCCGAATCGAACAAACCACTCGCATAAATCAAATATAACAGTAAAATCTTGGTGAGACCGATTATAGAAAGACTATACCTCTATTTATTGCCTTCTTCTGCTTTGTCATTTAAATTTTATGACGCAGAATCCGAAAGCTTCTTAAGAGTAAGAATAAAGAATTGAATTTCCTACAATTTCCTGCAGGGTCAAAGTTCACTCATATGCGCATAACGCTGAACCTTTACTATTTTGTCCATCGAGCTAGAGAAATTGTGGGAGTGTTCATGTGGATAGTAAACCGGTATCAGCGGAACCACAAGCAGCGAAAGTTATGATAATGTGCAAAAACTAAACTCGTTTAATTTTTTTGCACTTCCCGGTTATTTTATTTCCTGCCAACCGAGTCGACAAGTGCCTCACCATCCTGTCTGTGTGCAGCCACTGTAGCACCAAAAATTGTGGCTACTCCAACCGAGCACATAAATGCAAGCGTATGTGTGGGTGCTGGTGTGTGAGTGTGTGTGCGTTACCGGCAAAGGCACATTGGAGAGCATAAGCAACAACTTAGGGCTAAACACGAGTGGCAACAGTTTGTTTGCGTCCGGCTTTTGCGGGTATTCGCTCGCTTGGCAAAGCTGGAGTTCACAGCATAATGCATTTATACATAGGCAGCCCGATTTAAAGCTTCTTCGAGTGTGAAGCGCTTTAAAGTTTATGCGTTTTAATTGATTAAGAATGTTGATGAATTTTCATTAAATTCAGAATTTTAATTCTTTAATTTTATAGATTTAGTAATTCTCAATCTTTATCAAATGAAGACAATGTAATATCTATCGTATATACAGTTACGTGAAAGCTTTATTTGAGCTTTTCTTCTAAAGCTTGACGGGACGGGAATGATAAGCGACTTGTAGATTTCGGTCTTCATTCGTCGATCTAAATTTGCTTTCCAATTGCCTACTCAGTCCAAAGTAGCACCTGCTGGCAAGAGTGATTCTGCGTTGGATTCAAAGGCTGACATTTTTGTTCGTCTTAATGCTGGTTCCAGGATAAACGAAATTATCTTCGACTTCAAAGTTATGACTGTCAGCAGTGACGCGGGAACCAATATATACCCGATATATTTTTTTAAAGATACTGAACTTTTAATTATCCATCGAAGTCTTCTGAAAGGATTGCGGTCGTTAGTGCATTCAAGTTGGAATTGGAGACCGCACCAGACACCCGAACAATGCCTGAGGTAAAAATTAGTAATAAATTGAGTTGAGAATGAATTAATAATAGTGAAACATGCTGGATATTTGAGAAATATAGAAAATGTCTCTAAATTGCCCTGGTGTGACTGTATTTTACCTAACATGCTTCTCTTTCAATTATCGGTTTGGTTCATAGGTTCGCAATAAGAAAAAGCTCCTTCAGTGTAAGAAGACTTTGTTTGTAACAAAAAAAAATCGTATTTGCAGTAATACACCAGAAAGAATGCAAAGCTTCTACAATGCTTTCAGATTCGATTTAGCGAGATGTTATTAAAACAAACCAAGTACCTGTGTACTCAACTTATGAAGATACATTTTTTTAATTTCGTAAACAAACTTTATCATATATTTAAATGCCATAGAGCGCAGAGTATACTTCATATCGTAAATTATCTCGTAAAATTTCTCGTAGATTTCGTAGCTGTAGAGAGAATTGTTGTAGTGTCTCTCTCTTTGTTGGTGAGAATAAGTTGGCTGCCATAATCTTGACTTTTATAGCAAAATCGTTTAGTGTGGTGAGTAGATTATGACAACAGTACATTCTGTTAAGCATCTAGTTAGTCCAGAACACACCAAACTGATGTAAAACTATGATCGATTTGTTCACATAACAACAGTTATTTACAAATACTTAATTGGGATACGAAGACCTTATGTTAGGTCACAGATATCAAAAAAGTTTGAAAATGCGTTGAGTTGTCTTCGTTTTGAGGTAACAGTTGAAACCGCAAGGCATGCTTTCGTGATGACACCAGCAATTGTTAGTATTTATACCATATTTGACTATTATATTTCTTCTGGGTTTTGTTTTACTTTAATCTCATTCAATATGTTGGTATGATAACACGATAGATACAGAAATAGATTCTATGTGTATTCATAACTTATAAAATACTCGATTAAACATAGCTGGGAGCATTTCGAACAATAACCATATCTACAAACACTTAAAAAAACTATATTCAGAAACCCAACCAATCATAGAAAGATTCAGTAAGATCATCACCACATCTACCTCTTCAATACTACTATATTCATATAATTTGAATAAACAATATTTTACTATAGTTTATTCCGCTTGTTGTCAAAGGACGCTTTTTAGAATATTTAAATTAATAAAACGATAGCTTATGCTAACTGGGCAGACATCGCATAGGCTCGCCAAGCGCTGGACAACACACAGTACCTGTTCAGTTGCTAAGTCCCTTTGGCTCGCAGTGGGACGTCGAGCTGTTTTCTCTCAGCAAATGTATCCTGGCGCTATCATAGGTGTACTTACTGGACATTGTACGATAGAGATGATCCTAGGGATCCTTGCAGATGCAACTTGCCAAAGCTGTTTTGAAGGAAGTTAAGGTTAAATCATCTATTCAACTCATATCCTCCTCCAATGTCCAGCTTTTACCAGACTGAGATTGAAACACCTTGGTAAGCACACCTTCGGCGAACCTAGCGAATTAGCTAGTAATGACATTAACCAAGTCAAGAGGTTTGTAACAGATTCCAAACGCTTTGCCGAATCATAAGGGTCTTTCTGCTCCAATAGGATTTTTCTTGGTATCACAAAAAACAGCGCTCGAAACTATCCAAATGAGATCTTCCTGTACAGGCACAGGTCTACATTCTAATCTAAACTAACCTAACTTGTGTAAACTGAGAATTAAGAAAACTCGACAGAAATTTTTTTTTTTTTTTAAATAACTCGTATTCTATAGAGTCTTCTGAATTTTTTTTAATTCGAGAGAGTACAAAACAGGTTGAAAATTCGCGTCTTGGCTCCCATGTCACTGTTGGCAGTCAGCAATAACAATGTTAGCGTGGAAATCCAACGCAGAATCACTCTAGCCAACAGGTGCTACATTTGACTGAGTAGGCAATTGAAAAGTAAAGTCCACTCGCGACGAACAAAAACCAAACTCTACAAGTCCCTCATCATTTCCGTCCTCCTTTATGGTGCCGAAGCGTGGACGATGTCAACATCAGAGAAAGGTTTCGCGGAATATTTATGGTCCCTTAAATATTGGCAACGGCGAATACCACAGACGATAGAATGATGAGCTTTATGCGTTATTCGACGACATAGACATAATTCAGCAAATAAAAAGACATCGGCTACGCTGGCTAGGTCACGTTGTTCGAATGGACGAAAGTGCCCCAGCTCTGAAAGCATTCGATGCAGTAACCGCTGGTGGAAGCCGAGGAAGAGGGAGACCTCCACTCCGATAGAAGGACCAGGTGGAGAAGGACCTGGCTTCGCTTGGTATAACCAATTGGCGCCAAACTGCCAGAAGGAGGTTGTTGTGGACTCGGCTATAACCGTGTAAGCGGTGTCTACGCCAGTCAACAAGAAGAAGAAGAAAGATCCGGTGCCACTGTAAGTCCCAATTAGGCAGAAAGTAATAAAAAATCATGATTCAGAGCTGAGCGATAACTGCTGAATCCCAATTTTTCAATTGATCTCTGAAACTGGTTTATAAGTGTATCAATCATATCACTTCGGAGTTCAATCGACAGTTATCTGCATATGATGGAACAGATTCAGATGTGAAAACTGATAGCTGGCTGAGACTACGTTATGGCATCTATATTTTTCAATGGGATATTCCTAACTATCTTAAAAAGGAAAGACCTATCATCAGCGATGTCATTGGAAAAGAAAGCTCAGTCTTATCAAAGCAATCACTCCAGATGTGGTCACCAGCGACATTTTTTCTTGCAATTTATTTTCCATTTTCAATAACGCCATACTAAGTTCTGATAAAAAAAAAATTAATATCTACATTACTATCTACAACTGCATGGAGTTGTAAGCACATCCGCGCTTACAAATATTACATAAACTTTCGAGAACTTCGCCAAACGAAGCTGTCAACGCAGCCGGGACTTGTCACATAACTAATGCCTTACCCAGCCATCATCGGAGCATCAGCCGCTGCGCTTAGCAACAAGGCGATTACTTGTAAGTGCTGCGCTAGCATACTGACAGGCGCATTAGCACGCAACATATCTGCACAAATCTATGCAACCGTAAAAAGTAAGGGGAAAAACAAAGTAAAGACACACACACCAACACATGCACATGTGCCTTGCGCTGATGATGAAGTTCCGTATGACTAAGCGATTAAAGGCGTAACAACACTAAACGCCATCATGAAGATAGTAGTAAAGCAGAAAGGAAGCAGAGTTGATGTTGTCAACGGTTGTTGGCGATGGCGATGAGTCTTTGGAGTTAACGGTTGTGGTGGAGTTGCTGCGGTGAAAAGTGACTTGAGATGTTTGTGTTGCATGTAAAATACTTTCTTCAGACTTCTTAACATATCCGGTTGCAAGTGTACACATGCGAGCTGCTCTGCTCTTCACACTATTCTTTTTTACGTCGGCGACAATTGATACTGAGACAAAAAAAGAAAGCAATGTGTGTACATGTGAAGAAGTGGTGGGAGACAAGGGAGTCAAGTTCTTTTTTTCTAGTTGAAGACTTTTTTGTTGTATTTTTTTAATACATAACGCACATTAGGGTTGTCCTTATACGAAATATTTTTTTTTTAATTTTATATAAATTTATAAAAAATTATCAAATCATGCTTGTATAATTAAAAAAGCCGCAGAAACCTCAAATTAACCAAGAATTAATTTAAACAAGTAAGGAACTGCTAAGTTCGGATGTAACCGAACATTTTATACTCTCGCAATTTATTGAAGAAATTTTACTTAAATAACACACAAATTTACTCATAAATTCGGCATAAAGTTTAATAGAATAACGAAAATCGTCACCTATAGTATATGAGGGCTGAGGCAATTCCTGAACCGATATTTTCACCAGCAACGTGCACTATATCCAAGACTATACGCCCACTTAATTTTGCTAAGATATCTCACATATTAACCAATACATATATGCGGAATAAAGCCCACCTCAATTTTGAAAAACCTATAATTAGGTATATGGGAGCTAGGAGATGTTATTATCCGATTTTAATAATTTTTGGACACACTATTAGAAGAAAACAATTTCCTCTGAATTAGATTACATTATCTGAGAGATTTACCGATATTTTCGGTTAAAATTTACCCTTAGTCGCTAAGTTCAACATGTTCGATATCTGGGGCCTTGAAAAGTTATAGTCCTTTTTCGACAATTTTTTCACAAGTGATATGCACTATTTTTGTGAAGTTTTATTTCGCTATCTTCATTGGTTCCTTATGTGTACATTATAAAGTAAAGGAATCAGGTGGAATTCAAAATTGAGTTTTAAGGAAAGTAGTCGTGGTTGTGAATCGATTTCGCCCATTTTTTATTCGTGTTATCATGGTGTCAAGAAAATAGTATATACCGAATTTCACTGAAATCTGTCGAGTAGTTCCTGAGATATGATCTTTGACCCATAAATGGGCAATGCCACGCCCATTTTCCCACAAAATCCGAGTGCAGCTTTCTCTTGCTATTCCTTCTGTAAAATTTAGTGTTGCTGACGTTTTTCGTTAGTGAGTTAACTCACTTTTAGTAATTTTCCACCTAACCTTTGTATGGGAGGTGGGCGTGGTTATTATCCGATTTCAACTATTTTCATGGTGTAAGGTGGGGTACGTAAGAGAACCGACTGCAGAAACTTTGATTTATATAGCTTCATTGGCTTGCGAGATGTATACAAATAACCGATTTGAGGGCGGGGCCACGCCCAGTTCCCAAAAGAATTACATCCAAATATGCCCCTTCCTAGTGCGATCCTCTATTCGAAATTTTATTATAGCTTAGTTATGACACTTTATAAGTTTTTGGTGTTCGACATTTTGTGGGCGTGGCAATGGTCCGATTTTGCCCATTCTCGGAAGCAACCTCCTCAGAGATACGTGTTCCAAGTTTCGTTAAGATATCTCAATTTTTACTCAAGTTATCCGTTGCACGGTCGGACGGACGGACAGACATTCGGATTTTGACTCATCTAGTCACCCTGATCATTTTGATATATATAACCCTATATCTAACTCGTTTAGTTTTATGACTTACAAACAACCGTTATGTGAGCAAAACTATAATACTCTCTTAGCAACTTTTGTTGCGAGAATATAAAAACTCCAGAAACTTAAGAAACAATTATAAAAAAATTCATCAAAATAACCCCACCCTAATTCATTACATTTTACCATTACTTCCTTCGACAAATGTTGCTATATGCGGCAATTTCTAGTTGCGGTTCCAACAATGCGCCGTTGCTTAGATGCGTATACGCTGCGAATACCACACATACAATATACCGTTACATTGTTTTCTTCGCTACTGCTGCCTGCCATTTCCTCAACCAACCGCTGTTCGCTTGGCCATTTCCCGGTTGCTCTCTTTTTTTTTCTGATCTCACAACAGCAAAACAAAAGCAACTTTTACAGCATTGTTTGCAATGTAGTTTTTCATTACTTAACAGTTGTTTGTTGTTGCCTTGTTGCTGCTGCATGTGCCGGCGAGTGTGGCAACAAACGCGCAACATGTGGCATACGTGCACCTGAGCACCGAGAGCAATGTTGAATGTTCCGTTTTTTTAGAAATTTCGCTAAAAAGAATATTAATTTGTTGACAGAGAGGAAGGGGATTTTGAAGACCGTTTTTTTTTATACTAAACAGGTTTTGCGGGGTCTAAACATTTATATTTTTAATTGCTGTTTCTTATACTAATTTGTAAATGGTGATCCACTTCGAGATTCCCTACTTCGTACGAGCATTTTGATAGATAACTGACGAATGACACGCGTGAAGTTTTGCTCCAAGACCTGAATAGAAGCGGGGTTGTCCGCATAGACTTTAGACTTTACAAATCCCCATAGGAAAAAGTCTGACGATGTAATATCAAACGATCTTCGTTTCCAATCGACCGGCCCAAAACGTGAAATTATCTGCTCACTGAAGTGTTCTCTCAAAAAATCCTTTGATTGATTGATTTGGAAGGCCTAGCGTTTTTAGTACTTGCACAAGCTGTTTTTGTAGGCTTTCAATTTAAGATCTCGACGTAAAATGCGCCAACGTGTTCCATAAGTCAGTCTGAGTTGCTTCGAACGGCGCCGAATCGACTCTCCACGGTCTTCGTGTTCACTCTCTGCTGCGGCTACTATATTTTCTTCACTGCGTGCTGAGCGTGGTCTATTCAGCCTTAACTACGCTGGTCAATTCGAGTTTTTATTCAATCTGGAGCTCCTTTTTGCAGTAGGTCCATATGTCCTCATTGATTATCCAAAAAGATAGGAATGGGAAAGTAGGAATCGCTGCAAGACTACGCCACTTCAAATTATTTCTTGAGGACTACAACCAGCACTGCTGACTAAGCATAAAATGAATATCTGCTCGTCAGATCAATAGAGTTTCTGAGATTGCGCGGAAAAATAATCAGGCCATGGGGTTTCTTTATCCATCATGAGAACGTGTCACGTTCATTAGCCCGAGAACACTGCTAAGCTTTATTGTCTTAAATGATTATATTGGTAAATGAGATATTGTGATAAGAGGCGACCTGCACTATATACCATAGATTTCAGTACAGTCCACATAAATTTAATCCAAACTAATCTAACTTAACTTAAAGGTATAAATACCTTTTGTCAAGACCGCTGACTTGACTTATTCCTGTAAGTACTCTCTTTCTCAAACTAGACACCTAAAACCACTAAGAGTTACTGAAGGGAACAAATTAGCTGCAGTTTGATTCTAAGTCTGCAACCATTAAAACGAATTCGTTTGACTTTAAGTCTCTTTAAAGTGTTTGCATTTTCGATTTGATTTAATACCTGATATATTGTGTTTATTTACATATATTAATCTCTAGCTTTATTTATGTGTATTTGTACAGAGTTTAACCGCATTTTCTCGCGAATTATGACAAATAATTGTTTTGCAGCGCAAATAAATCAAATCGTTGAATAAAATCAGCACAAAATAGTGTAATTTGAAATGTGATAAATGCTGATTAGCAATTTATTGCAATTAATCATATCAGTGGTCATGGCAGCAGGGGGGCGAGGTGAATATTATAATATTTATTTAATAAGCAAGTGATGATATAATCCTGTGCATAAATACAACGAATGAGTAGTATAACTTTAAAAGAGAGAAAGTGTGGGGTTACTTAAATGTTTCGTAACACGAATAGAAGAGTCTGATTAGTAAGATACCACTTTAATGTTGGATTTATACAACGATGGACCTCCCAAAGGTCTAAGTGCGTCGACGGACAACTACTAAACCTTTGTGATGTAAAATATATTATATAGGCAAAGGTTCTTATATACAAGATACGAGGTATTGAGATCGATTTCTGTCATTTATAGGAAAACATTACATTCTAAGCGAAACTTAACCATTATATTTAACTTAGATGTCTCCTATGTGGGTGGATGTATACGAGATAAAAATAAATGAATTTAGTTTGGGTACTGAGAGGGCCTGAAAGCTTGTTGTATGTATACAGAACCTATTCATAGATATATGTACACCGATATTATCTATACTTGACACTTAACTACACACCTATCGAATTTCATTGAGATATCCCACATAGTGAAGGATATATGCGTGATAACATCGAACTACGATAGATTTTCATATCTATTAGGACTTATATTAGGTTGTCAAATATCTCCCTTCCGCCTTTTTGTATTCTGAATGATGGAAAAGCCAGCCGTTGGAAGACCTGTGACCGATCAAATCATGGAAAACAACGTGTTAGGCCCGTATTAGCTCGGATGGGAGGTTTTATCGCATCCACCATATAGCTCGGTGGTTACCACTTGTTCCTGTCCATGGCGAACGCCCTTGATGGTGCAAAGTTGAACTCAAATAAGGCTTGTGAAAAGTGGATGTCCGAAACGGCGCATATTTGAACTAAATCCTTAAACTTTTCCAAGGTATGTCAAGGAGTCATGAAGTTTAACTTTATTTTGGATTTATCCGTAAAGTAAACTAAGACATTAGAGAAGTTGTCTTGTATTGATCACAATTTTCTTACCAAAATTTTGATTTCTACTACGTTTGATTTAGAAGGTTCTTGAACTATGTTTTATGTTCAACTGGAACAACGCAGGCAATGTCGGCCGGCTTTCGTTCTGCAAACAGTATTACTAAAACCAACATTGCTCTGTTAGCCAAAGGCTAGTAAAATAGTAAGAAAACGATACTGCTATCTAATAACGTTCTCCTGAGTAGTGCTGGTTTTGTCATAATTAGGAACAAGTCTTGGATTTAGCACCAGTCGTTAGGCGGTGAATTACTTATTGAGGACCATATGCTGAGAGAACTTGCCAGCTCAAATATACTAACATCGATCCGTCACCGAATCGAATACATGGAAGTAATGTTGAAATTAGCACTGTGTTACTTTCGGAGAGATCTATCTCAAATTTGTCATAATACAAGGAAGGAACTTTAATTCCTGTTACGTTTGAGGTTGCATTAGCTTTTTCGATAATGTTTTTAGTTCCTATGGATCAACTTTAAACCAAGTCTTGTTAGAGAGACTTTGGTTACTTACTTAGGATCTCTTACCATAATATTATTTTCAAAAGCAAAGAGTAATCGAGAAGAAGAGAAGATAACCGAAGAGTTGTAACGGTCGACTTTTTCTGGAGTCAGAGGAATGTGTTGCCCAGATCAGGGCCAATCAATCTAGAATTTATAAATTTTCCCCAAAGCTGGTTTTGAATTATCTACTTAAGAACTTTACTCACATTATAATTCGGTGTGTTTTACTTGCTTTAGAGTTTTCTTCAACCTATAGTTCAATACGCCTGAAAAGCTTAATGATGTCTTATGACTTTCCTAAGGATAAGCCAACATAGAACCATATAAGTCACCATATTTTGTGTCAATCAAAGAATGTTTGAGAAAATATCCCTCAGCGAAGAACAATGGGGAAGAGGACACGTGTCACGGAGCTCAGATATATAAATGCACGACTTGCAGTGAACAAGCAAATTGGCAGAAAACCACAAGGACAAACTACAGTAATGGGCAATGCAGCAATAAATTGCCGAATACAAATAAAAAAGTCAAAGCAATGCTGTAGTAAAGGCAATCAAATAACATAACCTCAAAAGGCTCGCAAGCAGAAGAAGAACAACAGTGACTGCGCTTTTGTGCTCATACAAGAATATGAGTCCCCATATATGAGTTTACTCATTGCATCACACTTATTTCACTTCAGGGTGTATAATTTGTTGCAACCACTGCCGCGACTGGTGCTTGTCATCAGCGTCGTTGCATTTGCTCTCACTCCTGTTATTGGCAGGCAATGCTTCGACATGACCAAACATTAATTGGTGTTGTTGCTGTTGAGCACGCGACCCAAATTGCCGGCAATCACTTGCTTTGATGTTCGCGGCACGTAGAGCACATAACTGTAACCCTTAAGCATCGACGGTCGTCAGGCAGCCGAAACGACAACCGTCGCCAACCTCTTCAAGGTTCTCAGCCTCTAATGGCTACATTTTTTGGCAAAAGACATTGAATATAATTGCTTTATAATGGGTTCGTATTGTGCCGCAACGAGCGAGTGCAGCGAACTGAGTGGTCGTTGAAATAAAAATGGAAAATGACTATTTGATGTTGTAACTGCTGTTTTTGCGGCCATTAATTTGTATAATTTTGTTGTCGGCATCAAATTAAAAAGGACCTGCAATTTGATAGATATTTTAATTAAAAATCTGTAACACAGATTCTAAGAATTGTAATTTGATTGTTGTACTTGTACTTCACTTTTTTTGGTGCTTTTGGGTTGACAGCAGGCCTATTGCTAATGGGTGGTGTTCGTTCATGCCAAGTTTTTGGAGAGAACAAAAATAGAAGATGCAGTTGTTAACTGTTATATGTTTCAATATGTCGTGAAGTGGGTCGTTCCCGCTATTATTTGAAACAAAATCGATATCTGCTAGTAGATGAAAATTATAATTTTGTTATTTTTTTTTTCTCTTTCAGTGTGTCTATCAATCTATGAAGGTTATCCGAGCCAATAAATCTCTAAGTCGAGAGCTATTTGCCTTATAGTAAAGCGCTTGCTTTAAAACCGTCGCTCTTTTCGACGGTTCCTTAAACCAAAAAAATCCGTAGTAACAAGCTTGGTTCTATAAGTTCTTGTACCAGGTAAGTGTGTCCAATATTTTCTTATAATGATAAGTATATAATGAGTCACATAGAGATGCTTATAAGTTCATTGAAGTACCATTAAAACGCTAAAAAATAGAGCATTGAGAATTAAAAACTTGAAAGCATACAACTTAGTATTGATAAAACAGGAGGTTGCAAGTAAGGAAAGGCTAAGTTCGGGTGCAACCGAACATTTTATACTCTCGCAATTTATTGAAGAAATTTTTTTAAGGTAACACACAAATGTACCTATAAATTCGGCATAAAGTTTAATAGAATAACGAAAATCGTCCTATATAGTGTATGAGGGCTGTGGTAATTCCTGAACCGATTTCATTCATTTTCACCAGAAAGGTACACTATATCCAAGATTATACACTCACTTAATTTCGCTAAGATATCTCACATATTAACCAAAACATATATGCAGATTAAAGCCCACCGTCTTGTTGAAAAAACTTATAATTAGGTATATGGGAGCTAGGAGATGTTATTATCCGATTTTAATAATTTTTGGAACAGATACACACTATTAGAAGAAAACAATTTTCTCTGAATTACATTAAAATATCAGAGAGATTTATCCAAATTTTCAGTTAAAATATACCCTTAGGCGCTGAGTTCAACATGTTCGATATCTGGGACCTTGAAAAGTTATAGCCCGTTTTCGACAATTTTTTAACAAGTGAAGGCAGAGATGATATACAGTATTTGTGTAAAGTTTTATTCCGCTATCTACATTGGTTCCTTATGTATACGTATATTATAAAGTGAAGGAATCAGATGGAATTCAAAATTGAGTTATATGGGAAGTTGTCGTGGTTATGAACCGATTTCATCCATTTTTCACATGTTTCATTAGGGTGTCAAGAAAGTATTATGTACCGAATTTCATTGAAATCGGTCGAGTAGTTCCTGAGATATGGTTTTTGACCCAAATGTGCCCCTCCCTAATATGATCCTATGTTCCAAATTTTATTTTCATAACTTTATTTATGGCCTAATTATGACACCTTATAAGTTTTTGGTTTTCGGCATTTTGTGGCGAGTTTGAAAAATTTTCCTTTGAGATAATAATGAACCCACTTCGAATACTTAAGTTTTTTTGATTTGGCTAATGCCAATTTGCAAGGCTCGCCGAAGGTGTGCCTGCCAAGGTGTTTCAACCTTAGTTGAGCAAATGCGGGAAATCGGAGGAAGAAATGCTTCGATGATTCGACCCCGCCTTCCTCCAAAGAGCTTTGACAGCTTGCATCTGCCAGCATCCCTAGTCTCACCGCATGTATACCTATACAATGGACAATGTTCAATAAGCACACCTATGATAGCGCCGAGATGGATCTTGCTAAGAGAAAGCAGTTGAAAAGACCTTTTATGTTCCACTGCGGGCCAAAAGTGCCTCGTAACTGCACAGGTGCTGGTTGATATCCAGAGCTCGACGAGCTCATGCGATGACTGTAAGTTCAGCGGTCGTGCAGAAGTGGACCATGGACTGCCAACTCGCTCCCATTCCGGTGTTAATATTGCTAGAGTACCCTCTGTTGTAAGTTCGTCTGCTTTGCGGTTTCTAACGATTCCGCAGTAACTGGGTACCCACACAAAATAGCTTGAAGCTATTGACAAGGAAGTTAAACACTCTTTAACTAGTCTGAAGCGCATTGCTATCGATTTGAATGGTATTATTCCAGCTCTTCTGTCGAAATGAATATATATACATATATGCAGTTCTCTGATGGAGGTCACAGTGCGGAACAGTCTGTCTACTGCTACCTTCACCTTCTCTCTAGAAGACACTGCAGTGTTCTGGTGTTAATGTTTCTTTATTAATATTGTAAAAAAGCTTTGTAGAACATCGGATCAATATTTTAACAATTCCGATCAAAAAAAATTGACAAACTCCGAACAGACTTAGCTCCTAAAATTTGTACTCTATTTAGCGTTGATTTGTATCACCTTGGTGAACTCAAGCGGTTCTGAGAATTATTTTTATATCGATATCCTCCACACTAATCAATATGTTTGGTCTATATGTGGGACATTGTAGACGGATTTTTAGTGATCTTGCCTCGAGATACTTATTGACCTTGGAGTAAACGTAAATCTTCATCCATAGAGCTAAATTTGGAAGGAACTTATCGACTTCGTGAAATCAAATCGTTCCGTTATTCTGTTTTTTTTAGTGAGTTTGAAGCGTTCCAGAGAACTATTAATTGATCCTCGTGTGCAACATCTGAGAAGATTATGAATATACAGACTACCACTAACTGATGTATCATCTTCTAGGAAATAAATAATTCGAGATAATTTTTCTTGAAATACAAGTGTTGCCAGATTTGCTGTCCGTACACTAAATTATGTAACTTAGACTCTAAATATATGCATGTGCGTATCCGCATACAACATTTCACAAGGATATACGACGCGTATATGCTCAAATAGCACCGTTCACACTTTGCTTAACATACTACTAAGCCGATTACTTGTGAAAGCGTATGTATACATACATAATTGTGGAAATGTTCCATGCGCATTAGCAGCGTTTCGTGCAATAAATATGCATGTAATGTGTGCATACACAGTGGTAGATATCAATGGATATACTCATATACATGTGTATGTACTCATATACGAGTTTAGATATTTGTGCGCCGAAATTAATGAGACAAGCTGTTAGGAAATCAGACAGTTTCAGATGACAGCTATATTTGCTCACCGGGCCGAGCATTTAGACTCCTTCGAGCTTAATGCAATACAAGGAAATTAATACGGCAAGGCTTCAGTTAATGAATACCATAGGCGTACACATGCATACAATCGGTTGCTCATGGATAATGTGTGGTGCTCATGAAAGCAGTGAAATTTAATCGTTTGACTGTAGCAATTAATTCATCTTTAAATGAATGCAGCTAACGGTAAATTTACATATTGTTTGGCAGTGATTTATAGTTTTGTGGGAATTTAGAGAAATTATTGGAATTAGAGATAGATTTTTGATTGTGAATCGTGCCAATTCACAAGTGTTAAAGGCATGTGAAATATTTTCCGATGTCTTCATTCCCCTAATTATAATTACCAATAATTATTGGTACCAAATATACCTATGCTATAGCTTACAAGCTGTCTTAGTACCTAATCACATCATAAGTCTATTTTAGTAACTAGCAATCGGTCCATTTTATATAGTAGATATATGTAAAATCGTTCATACGGACTTAGCATGGTATTTGGTATATCGAGTTAAGGTATAGACCGTCTTTGAATATTTTCAGCAAATCACTACCTATCTATGAAACATGTTCATAGAATTGTTGAAAGAAACCTTACAATTGACCCATAAATAGCTATACTGTATAAAATTAATCGGAAGGATAAAAACCAGCATATTATGTATATGGGATCAAGGAAAAGTTTGAACCGATTTCATCAATTATTTTCAAGATATTCTGTCCGTTTTATTTTATTAATATATCGTTAGCCATCCCTCCCCACCTTTATTCTCTTTAAATATGAGATCATTAATAATCAGGTGGGATTTAGAACTTGATCTTATCGAAAAAAGTCTTGGTTTTCAACCGATATCTTCGATTTTTCTAAACTGTGCTGAAAAACATTATTAGTTATAATAATTTATAAGAGAAGTGTAGTACAACTCCTATAATACTTAAAAGTCTAATAAATCCGCATATACACTTTGACTCAATGAGCACTTGGAAGACTAAAAGTCCTCGTATTTCGAATACGGAGAGTAGAAAATATCATAGATTAATTCTTATTTCAATTCCAGTTTCTTCTGGACCAGCGTTTCAATTTTTAAGGAGCACTAATAGATTATATGCTGATGACAGGGGTGTTCTATTGCAAGTATGCATATCAATAGTCCGATTTCGCTCAATTACGGACTGCATCAGTAAAAAATATTGGGAATGAGTATAAACATATTACAGAATGGGTATGAATTTCTATTTTTATTTCAATGAAACCTTGGAGATGCAAAATCATTAGAAGAAAAACTACAAAAATTTTAAGAGAAAAACAAGTAAGGAAAGGTTAATTTCGGGTGCAACCGCACATTTTATACTCTCGCAAGTTATTGCTATATTTTTAGTAAGATAACTCACAATTTGACCCATATATTCGGCATAAAGTCCAATAGAAAAAACGAAAATCATCATATATAGTATATAGGCTGAGATAATTCCTGAACCGATTTCACTCATTTTCATCGAGCCCATCGTATTTATGAAAATCCTATACAGAGACACACTATTAGAAGCAAAAGGCTTCCTCTGGCTTTTCGTTAGTGAGTTAACCTACTTTTAGTAATTTTCAACCTAACCTTTGTGAGGGAGGTGGGCGTGGTTAGTATCCGAATTCAATTATTTTCATGGTGTAAGGTGGAAATATATACATAAAACTTCCCACTTCCCCAAAAAAATTACATCCAAATATGGCCCTTACTAAGACGATCCTTTGTACCAAATTTTTTAACTTCATTTATGGCTTAGTTATGACACTTTATGTGTTTTCTGTTTTCGACATTTTGTGGGCGTAGCAGCTACCATTTCGAAAACAACCCTCTCACGGTCCCTAGGAAAATGTGTACCAAGTTTCGTCAAGATATCTCAATTTTTACTCAAGTTATCCGTTGCACGAATGGACGGACAGACAGATATTCGGATTTTGACTCGTTTCGCCACCCTGATCATTTTGATATGTTGACAACAGTGTTGCAAAAGTCTCCAATTCAACATTAGGATATGTTGAATTTGGTTAATTAATATTTTTAGGAGACATATTTTCTAGATGTTGCCATCTGTTTTTAAATTTTGTGTCTCTATAAAAGAATTTAAAATGGTAAAGCAATAAGTCAATAATGTATATGCATATTGAGCTTATGAGTGCTTTTATTTTAAAATATATTTTAAGAAATATTGCCACCTGCTTTCAAATTATAATTGACAAAATATTTTCAGTATTACAATACTGATATGAAAAATTAATTCATTAAACTAGTATAATTAATATTTTTAGCAAACTTATTTTCAAAAAAGGTTGCCAGATGTTTGAAAATTGTTTTGAGAAAACGGGTTAAAAGGTTAAAGAAATACTTGAATATACATGTGCATCAAGTTGAAGAGAGTTAATAAGTGTTTGTATTTAAAAATATATTTTGAGTAGAATTGCTATCTGTTCAAAATTTTTAATTGATTAAATAATTTCGATATTGCAATTTTTGTATGAAAATAAATGTTTTTCTGATTTTTCAATATGCCTGAGAATAATATTAAATATTTTTTCTGGGTTTATTAGTTCACAAATAGCTTTTTAGTGGCCATAAAGCCATCATATTCACTTTTAGACTATTAAAATTGAATTAATGGTTGACATTAAATTTTAGTATTCCTACATAACTCTAGTTAGTGGTCGCGAAACAAAATAATAATCAATTTGAGTTTTGTATATGGAAAATAAATTTTGGGTTCACAAAACCGTCTCTATATGCATAAATATATACATATCTATATATATAGGAGCAATCATTGAAAAGCGAAAATCTAGATTGGCTTATTCATAAATCGCTTACGGAAGTTATATTATCCAAAATATGTAGCAATAATGACTATTAGGATACTTTCAGCCTTGCCATATTATAAATATATATATTTATATACTTATATATTTTAGTATGTATGTAAGTTTTATAGCCTTTAATGCATTGTTATTTGTCGGCCTTGTCCCTTTTATCGCCAGCCATGCCATTGTGCGTGTGACGATAAAAGCGGCATTCACACTAATCGAAATAAATTGCCAATAAAAGGAAACAATGCAAACAACTAAATATAATTGCCGCCTACGACGCGTAATTTTCTCCCAGCCATTTGAATACAATGCTAATGGCCACATATAGATGCGTTGATAATAGTTCGCCGTAAAATGTTAATGTTGCCATTTACGCGAACTATTGCCCGCAAAGCGCTACGCTCCAACAACTTTACATTTGAGTTGAGTTGCTTTGAGTTTATATATACATACTCCGTTCAAAAAAGTACCGTAGCAATTAATGGATTTAACAGTTCGTTCGCTTGCTAGCTCATTCATTGGTGGCAAAATGCGTGAAATGCCCAAAAATCAGTCAATTCGAGCTTTTGTGTCTGTGAATGTGGCTATACATTCATGCCATTTAATGCTTTATTCCAGCTAAACTATTGGTTTTCGTGGTATTAAGCGCGTAGCTGCCGCTCCCGAATTGCGTGTGCTTTTTAAATCACAAATAGAATATATAAAAGGCTACTATTTGGTCGAACAAATTATTCAAAGCGCGGATTTGGTCTACGCAATTTTACGTTGAACTTGTAATTGCTGACGAACTGTGTGTGGCGATTTCGTCATTAAGCTTTCAAGCGCAATAAAGGCAGTAAGGGAGATTGAAGTTCGAACGCTACCAAATACCATATACAGTAATCCTCCCTTAAGTGCCCCTTCTTAACATGCAAGACTTTTGAGACACTTAAGCGGGAAGGGGACTTAAATGAATGCCTCGAGATACTTACCAAGATTTTTCTCAAATACAGTTGAACTTCTATAACTCGAACTTCTCTAGCACGAAATTCTCCATAAATCGAACGCTTGAATTGGCAATAGGATTAAAATTTCATTCAAACTTTCTTCCATAACTCGAAGTCTCCCTAATTCGAAGTTTTTTTCTGGATTGTGGTGAGTCGAGTTAAGGACAGCACAAATACAATTGATACCAAGCTACAAGAAAGTTAATGTATTGAATATATCGGATCTGAAGAAATATCTGAATCGACCTCATCCATTGGTAGAACCACATTATATTATTGTAAAGAAACTATATCTAATTAATATATAACAAATTGATCGATTTTTTGGAATAAATTCTGGATATAGACAGTTGTGGAATTTTGGGGTCTCTCAAAGAGATGTTGACATATTTTTAGGGTCGCTATTTCAGATAAGTGGTCTTACCATATATCATAAGTATGTACTTGAACTACCTTTTCTTTTTTTCGGATATTTGAATCAAAAGACGAGACAAGATTTGGCCCATTTGGGTCGGAATATGGCTGATTTCTAAGAAATGCTCAGTTTGGATACATGAACTTTAATAGTGGTGGTGTTGAGGAAGGATTCTGTTGAGAACATGCCAGTAATCAAGTTGGCCGACTCCAAAGCACTGATTAAGATTTCCGCTGATTTTGAACGTACTTTTCATGTTGCAAGATTAGAAAATACATCTTATTGAGTTTTCGAAGAAATAATTGTTAAAGAATGTTGGAACGTCACCTTTTTTCTTCCATCGAATTACTTAGCAACACTATCTTTAGGCGATCGATGACTTTCTGACTACGGATCGATACGTTCAGCTTGTTTCCTCTAATCAAGGCTCTTTAGATGGTTTTCGAGAAAACTAATTTCTTGTTCTTCCATGGGTTTATTATACTCTCGCAACAAAAGTTGCTAAGTGAATGTAAGTCATAAAACTAAACGAGTTAGATATAGGGTTATATATATCAAAATGATTAGAGTGACGAGTCAAAATCCGAATGTCTGTATGTCCGTCCGTCCGTATTTTGATTAAATTTTTTTGGGGAAGTGGGCGTGGCCCCGCCCAAATCGGTTATTTGTATATTTATATCTCGCAAGCCAATGAAGCTATATAAACCAAACTTTGTGTCGGTTCTCTTACGTACCCTACCACACACCATGAAAATAGTTGAAATCGGATAATAACCACGCCCACATCCCATACAAAGGTTAGGTTGAAAATTACTAAAAGTGGGTTATCTTACTAATGAAAAACGCCAGAGACACTAAATTTTACAGAAGAAATTGCAGAAGGAAGCTGCACCCAGATTTTTTTTTTTCAAAATGGAAAATGGGTCAATAACCATATCTTGACACCCTTATAACATGGATAAAAATGGATGAAATCGGTTAACAACCACGACTACTTTCCTTATAACTCTCTTTTGAATTCCATCTGATTCCTTCAGTTTATAATGTATACATAAGGAACCAATGAAGATAGCGGAATAAAACTTCACAAAATAGTGCATAGCTTTTGTGAAAAAATTGTCGAAAACGGACTAACTTTTCAAGGCCCCAGATATCGAACATGCACCTCAGCGCCTAAGGCTAAATTTTAACCGAAATTTTTACAAAGAAAATTGTTTCCTTCTTCCCAACCTACCTAATTAGAGGACTATAGAAACTCAACAGAAGAAACCCAAATTTTAACGGTATCATTCCAACACTCAAAATATTTTCCATTTCTATAAAACTCTGCCAACAGTTGCCAACAAATGCGATTATGCTCGCAATAATTTGCAACAAAAACAATGGCCAACAGCAAGCAAGTGCGCTGCAAGCAAATTAGCTTTTAACAATTGCCGACGCAAGTTGCACCAAAAATTACTTTTACAGGCTGTTGCCACTTTCGACTTTTACTGTGGTCAGCAACAGCAGCAGCAGCGTCTTTATTGCGCTGCGCGCACTTTTCGCATTTCACGCCATTCGCTTCATTATGGCTGATGCGATTCTAACGACTTGAGTGCAATTTACCACACGATTATCCACAACAACAACAACAGTGGCTGGTGATGGTGTTGGTGGCGCTGCACCGAGGCCATAGCTTGTACTCGTAACAACCGCAATAAATGTAAAAGTTCACAAATGAAAACTAAACAAAAGCGTCAATTCATTTGTGACGACCGCATTTGTTGTTGCGAAATGCAACGCGAAGAAACCTTACGCCAAGCACCTTATGCTGATAAAGAGTTCTTTCATTATTACGGCGCGCGCAAAGCATGCCACAAACAAGGAAGTCGCATTTTTCATTATTGTGACTTTTCTACTTTTCCACTTTGCTATATTTTGAAGTTTCTTTCCGGGGAAATTTTCAATTATAAAGTGTAATTGATAAGAGATTTGCAAAAGGCGGGTTTTTGTGCGTGTTGATTCAGACACTTTTACTCTATTTTGGGAAACCATGATGCTGCCTATCACAAGAATATGGTTAGCTGTGACGCCTCGTCGCACATTATATGTACTTCACAGAAGAAGGAAAGTTATTTCACTTTTATTTCTAAGTTTAGGGATTATCTACAGCTTCGAAGCTGTCACTGCCAATATTGACCTTAGAGCGGAGTTTCGTTCATCATATGTTTCATTCACATCGGTTCGTGAACAAATCTGGAGGAATCTGAATTTTTTAGACTATTTTCGGTGTTAAATCAACTTTTACACATTCTTATATTGGGAGATCGAAGAAACCATCAATGGTGAACGATATTACGCCATGAGAACCGACTAAAGTATGTAAAGTCTAAAGTCTATGCGGACAATCTCATTTCCATTCAGGTCTTAGAGCAAAACATCATGCGTGTCTTTCGCCAGTTACCAGTCGAAATGCTCGAACGAGTCATCGCAAATTGGACTCAACGGATGGATCATCTGCGACGTAGCCGCGGCCATTTGAAAGAGATAACCTTAAAAAATAAGAATGTTCTTACGAATGATAATTTCTGTATTTTTTTTTTAAGTAGGTAACCTCGAATTTGATTCCAAAACCCGAATTAATTGTATTAAAAATTTGATTAAGAAATCAATGATCTATATCAATTTTTCAAACGTGTGGCAATATGACTATGTATGATTCATTTTATTAATATTCATGTAGAAAAAAATTAAAAATTAAAAAATTTGTAAAAATTTTGAATAGGTGGCAACCTCTTCCAAAAATATCCTTTTAAAACAATTTGATTATTATACCACTACTTTAGCTGTTTATATGTATATTAAAGTGTTTTAAATTTATTAACTAGATATCTACGAACAGGTGGCAACCTTCTAAAATCATTTTCAACTATAAGCTCACTTAAACCACTTTAGTTTGAAATTAATATTTCTTCTTGATTTATTGAAAAAAATATATACAATAAAATTTTTCGCACAGGTGGCAACCTTAATCAAAGTATTTTTAACAGTAAGCTATTAAACCTTTTCAATTTCGTACACATACATATAAAGGCAAGTACTCTTCAACTAATCAAAATTTTTTTTGCTTCAAATTTTCAAACAGGTGGCAACCTTTTAAAAATATTTTTAACTATAAGCTCTATTAAAACATTTCATTTTAAAAATAATATATTTTCTTTATTTATGTAATTTAAAAATTTTATACAAATATTTTTTTCGCACAGGTGGCAACACTCATAAACATATTTTAAACAGTAAGCTATTAAACCTTTTCAATTTCGTACACATATATATAATGCCATAAGCTCTTCAACTAATCAAAATTTGTTTGCTTAAAATTTTCAACCAGATGGCAACCTTATAAAAATTTTTTCAACTATAAGCTCTCTTAAACCACTTTAGTTTTGAAATTAATATATTTTCTCTATTTATTTAATTAAGAAATTTTATAAAATTTTTTTTTCGCACAGGTGGCAACCTTCATCAAAGTATTTTTAACAATAAGCTATTAAACCTTTTTTAATTGCGTACACATACATACTATGCCATGTACTGTTCAACTAATCAACATTTTTAGTTTCAAATTTTCAACCAGGTGGCAACATTTTAATATTATTTTCTCTAAATTATGCTAGTATTTTATCAATAAAACGAAAAAAAAAAATTTCAAACACGTGTAATCTTCACTGCGGCAACGTTCTGTCTGACTGTATTTTGTTACTCACACAATTTCGTTGCAATCAATCAATTTCTCTATTGTCTTCAAATAAATCTTTTCATTCATACAATTTTCTAATACCAACACTAATTAACAAAATAATATCACATTCTCCGTTTGTTCAATGTCCAGCAGTGTAGTCGCAAACTTTTTCAATTTTCTTCTTAATTATATTTTATTTTTACAAATTCGCATTTCCTCTCGTACAATTTTAAGTGACATGTTTCTAAACACCAACAAATACCACAATTTGTTTGTAAATTGGAATTTGAAAAGTTTCTTACATTTTGGGTACTTACATTTGAATAGACTAGCTATACTCCCTGACCAGCGGTGCTACTTGCTTCTCCTTTGTCGTTGGTGTTGTTGATATTTTGTTGCTTTCCACACTCAATTGCTATCTGCTTTTCATATAGTATTCGCCATAAGTGTTTATTTTCATTTGCTATGTTGATTCCCCTCGATATAAATATTCAGTCTGTGTATATATGCATGTATGTATGTATGTATCCCTGCAGTAGTTGGCTTCATATAATTTGTTCTACTGCGCTTCGCATCCCCCTCCTCCCACCTCTTCATTAAATTTTGATTAAGTTTGTGTAATTGTGTGGGAAAAACTTTGTTATTTCTCCAATTTACATTTTTAATTGAGTTTCATTGCGCTCGAAGACAGGATGGCCGTGGTGCGTAGTGGGCCAACAAATAGAATTGTAAGCGAAAAGCAAAAGAAATAAGGCGAATGAATAAACTGCTGATTACACAAGTTTATACTGTGTCGCCAATTTCCTGCCTTCTACTTCGTTGCAACTTGCCTGCACACAGACTTATGTAAATGTGTCTCTCTGTGTGCTTTACAGTTATGAGTAACTTTGAAAGAAGATGGCTTTCGATATTAAATACTCTCTGATTGCCATTGATATTGAAATCTGACGCATAGATTGGCGATTGATGTGCATATTATAGAGCGGTATATTGCGTATTAGGGTGGTACAGAAGTTCCGATCCTTTGTAGAAAGTTTCCGTCTAGTTATAGAGGGTTCTGAGACGGCTGAGGCGATGTGTGGTGGTTTTTCTCCACTAAGTCTTTCTGTTTGAAGTATGGGCCCGGATTCGACCACAGCTTATATTTTGGGTTTCCGGACTCGGTCACACCAAAATCTAAGTTTTCCAGAGGCATTCGTAGAATGTATTCGTTAAGTTGTGAAGTCTTCACTAATTTTTCAAAGAACCACTACTTTAAGTGATAGTAGGCAAAGTCTCTAGAATATGAAGCCGTTTTCAATATTAAGGTGTTTGGTTGGATATCGAAGTGAGATTTGCTTTGTTACTGCTGGTTCCGGTTAAGAGTTTAACACCTTATCTGCCCTTCTTCCGGTCTCGGTTCCTCTGATTGCTTTCTAGAAGTATTTTCGACGGCCACAGTTCGTCTGACCGAGCACTTGCTGCTGAAGAATCTATCACAGTCGTTAAAAAATAGTTAAACAAATTCGTGGCCATACTTTCTGTTGCTATTCAATCTGGAAGTTTATTTGAAATAAAATTTAACCGAGTTTAAGCGTCCAACTTATCTAATCTAGGTTAGCTTAGAATATATGGCTGTTCCTCAGAGGGAAATAATAATGGATTATAAGAAACAGTCCCTTGTAAAGCAATGACCACCTCCCTTGATTAGGTACTATTCGACAAAGTGTCCTGAACCTACTACAAATCTGTACAAACTTTTCAGTTCTATATCCGCTGGTTCGAGGCGGTTCAAAAATGTGAGATCTGAGAATTTTTTGTCTTGATTTCGCAAAGGCGGGACATTCCAGAGAAAAATTATGATTGCACTTTGTTCTCCTCCGAGCAACTTCTACAACTGGCATCCGCTAAGATTTGTAACCTAACAGCTGGGACAATGGTCAGTTAGAACCCCAAAGACTAAGGAAAAATGAACTTTGAAAAGGCGCAGAGCTCCGTAGACCTCTTGAGATTCACTTTCAAATTCAGGTCAATGATCTGGCGACTGGGCAACTGCTAGTGACTGACCAGTGCTTACCAGCTCAGCCGAGGCCCACCCGTCCAGTAGTAAATAATTCAGCGAACTCAAGGCTAGTATTACAGCTCTACTATCAGAGTGAATCGTCACTTCTCTAAAGGTAGCTGGGCTCCGGATATCCACCGCTGCAAATTCCGCTTGAAAAACGCTGCAATACTCGGAAGCCAATAGAAGCCAGAAGAGTTAGTCATTGTACCAATAGAAACCAGAAGAGACCAATCTATCAATCCAACTTCGTATTACAAGATCATTAGGCTGACGTACATCTACAGAAGGGAGTCTAATGGAATTAAGTCTCGTGGATCTTAGTGGCTAATTGATTCCTTCCTCTCAAGGCGTTCTCAAGCAAGATTGTTTGCACTGACAGCTGGTTTGGCAGGAAATAATAAAAATCATACAAAAAATAGAAAATCATAAACCTTCAAACAAGATTATATATTTTGAGAATTTCCTTAAACTAAGATTATGGTAGGGTGGAAAGTTCGATAGTTCCGGTTAAAGCCGAATCGATGATAGCGCGCCACTCCTCTCTTTCCCTCGCAGTTCGGCGCCAATTGGAGCTCCCAAGTGTAACCAGGTCGCTCTTCACATGGTCTTTCCAACGGAGTGAAGGCCTTCCCCATGCTCGGCTTCCTCCGGCGGGTACTGCATCGAACACTTTCAGAGCTGGGGCACTTTCGTCCATTCGAACAACAAGACCAAACCAGCGTAGCCGCTGTCTTTTTATTTGCTGGACTATGTCTATGCCGTCGAACAACACATACAGCTCATCATTCCATCTTCTGCGGTATTAGCCGTTTCCAATGCTCTGAAGACCATAAATTTTGCGCAAAATTTTCCTCGCGCAAACTCCTAGTTTCGTCTCCTCTGATGTTGAGATCGTCCACGCTTTCGCACCATAAAGCAGGACGGGAATGATAAGCGACTTGTAGAGAGATCTTGGTTCGTCGAGAGAGGATTTTACTTTTCAATTGCCTACTCAGTCCAAAGTAGCATCTGTTGGCAGGAGTGATTCTGCGCTGAATTTCGAGGCTGACATTGTTGGTGTTGTCAATGCTGGTTCCCAGGTAGACGAAATTATCTACAACTTCAAAGTTATGACTGTCAACAGTGACGTGGGAGCCAAGACGCGAATGCGCCGACTGTTTGTTTGATGACAGGAGATATTTCGTCTTGTCCTCATTCCCCTCCAGACCCATTCGCTTCACTTTCTTATCCAGGCGGGAAAAAACAGATATCAATAGCATCGGCGTACGCCAGCTGTACACTCTTATAGAAGATTGTACCTTCTCTATTTAGCTCTGAAGCTCGTATTATTTTTTCCAGCAATAGATTGAAGAAGTCGCCCGATAGTGAGTCACCTTGTCTGAAACCATGTTTGGTATCGAACGGCTCGGAGAGGTCCTTCTCGATCCTGATGGAACTTTTGGTGTTGCTCCACGTCAGTTTACATAGCCGTATTACTTTTGCAAAGATACCAAATTCAGACATCGCGCATAAAGGCAGCTCCCTTTCGTGCTTTCGAAAGCAGCCTTAAAATCGCAAAAAGGTGGTGTGTGGGTCTTCTCCAAGATTTGGCGCATGGTGAATATCTGGACAGGTCGAAATCCACACTGATAAGGTCCAATCAGTTTGTTGGCGGTAGGCTTTAGTCTCTTTCACACAGTACGCTCGATACCAGATTCCACATCAAAATTCATGAATTTCGATCTATTACCTGTATCTTTATGCAATTAGTCGTCAGCGAGAATACATCCCTCCTTAGAAGGTTTCACTTTAGAGCTGCTGGAGCTTCTAAGCACTTTCCTAATACTTTAAAAAATTCTTCCAAAGTTTCCCGGCAAGTACCGTCCATTTCGAGCCCATTTAACTGCACCGCATCGTATGCCACCAATTTACTTACGCACGCGTGAAATGCTGCGCTGGCTGGCAGCAAACCGTCAGTAACCGAGGCTATCCAGGCGAAAAACTAAAGTCAACACATTTTCCAGCTTTTCGTGTAACGGCAGCGGCCACGTCCGGGGTGGTGGTGGATGTGCATGGAATTTGTTTACATTGCAATTTTGACAAGCCGCTGTAGTGACCAAAGCCATGAATGGCAATGAATGCTTAATGCACACACACACACACAGCGACCACATCTATGCCACATGTGCCACAGCAACAATAAGACAAACAACCTCACAACAACAACAACAAAACCAAATCATTTGCATGCAACCGGTGCAATTGGCTGTTTTCGGTTTTGTTATTTTTAGGTGCAACAACGCTGTTGGCTTGCGATTTGTTGACTTTGGCCCGACCGATGCTGCTGCAGCAATGCATGCCGTTATTGATGTTGATGTTATTGATGATTCTGATGATTTTGCTACAATTGCTGCCCCTCAGGTTGATCTTTTATGTGCTGCAACAGGGGCATTTAATGCTGGCAATACTGCAATTGTTTTGATTTAGTGTGTGTGTGTGTTTGCGGTTCGGGTGTATTTTACTGTTATTGTCTATAAATATTGAAGTTGTGGGAAATAAAAACGTTGGGTTATGGAAAATTGTCGCAAATTATGTGGAAATTATTTTGTAAATATTGTCATGTATGAGGCGTGCGGCTAGACCTTAGTCGCAAAAAAATGTAGTCGAAGAGACTCCGAAGTTCATAAAATTCAAGTAAGATTCGTGCTTACCATTGCTTTGTTTGTCGAAGAGACCAAAAACATGTCTTTCGAAATCTTCACCTTTACAGTAACATTCCTATTAGCGTCGGGCATTTATTGTTGTAGAGGATACTCTCCGAGAATCGATTTAAATCTGAGCGCTCGATTAAGCCTAGTAATCTGATAAATCCTGGCAATCTGATAAACACCTGGACAATACAATATTCCGACTATATCATTCTTCAGAAACTTACTTCAGCTGACGTCGTGGTCGAAACAGGTTCTCCTGGGAGGAACATTCCCTAAATAATTTTGAAGAATTCTACCGCGATGGTTGTTTTTGGATAGAAATTTGGGTCCATTTTTATTACATAGGCCCAATTCCCGTCGGAAGGTTATTAGCTTCCTGCATCCGAGCCTAGTTCCGGGGCTGCCGGTTTTCAGGCGGGCAGTGTAGTGGGAGTTTCCTCCACGCAGGTGGTAAGGTTATACCGCCTTTACTCGGTCGTCAGAGCCTCGTTCGTATTGAACTGAGGCCCTATGTTCCATCTAGGTCTACGTCGGAACAGATAACTACCATGATGTCATGTATGCTTGCCTCGGAATCCAAACTGCCCTTATATACATCTGAACTTCAATATAAAGGATTCTGTTGCTACAAAGAGATATTATTATATAGCCTAAAACTTCTTTGCAAAGAAGTTCACATTAGAAATCCTCGAAAATGTCCAGTAATAAAAGTGCATATTTCGGCTCTACCAATCCACGCAGAATTTACTTGTATTTACGAGGTCGAGGCGTCTAATCATTGTCGGGTTAGTACAATCGCGATAAAATTAAAAACTTTTCGCTGGATCATGAGGATCTGCGAACTCCTTAAAGGTCCAGAAGAAAGAGTTCCTATTCGTTATCTACCAACTTCTATGATATTTACATGTAATTACCATTTTGAGCCTCGTCTGATTCACGTCGGGTTAGTACTCTCGCGGTAAAGTTTAAAACATTGTAGATTTTTTTGGATGAGAGGATCTACAGCTCCAGAAGAAAATATATCTATTTTTTCTCTAACAAGCCCCACGAAATTTACTTGTACTTGCAAGTTCGACACCCTCTCGTAGAAGTTGAAAAACTCGTGGATTTTGTTTGGACTCTGAGGAATCCTAGAATCATCTTTACATTTCCTTCAAAACCGTTTCGCATTTGTGAGACCAAGATGAAAGCAACTTAGATATCATACCTTCAGTCATCGAGAATAACTAGGCGGAATGTTAAATGAAGAGCAACATTATACGGTGTGAGCTTTGAATCGGTCATCAAAACTAATATGTAACCTAACCTAAACTAGGTAGTGGTACCATGACAGAAAGATCGTTTTCGTAGAAGTCCTTCCCTGGTAATCATTTCGGGCAACCCTCCTAACTTTTGTTTGTAACAGCAACTTTTCTAACTGTTTGCATGGAGAGACAGAGTGATCATCCGCTGTCGTGTTCACAAAATTCTCGCACACCAGTTCCCCGCATTAGACAAAGCCATCGCAGTGACGAAAGGCTGTTGCTGACGGTGAAAAATGTATCAGCCATTAGACAGCCCAGTCGCTTCACCTCTGGCATTTCGCTAAATTGCATCATTCGAGTGCTTCATTTGTTTGCAAATTGTGCTGTTACTTAAATCCACTGGCGTGGCCCATTGAACAGCGAGTGGCACTGCGTATAACGGAGACAAATTGCCGTTTCTGACTAACTGTCTGACGTATGTGTGTTTAATGTGCGAAATGCGACAATGGAAGGCAAAAAGAAAGTGTGAGTTTTTACAAATGGGATTGACCATCATTTGCAGCAAAGTAAAACGTTTAGAGAAGGAGGAGAAGAAGCAAATTTGTATCAGATGAAAGGAATTGTAACAATTGATGTCGAATATAGTATCTTCGTATGTGAAAATGTATGACTGGCTCTGAAAATATCTGCTTTTCAAGACTTCCCTCCCTCTCTCTATCTATTTCTCGCTCTCTTATCTAAGCTTAGTGTTACCAAAGCTTTATTTACTAAAACCAAAAAATCTAAAATTAAGCAGCTCCTTGAGAAAGTGTTAAAATAATTCAAAATAAATGCCGAGATAAGAAGTAATTAGCATAATAACTATAACTATAAAGCCTTGAAATTGTTATCATTAGGACTCCCATGGGTCCAACGCTAAGCATATACTAGCATACATAAGCTGAAATTCATTTTCTGTCACAATCAACCGAGTAGATATTCCTACTGGAGTTGGGGGGTTATAAAAGTCTATGGCTGTGCTAATGTTGGCGCGAAAGTGTTATTCTAATTACCAACATTACCGGCCATAATCTTATTTCACACAGGTAATGATGTGTTGAAATATGGAAAGGATGCTATTCGCGTAACGGTAGTTTGTAATGACATTACGTAATTTGATAACATTTTTGGCGTTTCTCTATGGAAGAGAATTGGTTGCTGATGGGTTTTCTAAGGGATATAGAGAGAGGTTACTACGCCTATTCTTCGCCATAGCTGGTCTGGGTATTAATCGAGAATACCGTTTTAAGAGCCTGCGACCATCTGACATTCTCAGCCATTTGATACCTATCAACCAAGTTTCCAGAAACCCGACTCTTGGTTGAGGGTTTTCTTGGATATAATGTTGAGATAAAGTCGGCGTAGTCGAGCTATGCTTCCGTTGATGGATTCTGATGCCATCGGTCTAAACGATTGTGTCTTTAATTTTGATTTTCGTATACTGAATAAATATAATATAGTCGGTTGGTTGTGGACGTCTGCACATAAAAATTCTCTGTCTGACGAATCAGCTGATAATATAGATGTGAACTCGATCAAATAATCGAATAATTACTTTTAGGACTGGGTCGGTAGTGTAGAGTTTGAAAAAAAATTTGGTCTTCCGACTGAGCTGGTAATATAGACGTGAACTCGGTCGATAATAATCGAAGTTATGCTCTTCGGAGACAAATTGTTTTTCAGATTATGTGCGAAGTTTACATTTGAAATCCTCTCCCGATGCTCAAATTAATAATAGATTCTTCTTGAAGTTTTCGAATATATAGACTGTTAAAGATCTCTACAGCTGTATTGTAAATTATAATTAGAATTTAAACTTAACAGTCATTTAGATAATTTAGTGAATGAAAATGTCGAAGCCCAGGTTAGTTTAGGTTCAATGGCTGTCCCCCACCGAAGGAAACACATTTAGACTATTAAGGACAGCTCTTTGTGATGCAAAACTCGAAGCACTACTCGGGTTAGAACTGTAACCTTGATGATCCAGCTGGAGCTGGCGAGCTTTTGAAACAAAGAAATGTCTGACGAAGTATATTTAAAGAATATATAAGGGGTCTTAGTTACTTTTAGACACTTATCCAATTCTTATATTACTCTGGTGAAAAAAAGTTTTGGTTCAAGAAAAGCTGTAAAAAATCTATCTTCTCCAACCTCCGACTTCGGGACGTTGAAATCTCCAAGGCGCTCATAGAAAGTATCTTTGGTCACAATGTCCTTTTCTTCCGTCGGGGCGTGGGCACAAATAAGCGAAATGTTGAAGAACTTCGCTTTTATGCGGATTGTGGCTAGACATTCATCCATCGGGGTGAATGCCAGGACTCGGCTACGGAGTCTCTCTCGCACCACAAATTCAACACCAAATTTGCTCTCCTTCATATAGCCTCTGTAGTAGATGTCACAAGGATACACCTTTTTCTATCCTTGTCCCGTCCATCGCATTTCTTGGATGGCGGTGATGTCAGCCTTTAGTCGTATGAGGACATCAACCAGCTGGCACCTTCCCATTCCAGGTGCATGCCCTCAAATCAGAATCCTTAAAACATTTGCAGGGGTCGTCATCAAAAGGGGGGGTTTCTCATCCGATGCTTGTCATTGGTACTTCGTTTTTATGGTGGTGGACCCTACGCACAACCGCAGAAGTGGGTTCGCCTTCCCACTAAAGCTCGCCTTCAAACGGCTGTTTGTTGGCTACCAAGAGGATATTTGGTCTAAAACCGGAAGACGTGAGCTGCTTGAATCATGTGGAGAAGAATCGTTTCTGTCCACTCCCAAGTGAATGACAATCAAAAACTTCCCTCGCTTACAAGAACTTCTACACATGATCCCATCCCCTAGATGGTTGCTATGGGATAAATGTGGGTAATATGGACCACGTGGGTACATTAGGCTGTCCAATTCTTAGGCACAGTTACTTTAGTAAGATTAGTATTCATTTACAGTTGCAAAAATGCAAAAAGTAAGGTAGTCCGAAGTCTGTTCCAAATATTTAAGTCTCAACTACTTAATATACAACAAAAATCTTAAATCTAAATATATATGTATATTGATAAATATATATGTACATATATCTTATTGTTTATTATATTAACATCCCCCCAACTGCGCCACACAACTCAATTGATTTGCTGCGCATGTATTTTTCCCATTAATTTCTATAATGAGATATTATTTCTTCGTGTCTTGACGTCAACGCGCGTTAAATTAAAATGCCGAAAAATGAGAAGTTACCATGTTTCATATTAATCTTGTTTTCATCAGTGTTATTTTCTGTTTTATGCGCTCCGATTCTTTGCTTTTTTTTCTTTTTTTGCCGCATATTTTTATTTATAGTGAATTGCTTATTTTGTTTTATGCTCATTATCGTAGTCCTGGCAATGACAGCGTTGAGAAATAATTTAGCCTCCGGTCAACGTGGCGGCGGCGGCGACTACCCGACCACCCAAACCGACCAACCACCACTAGGCATCACCAGGCGTCCGTCGTCGCCATTATTTCGATTTGGCTTTGTGTGTTCATTCTCCTGTTGACTTTATTTATGTTGAGCATAATTTGATACCACCAACGCCCATCTCATTAGTCGCCGCTACTGGCGCATATTTGAAATTAAAATGTCTATTACACACAGTTAATGGTGGCCTGAAAAGTCGGCAAGCGAGTTGCGAGCAGCGAGTAGCGTCTGAGTAGAAAATGTGGAATAACGCTAAACGGAAACAATTAAGGCAAAAATAATAATAGTGCGGGGTATGCCAAAGCAAATTAAAACAAGTATCTGTTTCTAAGAAATACAGTATATTAAATAATAATCGACCATTCCCACGTTAAATGCAAATAAGTGCTGGTTATTTATATGCGATAATTTAGCGCGAACTGAACACCTACTGAGTTTGTAGAATTATTAAAAAATTGTCATATTGATTTTCGGTGTCGAAGAGATGACATGCAATTTGCAAGCCGAAAAGCCTTGAAATGATGTTGTATACTCAAGGTTGTAGAATGGGTAATGTGATGTTGTAGTTAGAGGTGGAGACTGTCGTCACGTGTTACGAGGATCCAATCTTTGGTTCGACCAATGGTAATGGTTACCCTAGAACAGACTATGACACAATTTTTCATATCTTATTACAAGCCATTAGCTGTTTAGGACTCAATTAAGGGCTTATAGATGCTGTTTTGCGACTTCTACAGCGACCTTGATAGTTATTATTAAAGACTATTTCGAAAAGAAATCTAAAATAATACCGTTAGAACTTGAACTGCCGAAAAACGTGTATGCTATTTGACGCTTCGGAATTTATACTAACCGTATTGCAGCCGATATATATATATATTAAGAGGCCTTCAGATGTGATTCGAAGCAGCGTGGTCAAGTCATTAGTCAGGATGTTTCATTGTGGACGACTCTGTACAGTTAATTCGATTCCACTACGAATTGAATATGTTCTCTAAAGTGTTTAAAGAAGAACTGGACTCTATAGGAGTCTTAAAAGAAAAACATAAGATTCAAGTATTATATAAAATTATATCTCGGGGCCACTCTCCAAAAACTGTTACAAAATGTGTTTCTTAGAACCCATCCAAGCATATTTGCTATATAAAACAATCGAAATATGTAGGTGTCTTTCATATTACTATGAGTCTCACACCGGCATCTATGGCCTTGACAAGTTTCTATAAAAGTATCTATCGAGACTCCGATTCTAAAACACTAAGAAACTTAAACAATTCATCATTAAATTGAATTCCATTTAAAGTCTTTGATTCGAGACCTCGAGACTTCTGTGTAGATCGTTTCTTTATTCATAAAAAATAGGTTTTTCAAAGCATTACAGACTTATATGAATGCAGTATTGTCATCTACAAATATCGACCGGTCCGTGAGCTAGATGGTTATGAAACCACAGACACTATTTTCGACTAAATATAGTACGCTATGTTTCCTGATGGGACTTCTCGTTTCTCTAACTCTGTTTTCTTTAACAAATATCTTCTTCTTATTATTTCTCTTCATATAAGTTATATTATTTTTATACTATACGATTTTTCTTATCCATATTTGATGATATGATGAAGCGACCTCTGTATGAAGAATAAACAACTTGATCTCTCGACAAACTGTGCTTTTCCACATATTAGTTTGTATATTAGTCATCCTTCAATGCACAGTGGTTGAGCTTGTGTGGAGCCTTCTTCTAGTAGTGCTATCGTTACGAAACTTTCACCAAAAATCTAGAAAAATATTTTAAATATTTTATAAAAAAATTGGCCACATCGTGCGACTATATCTAATAGGCCGCATAGGATTCACTTTTTTTATTGTGGACTTATGAACACAACCACAGTACAATGACTTCTCCAAATACAACAATATAAATCTGGTCAATGATATAATTCTAACAGCATATCTATATATGGTTTGGTTAATGTTGTTAATGTTGTTCTTATTATTATTCTTCTGTTGGAAAGCTCCTTCTGTTGTGGAAACAGTACCAAAGTAAATCTATAGCAGTGGTTCAACTCGTTACTGTAAAGGTTCAGTGTTCATTAGAAACACGAGTTTCCTCTCAGTTCTCTTTATTTCATCGGCATTAAATAACTTTCATATTTTCTAATCGATTGAGTTGTTTCCACATGTTTTTTAAGTCTCATTCAAAGTTTATAAGACACCACTATGACTGTAAGGGATAGCGTTTGTATCTACCATAAAATTAGTAGGAAATATCTTGGGTTACTGGTGTATGCTTAGTTCTACTGTCGGATGTCAAGAAGAGGTGAGACGGATCAGTAATCCAGACCTCTAGATTTCACACCCTTCGAGTGGCAAGCAATCCTCGCTAGCTCTGGGCATACATTCATGCGAAAATGTTCGCTATATCGCCTGCTAGTCTTTTCACACAGGAGCTAATTGATCAATTAACCGGCCTCTGCTCGATTAAAACGCTGATTAAGATCAATTTGCCATACAAAATAAAAATCTACATTAATTTTTCATTGTATTTTAATCGACTTGAAAATGAAATGCAACTCTGCGAAAAAGACTGTATTTGTAATTACAATATATACGTTCTTTGCCAGCGAGTTGTTGTGCAACACCTGATCGATTATCGAGTAGCCGGTAGTCTGAAGAGAAAACATTGGTTTCTCAATCAAAATTTTAATTGATCAATTAATTTGGCTGTGTGAAAATGTTATGAGATGTTCGAAAAAGTTCTTGAAACCGTAGCTAAGAGTGCATCTGTACTCGAAAAAAGATGAAAAGTCCAAATTAAATACAAATAGCTCAATTATGAACGGTTATAGTTCACTTTTCAACAATTTTTGATTTTTTTATATACCGACAGATGGCGCAAATTGTGATTTTAGCGAGAAGCAGGTGAAAAGTGTTAGCACATCAGATCTTTCTATTATTATTTTTGAAATGTATTGCATATTATATTCCCAAATTGAACAGAACGGTATTCTTTTAGCTCATGTTCTTCCATATAATATTATTTAAATTTTCCAGAGCTTAAAGCACTCGAAATGGAGTACAATTCTTTAGTGATACCACTACAGTCCGCTTGAAAACTCCTTTGCCTGAAAAACAATCTCAATTGATTGCTTGCAATATAATTGTATTTATTTTTTAAATTTATACCGTATTTATTTAACTGTTCATAATCGCAAATTTAGCGGGCGCTTCATTCATTCATTACTTTCATTATTCATCGATATCGAATCAATGCATGCGCGTGCAAATGTTAATTCACTCGCCGGCAAATGGAAAATAAACAAATAAACAAACAAACAACAATAACAAAAAATAATTAAATAATGAAAACAACAACAATAATAAAATGGGAGAAAATAACAACAACAACAAAATAAAATAAAACAAGTAAGGAAGGGCCAAATTCGGGTGCAACCGAACATTTTATACTCTCGCAATTTATTGAAGAAATTTACCCATAAATCCGGCATAAAGTTTAATAGAATAACGAAAATCATCACAAATAGTATATGAGACCTGAGGTAATTCCTGAACCGATTTCATTCATTTTCAAGAGCAAGGTACATTATACATATACAAGACTATACGCTCACTTAATTTTACTAAGATATCTCACATATTAACCAAAACAAATATGCGGAATAAAGCCCATCATATTTTTGAGAAACCTATATTTAAGTATATGGGAGTTAGGAGATGTTATGACCCGATTTTAATAATTTTTGGAACAGAAGTACACTATTAGAAGGAAACAATTTCCTCTGAATTGCATTAAATTATCTCAGAGATTAACCCATATTTTCGGTTAAAATTTACCCTTAGGCGCTGAGTTCAACATGTTCGGTATCTGGGGCCTTGAAAAGTTATAGTCCATTTTCGACAATTTTTTAACAAGTGAAGGCAGAGATTATATACAGTATTTGTGTAAAGTTTTATACCGCTATCTTCATTGGATCCTTATGTATACGTATATTATAAAGTGAAGGAATAAGGTGGAGTTCAAAATTTAGTTGCATGGGAAGTTGTCGTAGTTGGGAACCGATTTCATCCATTATCATCAGGGTGTCAAGAAGATGTTATATTCCGAATTTCATTGAAATCTGTCGAGTAGTTCCTGAGATATGGGTTTTGACCCATAAGTGGGCGAAGTCACGCCAATTTTCCATTTTGTAAAAAAATCTCAGTGCAGCTCCCTTCTGCTATTTCTTCTGCAAAATTTAGTGTTTCTGACGTTTTTCGTTAGTGAGTTAACCCACTTTTAGTAATTTTCAACCTAACTTTTGTATGGGAGCTGGGCGTGGTTATGATCCGATTTCTTTCAATTTTGGACTGTATTAGGAAGTGGCTAAAAAAGACGACTGCAGAAAGTTTGGTTTAAATAGCTTTGTTGGTTTCCGAGATATGTACAAAAAACCTATTTGGGGGCGGGGCCACGCCCACTTCCTCAAAAAAATTACATCCACATATGCCCCTTCATAGTGCGATCCTTCGTACGTTTGATGTTCGTTTATTGCCATAGCTTTATTAATGGCTTAGTTATGGCACTTTATGTGTTTTCGGTTTTCGCCATTTTGTGGGCGTGGCAGTGGTCCGATTTTGCCCATTTACCAACCGTCTCATGGTGCCAAGGAATGTGTGTACCAAATGTGTTAAGATATCTCAATTTTTACTCAAGTTATGCGTTGCACGGACAGAAGGCCGGACGGACAGACAGACAGACAGACATTCGGATTTTGACTCGTCTCGTCGCTCTGATCATTTTGATATACATAACCCTATATCTAACTCGTTTAGTTTGGGGTGTTACAACCAACCGTTATGTGAACAAAACTATAATACTCTTTTAGCAACTTTGTTGCGAGAGTATAATAAGAGAATATAATGCCAACAACAACACAAATGTGAATCAACAAATAAAATAATTGGCTCAGTGTTGATTGTTATTCCGTTTACTTATTTAAAATTTATTAATCAGTTTTTATTATCATACCCTTGCAACAAATACGCGCATACGCATGTCTGTATGTGTCTGTGTGCGATTGCACGCCATTATTAACCAATTAAAAATTAATGGCAGTGCGTAATTAAATAAATTAATTATGACCGAATGTAGCCAACAAACAAACAAACAGCGCAGCGGGTGATGCCACTGACAACAATAATAATAATAATAATCGGAATGAAAACAATAACAACAACAAGAACAAATAATTTCTATGTTGCATGCAACCAACAAACATGCAACAGTTGCAAAACGACGCCAAACCAAATGACAGCCATCATTTTGTCAGCAAAAACAAGCAGCACGACGAGCCAGTGGTGCACCGGGGGGGTTAATGTGCTTTGAAATATGCTGTCACATGCAACTTTTGCCACAATTGCAACGCACTGCGCGCTGGGCGCTTCATTACGCGCGACAATTAGAGCGGGTTCCACTGGCAGCTGCAACAAAAGAACGTTAGTTTGTGTATTGGTGTTGTTGCTGTTATTTATGCCAGGTATATTTCAATGCAATATTATATATATATTTCCATATATATATTTTTTTGATATTATAAATAACATTTAACTCGGTTATCATTCGTTGTTTGTTTTTATGCCCGTTAATGTGGTGCTTGTGGCAGCAGCAGCGGTGGGTAGCCGCCATTGTTGTGAAGAGTTCATTTTTACATTGAAATAAAATCACACAATGCTGTAATTGTCAATCGCAAGCCGCCTGGGCAAACAATATGTCATATTTTACATTGAAAACGCACACTAATTGCACACACAGACACCCATACAAATAACTGCAGACATATATATATATATATATATTATAGTAGAGTATATTTGCATTCAATGAATACTTAATAATACCACTGCAGTGCAAAAAAGAAAAAAAAAACTATGCATAAATGAGTTTGTTTTCCAATTTAATTTGCAAGAAAAGTGCGGCATATTTCAGCGGCCACAACAATGGCTCACTCAGTTTGTAATTATATGTATATTTTATTTTATTAAAAACGCAAAAAAATGTGTGTAAGCTATACGGCAAAATTGTAAAAATACCAACAATTTTTATACGCTAAATTAACCCTTATTTGATCCAACGCAAAAAATACTTAAGCAGCGTTCACACGCTTGTATGCCTACTCATGCTGATTTCTGGAAAAAAAGAATTAAAGTTTTTAGCCAGTAAAGTCAACTAAATTCGCGTAAAATCGAGTATTAAATATGTAACAAATATTTGAGCAGCTATATAATGTGAAATTATAATAAAATATTTACAAGCATTTATAAAATGAAAAATGCCCATGCATCACCTTTGGTGCTTTAATTAATTCCGATTGATTCATAATATATATAGAGTTTTTTTAGAGCCTTTGAATTACCTAAAGAGATAGTTGTAGTATAAGTAAGTTAGGTCTACAACTTTGCTTCCGCCGTTTTCCAATAGATGTCTCTAGGGTCAAGCACTGATCTATTAAATCGATGAAATCATTTTATATCGATCTTGGACATTTGTGTCAACATTAACCCAATAAAATATTTGTAGAGATTGTTTGCATCCCAAACTTATTCTCAACTGAAAATGTCACTTTTTGAGCCGAATTCTCGATATTTGCGGGAAATTTTGCTTTTATTTTTTTAATTCCAAGAAAAGTGCATCTGAGGCTCATAGAATGCTTTCGGATACGTACGGCGAGGCTGTCCTAAGTCAAAGAACATGTTGCGAATGGTTTCAGTGTTTTAAGAATGGTGATTATGAAGTTGAAGACCGGCATGGTGGTGGAAGCGAGAAGATTTTCGAAGATGCTGAATTGAAAGCATTACTCGACCAAGATGCGTTTCAAAGCCAAGAGGAATTGGCCGAATCGTTGCATGTGACACAGCAAGCCGTATCAAAATGCGTCAAAGCCATGGGGATGATTCAGAAACAAGGAAACTGGGTTCTTTACGACTTCAAACCAAGAGATCTCGAACGGCGCCAAGGTCATGTTCTGCATTTGGTGGGACCGGCTGGGGGTGATATATTATGAGCTGCTAAAACCAAGTGAAACCACAGAACCACAGAAGATCGATACCGGACGCAATTGATGCGTTTGAACCGAGCAATAAAAGAAAAACGGCCACAGTACGAGGAAAGACACGATAAAGTCATTCTCCAGCATGACAAACAATATTTGGAGACGCTGAAATGGGAGATCTTACCCCACCCGCCGTATTCTGCAGACGTTGCTCCACCTGACCACTTGTTCCGATCGATGGCACACGGTCTAGCTAACGAGCACTTCAGTACTTAAGTCAAAAATTCGATTGATGCTTGGATCGACTCGAAAGATGAGGAGTTCTTTCGTCACGGAATACGAATGCTGTTAGAAAGATGGTCAAAAGTAGTAGCGACGGTCAATATTTTGATTAACATTTTTGTTACCCTTTTTATACAATAAAGCCTTGCCCAAACTCAAAACAATTCAAAGCAAAAAAAAAAAAAAACATATTTCTTAAGCAATGTCCCAGTACTTAAGCATAACTTAAGCAGGTACTGTGATATTTCCCAATAAGTTACTCATACGCCCAGGCACACTTCTGTCATATCTTGATTATCACTGCTTGGATAAATAAATTGTTAATGCTTTCTGTTTTACACCAAAAACAAGCTATTTTAGAAACTATTGGCTATTTTTTACGATATATCGACAATTTATTACATAACAATATGTGACATACTTCATTAAAATTATGAGAGTTTGTATGTGTGCTATTAAACCAGGCCATCCCAAGATAAACATTTTGTCGTACAAGAAATATATTTGCTTATCAACGAGTACAAACATTTCTTGTGAACAACATTTGTAGGAACGAGTAAACATTCCAATAAAATTGTTCATATATGATGATCGTGATAATACTGACATCCATTGCCCAGAACACAAAATTTGAAAACGAACACTGTAACCAACGATGAAAGTTTTGTATTGTTATCAGTATATTCAAATAAGTTACTTATACGCCCAGACAAACCTCTTCTTATATTGATAATATGAGGTTGGTTTCGCTTTTTTGCTCTTCATTCAATGCTTTAGAAAAAGTGTTACCGTGATCGAATTTAGTTCAAATATGAGCCGTTTCGTTCGATAATCTTCTTCCAACTAGACGACAACTTCATAATATCCCACGCGTAGAAGCCCCCCTCCTTATTTGCGAAGAACTCGGACAGCCACTTTTAACAAGCCTCTTTTGAGTTCAACTTTACACCACCAAGGGCGTTCGCCATGGACAGGAACAGGTGGTAATCACTTGGCGCTATGTCCGCGCTATATGGTGGATGCGATAAAAGCTCACATCCGAGCTCTCGTAGCTTCTGACTAGTCGTCAACGAAGTGTGTGGTCTGCCGTTGTCCTAGTGGAACACTCACCCTTCCTGTTGGGCGATTCTAGACGCTTCTAGTCGATCGCCTGCTTCAAGCGTTCCAGTTGTTCGCAGGAGATGGTAGCACAACACATACAGGATGATTCCCTTCCAATCACACCAAATACATAGCAAAACCTTCCTGGCCGTCAATCCCGACTTGGTCTCTATTTAGCTTAGTCCCTATTTGAAAATAATGTATTTTATACTAGCCAGCAGGCAATGATCTGGTATGTTGTTTTGTATAAATAGTTTTCCATTAAAATCTTTTTGGGCTCGTGAATTTTACAAGCATTCATTATTTTAAAGATATCTTATTATACTGTTATTATACTAGTCGATATTAACAGTTCTGTCTAATAATATTATCCATTAATTTCAATATACATATTCCAATAGGTTACTCATACGCCCTAACATACCTGTTACGCACTGTTTACTTTTGAAACTTTTGAATATACCAAATTAGTCAGTCATTGCAAACAACACTGGTACATTAATAGGTATGTCAAAAAAATCAGATTGTTGGCGATGGAGTCAAGTTGGTCTATCCGTCCGTGCAAGCGATACTTGAGTAAAAATGTTGACAACAACTATTTTGTTTTCAGTAAAGTAAAAATAAAATAAAATTCAGTAAGTAAAAACACCAGCCAAGCAAAATTGTATGGTAACGAACGTATGAAAGGGCTGCACTCATATTGGTATAGAAAATGGAAATAGGTGTTGCGCCGCCCAATTAACATTCATTTTGCTTTCCAATGGTATAGTGTGAAAATTTGCAAATTCGGTTCACACTACGTCTACTTCCCAGACGATTTGAATCATTTACTTTACAATCTATAAATTACGTATTAGTGAAGATTATAAAACTTTGCACAAATATTGCATCGCGTAAAAATCGAACTATAAAATCGAAATCTGGCTACAATTTTCACGGCCTCAGTTACCAAACACCTCAGTGCTTGTGACCTATTTTTTACTGAAAGTTACAAGAAGATCTCGCAGATATTTTAAAGAAACTCAGCGGTGATGTTTTCCTTATAATAGTGTATCTCTGTGGCAAAAATGGATAAAATCGGGTCAATACTTCTTCAGCCACTATGCACCTGATATACGCCATTTTAAAGTTCCGATGGATTTTATAGCGTATATATCGGCTAATATGTATAATAATAATATAATATACAGTTGAACTTCCCTAACTCGAATCACCATAATCCACAAAATATACTTCGAGCTAGAGAAACTTCCGCGTTATGTAAGGTAATTTGTATGAAATTTGACTTCTATTGTCAATTCAAGAGTTCGAGTTATGGAGAACTTCGTGTAATAGAAGTTCGAGTTAAGGAAGTTCCACTGTAGTTGAAATTCGTCCAGGAATCATGTCAGCTTTCATGTACTATATATAATGATATTCCCTACTCTAGAGTACTTTATTCCAAATATTTGAGTCAAATTATCTGGGTTGCATTATCTTAATACAATTAATTAAATAAATTGCGAGAGTATCTTCTATAATGTTCCGTTACACCCGAACTTAGCCCTCTCTTACTTCTTTTTGGTTTGTCATTTTTTCAATTTTAATATAACTATATCACAAATAAATTCGGACACTTTCACAGTTATATTTAATGTGCTATATACCATTATATATATACACACACACGCATTCAAATAAGTAACTCATACGCCTTGACGTACCTCACCATTATCTTAGAGGTACGTTAGGGCGTATGAGTAACTTTTTGAATATGTACCTCAGTCAAATAATTATATGTGCAAAATTGGTTTTCTCTATAACTTATGTTCTACTAATGGTACGGCAAAAATTTTTGGTATGCATATTTTCTTGTAATTATCTTATGGCTTAGCGTCATTTAAAAAGTTCATGCCCGCACCGTATTTATAGTACCATTATTTCTAATGAAGTAAGTCGCAACTTACGTATTAAATATTTATATGTGCAAAATGAACTATTTGTGTTCTGATTGGTGCCAAGTAAACATATCAGTAGAAAATGCGGAGATACAATTTTTTAAGTAAGTAACAGTACATGATTAAAATTTTAAGACGAAAAAAGTAAATTACTTTTTTTGAATTTGTAGGAAAATGCCACGTGGTACTGAATTATCAGATGAGGCCCGTAGATTGTGTAAAGGAAATAGTCAATCTGGAATGAAAGTTGGCCAAATTGCTTTTTCTGTAAAGAGGCATCGGAACACAATAACACACTTTCTGAAAAATCCAGATGAGTATGGAGTTACTAAGCATGGTGGTCGTACAGGTACTAGTGATGGCAGGACCAAAGGGCGGATTCAGCAGTTAGCAAGCAATAGCCATATGAGTTGCAGGCAAATAAAAGTGGAACTTGGTCTAGATGTGACTAAACAACGTGTGCATCAAATTATAAGAAAAGATGTATGCCTTAAATATGAAAATCGAGTGCCTAAGCCTTGCCTAAATCAACGTCATAAAAATGAACGAATTGCATTTTATGAAAAGTATAAATTTTGGAATGAAGAATTCGAATCTGTGGTATTCAATGACGAAAAAAAATTTTAATTTGGATGGTCTTCATAAATATTGGAGGGATTTAAGACGCCCACGGTTCACGGTTGTTGGAAAACGAACTCCTTGATTTTGCTGATGATTTACATAGCGATGAGTGGAATTTTCAGCAAGACAAAGCACCGATCCATGTTGCGAAGAAGAAAAAGGCGTTCTTTAATTCTCGGAAAATTGGATTGCTGGAGTGGACTGCCTTAAGTACTGATCTGAATCCGATCGAGGATCTATGGGGAATTCTTTCAGGTAAAATGTATGCATCTTCCAAGCAATATGACAGCCTGAAGGAACTTAAGCATGCCATTTTGGCCGAATGGGACAAAATTGATATGTTTGTGCTAAAAAAAACTGGTGGTGTCAATGCCTCATCATGTCCAATTGGTGAAGATACATAAAGATAACACAATCCCTTATTAACAAATTCAAAACTATTTCATTTATAAATAAAAAGATATGTAGTTGGATTGAAATAATTTTTGCACATATAATTATTTGATATGGAAATTTCATAAAGTATTTTAATTTAGAAAAATAATTGAATATAATTTTGTTATGTAATGTTTAGTTCTTGAGTTTTAGTAGCGTAATACATGAATTTCATTTATCGAAGCAATTTGTTGCGAAAGCTACTCGGTTTATGCAACGAATATGAACATTTTTCATGTAATTTTCAATACAGAAAGTGTCATGAACCTTTTCAGCTGCTCTCTATAAATGCGAATAACTGAGATTTATTTTCAGACATGACATCTGTGCACTCTCAAGGCAGAAATAAAAGAAGAAAATGTATTTTATTGTAATTTAGGCTGTTATAAATTTAAAGAATTTTTTGTTGTTATTCTTGCTGGCTATTTGAGAACTAAAGACAAGCAGGCGTTAACTGCAGCTATGCTTTGTTATTATGCAAGTCTTACTGTGTGTGTTTTCTATGCGAACATGCATTTTCCAAATTTATTGTATTCAAACACACACACATAAATATTATAAATATTTCATAAGGGAAGCACAACAAGTTTCGAATTTCGAATTTCGTTGAACTAATTATGCTAGTCAAGCCTTGCATTGCTTATGCAATGGAAGCCAAATGAAAAAAGGCAATCTATTTCTAGTTTTCATTTTCTTTTTTGCTTTAGTTTAAATTTATAACTTGCCACCGCGCGCTCTCGCCCCAGTTGTCTTCCGTTGCCGTTGCTGCGATAACTTAATTTCGTCCGATGTTCGTTGTATGGGCAAAGTAATAAAATACATTTTCAGCACATAAATTACATATTTTGCTTTTTGCACACACCAAACACACACACACACTAGCCACACTCGTTCGTTCACCAGTGTCTTGCTAAAAAATTGAATTCTCTAGAGATAAATTGTAATTCGTTTTAAATTTTATTACGCTTATAAATACAAGAGTTTATAGCCAATCGAGGGTCGCCGAGAGCGAGCAAAGGGTAACAAGAGCGAATGAGCAGCAATAGATGGAGGGAGTGAGTAAAAGGAGGAAATGCAACACTGTTTTTAGGGTGAGTAGCGGGAAGCTTATTGTCACAACAAACATCAACAAGCAATAAGCAATGCAAGTGAGCACACAAACACACACACTCACACTCATACTCAAGCATAGACAACCGCATGCATTTCCGTGTATCGCTTGTATTGTTGAGTGTTAATATCCTTGTGTGTGTATGTGTGTATGCCATTGTATTTTACCATAGCCAATATAAATACCAACAGTCCCATACCAGCAGTCAGTCGATCGGTTACTTGACAGTCGTCCTTGTTGCCTTTGTTTTGCTTCAATTTATTTAATACAATTCACTTGCCATAAATTACATGTACACACACGCACACTCGTACCTAGAATGCATAAATAAGCGCACGTTTATATGTGTGTATGCCAATACAAGCATGCATATATGCATTATATGCAGTGGTGGTGAGAAAAATAGCACTGCGGCTACTACTTCTTTGCTTTTTCTTGAAATATAGAAGAGCTTGCAATTTTTTTCGAACTTGTTTGCTGTAATATATATTTAATTGTAAAAGACAGAGTTCTCGTTTGAGCCATATATTCGACATAAAGTTCAATAGAATAACGAAAATCATCATATATAGTATATGAGGGATGATGTAATTCCTGAACCGATTTCCCTAATTTCCACCACCAACATACATTATATATATATATGCTATGTGCTTACTTAATTTGGCTAAGATATATCACATATTAACCGATTTATAAGCGTTTAAGCCCATCGTATTTTTGAAAATCCTATAATTAGGTATATGGGAGCTAGGGGAAGATATGACCCGATTTCACTGATTTTTGACACGGAGACATATTATTAGAAGAAAATTATTTCCTCTGAATTAAATCAAGATATCTGAGAGATGAACCGACATTTTCGGTGAAAAATTACCATAAGACACGAAGTTCTTCATATTCGATAATCGAGGCATTGAAAAGTTATAGTCCGATTTTTTTTCACAAGTGAAGCCACGGATCATATACAATATTTGTGTAAACTTTTATTTCGCTATCTTCATTGGTTCCCTATGTATATATTATAAAGTGAAGGAATAAGATGCAATTCAAAATTGAGTTATATGGGAATTAGTCGTGGTTGTGAACCGATTCGCCCATTTTTTATCCGTGTTATCAGGGTGTCAAGAAAGTATTATATACCGAATTTCATTGAAATCTGTCGAATAGTTCCTGAGATATGATTGTTGATCCATATTTGGGCGATGCCACGCCCATTTTTCAATTTATAAAAAAATCTCAGTGCAGCTTCTTTCTGCTATTTCTGCTACAAAATTTAGTGTTTCTGTCGTTTTTCTTTAGTGAGTTAACCCACTTTTAGTAATTTTCGACCTAACCTTTGTATGGGAGATGGGCGTGATTATTATCCGATTTCAACTCTGTTCATGGTGTGTGGTGGGGTACGTAAAGGAACCGACTGCAGAAAGTTTGGTTTATATAGCTTTATTGGTTTGCGAGATATATACAAAAAACCTATTTAGGTTTCCTCAGTAAAACTACATCCAAATATGCTCCTTCTTAGTGCGATCCTTGTGCCAAAATTTTTTTTGGTCCGATTTCGCCCATTCACCAACTGTCTCATGGTGCCAAGGAATATGTATACCAAGTGTCATTTAGATATCTCAATTTTTACTCAAGTTATCGCTTGCACAGACGAACGGACAGACGGACGGATGGACAGACATCCAGATTTCAAATCTAATCGTCACTCTGATCAGTTTGGTATATATTACCCTATATCTAACTCGTTTAGATTTAGGTGTTAAAAACAACTGTTATGTGAACAAAACTATAATACTCCCTTTAGCAGCTTTGTTGCGAGAGTATAATAATTAAAAGGTTAGGTTAGGTTAGGTTTTTCTGGTTGGCCAAAGCCACACATGGACCAGTTTTGGTCCTTTGAGGAGTAGTCATCCATTAGGATGCCTGCGCTTGTCGCGAAGGTTCTGAAGGTTTTACTAAAGGTACCTCCTCCAGATTCTCGTACAGAGTTCTCACAAGAGATGCGCCATTATTTCCCCTATACCATGCTCTTGACATTTCCAGCAATCATCATGATCCGTCAGCCACATCTTACAGGCTGTCACCATGTGCTGCCACCAGTCAGTGACCGGTGAGAATTCCAACCATGGTCCGACAGTTCCTTCTATCGAGCCACAGTAGGAATTTTGTTTATTCCTGGACTACCAATTTACACATGGCTTTAGCTGTTTTGTACCCCAGTATATTTTTGCAGCCCGTTATGATCTTCCTTGCCATGCTCCTATCCAAATCGTCGTATAGACAATGCATGGGTTTGCCAATGTTGGTTTGGGTGTTTCCGTATGACAGTTGTACACCACTTTTGGCAATCCCATCTACAATCTCATTGCACTCAATGCGTTTGTGACATGGTACCCAGTATAAATGAAGTCCACTTGTTCCTGGCAACTCCGTTTACTGCCACCCTGAGACTCAATACACTTTTGACAGCGATGTGATACGAGGTTATTGCCTTGATCGCTGCTTGACTGTATACGTAGATATTAACTACAGAGTAGCCTGCTGTTACACTTGATTCGCGCTCTGCGGTTTTCCCAATAACAAATACCTCCGCTTGAAATATACTGCAGTAATTCGATAGTTTTGCTGCTTTACACTTAACTCCGAATAGTATATCCCCGCGCCTGCCCCGTCTTCCATTTTCAAGCCATCCGTATAGATATCTAGTGTGTTGCGTGTAGATGTCGTACCCTTACCGCAACCATATTCTTCTATGTTCCCATTTGAAGATTGATCAAGTAGTCGGTACCAGCCAGACCGCTTTTTTCCACCGAGCTATGCCCAAAGGTCCTGAATGTAAATTCTCTTCCCGCCGTCGTCCCTCTGATTTTGCCTCGCAGTTATCAGCAAAGAGATCTAAAGACGGCAGGTTTAGTATCCATTCAAGAGCCAACGTAGTAGTGATCCTTAGAGCCCCACCCGTTCCATTGGCTTCAGATAGGTTGATTTCCGTAGGCCGTCGATCCTCTGTGTAGCACCAGTGTATAAGAGAGGGAGAAAGACCCTAGGTAGTCCCAAGCATCTACCTCTAGGTATTTAGTGCGACCCTTCGGCGAGAGTTCCGTTTCATTTAACAAGGGAAAACTGCCAGAATCTTATAGTTTCTGGTTCAAATCGCTTAGCCAACGTCATTACAAGACTGTGGAGTCTATATAATCGGAACGAATCTTTATTTTTTCCGTTTGACGACTGTCAAGCACTACAACAACAACAATCGTTTTTTTACAAACAATATGCTACAAATTATTCTAATGAAAGGAAAATATATATTTCAATTTAAAAAGTGCGTGGAGTCCCTACGCGCGGAATAAGTTATACTTCTTAGTAATATTCCAAGAAAGGCATATCATGTTGTATGAAAGAAAACTAGCGAGAGGAAAAGGATAAAAATATGGAGTGACCAACACTTTATTAAAATCACATTTTATAAATTTATTATGCACATTTTATAAAGCAAAGTCCAAATCAATTATCATTTCTGGGTTCTGACGGATTGATATCTATAATATTTATAATTCGATTATGCTAACTAAAATACGATATGAAATGTCTTACATCTATTTTATCTATATTTCTCGCGAATACCGCATCAATAGTCGTACCTACTTTTGTCGTAGGATCCTTTCTTCCATTGATCATTTCTAATGAAAATTTCTCTCTGAGGAAAGCCAGTAATGGTTCAGCTTCTGGCAATGAGAAATTTACATTGAAATCTCCCGCAAGGAGTACCAACATCATTTCTAATATGTCACAAGACAAAATTAAAAATAAAGTTCATAAACCTCACGCTGTCAGATAAAACGATATACCTCCTCATCGCGGGTGCTAATACTTTCGATTTGCAAAGATAGTAAATGAAGACTGGCTACAGAAATAATCCTGTGAAGTATAGTCTTAACTTTTCAACGGCCAACACAGAGTATTTCTACCAAAAGTCACACAAAATAGTTGAGAATTCGCAGAAATGAAACAGAAACGAAAGAAAAATAATGCGCAAGCATACAAACATACATATGTGTAAACATGTGAATATGTCACCAACCAAAAATTTAAACATGGTTCTACAAAAACAAGAATTGCTCAAATAGCATAAGCATGGCAAGTGCTTTAAGTTCTTTACTTTACTCTCATTCACTCTCTCTCTCTCTCTCTCTCGCGTTAATTGTTCAACGCTATACGTTTAGCGTTGAACAATTATCGCAACCTTTTCCGAAGTCGTATATGAAGTATAACTTCAAAAGTAAAAGTGAAAAAAGTAAAATATTTTTAACTTTCCGTTATATCAAACACTTACTCTAACGTTGGAGTGCCATTATTTTCCCCGCCACTATAGAAATACATTCACCGTCACTTGCTCGCCCGGCGTGTGAGCAACGGCATAGCGGCACTTATCGCATCCTCAATGTGAATGCGTTCGCACATAAGTAAGTAGGGGACTGCTGATGCTGCTGCTGTCGGTGGTGCTGCAACCAGGGCGCACACACATTCGCATTGTGACGCATCATTCTGTGCCACTCCAAGCGTGTCATTTGTAACAAATTCGCAGCAAAGCAAATAAATTGGCATAAAAAAGCCATAAAAAGCTACGCAAACGCAATACACGAACGTCACATATAAAGGGTGATTTTTTAAGAGCTTGATAACTTTTTTTAAAAAAATAAAATTATAAAAGCATAAAATTTGCAAAATCTCATCGGTTCTTTATTTGAAACGTTAGATTGGTTCATGACATTTACTTTTTGAAGATAATTTCATTTAAATGTTGACCGCGGCTGCGTCTTAGGTGGTCCATTCGGAAAGTCCAATTTTGGGCAACTTTTTCGAGCATTTCGGCCGGAATAGCCCGAATTTCTTCGGAAATGTTGTCTTCCAAAGCTGGAATAGTTGCTGGCTTATTTCTGTAGACTTTAGACTTGACGTAGCCCCACAAAAAATAGTCTAAAGGCGTTAAATCGCATGATCTTGGTGGCCAACTTACGGGTCCATTTCTTGAGATGAATTGTTCTCCGAAGTTTTCCCTCAAAATGGCCATAGAATCGCGAGCTGTGTGGCATGTAGCGCCATCTTGTTGAAACCACATGTCAACCAAGTTCAGTTCTTCCATTTTTGGCAACAAAAAGTTTGTTAGCATCGAACGATAGCGATCGCCATTCACCGTAACGTTGCGTCCAACAGCATCTTTGAAAAAATACGGTCCAATGATTCCACCAGCGTACAAACCACACCAAACAGTGCATTTTTCGGGATGCATGGGCAGTTCTTGAACGGCTTCTGGTTGCTCTTCACCCCAAATGCGGCAATTTTGCTTATTTACGTAGCCATTCAACCAGAAAAAAGCGGATTTTCTGCCAACTTTTCTAGGGCCCATTCACTGAAAATTCGACGTTGTGGCAGATCGTTCGGCTTCAGTTCTTGCACGAGCTGTATTTTATACGGTTTTACACCAAGATCTTTGCGTAAAATCTTCCATGTGGTCGAATAACACAAACCCAATTGCTGCGATGGGGGATGGGGTCATATGTAGAAGTTCACGCAAGTGAGGAAAGTTTCTGATTGCCATTCACTTGGGAGTGGCCAGGAACGATTCTTTTGCATATGACTCAAGCAGCTCACGACTTCCGGTTTTAGACCAAGTATCCCCTGGGTAGCTAACAGACATCCGTTTGGAGGCGAGCTAAAGTGAGAAGGCGAAGCCCGCTTGTGCGGTTGTGCGTAGGGCTTGGGACCCACCACATAAAAACGAATAACCAGTGAATAAGAAACACAGGCCTCGGATGAGAAACCCCCCTTTTGATGACGACCACGGCAAACGTATAAAGGACTATGATTTGAGGGCATGCACCTGGAATGTCCGGACTCTTAATTGGGAAGGTGCCTCTGCCCAGCTGGTTGATGTCCTCATACAACTAAAGGCTGACATCACCGCCGTCCAAGAAGTGCGATGGACGGGACAAGGACGGAAGAAGGTGGGTCCTTGTGACATCTACTACAGCGGCCATATAAAGGAGCGCAAATTCGGTGTTGGATTTGTGGTGGGAGAGAGACTACGTCGCCGAGTCCTGGCATTCACCCCGGTGGATGAACGTCTTGCCACAATCCGCATCAAAGCGAGGTTCTTCAACATATCGCTGATTTGCGCCCACGCCCCAACGGAAGAGAAGGACGATGCGACCAAAGATGCTTTCTATGAGCGCCTAGAACGCATCTATGAGCGCTGCCCCCGCCACGATGTCAAAATCGTGCTTGGCGATTTTAACGCCAGGGTGGGTAAAGAAGGTGTCTTTGGCACAACAGTCGGAAAATTCAGCCTCCATGACGAAACATCGCCAAACGGCCTGAGGCTGATCGACTTCGCTGGGGCCCGAAATATGGTTGTCTGTAGTACCAGATTCCAGCATAAAAAAATTCATCAAGCAACGTGGCTGTCCCCTGATCGAAACACGCGCAATCAAATCGATCACGTTGTGATAGACGGAAGACATGTCTCCAGTGTTTTAGACGTGCGTACGCTCCGAGGACCAAACATTGACTCGGACCATTATCTAGTAGCAGCAAAGATACGCACTCGCCTCTGTGCAGCAAAGAACGCCCGTCAACAAACACAAGGAAGGTTCGACGTCGAAAAGCTGCAATCACAACCGACAGCCGAACGATTTTCTACTCGACTTGCACTCCTGCTCTCGGAGAGCACTCATCAGCATCTCGATATAAGGGAGCTGTGGAACGGCATCTCAAACTCATTGCATACCGCTGCAGCCGAAACAATTGGTCTCCGGCAACGCCAAAAAACCAGTTGGTACGATGAGAATTGTCGTTCCGCAGTGGAGAGAAAACAGACTGCCTACCTCGCAACGTTGCGATCGACCACAACACGTTCGGGGTGGGATAGATATCGAGAACTGAAGAGGGAAGCGAGACGCATTTGCAGACGTAAAAAGAAAGAGGCCGAAATGCGTGAGTATGAAAAGCTTGAAAAGCTGGCCGACATGGGTAATGCTCGAAAATTTTATGAAAAGATGAGGCGATTAACAGAAGGTTTCAAGACCGGAGCATTATCATGTAGGGATCGAGAAGGTAATCTGGTAACGGATGTCCAGAGCACACTGGGATTATGGAGGGAACACTTCTCCGACCTGCTCAATGGCAGTGAAAGTACAACACCAGGAGATGGCGAACCCGATTCCCCAATCGATGACGATGGAATAGATGTTCCATTACCCGACCATGAAGAAATTCGAATAGCAATTACCCGCTTGAAGAACAACAAAGCGGCGGGGGCCGATGGATTACCGGCCGAGCTATTCAAATACGGCGGCGAAGAACTGATAAGGTGCATGCATCAGCTTCTTTGTAGAATATGGTCGGAAGAAAGCATGCCTGACGATTGGAATCTTAGTGTGCTCTGCCCAATCCACAAGAAGGGAGACCCCACAATCTGCGCCAACTACCGTGGTATAAGTCTCCTCAATATCGCATATAAGGTTTTGTCGAGCGTATTGTGTGAAAGACTAAAGCCCACCGTCAACGAACTGATTGGACCTTATCAGTGTGGCTTTAGACCTGGAAAATCTACAATGGACCAGATATTCACCATGCGCCAAATCTTGGAAAAGACCCGAGAGAGAAGAATCGATACCCACCATCTTTTTATCGATTTTAAAGCTGCCTTCGATAGCACGAAAAGGAGCTGCCTTTATGCCGCGATGTCTGAAAAATCCCTGCAAAATTAATACGGCTATGTAAGCTGACGTTGAGCAACACCAAAAGCTCCGTCAGGATCGGGAAGGACCTCTCCGAGCCGTTCGATACCAAACGAGGCTTCAGACAGGGTGACTCACTATCGTGCGACTTCTTCAATCTATTGCTGGAAAAAATAATACGAGCTGCAGAACTGAATAGAGAAGGTACAATCTTCTACAAGAGTGTACAGCTCCTGGCGTATGCCGATGATATTGATATCATCGGAAGCAACAACCGCGCCGTTTGTTCTGCGTTTTCCAGACTAGATAAAGAAGCGAAGCGTATGGGTCTGGTGGTGAATGAGGACAAGACGAAATATCTCCTGTCATCAAACAAACAGTCAGCGCACTCGCGTCTTGGCTCCCACGTCACTGTTGACAGTCATAACTTTGAAGTTGTAGATAATTTCGTTTATCTGGGAACCAGCATTAACAACACCAACAATGTCAGCCTTGAAATCCAACGCAGAATCACTCTTGCCAACAGGTGCTACTTTGGACTGAGTAGGCAATTGAAAAGTAAAGTCCTCTCTCGACGAACCAAAATCAAACTCTATAAGTCGCTCATTATTCCCGTCCTGATGTATGGCGCTGAAGCGTGGACGATGACAACATCCGATGAGACGACTCTTGGGGTTTTCGAGAGAAAGGTTTTGCGCAAGATTTATGGTCCTCAAAACATTGACAACGGCGAATACCGCAGACGATGGAACGATGAGCTGTACGATTTATACGACGACATTGACATAGTTCAGCGAATAAAAAGACAGCGGCTACGCTGGCTAGGTCATGTTGTACGGATGGAAGAAAACACTCCAGCTCTGAAAGTATTCGATGCAGTACCCGCTGGAGGAAGCCGCGGAAGAGGACGACCTCCACTCCGGTGGAAAGACCAAGTGCAAAGTGACCTGGCTTCACTTGGTGTTTCCAGTTGGCGCCAAAAAGCAAAAAGGAGGAATGAGTGGCGCGCTCTGGTGGATTCGGCTATAATCGCTTAAAGCGGTTCCTACGCCAAATATATATATATATATATATATATATATATATATATATATATATATATATAATTGCTGCGAACGGCGACGAATCGACATTTCACGGTCTTCAGCCACACTCTCAGAAACAGACGCAATATTCTCTTCTGTACGCACTGTACGCATTCGTGTGGTTGGTTTAATGTCCAATAAAGTAAACTGAGTGCGAAACTTGGTCGCAATCGCATTAATTGTTTGCTCACTTGGTCGATTATGTAGACCATAAATCGGACGTAAAGCGCGAAACACATTTCGAACCGAACACTGATTTTGGTAATAAAATTCAATGATTTGCAAGCATTGCTCGTTAGTAAGTCTATTCATGATGAAATGTCAAAGCATACTGAGCATCTTTCTCTTTGACACCATGTCTGAAATCCCACGTGATCTGTCAAATACTAATGCATGAAAATCCTAACCTCAAAAAAATCACCCGTTATGTAGATATGTATGTATGTACAGCCGTGTGCAGGGTCGCATATATTGGCATCGGCAACGTCTCGGTCTCGCGGCCGCATGGATGCTACGCTTTCTAATGTGTAATTCAGTACTGTAAATAATGTGCATCAATTTTCAGCTCAATATGCTACGAGCAAGGAATAACAAATGCCGAGAATGAGGTGACTGCAATGTGACCCTGTGTGCCTGTGTGTGTGTGATGCAATGTCATTCATAGGAATTTGAAATCTTTTATTGTTTTTCAAGCGCACACACTTACACAACTAACGGCAGATAACTGTACATTCACATACAGAGATAAATAAATATCTCCGCTCCGTTATTTGTTCTTCTCTCTCGGTATTGGAACTTGCAGTGCCATTTTTTTTGCTCACCATGCGCATAGCAAACAAATAAATAAAAGCAGTGGCAACAGAAAAAACACCAAAAATCAAACAATACTCAAACAATACGCTTGACAAGTCACTAGTAGCGGTGGCATCCACTGCCGTTTAGGTTTTGACGACGACGACGACGACGAGCAGTCGTAACGAGCAGTTTCCTCAATGATACTTCGTCGTGGATGCTTAGATAGCAAATATCGTATGTTACTGTTGTTGTTGTTGTGTGTTGGGTTTTAGTTTTTTCTGTGCTGTGTATCACCGCACTTTTCCGTTTCCGTTTGTTTTGACATTTTATTTGTATTGGTTTTCTGGTTGTTTATTGTGTACTCATGCAGTTGCGCGCGGTCTACACGATATTCGCAACAAATGGCTTAGCAGTTGCTTCGGCATATATTTGTCACCGTTATTGATAAGTACATATTGAGAATCTACAAATACAAATGTATATGCTTGTATGTGTATCTGTTTGCAAATGTTGGTTGTTTTGTTTCGAAAACAGCTTCAAAAGATTTGTTTTATCCTTGATATTGATACGAAATATTTGGTTATAATTTTATTCTTAGTTAAATAATTGAAAAAGTAAGAAGCCTAGTCTTTTAAGCGAACTGCACATCAATTACTCGCTCAATCATAAGCTTAAGAAATTTTGATATATTTTGACGTGTCTGCAATCATTTCTAAGACAGCTCCTTTTTGTGGCTTTAAAATCGACAAAGAGGTGGTGTGTGTCGATCCTCTTTTCACGGGTCTTCTCCAAGATTTGGCGCATAGTGAATATCTGATCAGTTGTGGATTTTCCAGGTCTATAGTCAACTGATAAGGTCCAATCAGTTTGCTAACGGTGGGCTTTAGGCTTTCATATAGTACGTTGATGAGGCTTAACCCACGGTAGTTGGCGCAGATTGTGGCATCCCCTTTTTAAGAATTGGATAGAGCACACTGAGATTCCAATCGCCAGGTATGCTTTCTTCCGACCATATTCTACAAAGAAGCATGCACATTATCAGTTTTTCGCCGCGGTATTTGAATAGTTCGGCCGGTATTCTATCGGCCCCGCCGCTTTGTTGATCTTCACGCGGTTAATTGCTATTGGAATTCCTTCATGGTCGGATAATGGAACATCTGTTTCATCGTCGTCGAGTGGGGAATCGGGTTCGCCATCTCTTGGTGTTGTACTTTCACTGCCATTCAGCAGGTTGGAGAAGTTTTCCCTCCATAATCACAGTATGCCCTGGACATCGGTTCCCAGATAACCACCTTGGTCTCTACATGAGAATGCTCCGGTCTTAAAATTGGTCTTATTACCTCTGTCTCAAGCTCTTCATACTCACCATGCGCATAATTGTATCGTTATTTCAAAAACTCAAATATTAGAGATATTTGTCAATATGTCATGTCATAATTTCGTCATTATTTTAGGAAGGTGACATTTGCGCATACTTTTCTCAATAATTTTAATGATTTCGGTATAATTCCGTATTGTTTAGTACCTCTTCCCATAATTGCCGTTTGTTAAAGTTTCTTCATTATATCTGGTTTTATTATGTTAAAATATTTGACAGTATTTTACGAGCAGTCTCTACACGATATCTGCCTTAACTTATCAACTGCCATATAAGTCATATCAAAATTTTGTATGTGGGTACTTTATAACATAATTTAAGCATTCGCAAAATGACGCCAGCCAAGTATGTTCCTTGCATTGAAGCGCTTAAATGCATGAAAAATGCAAGAAATTGCTGAAGAAGATTATATTGAGACGGTAATAAAAAAAATAATTTTACAAATTCGCAATTAATTCGGAAATGCTAAGGTACTGTGTATGAACTTCCATAAAGTTATCTTAGCGTCGTAATGAAATGGGCTGCGGAATGTGGCCTTTCCGAAAATCCAAGCAAAACTGAAATGGTGCTGTTCACAAGACGGTACAACATACGGGAGGTGGTTGCCATTGATGGGTAGAACTTGTCTCCGTCTAGCGGATAGAGTCAAATACCTAGGGCTCATCCTGGATAGAAAGTTCTCATGGAAACCTAATATAGACGAGAGAGTTAGGAAGGCCTCAGTTGCATTATATTGCTGCAGAGGAGCCATCGGAAAAATATGGGGTCTCTAACCTAAGGTGGTTCTCTGGCTATATAAAACTATAGTCAAGCCGATTATGTTCCATGGGATACTCATGTGGTGGAAGTCTCTTGAATAGGCTTCAGAAGCTAAAAGACCAGTAAATGTTCAACGAGCGGCTCTCGTAAGTATGAGTGGCGCGCTCCGAACGATACCAACCTTGACACTTAACGCCTTACTGCAAATAGCACCCGTTGCCATAGCTGGACGGTGTTTAGCCGCGAGAGCTGCTGTTAGACTTAGGGAATCCGAGTCTACAGACGAGTGCGTGCCCTCAAGTATCCTCGCACCCTTTGGCTTCATCCCGAGGTTATTGGATCATCTCCATGCCGCCGAGCATAGTCCTGGCAACAACTTCTCTGCTCTTATTCCCTCAAGGGACGTTTGGGCAGGAAGGAGTTGTTGGAGGAGAGGCGCGGTGAGCTTTTTCACGGATGGGTCGAAATTGGCGGTAAAGGTTTGCGGGAAGCTTCGCATCAACCTTAGTTTCAGGCTTCCCGCTTATTGCAGCGTTTTTCAAGAGGAAGTGGCTGCTATTAAGGCAGCGACAGATGTATTGCTTCGAAGCGCAACAACCTTTAAGGAGGTGACGATTCACTCGGATAGTAGAGCGGCGACACTAGCCTTGAGTTCATTGACCATGCGCTCAGGGTAGGCAAAGGAATGTCCATCCTCACTGTCGGTGGCAATGTTATACTTTTCAATTAGATTAGTCTGGTTTCCTGGCCACTGCGGAATCGCGGGGAATTGCAAGGCTGATGAGTTGGCAAGGTCAGGAACGACGGACTCACTATTAGAAGCATGGAAGCATGTAGGAGCACCGTTGTCCTATTGTGGTTTGGGCCTCGGCTGAGCTGGGAAGGCGGTGGTCAGTTACCAACACATGCGTGGTGGCAATATCCTTCTGGCCTAAGGTTAACTGCGTTAGGTAAACCTTACCTCTGCTTAGTCGGAGGGGTTCTTACTGGCCATTGCCCCATCGGGATCCACGCTGTAAGGTTAAAAATCTTACCGGACGCTAGCTGTAGAAGCTGCATGGAGGAGGATGAGGTGGAATCGTCTCATCACTTTCTTCTGGAATGTCCCGCCTTTGCAAGATCAAGAAAGAGACTTCATGGATCTCACTTTTTAGAGCAGGCTCGCGAAATAGCGAATATAGAAGTTAAAAATCTTTGCACATTTGTAGTATTGTTAATCTAGGGGGATCTGGGCTTCACAAATGACTATATTTTAAAGTCTACATGTGTTTCCCTTTGGGAAAACAGCCTTACAGCCTAATCTTTATTAAAACACAACATCCACCATTAACTTTAATAGACCTTTCACTTAACTTAGTTGAAAAATAATGAAAGCTCTTACGAGTTACTGCGTTACTAATACTAAATTGAAAAACTAACTTAATCGAGCGAACATTTGCCTTTGAATTGCATTACTTATTATTCCAGAAATTAATAATACCGTAAGGTTGTTATTACACAAGTACTTTTTTATGAATGCGGAAACTCATTTCTTTTGATAATTCCATTTTTTGTTATCACACATCAAGGCATAGTCATTGGTTTATTAGAGAAAATGTCACATTTACAATTTTTATTTCAGGATTTCCTTATGTAGGTGTGTTTTTAGGATTCTAACCTACAAATCTCATTTTTATGCCCGTTAAATTTTATGTCCAATCATAAAAGCAATTCAAGCATTAAAGGGTACATAAATGTGACAAATAAAACAAACTGGGTCTTTTGCACTCAGATGTGCATATATAGTGGAATATATATATACTTATGTAATCATGCAGTCATATGTATTTATAAATTTAATGTAAGAAGTGACCCCGTGAGAATCTTGTGGGTTGAAATTGAGTGTCTTGAGGTAGATTTTATTAAAACTGGGCGATTACCTTGGCTTGAAGAGATCTGAAATTTTTATTATTATATATTACTGTTATCTATTTTAGTTAGAAAAAATATTTTTTCGAGTATTATTTCATAAAAATTAATTAGAGTCTCGTATTTGATATATTTCTAGGCCAAGAACGACCTTGATAGATATTCGATGAACTTCGGTGCGCAAGCTACTCGAAATCGGTGAAATGCGAAAACGTCGATTTTATTGAAATTCACGGAAAGTATTTCGAAAATAATAAGTAACAAAAATTTGTTTCGAGCAGTATTCAGCAAATTTCAGAAACGTTCAAAACCTATACAGCCTTTGTAAAGACTTGTGGGTAAAAATATGGACCCAAACCTGTGACTCCAAATACCAGAATCCTCACTATACCAAGACGTAAGTACCATCTTATTTCTATTATATATACAACCTCTATTACTTAGCTATAAGTTAATGCAAATATTGCTTCGAATTCCTACTGGGTTCCACGCTACGTTGCCGTTGAAACCACGCGTGTAAATGAAACCATAAAACAGATGTTGCCACTAACCACCTCCGCAAAATAGCCGTTTCTATACATCAGCTTCAATTTGCAGAACCATATGTGGTACCTGCTTGCCTCTAGTTATACTCACATAATTGTTGGTATACAGGGTGGGTTAGTGGAACTTGAGATTTTTTTAAATCTTATAAATTTTTGGACCGGTATTAATTGGTCTGATAAAAAGTCCGAATATCTGACCCTTTCCAATACCCGGATCTCGTTAGGATTTAGTAAGGTTTGGTAACGGACCCTAAGTAATACATAGTTCGTCCCGGATTTAATTATTTGGAAGGAAGACGGGGAAGGGTCTCGTCTCCTCTTTAAAAGCTTAATATCAAGAAAATCAGTCCGTAAGAGATGCAGAGAGTCTCCGTCCCCTCCTTAATATTTGGGAACTCGTCGATTTTTCAGCTATATTTCCTTCATTTCTCCAAATCCATTCATTGTCTTCTATTCACCAAGCATTAGAGAGTAGCGAAACGAACAAACAAGTACTGTGCATACTTTCCACTTTCTATACTTTAGCGAACCGGGAACAAGCGAATCGAAGACGACTACTGTTACTTTTGAATATCGTTCGCCGAACATTTTGCGTGAGTTCTCCAACCTCACAGAATGTTTTACCGAACCCCAGATCAGGAAATTTCTGTGAATAAACCACACACCCTGTATTTGTGAGCATTTTCTCCGGCTCATTTAAAAATCTGGCATCTGCCATTCTAGAAGCTTTCGAATGTCTTTCGAGCGGCTCATTTCATTTGCTGCAACACTGATACCTGCCATAAACATTATGAGTCGGAATGAACGAACGCAACAGTCAACATCACATTGTGTGAAACTCCCTACCCCAATTCGAAAACCAAGCCATGGTACAGATGTAACCACAAACCTGGCAGTTTGACGCTTACGGTACATATGTTGACGCGCTCGAAGTCAACTACACACATGTGGGCCTAACAAAGTGAAATTGCAGGTTTGTCGGTGGTGTGGGTGAGGCATTAAAGGCATAAAAGGTTTCGAAAAGGGTGCAACGGGTGCGGCCCATTAAATGTTACGACCATGTACGAGCGAACTGTGTCGAGCCTGTTGCAGATGACTACGCTGCCAATGGCGCATTGGGGATGCCACATACCGACACAAATTCTTCGTGAATCATTTAACCCGAAAGCAATTTTAACAAAACGAAATTATTAAAATTGTGCAATGGGGGCAGGCAACAAAGCGCCTTCACTGAGTGGAGAGCGTATGCATATGACATAAGTATGTGTTGATATGCTCCCTTCGCATGGCGGCAGTTAATGACTGGCAATGTTGGCTGAGTATGCCATAATATTTCTGAGTAGCACGTGTAGCTACTTCAGGTTGTCTACAATACAGTCTCTTTACATATTTGTTGGCAGAAAACTTTATAATTGTAAGAGGCATTTAATTTTATATGCGAAAAGATGAATACACCTCTTTCTTATATAATAGCATGTTTGTTGCAAAGCTTTCTGCGGTTCTTCTGAATTGTCAACTAAACCTTGAGCGAAATGACAGTATGTTGAAGGTGCAAATGGCTTGTGAGAAAGTGAATGCCGGTAAAATTATAAAAGCTTCTGAGAGTCACCGCAGTATTCGGTAATTGAGTGCGTGATGAACTCTCACCAACGACCAACTGTTGATGCCACGAACGATATGAATTTACAATGAATTGTTGTTGTAAATGTAATATGGGAAGCTCTGGAAATTTTTTTTTATAAATTATACGGAATAATGCAATGAACTGATGAGGAAAGAGAGCCAACATCAGTTGATTTAGGCTGTTAACAGCTCTAGTGACACACTATTTCAAGTACTTATTGTTTCAGTCACCTTTTTTCAAGCTCCATGATACAAGGAGTGATAGCTTTCATCGTCGAGAAAGCTTCGAAGTAGTTAGAGAGCTTTATAATAGCTCTTTGGTTGTCAATAAAAGTCAGTGATTATCGATATATTTCTATATATTATATTTTTACCCCTTAATCTATCTCTATCTATATCTATATTCCCAGAAAAAAAGAGAAACTCTAGAGCTAATTTATAGGTCATGTTTAAAACTATTACTTTTATCAATATCAACCTCAATCTCAATCTCAATCTCTATCCCTCTATCTCTATCTCTATCTCTATCTCTATCTCTATCTCTATCTCTATCTCTATCTCTATCTCTATCTCTATCTCTATCTCTATCTCTATCTCTATCTCTATCTCTATCTCTATCTCTATCTCTATCTCTATCTCTATCTCTATCTCTATCTCTATCTCTATCTCTATCTCTATCTCTATCTCTATCTCTATCTCTATCTCTATCTCTATCTCTATCTCTATCTCTATCTCTATCTCTATCTCTATCTCTATCTCTATCTCTATCTCTATCTCTATCTCTATCTCTATCTCTATCTCTATCTCTATCTCTATCTCTATCTCTATCTCTATCTCTATCTCTATCTCTATCTCTATCTCTATCTCTATCTCTATCTCTATCTCTATCTCTATCTCTATCTCTATCTCTATCTCTATCTCTATCTCTATCTCTATCTCTATCTCTATCTCTATCTCTATCTCTATCTCTATCTCTATCTCTATCACTATCTCTATCTCTATCTCTATCTCTATCTCTATCTCTATCTCTATCTCTATCTCTATCTCTATCTCTATCTCTATCTCTATCTCTATCTCTATCTCTATCTCTATCTCTATCTCTATCTCTATCTCTATCTCTATCTCTATCTCTATCTCTATCTCTATCTCTATCTCTATCTCTATCTCTATCTCTATCTCTATCTCTATCTCTAACTCTAACTCTAACTCTAACTCTATCTCCATCTCTATCTCTATCTCTACCTCTATCTTTATCTCTATCTCTACCTCGATTTCTATCTATGTCTATATCTATATCTGGAGATCGTAAAAATATTATATTATTAATCGAGATTCTAACCTTATTGACCGACCTTTCATAGCCAACTCCTGAAGAAAAACTTGTTCTGTCGAGTCCAGTATATATTACTTGGAAAATCTTTACTTTCTTTACCAAATCAACTTTCTACACCAAATCAAGCTCTATGCTTCCGATCCCACTATTTACAATTCTCTCAGCATTTTGTAAATATAACCACACTTTTTTTCTCGTTCCACTGTTTTCATAGAACACACCACCTTTGACGTTAAGTCTTGCAAATTAAAAGCGTACACGTGCATCGACTGAAAATGCGCGAGCGCGCAAGAGAAGTGTGAATGAAAAGATGTTAATTATTGCAGCTTTGTTGCGGAAACGTTCAACATTAAGTCGCAATTTTTTAAATGTTGCACCCGAGAAGTTAATACAGCCCAACAAATTGTTTTTGCCAATCCAGCTAAAAACTTTTAATGAGCGCTTTTTCTTAGCCATTCTTGCTGGCGTAACTGCATATTTTACTGCATTCTCCACGGCAACACTACAGTATGTGTGTGTGTGTGTTGGTGATCACCTGGCTGCAACACCTTTTTCCATTTCCCTTTGTTCACCGCTCTGTACGTCTTTGTTTAATACGTGTTTAACAAATGCATTATACGCCTGCGAATAAAAAACAATTAGAGTGACCCAGGTACAAATTCTCTATTAAGTTTATCAGAACGAAGCGGAAATTAGATGAATTTTATTTTGTTCGGTGACGAGTTTTACTAGGTTTTGATTCTTACCTTGAAGCGCTAAATATTGCCTGAAGGTACTTAAATTTTTATAGTCAAGACACCTAAAACTGTTATGGAGATATCGTCGTAGTTCAGTGCCTTTTCCCATCGTACGATGGGAATTCACACGTTGACGTTGAAATCCGCAAGATCAGACCGGACAGTACTGAATAAACTTTCATCCCAATAAATATACTCATATGGTTTCCCGAGCTCTGTGGCTTGTTTCACAGTCCAAATGAAACAAACAATAATCTGGACGACTGCCACTGGAATGAGGAACTACATATCTTTGCATCATTTGCTCTTGTGATTATCTATTGATGATAACACTGACTCCATCTTCAGTTAAAATCTCGAAAGTGTTGACTTGGACAACATATTAGGTTAGATTAGGTCAGGGGGATCTCCACAACTGCAGAGAGTCTCAATTAGACAGCTTCCACTTCCTTTGTGGTACCCAGATACTCGTAACGAATCGACAAGGCACTCAGGAGGCGGCAAAGTGCTTGAACTCTATAACAACTAAGAACACATTAGAGGATAGCTTTTTTGGGTTCAAGTGAGTCCGATGATCTTTCAAAATGATCTTTTCAATTTATGAAATCCTATATCTCAAAAGAATACCCCATATACGAACCCACTATCCACTGTCCAGGGTATGAGATCAGTAAAGTATTGACAAGCCTTGCTTTTATAGATTTCTGGCTAGTATTGATTCATCGGATTGTATTCGTCAAGGAATTACACATGAAATATACAGTCAGTTACATGGTTTTTATCAGTAGACGGATAAAGATCTCAATCTAACTTAGACAAACCTACACGCAGTTTGGTCTTCTTATATTGCACAGAGTCCTTAGGTACACCATTGTTCCATAACTGACTTCCACTCCAGTCTTAGTCTTAGCCCAGTCTCCACTTACAGTCGACTGTAAGTAATCGAAGCGGACCTATATTTATAACCGATCTAGAGCTGTCGAATCGGCAGCTGAGCCCAAAAACATTTGAGGACTTTTCCAACACATCGCAGTGCATATTTTGAATGTAAGCCTGGACAACTATTTAGAAGCAAGACCTTCTTGCCTCGCCCTTATGTCACGTAACATTTTCGCATTGTTTTATATGACGTAAATATCGTTGCAAGAAACTTGCATAAAACACAACAGCAAAGTGCGGAAACAACGCAAGGAAGCACTTGTAAGGCAAGCTAGGATGTACGATACGTTGAAGCTGCTACTTGGCAGACACTACTTTGTTGCCCACACACTTCGGCCTTAATTACGCAACACAAATAACACTTGCACATCTTGCCACAAGAAAGTTTTGCAAAATACACATTCACGTGTTTAATTACGTCATTAAGAAATGAGGCAAGTTTCCGGTGTGAGCTTAAAAGTGTGTTGGGAAGTGAAGGACCGATGTACTAAATATCGGTAGGCTGTGGATGTGATGGAACTAAAACAAAATAAAACTGTTAATCCAGTTTGTTCTTACTGACAAGTAGTTCCACGTAGGTTTGGTCCCATTCTACAAGTATTTAGGTTTACTTTAAAGTCATCCAGCTTGTGACATTAATTATACTTTATAATATTCGAAAATATGATGGACATTCTCTACAATTTGTCGCCTAATTCATTAGCCTCTTCTAAAGAAATTCGCTCAATAGGTCGGATTAAGTATCATACCATTCCTAGGACCCACATCATCAAAAAATGAGTCCTTCAATATTTCTTCTCAATAATTAGTCCTCTCAGCTTGAATTTCGAATTTTAGTTATGAATTCCACACAGAATTTTGGAACTAACCCGGATCCAAACTTCCTCAGGCCGAATATTTCACTCCGCTAGGGCTAGGATTAGAGATTCGTGAAGATACTATTTTTATAATCTGGTAAGTTTTCGAGAATCAGGTGGATTGTGGTAGTTTACTTGGTTGTACCAAGTCATATATCGATGCACTCCTGTGGTTAAATTTATAAAATATATATACTGATATATGTTCAACCATTGGAATTAAATCGTTGAGAAGTTGTCGGTAATATGGCGGACAAAATCAACACTGACTGGATCTAAAACTGTATTCTAGCAAGACCGCCATGACATAAACAACCATTTCTTGAAGTTGTGCATTTGTATTGATTTTTGGGACCAGTATGAGCCTTTAGAAGTCCAGCATGGAACCCATTTCTGTTGATGTGTGATTCTTATATCTTTTAAGCAATTTTTCTTTGTTCTTCTGTCGAAATATTGTGTAGGATAGTGTAAAGTGGAATTTAAGGAATTTATGAAATCTCGGAAAAAATAGTCGTGGACAATGGCGTCATCCGATGAGTTGGACTTTATGAGTGACAGCGTAAGAATATGGGTGAGAACACCGAAGTTCGCCACAAATTTGGGGAGACGGTGTGAAACTTGGACTTGTCTTTCTTTACTTAAAGCTTTGAAATCTCGACGACTTTTGGAACGAAGAAATACCGTTGCGCCATTGTGGAATGGTTGTAGATCGCTTCAGAAAGCTTATAAATGAATTGCAGAGTTCGTAAGAATCTTCTTAAAAAATTGTTCTCCTTTACGACTACCGACATCCAGATAAATTCAAGATTAATCAGAATCCGAACAAAAGTCATTTCATTTTGCATATTCCTCACCAAAATCTTGTATTTTCAAAGAAGCGCATAAATAGATCTACAACTTTTTGCATAAATATTCCCAACTTCGGCACTCATGGCCAGCTCAACTTTTCCAAGCGACTGCATTTTTCAACCAGCCCGCACACCAAATATGGTACACTTGTAAATACGCCTGTAGATATGTATCTGCAGCGCAAGCTAAGCGGCTACCAATGCACACCTCAGCTATAGCTACGAGTTATTCATTTCGAAAATTTCCTTTCTTGCCAATTTGATCCACGTCGTACTTATTAATTTTCCATTCCACTGCTCACTAATTACAACTACGAAAATTACTCGAGAATTACATTTTCAGTTGACTGTGTAATCTATGTCAAAAACGTTGTAATACGTTCTCACTCACTCACACTAACACTCACTCATTGGCGTACATACTTTAAGGCGCCTAGATTTAGGCTAGGAAATTTTTCGATTATAATTATCCGGTTTGCAGCAAATGACAGCGTTCAAGAATTTCATTATGAAAATTCCTTGCAGCTTTTCGAAGTGGCACATTTAAATGAGACTTCTTCCATTTGAAGTGGCAACAACAATTATTTGAATAGATTCTTTGTTATTTAATTGTTGTCAAATATATTTGGAAGCCTGGGACAAGGAAGTGGCTAATGAGTTTTCTAAAAAAAAGCCGCGAGTATAATATTACTAAAGAGCAGTTAAAGAATTTTTTTGTAAATAATATAGTTTTCAAATGTCTTGAAATGTCTTTAAATAGAACCTTTGCTGAGTCTTATCATTTCGACTAGCAATGCAACCAACCGCCTTTTTCAAAGTTAACCAGGCAGCAATGAAGTGTCAGCCTTTTTCGCTAGCTTCCAAGTCAATCCCTAATTACTGAATATTGAATCCATTCAACGTATATTTGTAACCAAAGCTCATAAGGAGCTCATAAGGCCTTCGCAGAATGTTGATCTCAAATATAGGAGCAAGAGTGATGAGTTTATAAAGTGGTATTTTTTGTCTCGTTTCTCTAGTTCCTACTCAGTGTAATCCAAAATTTGTAGGTCATGATGAATTCTAACTTAGACGACATATGAAATGGTCTACCACTTCAAGGCCAATATTTTTGATATATGACTATATAAGGTTAGGAGAAACTCCAAACAAAGGTACATTTTTTAACATCAAACCCCTGTAAGACGTTTTTTGACTACTCGAATTTCTTTAAAATCGTTTAACGGATTTAGAAGTCCATTTAAGAACTTGAACACAGTTGCTCAATACGACGAACTGATCTTCATATGTTCCCATTCCCTATGTTGGATAAATTATCCTTACCAAAACCAGGTTTTCAGTTCTCAGTAATGCTCTCTTGATTACTCTCGGCCGCGGCACATCGGTAAGAAAAGCTTTTTTCTCTGGGGTGTAATCCTGAACGACCAATTTTATTGTCAGATCCGCTGTATTTTCAACTTCGACGAAGATGGTCAGATGGACAGGACATGAGAAAAGCTTAGCTGGTTCGGCGACTGCCTATTTTGATTGATGAGGGTCTTCATCCAAGAAGCATACTTTATATCTATCCCAGGTAAACTATTTAGTTCTGCTATCCCCGATTTCTCAACGTCTTACCATTGGACCTGGTATCTTAATTTGTTGGCAATATTGGTATTTCGTCCTGGATTCTGAAATTTCCGACAATCTATACAGCTACTTTATTAAAACTAAAACTATGGAACTCAACTTTGATATTCTCCTAAGGACAGTTTCAAGTTACAGTTCCTCTTAAGGATGTTCCGTGGATTCGTAGGAAGAACTCTTGTTGACTTCGCCTACATTCTCTGACATGATTTTGATCAGTGTGAAGGATAGTAGTCTACGGACCTTGTCTACCTTCCCAAAAGCTATAACAGCCCTGAATTAGACTCTGTCATTAAAACCATCGATCGTTGATCGTTCTTTTCATGAGAGAAATTCCTTTTTTCTCATATTTCTAAATGAAGCATCTTTTCATCTCCCTTCTTGTCGTACGGAAAATTTTCTCCATATTTTCTAGCGTCAGTCTGCAAAAGTGTGCTCCTTTCCGCCATGCTCTTGTGTACAAGCGGTAAGTGTCATAGTCTCATTAAACGTATAATTTTGCTATGTGTGAAAACAGCAAAAAAAAAGGAATGGTTAAGAAAAATTGATGAAAGTATAAGAACTACTTTTTAATGACTTCAGCTCATCAATTATGCTGTCATCAAGTTTTATGTAAATTTCCAGTCATAGGCAGACGGTAGAAAATTTTATAAGAGGGGTACTCAAAAGTTCTTTTAAAGTAATTTATAATTTTAAACTATTTTCTTAAAGAGCTTGGTACCACAAAGTGAACTTTATATTATAACATAATAAATTGCAGTCTTCCACTTCATCAAATATATCGGCGTATAACCCTCTTGTCCCCTCCTACAAATTGAAGCGCAACACCTTTGTGTCTCCCTCCAATGCGCTCGCTGTCGAGTCTTGTCAATGTTAAAGTCAAACGTCTCGCGAGTGTGAAACAAATTGAGCTCAATAATATCCATTTTAATTAAAGTCAATTGGTAATTATAGAAAAAGACGAAAACCTTTCGTTTGATAGTTTGCTTTGCCTTTATCGAAAAGTATATTTACTCAGCGTGTAATTACGAAAAAGTTGTCGTTAAGTTTTTACAGTAATATGATGGCACAAAGAGAGTGTTTGAGGAACCAGCAGCGACAGAGCTCTAATTTGTATAAATATAGAAAATGCCCACAAATTGCACCTTTTTTGGAGCTACAGAGGTGGATATTCATGGATGAGTTCATTTGCAAGAGACCGGTTTTTAAGTTGAGTGGAGTCTAAATGCAACAAACATATACAATTTTGTACTTCAGACATTTGGATGCAGATTCCATCTATCTAGAGATGAATCTACAGATAGATAGACAGATTGCATGTATAGTCTACGGTTTCAAACAGAACACTACACTTCTATACATTAGACTCAGTTGCTTAAAACTATCTGAAGAAATATAATTATCGATAGATTTACTGAAGTAATAACGATTAGTTAGAGAACTCGGTCCAAGGACGTCTAGACTGCCCTAAATAAGAACATATTTGGGAAAGAACTTTTTGTAATTGTTAAGTTAGGATCGGTTAGGTTGGTCTGGTAGGCCTGCAGGCCACGTATAGACCAGTTATGGTTCTTAGCGATACCAGATCATGCCTTCATGTTCTCCTGAATAGTAGTTATCGTTTAGGATTGTAATTATTAAGTATCAAACTTCTTGTCTAGATGACTGACAGAGAATGCAAAAACAATCAATAGCACTGTGGAGCATCTTTAATATCAAGATTAATGTAAAAATAAGCTAAACTAATTTTGTTATTTTAACTTCTGTTTCGGCGCAAAATCAAAAACCTACTGAATTTCTCAAAACAGTATTGGACACAGGCGAAGACTAAAAGCGTTTCCATATTACGAAAAAGTTACCACACTCTTTTTACTACACTTGAGGTCTGTCATTTTTATGTTCTTTCTTGTTCGGATTAATCCATCATCTCTTTTAGCAATTTCTGTAACAGACTGTGAAATTTAAATATATTTTGGTATGTCTCTTGCAAGCTTTTTGTATTGTTTTTTCCTATTTCATAAGGTTTTCTTCTCAAACACTTTCTTTATAGAACTAATGGCTACAGGGTTCTATATTTATTACCTGCTGGTTCTTTCCATATATCCAGCACGCAAATTTCGTTGAGCTCCCTCTCGAATTCACAGGTTTTCTTTTAATTCCAGAAAGGCTTTTATTTTCCAAAACAGGTGGTTTTCATCATTTAATCTTAACACTTTCCCTATTTAGTTTGATATTGTTCCAGTTCCCTTTATTTTTCGCGGAACTTATAGAGTCTAGCTGATATATATTTCAATTATCTGTCAAGAAGGTTTCGAGATCGCACCACTTGAGAACAGAAATTGTGAGTTAGTCCTAATCCAAATTTTTCAATTTTTCAATAATTTTACGATTCAGCATAAGCCTTTAGTAAATTCCAAACAATGTTAGGTTAGGTCGAGGGGTAGATCTCCGCATCTATCAGAGAATCTCACTTAGACAACATCGACTGCCCTTTGTGACAACCAATTGATCCTGACGGATCGCCAAGACGCTTATGAATCAACAAAGCGCTTAGACTCTGTTATAAAGAGTTTAAGTCGACGAATGTCGACTCCAGTCACTTCGCTGGATTGACCGAAGATGTGCCTACCGAGGAGGTTCAACCTTAAGATGAAGGAGGAAGTGCTTGGATGATTCCTCTTCGCCTTCCTCTAAGCTGTTGCATTTAGCGTCTGACTTGATTCCTAAACTCACCACATGTCTGTCTCTTGGACAGTGACCAGTAAGCACACTAATGATTGCGGTGAGTAAAACTTTCAGCTGGAAGAACAGTTGTCGTACTTCCGCAAGTTAGAAGGACTTCGAAATAAAACTTTGGATTTAAATAAGCGGAACCCTTTATTCATTCAAAGATCATATTAAAGCTTTCTTCTTCTTAGTCCCACAAAAAATCTGATGCGTTCATTAATTTAAAGATAACAAAATGCTTTTCATATTTAAAGCAAATTATTATTATATAATTAGAATATTACATCATACTACATTTGGGACAGCATTTCAAATCCTTTAAATCGAACAAGTTTTGCTCATTTTAGCATTTCCTATCCAGTTCCATATACATAAATATACCCCGTATGTATTTATATGAGTGCGCCTCATCGCTCATTTGTGCCCCGAAGGAAGCTTCACACAATTGAGGTTTTATTTTGATGTGGTCAGCGCTTTAACCGGTTGGTTGAGCTCTTATTGTTTTTGTTGTTTCTGTTCTCGTTTTTTTTTTTTGTTTGGTAGTTGAAATATTATTTCAAGAAGGCTTCCAAATTAATTTTAAAACTTTCGCCCATTTATTTCATTCTCGCTGTACTATTTTAACATTTCATTTAATTTCCTTTCTACACTTGGCTTCACTTCGTTGGCCATCGTGTACTGGTTGCATTCTTTATCCTTTAACTTTTTTCCGCCGACATGTTTTTACTTTTGTTGTTGTTGTTATGGTTGTTAGTTGTTGTTGTGCAAGCTTTTATGATTGTTTGTTCAGTTGAAATGAATTTTTATTACTTTTTCGAAAGAAGTCCTTGCAAGGATTTAATAATACCACAGGCCCCGACTATTGACACAGGACATGAGCGTACCCACACAATATTTATATATACTTAGATGGGTGGTGAGCAGTAGGTAATGCTCTACAACTTTATATATGTTTCTCTAAGTGTTTGTGTTGTAGCGGTACTTGACACCGTCGCTTCCACCACCTAAAAAACCGCCGTTTGCGCCGCTTAGCGGTCGTTGGTGTTTGTTTGAGTTTACTTGGTTTTTCGGCTTATTTACACAGAGGCTTTTTATTTGACTTTTCAGTCGGGCATAAATAACTTTCTGAATTTCAACATTTTGCTTTCATCGTCTGAGACCTGTACGTTCAATATTGACTGAAGCGTCTTTAGTCTCTTTGTTGCTGTACGACTTTCATTTTGGTTTGCAAGGAATTACTTCTTTAAGATTTTGATTTTGTTGTTATTTCTTTACAGTATTTAATTTACTTCAGATAAGCCACCGTGATGAGTTCATTATTTTTAGTGTGGAAATGTTGCCGAAAAGCTTTAAGGCACATATATGTATATATGTATTCATTGTAGAGTAAATTATATTTCTCCTATTAATATAACTGTATGAAATCCCTATCTGATGTGAAAATCTGAAATAAATTGATTTTAATTATGGTACAGGGCCTATGGTTTCCGATTCTCTTTTCTCTAATCGCTATGCTAAGCTTAAATTTTCCTTAGATATCTAATAAGCTGACCGATATATTGGTGATGCGAAGATAACAGATATTTCGTCTATTTTTTAATCAAAAATATTGTCGATAATGTTCTTTAGGTTAGTGAGTGACGTTTTGAAATCAATGGCAGGTTTTATGTTTAATATTTGATGTTTCGGGGAATTGAGATAATTGATAACTGGAATCGGTCAAATACTTTTCGGTAAACGATCAGCACTACATTGTCTATTTGGGTTTCAGCCGGAGTGCTGCATCATACCACAATCAATATTTTTTGCAGCCAAGTTATGGTCAACCTATCATCACTCTTGACCCTTAGTTTTCCTTTCCACACCTTCATATTCGCCTTGACCTCTCATATCGCGATCTAAGCTTGACCTCGCTTGATTTCCGGACTTTCCATCTGTTAGAATCACCAAGTAACAAGACGTAACCACTCATGATCATTGAAAATGTAAACAAACTTAATACCAAGATCCAACAATTGGAAGAAATCTAAACATCACAGGATCTGTCTAAATGTAAACACAATTGTCCTCAAGGGATCCCTTCGAATGTATAAAACATCTGGCCACATATGATTCCTAAAAATGTGGAGCAACCTAATTTCATGTAGGTCCTCAAAATGTAAACAAATTTAACCTTACGTGACTCCTTAAATTATAAACCATCCGTAGGGACGGTCAATGACGATAGGCAGAGTCCAATAACCTCTACCAGGGCTCAATGATTTGTGGAATATTAATGACCATTAGTTAGATATAATTTTGAAGTGTCACCTGAGACCCAGTTTGTTTCTATTCTTAGGGACTAAGTGACTAAGTAAGTCGATCTCGGGTCACGCCAGTTTTTAAAAAAAAAACTGTCTCTGGAGGGCAATGGAGTTCAAGACAGGACTCTAGACAGGTGAAGGTTGAGATCATGTTTGGCTAAGTTGGGTTAGGAAATTCGGTCCATGATTTACCTCAGGCCCATATCATGTAGGGACCGAGAAGGTAATCTGGTAACGGATGTCCAGAGCATACTGGGATTATGGAAGGAACACTTCTCCGACCTGCTCAATGGCAGTGAAAGTACAACACCAGGAGATGGCGAACCCGATTCCCCAATCGATGACGATGGAATAGATGTTCCATTACCCGACCATGAAGAAATTCGAATAGCAATTACCCGCTTGAAGAACAACAAAGCGGCGGGGGCCGATGGATTACCGGCCGAGCTATTCAAATACGGCGGCGAAGAACTGATAAGGTGCATGCATCAGCTTCTTTGTAGAATATGGTCGGAAGAAAGCATGTCTGACGATTGGAATCTTAGTGTGCTCTGCCCAATCCATAAGAAGGGAGACCCCACAATCTGCGCCAACTACCGTGGTATAAGTCTCCTCAATATCGCCTATAAGGTTTTGTCGAGCGTATTGTGTGAAAGACTAAAGCCCACTGTCAACGAACTGATTGGACCTTATCAGTGTGGCTTTAGACCTGGAAAATCCACAATGGACCAGATATTCACCATGCGCCAAATCTTGGAAAAGACCCGAGAGAGAAGAATCGATACTCACCATCTTTTTATCGATTTTAAAGCTGCCTTCGATAGCACGAAAAGGAGCTGCCTTTATGCCGCGATGTCTGAATTTGGTATCCCTGCAAAACTAATACGGCTATGTAAGCTGACGTTGAGCAACACCAAAAGCTCCGTCAGGATCGGGATATGGTCTTCTCTTTTTATGGATTGATGGATGCTTTCGTTCGACCATATTCTGAAGGAAGTTGTCGCATGCACCTTATCAGTTCTTCACCGCTGTATTTGTTTAGATCGAGTGGCAATCCATTAACTCTGCCGCTTTTTTGTTCTTCAGGCGGGTACTTGCTATTGGAATTTCTTCATGGTCGGGCAATGGTACATTTGTTCCGTCGTCATCGATTTGGGTTCGCTATCTCCTGGTGTTACACTTTCACTGCCATTCAGTAGTTGGGAGAAGTGCCCGCTCCATAAACCCAGTATGTCCTAGATATCAGTTACCAGTTTTCTTACTTAGTCCCTACATGATGATATATACTATCATATAATTGGATCCATTTTATCTGCAAACAAATCATCAAATTTACTTCGAAGATACCGGTCAGTTTAAGAAAATTGACAAACTCTTTTTATGGTTTCTATCTCTCTCTCTCTCCTTCTCTCTCTTTCCTGATGCCTTGACTTAGTTTATGCCGGTAGCTTGTTCGATTTGTTACTGTACAATCTTTGGCTAGCCGTAGACGCCTTTAGATCTATCTCACTTTAATTGTTAACTACACCTAGTATCATGGCAGTGAGTACTCTGACAACTGTCATACTCCACAAATAATCCTCGAAATATTGCAAATAACATTTATATAATTCCCATCCTTATGTACATAAGTATTTACACATTACATGTATAATATATAATAAAAGTGCCAGCGGCTTAAATTGCGTTTCCGTGACGAACCCTTTTTTCCGGAAAACTTACCATTTCACTTAACTCTACAACACATTTCGCACATTATTAAACAAAAGCCCTCGAAACATTCATGCCCATCACGAGTTGAGCCGGTCGCTCGGCTCTGTCCAACGGCCGTTAGTGCTGTAAGTAAATAATTTCCAAAAAAGCACAAATGTTTAAAAAGGATAACTATGCATGGCATATGCATGCCAAAAAAAAAGGAGCAATAAAAATGTGAAACATGAAAAGAGTGACCAGAACATTTGGCTGGCAGGCATATGGCACGTGCGCCCGTCCGTGTACGGCCCGAGCAACTGAATTGAATAAATGACATTAAAAATTGTGCCCAACAAATTTACGTGCGCACAAATTACGGTACAAATTGTACCTTCAAGCGATTAACCAAGAAATATTGTATATGCAAACAGACAATTATGTGAGGAGAGTGTAAGAATTATGTTAGTTCTACATTTCACTAAAATATTTAAAGCAAAACACATGCCTTCAAACACTTTAAACGCTGAAGTATGACAGCTTGGCAACTTGTGGCCACTTTTTACGGTAACTATATTGCGGCTTGAAATACTACAAAATGCCGTATTGACAAAGGCTTCGTCATTGCTCGCTGTTTTGTTAATATTCTACTTTTCATATGGTATGTCCGTTCCTCCCATTTGCACATTGCTAAGCTCAAGTTTCCGTTATTTAATTGTTGTTGCATCTCGTTTTCAGTTCCGACTTTGTCAGCGATAAAACTTGTGTGCAGCTAAAATGTCCTTGCAGCATTTTCAAATAACTCTGTGCACAATATCTATTGGAGGACGTTGTCGTAGCATAAATGTGTCGGCAAAAAGTCGCAACAATAGTTGATATTGTGCAAAAAGGAGGCTGGGGCCTGACCACCCGCATCACTGGTGATACGCAACGCAATAATGCAATCGCAACAGCAGTTCGTACTTTTGTACTCGTTTGTACCATAGAGTCCATAGAGACATACGGACGCAATGCTTGTGGCAGCAATGGCTATCGTTGAATGAGTAGTTGTCGGTCGTTAACTAACGGAAAACTAACAGTGTGTCCGGAGATTACAATGACGGGGAAAAAATATAATGGTTTTGTTACAGGGGTCCCAAGCGGCCATTGTCTAATTTTGATGAAGATCTTTCAACGAAGTTGTGGTAGACACATCGCAGCACTTTCTTCCGGACTGTCCCAGTTTTAAAAGACTAAGTTCAAAACATCCCGGATCTCATATTTCTAACCATCGAGACGCCTTAGCTGGAATCTATGTTAATCGATTAACCAAAAATTTCCGGCTGTCCATGCACCTTAGTCCTAACTTAAATTGCTCTAACCGCCGAGGAATGTATCTACCCGCATTCTAGCAGACTTGCTGGGATCAGTGATCTCGGAAGGTTTAGTCAAAATCAAGGTTTATTCGAAGTTCTTGAACCACGGGCCTTCATTGTTAGGAATTACTAAGTCCTAAACTTTATTAATAGTATTTCTCTGAGGTACACTTAAAACTACTGAATCAAAAACGAACTGGAATTTTTGTGTCTTGTTATTTATCATAGATTCTTTGAAAGATATGATGATGACTTTTTTCCGGAGAGTGTGGTTTCACAAGGATTGAGTAAATGTGATCTCCTTCTCGATTAGCCTTGAAAACTTAACTCAAACTAGTCCAACTGTCGGGGAATTTACCTATCTGCATCCCATCAGATCCGTTGAGATCATTCTTCTTCTAGGGTTTGTTCAAAAACATGGCTTATTTGAGATTTTTTAACTCTGGCCATCAATGTAAATGTCCATGATTTCATTCCATCTCGAAAAAAAAACTATTCATTAGTATTATTTCTCTGAGGTACTCTCAAAACTGTCGAAGCTCAAACGGACTGCTACTTTGTAATTTGTCTTGGCCTCAGGTACTCTTTATAACTGATAAATTTCGGTTCAGCAGAGAGTAGACTCTTTAATTTATAGTATTAGTGGATAAAGAAACTTAATGTGAATGAAAATCCATAGTATTGGACTGAAGTAGCGTGATTAGGGGGTTAGATCTCTCAGGCTCTCTTTGGAGATCTATGGAGCTCTTTCTGCATGAACTCTGATAATCTTTCCAGAATATTTTGTTTATAAAAATGAATTGCAGCTAGAGGGAGCTAGTTAGAAAAAAATAGCTCTGGACCCTTTCCATCCTTATAATACAACTATCTCATTCTCCGCACGGTTTTCTTTGAATTACTGCTTAAATCTATTTCATGCCCCCAGTTAATTTTTTTTCCTAAAAATTATTCATTTCGTTCATCGCTTAGTTCGAAATCACTGTGCTTTTGTGTCACATTGACGTTGGAAAGTTAGTATTGCTGGACCGTGCTGTGTGATAGTAGCGGCAGAGAAAGTTCATTAGAAATTCGAACTATGGAATATGGACGTAACAAAGGTGCTCACATCTGCCACAACAATGACGTTTGTTGCTCCAACGCTGCTGATGCTATCAAGTTTCTCCGCAATTTTTTAAGCTCGACCGACCATTATCGATACCTCGTTAGATACTTAGTATTTGAGGAATCTCTACCGTTAGCCAACGTGACAGTGACAGCAAATGTAAAGGGTGTCTATTATGTAGTTGCAAATAAATGTAACGGTACTGATACTCTCATATATATCTATGTGCATATGTGACACAATGCAACTAAAGCGTCCTATGTGCTGGTTGCAGATGTTTAATGAGCGTTAGGTTGTGGAAGAGTTACCCAAGCAAGCACACTCTACCAAAGAGGGATGTGTTTCTAAAAAGAGAAAATAATTTTGAAATGTCACTAGTCAGTGTGGTCTACACTGGTTACTCATTACTTCTCTAATTGGTGTTGGCAATGCTTAATTAGGAAAGAAGACTTTCTTTTTGTTCATATCGCAAAGTAATTGCTTCTTTTGTAGCTGTTTGAATACCTTTGAGACCACTGGACTACTTTATTGGAAATTTTTGGATCATAATCGATCGATTTCGATAGATGGCGTTATCTTTAAAATAAGTTTATATGTTATATTTATACATAAAAATTATATGACCCTATACTGACAATAGTACAAGAGTGAATGAAGATAAGAACTGATGCGATGCCTATTAAAAACCATTATCCATAACTGTCAATAAAGTAGACCGATTTGTTTAATCTTTTAGTTAGTAAGTTTCGGTAGAAAATTTTCATTCCTCAATTCTTTCCTAAAAGAAGTTGTTTATTAAAAGAAAATGGAGAGCCAGTACATCTGTATGGCGGAGGAGAACTGCTTTCATTGTAAAATGGAGCTCATTTTTGTACAATTCGGTGGCGACGTTGTCCTTCCCTATAGAGTCTACATTGATATCAACTTATTAATTCCAGATAATGATGGCTGTCACTTTTCCGGCTGCCTTACTAATTTTTCGTCCACGTTCACGAAAAGAGACAGAAAATCCTTCGAAGTGCACTTGAATAACATTAAAAATGCTTTGAGGAGACCTCATTACTGTGCATGTTGTCAGATGTGCCCAAGCTTTCTCATGTCCAATCGCTCCTGTGGGATATGATTTATATGGTTTCTGGTGGAATTTTGTCATCCCGACAGATCCGTTTCCGTCTTTTTAATACCAAAAAAGGGGTACCCTCATTTAATTTTAAGAATCCACAAAACGCATAGAATCTACCACAAATCTGAAGAGATTTTTAACTTCTATATGCACTAAAAAATCAGATCCAATAAACGCTTGCCTAGATCTCGAAGGCAAGGCATTCCAAAAGAAATGTTGAAAATATTTTACCTCATCCTCTTCCAAGTGAATTCCAATGGAACAATGGCCAGTTAGAATGCCTATGACTGGGGAAACGTTGAACTTCCTGTGGACGAAGTGTCCCCTAGATCTCTTGCGATGTACCTTGAACCAAAACGATCTTGCGTCAGATGAAGTCCAGCACTTGCTCAGTTCAGGCCCATCCAATCAGAAGCGAATTAAAAGAAGATAGTTAGATAGATAGTTTCTTGTTTCTTGTCGAAACTATTTTGAAAATGAAGCGTAACTCTTTCTGCTCGGTGGTTCGATGTGCAGCTCTTCATTAACAGATCTCTTAGAAATGCCTAACGAACTCGAGCGCCTTGTAAATACCAAAGGTCCTCAATCAAAACATATCGTCAAAGATGATGATCGGCTTTATATTAAGGCAACAAAAATCAGTAAGATCGATAATATCCCTGCCAACGATCGCCGATTTCCTACGCCCCACTCTCTATAAATATTGGCAGCGACCTCAATATTTTTCGCAAACCTTCCACCTTTTTGGCTCCTCTACAATTACACTGCTCACATACTGGTTGGTAACAAGTACCTCAGCATGTAATATGCTTGGCCATGCAAGTCAACTGTTGCATGAAATAAAGTCGACACATAAATCGGTATTGAATGGTCCACATAAAACTCAGCAACCACCAACAACTAACAGCGCATGCGTCTGGCTGTGTCGCATGCAAGCGCCGCTTAAAAGCCATTACTTTACAGCCTTTTCGGCGGGACATACACTATGAGTACTCATACATTGGTCTTACTTCATGTTGTTGTTGTTGTATGAGCAACATAAAAGCCTGCTTGTCGCCTTTCAGTGCCAATTAGAAATGTTGATTGCAAGTAAAACTCACTTATACCGCAGATGTTATTGTGCTCGCGTGTGTGTTGGTGTCTCTGTGTGTGCGTTTGTGGCATGTTGCACGTTGAAAAGTACCGCTACATACACTGAAATCGTTTACTTTGGCAAAAGGGATAAAAGTCGTCGTCGTCGTATGGCATGCAAAACGAAACACGCTGGCAAATGAAGCCAATTAGTAGTGTACGACGAAAAATAAACAGTAGTGATGGCCAGGGGAATGTGACAACAACAACAAATTCGACTCATGCCCGCCTATGAAGTATATATGTATGTACATATATATGTGTGTGTACTAAGTCTTACTCACAAAATGCGCTGATGTATGATAGCAAAGGCTGCGGGGTGTGAGAGCAAGTGTGGAGAGAAAGTAAAAATGGGTGGAGAGGGAGCTGACGGCATCGCTTGATGATTGCGCAGCATAAAGCGCTTCTCAATGTAGCAATTAATACGCTTCGCTGCACTAACAACATCAATGAGAAAAGTAAACAAGAAGAAAGCCTGCCTCCCAGCCAGTCCAACGCTGGTGTTGTTGTTGTTGGCAATTGCTGGAAATAGCTGGCAAAGCTAATGCTAATGCCAGCGCGTTTGGGTTGTTGTTGGCAGCAAGGTGGCGCCGTGTATAGCTGAAAAAGTGCATTGACATCCTTCATATCATTCATTGCGGTACTTTTTTGTAGCACCTGTTTGTCGCTACCCATAGATATGTAGATATGTATTCAAGTATATATGTGTGTGTGTGTTGGCTCGTCTGTGTTTTTATTCTGTAGGTTCAGTGCAAAATTAAATGTCATTGAAATTTAATTGGCGTAATAATCAGCAGCTGTGAGCAGCGGCGGTGTGCCAGTGAGTGTTTCATCACATAATTATAGAACCGTTAACCGTTTTACATATATAATACTTTACATATAACCTTGTCAAGCAGCGCATTATTCAGTATTATTTAGTCAGAAAAGAGCTTTGAATTTTGTAAAGCGATTGAACTAGTTTACAAAACTGAGTGAGAAATAATAAGTAAGGGAGTGCTAAATTCGTATCGCACCCCGCTTATTTAGCACAAAAGTTTAAAAATGATAAGCCCATTGATTTTTAAGCTAGGTTTATAACGGACAGTTGAACCCAGTTTTATAAAAAGATTAGTAGAGTGCTAGCAAATGTATCGCTCACAAGAAAAGTCTATGACTTATAAAAGAAAACACGACATGAAACAATTTCCATTGAGAGCAAACATGCCCTTGAAATCATCGAAACAGTATTATATTTCAATATAAGAGTATAATATTCTTAGGATTTGGCCATAAGCGTTCTTTTTCTTCCCCAAGTCCTTGAAAAAATATGAAAAACTCCTGAGAATGGATAAACACATCTCATCGCTCGGTACAGTTAATGCGGTGATTTCGCTTCCAACCAATCTACCCGGATGACTAAAACTTCCTCGCCCTTTTTTTCGGAAAAATCAACAAGATTTTTTTCGAAAGATTTATAGTCCTTTGAATATTGGTAACGGCGAGTACCGACGTCATAAACATAGTTCAGCAAATAAAAAGACAGCGGCTGAGCTGGCTATGTAATATAGTTCCAATGGACGAAAGCCCTTCAGCTTTGAAAGTGTTCGAAGCAGTACCCGCTGGTGGAAGCCGAGGAAAAGGAATACTTCCACTCCGTTGGAAAGACCAGGAGAAAAGCGACCTGGCTTCACTTGGGAATTCCAATTCGCGCCAAACTGTTAAAATCAACTCGCCTATAGCCGCGTTCGCGATGTCTACGCCAGTTCAGAAGAAGAAGAATTTGAGCTTATACTCGTACTGTTATCAAGTAGTTCAATGAACTTGTTACGAGTCTACCCTTGGCCTAAAGTATATTGCTGTCGCGAAGGAGATGGTGGTTGAGCAATGCTCATCGGACTCATGAGAAACAGAACTGTTTAGTATTAAGCAAAATCAGGGTAATGAAGCTATGAGCCATTCCTAGCCTGGGTATTGGGTCCTTCCTGGCAAGATTCATATATCGTACTCATGCGAAGCTCAACCGTCGATTAAGTATCACACTGCATCATGATAATTGAGATCCGACCCATATCTATTCGGTTAATATTCGGACGAAAGTCACTTGTTAACTCATCACCGTTAAAATTTTCTATGATTCCACTATGGCCAAGTCTCTTTGAGCCTCGACACATGCATGGAAAATGTCTCTTCTTCAGTGCCTTCACTTTACCGGCATGTTCCTTGTATTTAACACGGAAGTAATCACAGCGGCTTGACACCGTTTATGGTTTATATTATCGGTGATGAAGGTGATATTTAAAAATTTCTGATTATCCATATCTAGAACAGTCCAAGTGTCCAGCTTTCCAAAATGTGATACTAACCATAGCATATTCAAAAGGTACTTTCTGAGGTAGAAAATCTAAATCGTTGAACTCGTTAACATTGCCAAAGCTAACTGCCGTTCTCTTTTATACATTTCGTCTTATATAAAAATCTTTAAAAGCAACTCAATACCGAAGCTTTAGATTCGTGAAAACATATTGAATACTATTTATTATGCTAATAGTCAATAATACCCATTTTGCCTAGTATTAAAATTACAATTTAATTTGAAACTACTTTCTCAAATAGGAAAAACAATTAAGTATATATTCCCCGAATGAACCTCTGTCAATCTCCGGCAAAGTAAATAATCAACTTGAAAGAAACTCGGACAGTACCGATCGTTAGATACTCTACGCTATTTTATCCCTTGAGAGGGGTATGTTCTCTGTGGAGACCATAAAAATAACAACTTCTAATTTAGAATTTATATATCTTGATCACTTAAGACTTCCTTTACATGGTCTCAAAAAAAACTTCCTTTTCCACATATTTCTTTGCATATACGCTAACCTCCCTCAGTGCACTGCAGTGTAGGGCACAATAATAACTTCACTGAACTCATTCAATGCTCAATCAAGCAATTGCTTAGAATAGAGTGCCAGCTACTCGGAAATAACAGCGTAGGCGTATCATGACAGGCCGACAAGCCGTCTGAGTAGGGGTGCTGTGTAGTGGCACGGCTCGACTAAAGTTTTATGCACGCTTGCCAGCCACTTTAAGTGCAATTTTTATTCGATTTCAATCAATGGCGCAAAAGTTCGCATTTCAACTGTTTTATTGCCAGCGAAAACAATCGAAAATGGCGCCGCGTCAAATGGTACAAATAAAAATCCAGTTAATAACTTTGACGGCGCAATTTTGGAGGCGCACGAAACTAAATTTAGCAATACGCTGTTGTTGTAGTATATTAATACAAAGTTCACAGGCAATTATTTACGACAGACACGCGACGAATCGAAGTATTTTCGAACATATGAAAATTGATTTGTGCTAATAATAGTACGGAAATATAATGTGTGTGTTCGCTTATGTAAACACTTAAATAAACATGCCAAGTTTCGTATGACGGAAGAACAAAAGTGTTGATTGATGGCTTGATATTTAGAGCTTTAGGTATATCTCAGCGGGTACAATGTGAGCGATGTGGATGTGGATTGAGAAGGTAGCACATATTAACATAAAGAGATAACTGCTAGGAAGTAACTGAATAATTAACCAAATAACTTAGAATGTGTAAGTTTACCTCTGTACCTTTTTATCTACATATCTCTGATTCTGTCTCGGTCTCCTGGTCTCTGTCTCGCTGTTCCAGTAAGGATTCTGCTGCTGTCTCTCTGCCCCTGTTTTTCTGTCCCTATTATTCTGTCTCTGTATCTTTGTGGGAGTCTTTGTTTCTCATATCCCGTATCACTTTCCGTGTTCCTTTCCCCATCTCTCTGTCCCTGTTTCTCTGCGTCTGTTTCACAGCCCCGTCTCTGTCCCTATCTCACAATCCCTATCTCTGTCCTTGACACACAGTCTGCGTCTCTATCTCTGTCCCTTTGAGAGGTCCCTGTCTCTGTCTTTCGCTATCCCTGTGAGAGGTCTCTCTCCCAGTCTTTGTATTTGTGTCTTTTTCACTGCCACCGTCTCTGTCCCTATCCCACAGTCCCTGTCCCTGTGTTTGTTTCAAATTCCCTGTCTCTGTCCCTATCTCATAGTCTACGTTTCTATCTCTGTCCCTTTGGGAGGTCCCTGTCTCTGTCTTTCGCTGTCCCTGTGAGAGGTCTCTCTCCCTGTCTCTGTATCTGTGCCTGTTTCACTGTCCCCGTCACTGTCCCAATCCCACAGTCTCCGTCTCTGTCTCTGACTCACAGTCCCCGTGTCTGTCTCTATCTCTGTCCCTTTGAGAGGTCCCTGTCTCTGTCTTTCCCCTCTCTGTATCTGTGTCTGTTTCACTTTCCCCGTCTCTGTCCCTATCCCACAGTCCCTATCTCTGTCCCTGACTCACAGTTCCCGTCTCTGTTTCACAGTTCCCGTCTCTGTTTCACAGTTCTCGTATATGTGTTCCTGTCCCTGTCTCTATATTTCTCTTATTGCCTCTGTCTCTGTGTTTGCTTCACATTCCCTGTCTCATAGTTCCCGTCAATATCTTCGTCCCTTTGAGAGGTCCCCATCTATGTCTCTTGCTCCCCCTGTGAGAGATCTCTTTCCCTGTCTCTCTGTTTCTGTAAAAGGTATAAGTCTCTGCTTCACTGTCCCTGTCTCTATCTCCGTGCGAGGTCTTTGACCAGAATAATATAAATTTTCAAGTGAACTTTCTAGCTTCATTTTCCATTTAATTGCACTTAAAAAGAATTTTCACATTCGAATCATATTTGGGAGTAAGAGACATGACTTATGTTATTGAGAAAATGTTTCAAAATCGGCTTCGTCTTCATTTGACGTCTGTCAGCCGACTCTTTTGTTCTCCACATCATAAAGAAGAGTCACCAATTACGGCGCATTAAGTCCCTGCCATGGCAATAAATCGGCTTAAATTCATGTGCACATATTGTGCTGTACGTTCGCCTGTGTATGTGTACATTGCGTAAAGTCTTGCGAGTTGGCATAAGTAATTGCCATAGTAGCCGAACGTGCAACAGATTTTCGACTTAAACATTTTCTTTTTAAATTGAACATGCAAAAGTTAATTTATTTCTCTCATTATCTTTTCGACTTAATTTTTGTTGATTTATTTATTTATTGAGTGGAGAAGGAGAAAACAAAGTGAGTCCAGTATGTAGGTCCTTACCTATAACCAGCTCACATATAAAGAAACTGTAAAGAAAATGGTAGTCTCTTACTGTAATGTGAAGCACGAACTTGATTTTCTCTATAGTTTGTTGTAGTTAGGACTCAGAATTCATACATATATTTACGTTCCAAATTTATAGTCAACATCTAAATTGATCAACGAAATGTCAATTTATTTCTATGTAACTTATTTACATAAAACGGGTATCAGAATCAATGGACTACATGAAAGCCAGCGACCGTCACCACAAAAAGGAAAAACGAAACTGAAAAAGAGCCACAAGCCCACAGGTAATTTTTGGCGTAAGTTTATACAATTTATTGTACACGTTAACAGTAAACAACATCTGAGTATACCCAAGACATTAATAAAGCACACTGAGCTGAGACACAAAAAACCGAGCGGACAGTGTAAAAAACTGTAAGGGATCGAACACTTGAAAAGAAGGTGTAATAAATAGACTATGTGTCGGTCTGCACTGAACCGCATCCTATTGACTTAATGATGAGGTTTCGGAAAAGATTTACTTTTATTGAGCTGTTGACTAATACGATACAGACATACATGCATATATTATATATTCTGAATGTTCACCCTATAGTAAATTGTGATAGTTCCACTGTAAGGGGTAACTAATTGAAAGAGGGAAACACACTTAGACTATGAAAAACAGTCCGTGGTGAAGCCGGTTTCACCCCTTTGTTTAGATAATAAGACTCGACAAAGCGCTTTAAATTATGACAACTCTGCGGAGTTTTTTCACTTCTATATATATCTTTGTCTTGAGGCGGGGAATTCCAGAAGAAAGTGATGAGATGATTCCACCTCGTCCTCTTCAAGGAAGCTTCTACAGCTAGCGATCCGCTGAACCTTTTAATCTAACAGCGTAGCTACAAATGGTCATTTCCTTAACATCTTGAGATCTATGTTACCAACTGACAGTCCGCGGTCATATATATGTAAGTCGTTCCAGGAATGCTGAAACTAGTTAAAACGCAGATGTAATTGATATTGACTTGGTTAGTTAAAAGATGGTGACTTTGACTACGTCTTCCGTCTTAAAAAGGTAACCAATAATGCGTTCTACATACAGGCTTTTCTTGATATCCCTACTGGAACCATAACGAAGTCTATATTACCCCTACCTGGCAGTCTCTCTATTCTGCTACTGGGTAAATTACATCCACACATAGTTTCCTATGACCTTATTTATGTTGAGTTATTGATACAAAAATTTTAATGATGCTTTGAGAGGGGAGGCGGTTGAGTATAATTTATTTCGCCATTTTTGGTCTGTTGTTAATATGTACATACACAACATATATATTGTGTATACCTATATGGGCTGAATATAATTACAATATATTATCGAAAATATTGTATTGTTCTGAGTAACAATATATTACGGGTTTTTTGGGATATTGTTATACTCTACATGCTCAACATGTTGCCAAGAGAGTATAACAGTTTGGTTCACCTGATGGTTGTTTGGAAGTCTTCGTACAGTTGATATCTGGATATCTGTCTATTCGTCCGTCTGTCCGTCTATTCCATATTTAAGAAACTACTTTATCAATTTCAACGAAATTCGGTTCAAACCGTGTGGCATACCCGAAATCGGACTATAACTTTTCGAGGCCTTAGATATCGAACATAAAGACCTCAAAACTTGCGGCTATATCGGTTGGTATGTGAGCTATCTAAGCAAAATTAAGTGAGTGCATGGTCTTGAATGTAATGTAGCTTGGTGAAAAATATAGTTGAAATCGATCCAGGAATTTATAATGACTTTCGTTATTCTAATGGACTTTAGCCGAATATGTGGGTCTAATTGTGTGTTGTCTTAATAAAATTAAAAAATAAATTACGAGAGTATACTCGTATAATCTTTGGTTACATCCGAACTTAGCCCTTCCTTACTTGTTATATATTATATACAGGCGAGGACTGATTTTTCAACGCTACTTTCGAACTGAAGGACGTATTTCTCATTTCGCATTTCATAATAAATAAATTAATTTGGTGAGGTTTTAAAGTAAATGCTAAGTTGGATATAGGTATACATATGTGTAGAAAAATTATTAAAAAAGTTCAAAATGATATTTTCGACGCTTCCCTTTATCTATCGTATATTATATGGTTGAAAATTCCTTATCAAGTAATGACGGTGAAACGAATATTATTAACAAAGTTTTCAATGATTCATACTTTTGTTGATTGTGGTGATGGTCGACTGAACGATCGGAAGAAGCTCGATTGAAATTTTTACCTTTAGACAGACATATAAGAAGAATCTGTCGAATTTTGAACCATAACATATTACCTCTGAGAAAGATTACAATTTGTTTGCATATAGGATCCGTGTATACTGAATATTCTATTAAACAATAGACTAACTATATATAGTCTATACTTCAGTAATAGCACATGGACACCTCTTGTGACAATATGGGATCTATTGTAGAATATGATTTTCATTGAGGCCGAAAGCGATATTATCTATGTATATTCCAACTGTTCGACGAATTGTTTTACAATTTCTACTTTCCTTATTTCTTATGAATCCATATTTTATTGCATTTTCAAATGACATCTTAAATAATTATATTCATGGTTATTACCGCTCGGAAAACCAATATTGCTATGACTTTGATATTAAATATTTGAAAGCCAGTCAGAGGTGTCTTAAAAAGCCTAAAGGGGGAGGTCCAGTAAATTGATAGAGCTTTAAGTTTATTTTAATTTATTTACATATATTTCGACAGTAAAAATATACATTTTAAGCTAAAAATATATATAGTAGAACATGAGTTACAGCGCTCTGAACACCACTGCCTCGAAAAAACGCCGAAATTCGCGCTATTTTAAAGTTTTCCTTCGTTAAAGGCAAATTCGCTAGGAAAACGTTCCGTGAAATTAATGGTGTTTTGGGGGATGGTACTCTATCACTTCGAACTTCGAAGGAATGGTTTCGACGATTCAGAGCGGCTGAAAACGATACCATGTATAAACCAAAAAACCAGCCGGCGGAAGACCAGTGACGACGAATACCGAACAAATCATGGCAAACATCGAGTTAGACCGGTATGTGGCTTCTCGTGACATCGCCCAGGAGATGGAAGTTAGTCACTTAATGGAATGGATGGAAGTTAGACGCTTAATTCTACCATCTACTGCGAACAACTGGACCGCTTGAAGCAGGCGATCGGCCAGTAGCGTTCAGAATTGGTCAACAGGAAGGGTGTAGTGTTCCACCAGGACAACGCCAGACCACACACTTCGTTGATGACTCGTCAGAAGCTACGGGAGCTCGGATGCGAGGTTTTTTCGCATTCACCATATAGCCCGGACATAGCGTCAAGTGATTACCACCTACTCCTGTCCATGGCGAACGCCCTTGGTGGTGTAAAGTTGAACTCAAAAGAGGCTTGTAAAAAGTGGCTGTCCGAGTTCTTCGCAAATAAGTAGGGAGGTTTCTACGAGGAGGGTATTATGAAGTTGCCGTCTAGATGGAAACATATTATCGAACGAAACGGCGCATATTTGAACTAAATCCGATCACGGTAACACTAAATAAATCATTGAATAAAGCATAAAAAAGCGAAGGAGGAAGATATTTGCCAACATAATGCCAAAAATTCGAATTTTGACTGTCATTTCAAATATTTTTTTGGAATTTTGGATAAGAGCGTTCCATGCGTTTACATGTGCTAAGTTCACCAAACAAATGTCAAGTCATTCGGTCAAGACGTTTTTGCGATACGATGGTACGACGTACAAAGTTTCCATCTGCCAACTCATCGCGCGAACAGATCCTTATTCTTACTGCTGTAACTTTTAAACGCCTTCGAATTAAAAAAAATGTTAAGAAAGCAATGTCTGATCAGAAATTAATGGAAATTCTCAAGGAACTGCTTCTTGAATCAAAGAAAATATTAAACCATTGTAATCCTGTGCAGTATATAGTATTTTGAACGATCTATATATGTTGATATGAAGAAATTCTTTATACCACTTTTTTAAACAGTCATCGGAACTTGCTTGTTTGTCTTTGACTGGCTTAAGTTAAGATGTGAAAATTTGTTTTCCTCAGTGCATAAGCACATAACTGTCAAAAATAATGACATACAAATTTAATGCTTATTTCAATATTATTGCACCATTTCATTCTAAAAGCAAGGTACATAATATATACTTACATCATCCGTATGACATCACAGTAACGCTGACTGCACTTAGCTTTCACTATTGGGTGCTTCAAATATTATACATTTCACTCAACAAACAAATTGCCACCCTTGTACTCAATTGCATTGTTCTTGTTGTTGTGTTGCATTAGTAATAACTGATATTAGGTCATCAGTGAAGAAAATGGTATTTCAACTGCCACAACATTTGCAGCAGTTGCAAGAAAGGCATAAATACACTCATATATTCCACACATACTATACATACCATCATATTATATGTGTAAGTGTACACCCGTGGTATTGTAATAACGGCAATCGGATGTGAATGGCAATGTCAGCATTTGACAGCAAACAGATGGAACTTGCTCCACAATAAACAAATGAGGCTAGTTATTTGGATTTATTGGTCCTTTAGCAAGGATATGACATGAAAAATAAGTGCAGGGTTTTGAACAGCGCAACATAGAGTCATACACACACACACATACATATTTATGTAATTGGTAGTACGTGCGCTTGTTGTTGTTGTTGATGTCAAATATTTCATGCTGGAGTCCATGTTTACTGCTATTATTATTATTTTGAAGGCAATATTTATGCAACTGTAAATCGAAGGCTCAGATTTGTCAGCATGATGAACAAATTGAAGAAAATTGAACACTTGTTCTTACTGACAATGGAGCTATTGAAATTAGAGTGTGAGGGAGACAATCCTTAAACAACTGTCCATAGAAGTAGATCAAGTAAGACTACAATAGGCAATACTTCCAACATATTATTTCGAAGACCAATATGACTTCTTAGAAATTCGTTTGCGAAAATTTCGAAATTCTTGGATTGAATTGCAATTCAGGCTAGACATCGACTTGTTGAAGCTCTTGTATTTGTCCATTTGTCAAGCAAACTCTCACTTTGAGTTATCTTTGTTGTAGTTTTAACGTTTATCCACTCCTGCTGGAACGGAAAGTATAAGTCTAGTTGTCGTCGAGGTTATCTAACGGTAGGCCCATAAGGGCACAATAGACCATAGGTCGAAGTGCGTTCTTCAACTTTTAATCTAATCTAACGGTAGGTCCAGGAAACGTGCTGTTTCGACAGGGTCGGACCAAAGCGAGAAGGTCTAAGATGTGGCGAATTCGTTGGGCATGCAAAGAGGTGACTAGTATCATGCGGGGACTCCTTGCATACAGGACATATATTCTGTATATCGGGGTTCAGTCTAGCTAATTAGAGTTGAACATCAGAACGATGTTGCGCAAGTGCCAATCTCGTTCCACGTTGCTACACGGACTCATCTCTGCTATGGATGGTGGTTTGACTCGAAGGAGGCCAGTCACTGGGAGGGAGGCAAGGAAGGTGTTGATCGCTCCGCTGTGAATGGTGTTTAAGGCGTGCCTGAAGCCGTCCACGTCTGCAGTCTGGTCGTCGTTTTGGAGTTATCTCTCTTTGAGTACTACAACTAGTTTGTTCAATATTTTCTGACCGTCGCAAAGCTCATTGCCTAACTTGGCTTATGAACTCATCCAAACACTTCATTGTCTCTAAAGTACGACTGTTACGTAGGTCCAGTTCTCCATTCCGGTAGCGTGTAGCTGACAGAATCTATGTGAAGAGCATAATGTTAGGACACATCTCAGGGCTTAGAAGCCGCGGGTTTTCCCCTATTTGTAAAGATTTTATGCCCGTCTGCGGCCACTGTTTCTTAAAAGATCAGGATTCTAAGCGAACGGTTCTCAAGGCTCAATATGTTTAGAGTAATGTTATACTGGCAGACGAAGTCTTTGTGATGTACCTTTGAGACGTGTATAAAGAAGTCTATCTTGTATAGCTAATTCGTAGTGATGACCATCGTCGATATTTTGACTCATTCAGCAATATTCTGTCGGAAGAGGTTATTAGAGATCTCTCTGGACAGTCGATGTCTATTTTCACAGCTGTTAGATGTACTTCAGGAACATGGTTATAATGTTATATATAGTATACATAAAGACTATTGTAAATGGCATAGTTCTTATGGTGAAGACATCCTTAAATACAATCTAAGAGCTAACTGAAGACGGACTCAACTTAGTGCTAAATTGTCATCGTCATCAATTCATGGGGGAGACTTACTTATATTCTCGATAAATTGTAAATTCCAGAGGCCCTCCTCTACTAAATAGAAGACGAATGACTACAGCTTACTGGTGATTAAGCACCTAAGTTTTGCCTTGAAAACAACTCTCACATCGGTAACAAGTGTTTGTATCTACTCAGAGGATAGGATGTCGATTTTAAACTCGAGGTATTCTCAGCTGATATTGCATTAATTCTGAGGAAATATTAGAGATTTTTTCAATGGTACTAACAGAAGTTGATATAAGGGGTCCAACTGTGGATTCCCTGTGCAGTAAGGCTCAACCCACACCGGATTAGTCAAGACGTATTTTCTTGTCTGATACGACAACAGCACATAGCTTCATACATATGTGACAATCCACACCGAAAAAGAACAAAAACGCATGTTCGCCTAATTTGGGCTAGAGCAAAATACGTTTTTGTGTCTTATTAGTCAAAGACGTTTTGACTAATCCGATGTGGGTTGAGCCTAATGAAATTCTTTTTTGAAAGAAGTTTTCTTTAACAAGATAAAGAGAAGGTAAACAGTTCTCATTTGCTCGATTAGAACATTCTCAGAACGTTATAAGAGAAAAGTATTTTTAACAAGTGAGAAAAGGCTAAGTTCGGGTGTCACCGAATATTTTATACTCTGGCAATTAATTTATTTAAATTTATTAATATTACAAACAATTTGACTCACATATTCGGCATATATATGGTATAAAGTCCATTGAAAGTTTAAAAACCCTAATATTAAGTATATGGGAGATAGATGAAGCGATTTTACTCACGGGCACGGGGACATATTATTACAAGAAACATATTCTCTTAAAATCTCTTCAAAATATCTGAGAGACTTACCGATATTTTCGGTAAAAAATTTATTCGCAGTTCTGAGGTCGTCATTTTCGATATATGGGGTCTTGAAAACATATGCACCGATCTAATGATTTTTAGAAGGGCTTGCCACTCTTTAAATACAGTATTTTTGCAAAGTTCCGATATCATCACTAGTACCAACTTTATATATTGTAAAGTAAACTATTCAGACCGACTTCAAACTTCTGGTAAATGGGAAGTAGGCGTGGTTATGAACCGATTTGGACTTTTTTCACAACATATAATTTAGAGCTAGGAAGATATTATAAAACGAATTTCATTGAAATAGGTTGAGTAGTTTCGGAAATATGGTTTTTGACCCATAAGTGGGCCCATTTTAAATTTTGTATACCATTGTGAGTGTAGCACTTCTGTACCATCTTTATTATGAAATCTAAGGCTTCTGCTGGTTTTCCTTACTGAATTAGATCTTTTTTAGTAGTTTTTAATATAACCTTTGTATGGGAGGAGGGCGTGGTTATAATCCGATTTCTTCCATTGTTGCACTGTATAAGGTAGTACGACTTTAGAAAGGACTTTAGAAAGTTTGGTTGATATAGCTTATGTAGTTTACGAGATATGTAAAAAAACTTAGTAGGGGCCAGAGCCACGACCACTTCTCCAAAAAAATCACATCTAAATAAGCACCTTCATAGTGCGATCCCTAATAACAGGTTTTATTTCAATAGCTTAATTTAAGGCTGAGTTATAGCTTTTTATATGTTTTCGGTTTTCACCATTTTGTGGGCGTGGCAGTGGTCCGATTACGCCCATCGAACTTAACCTTCTTATGGTGTTTTACTCAATTTACAGCTTGCACGGACGAACAGACAGACAGACGTCCAGATTTGAACTTTACTCGTCACCCTGACCATTTTGATATATATAACCCTATATCTAACTCGTTCGCTTTTAGGACTTACAAAAACACAACTGTGATACTCTCTTAGCAACTTTGTTGCGAGAGTATAAAAATATTTTTTAAAAATTTCTATAAAGAGACGCGTTCTATACTATTAGATTGATGGATATTTTGTTCTCGTTCGCCTATGGAAGTATCACTTCTTAGTTTCACTATGTTGTTAAGACAGAATATATTGTTCCTATATATGACAAGGGTGTAGTCAGGTTGAATACATTATCTGGCCGTTATAAGGGAGTATCAGTATACTGTTATGTAAAAATTTGGTTTTTTCGATTCACGACTAAAAATTATTAAAAAACGATTGCCACTCGTGTGTCCAAAGCATTTTTAACAAGTCATTAAGCAAAGTGAGGAGCAAAATGCACATGAGCTTATTGTTTGTGAAAGAGTATGAAGCAGTTAACTACTGTTGAAAGGGACCTATGACTTAAGACCACCTTCGATTGCTCCGCCATCAGAATACTATAATTAAAAATTAATATAAACTACCCCATAAAAGTATTAAATAATAAAATACGCTAGCGTTTAAAAAAAAACTTTTGAAATGGCGCATTTTAAACAATTAAGCAACCAAAAACGCATTTATTATAAACTTTTTTTGTTTTTTTTTGTTTTTTTTTGCAATCAACAGTTTTTATTTGCGCATTATTTTATGCATTACTTCACGCATGACGGGCAAATTTTAATTGTGCAGCATTTTGTTTGTGGAAATTCAACATTTAATTAGTTTAATGCGCTTTATTTGCACACACACACACACACACAGGCGCACACTCTGATTTACTGCAGCGCATTATATAATAATAATGTATGTGTGTGTGTGAGAGTGTGTGAAGGTGCGTCAAACTGACAAACGATTCATACATGCAAATAATTTAAGCTTATGCGCTGGCAAACAACACACACAAAAAAACGACAACTGCTAACAACAACAATAATAACAATGTAGAGTAGCGCCTATGTTGATGCGCCTGTGTCTATGCAACGCATTGCAAGACAAAAGCAATTAAAGCCTGCCTGCCTGTGTGTGCGTATGTGTGTGTGCAAAATGCGGCTAAAAACCATAATTGATATGTTTAAATTGTAAAATAATTGCAAAATTCAATGACGTCGCTCACATAAAGTGAGCTGAATAAATATTTTATTTAGATAAACGCTACGCCATTGGCGTACAGCCTATGTCTATGGGGTAATAATTGAAATAAAGGCTTAAAGTCGCACACGCATAAATGGTGACCGCAAAACTTTGTGAAAAATTTGAAATTATTGCAAACGATTATAACGGTTCGCACTAACCAGTTGATGCGGCCAGAAAAAAAATCAATTAAAGCAGCAATGAATGGCAACAACAACAATGCTGGCGGAAGGAGTAGAACGGAAGAATTAACCGCAGACCGCAAAGCAAATGCATTTTAATGCTATTGTATTGCAATCACAAACACACACATACATACATATATATTTATGTATATATATATATATAAGGTCGAATATGTATGTTTGCCAACCACAGCCATCACCATAATAATTCAGAAGCCAACTGATGAATTATGTATTTGCTTATAGGTAAAACGATTCTATAGCAATAAATACATACATACATACAAATATACTTAATTATATACATATATATAACACTAAAGCCGAGAATTTGCTGCACAATTGCCCGTCCAATGAATTGAATTTTATAATTTGGAAATTAAATGCACTGAAATACCACATTTGCTAGCCACTTTGCAGAGCTGTGCGTGCAGTTTGATATTAAATTTTCAGTATCGAAGTTGATGAGATGGCATATAATTTGGATTCTAGATCCGGTACTTTAAAGCGAGTTGCATAAATTTTAGTTTATCTTTATCTTCTACATACGATAAGGACAAATTATCAACTAAATTGCCATTGAGAACGATGCTCCAACTATTTTACAGCTCTTCGAAGCCTCAATTTCGGCGATTGACACTCTTTATTCTTGCTAAATTTATCTTCAGCACACATTCACAATTTTTCTAACATTATTTAGACCATAGATGTCGATTTTGGACGTATTGGATTGTACGAAATTTAGCAAACCTCTGGCAAAATGTTTTTCGTAACAGCATCTGGGTCTTTCATCAAAAATCCGTATTTTTCATTATACGAACTTCATTTTTATACTCTTGCAATAATAGTTGCTAAGAGAGTATTATGTCTGTCTGTCCATCCGTCCGTCCGTTTGTCTGCCCGTGCAACGGATAACTTGAGTAAAAATTAAAATATCTTGACGAAACTTGGTGCACATGTTCCTCTTGAGGAGGTTGGTATTGAAAATAGGCGAAATCGAACCATCGCCATGCCCATAAATAAAGTTATAGAAGTAAAATATGGTATAAAGGCTCGCACTAGGAAGAGGCATATCTGGATGTAATTTCTTTTTTTTAAGTGACCCCGCCCCTAAGTAAGTTTTAATTGAATATCTCGCAAACCAATAAAGCTATATCAACCAAACATTTTGCAGTCATTTCTCTTACGTACCCCATTACACACCATAAAAATGTATATAATGGGATAATAAACACGCCCACCTCCCATACAAAGGTTAGGTTGCAAATTACTAAAAGTGGGTTAACACACTAACGAAAAACGTCAGATACACTAAATTTTACAGAAGGAATAGCAGAAGGAACACTCTTGCCAACAGGTGCTACTATGGACTAAGTAGGCAATTGAAAAGTAAAGTCCTCTTTCGACGAACAAAAACCAAACTCTACAAGTCCCTCATCATTCCCGTCCTACTTTACGGTGCAGAAGCGTGGACGATGTCAACATCCAATGAGACGGCACTAGGAGTTTTCGAGAGAAAGGTTTTGCGGAAGATTTATGATCACTTAAACATTGGCAACGGCGAATACCTCAGACGATGGAACGATGAGCTGTATGTGTTATTCGACGACATAGACATAGTCCAGCGAATAAAAAGACAGCGTCTACGCTGGCTAGGTCATGTTGTTCGAATGGACGAAAGTGCCCCAGCTCTGAAAGTATTCGATGCAGTACCCGCTGGTGGAAGCCGAGGAAGAGGGAGACCTCCACTCCGATGGAAGGACCAGTTGATGAAGGACCTGTCTTCACTTGGTATTATCAATTGGCGCCAAACTGCCAAAAGGAGGGATACGTGGCGCGCTGTTGTGGACTCGGCTATAACCGCGTAAGCGGTGTCTACGCTAGGCAAGAAGTAGAATAGCAGAAGGAAGCTGCACTCAGATTTTCTTACAAAATAGAAAATGGGCGTGGCATCGCCCACTTATGTGTCAAAAACCATATCTCAGGAAGTACTCGACAGAGTTCAATGAAATTCGGTATATAATATTTTCTTGACACCCTTATAACATGGATAAAAATGGGCGAATTCGGTTCACAACCACGACTACTTTCCTTATAACTCAATTTTGAATGCTTCTGATTCGTTCACTTTATAATGTATACATTAGGAACCAATGAAGATATCGGAATAAAACATTACACAAATAGTGTATTTCATCTGTGGCTTCACTTGTGGAAAAATTTTCGAAATCGGACTATAACTGTTCAAGGTCCCGCATATCGAACATGAAGATTTCAGGGCCTAAGTTTAAATTTTAACCGAAAATATGGGTAAATCTCTCAGATAATTTAATGTAATTCAGAGGAAATTATTTTCTTTTAATAGAGTGTCTCTGTTCCAAAAATTATTAGAATCGTGTCATAACATCTCCTAGCTCCCCTAATCTACCTAATTACAGGTTTTTCAAAAATATCATTTTCTAGCTCCCATATACCTAATTATAGGTTTTTCAAAATTAAGGTGGGCTAATTACGCATATATGTATTGGTTAATATGTAAAATATCTTAGCAAAATTAAGTGATTGTATAGTCTTGGATATGGTGTACGTTGCTGGTGAAAATGAATAAAATCGGTTCAGGAATTACCTCAGCCCTCATATACTATATATGACGATTTTCGTTTTTCTATTGGACTTTATGCCGAATATATGGGTCAAATTCCGTGTGATTTTAATAAAAATATAGCAATAAATTGCGAGAGTATAAAATGTTCGGTTGTACCCAAACTTAGCCTTTCCTTACTTGTTTTTAATTTTTTTTATCAAAACACTAAAACTTGCATCACTTAAAACGATATATCGCTTAATCAATAGTCCGATACATACATATATCTTTCAAAGTGAGAACTAACGACAGAACATATGGATTCAATTATAGTATCGTCTCTTTATAGACGGACCGTCTGACAGGTCAAGCATGTACTATTTTGACCAAGATTTATATGGTTATATATCAGCCTATATGTAAAATTGATGCTTGTTTGCGTTGTGCCTTTAATTATCTTTAATCAGTATTGTGATATTGAATAAAATTAACTTCCACGATTTGACATATCATATATAGTATATTGTAACTATGGCTATCGTAAAGCATTCATCAATCGATGTATGATAAACTAAGATTTTGTAATAATAACACCACTTAATGGTATACTTAACCTGAAAAATTATTCAGATGTCAACGTGATCGTTATATGAGAATCACAGAAAGATATCGTTCACTACGATTAGAGCCAGATTTCCTGATTTCCAAGAGATATCTTAATATCGCTACTGGCGCTTCAGCTATATAATATAATTTAAAGCTGCGATCTACCTTCTTTCCGTTAGTTCAAACTATAAGACATCCTGGGATACCATATGTTTCTATGTTACTGCGCTTTTATTGTCTACGAACAAGGGAAGTCTCTCCTTTTTATGAGTTTTGTTGTTGTTTTAAGGGCAAAGAACCTTCCCGAAATTATTTTGAGGACCGTTCTGATGTCGTAAACAAATATCATGGGAATGTCTCATTATTCTCGCGGTAATGGTCCGTCTCGTCTCATTTTTAACTCCAATAGGTGTACCAAGTTTTGTCTCATTTACATGAAGTATTTGATGTACATTACGCTATAAATATTTCGATCTTTTCAAGAGGAATATAATTTTAATTTACTAAAAACGATTTGTTGGGAGAACGTAGCGCTTTCTCTATCTTTACGGATTTTGCTTCGACTGGAGTTTACCTGGGAGCTCTTGATGGCGAAATAATTTTTCTTGAATAATTGTATAGACACAATCTTTTTGGCCATCAAGGCAATATCTCTTCTAAGTTATAATTCAAGTTCCAATACCTTTACGTAAAATTATTGATCTACGTCTTTAAATTTCTGAAGACCACGAACATGTTAATTCGATTGCATGTATAGATTCATATAAGAATCTATTGAGTTGAGAAAATTTATGTATTGTATCAAATAAATTTCAGTAAGTATGTAGTATACATATATTCATATGAGATTATTATTTCAAATAATTAGCATATTAACATCATCATAAACACTTGCGCTCTAAAATAATGTTTATTATGTAAATTGCTTATTGATTAACTTGTCTTAGAAAATCATTGATATGAAATGTACTCATGCGTACAAAATACGATGCGACTAAGTCAAGTGGAATACGAAAATATGAGATATGCCTAACTAATTCAAAATCATCAAAGAGTATAAACTAATTTAGCAGTTTAATTGTCTAATTATTGGAAATTTACTTGCTAGACTTTTTAATGTTATGAGTCAAAGCTCTCCTAAATTAGTCTATACTACCTCATACAAATAATTATATGTGCATGAACTTTTTGGAAAAAAACTAAATATAAAACTAATTCCAACATGTTTCTGAATATGCAGGTTTGTTATTACTAATATATATGAAATAAAACACACAAAAATTTAACAAATTAAAACTTTTTCTAAGTTTAAAACATAATTTAACCCTTTAACCCCTGAGTTTTTTTCGAAATCAGGCGGGGTTTTCATCATTACGACAGCAAGTACTGTAGTATGACTAAAATATCAGATGTTTGGCATACCTGAAAAATCGGATATCCTTACGGTTATCCTGGGATATGTAACCCCAATAACATTTATAGGTGGGACGCATAAGTCCCAATAATACCAAAAGGTATTAATTAATAATATAATAATATTAATTAATAATAATAAATAAAAATTAATAAAAAATAATGGATTTCACTGTTTATTCATTTTCCTTTTCCAAATTTAAGTCACTTGTGAAAACAAGCAAAACATTTAAAACATAAAGCGTTGTTGCATCCAGAACAGACATATTTGGTTCTGGTTTCCTTATTTTGTGAAGTGCAATGAACGCATCGGCGACGAGAAGGCTGTTCAATAGGAAGATGATCGCCAATATTTAAACGTTCAGTTCGTGATAGCTTTGCTGGTCTTTTCCCACATTGACGTGCTGTGAGCTTTTTGTGCTTTATTCCTTCAGCTATCATTGACTCGGCTAATGGCACAATAAATTGAATGAGCGAAATTTTACGGCCTTGACGTTGTGTAAATATAATCCAAGCGTTAACCACAGCTAGCATAAAAATCTTGTAAAATACCTTTTTCCACCATTTTTGCGACTTACGATTCATGTCGTATATTGCAGCCTTCTGATCTGCTAAGTCTACGCCCCCCATTATACGATTGTAGTCTGCAATAGCTAGTGGACAATCAACTTCTAATTTAGAACCATCTTCTTGTTTTCGGCTAACTTTAGTTATAGTAGGCATATGACAGTTAGAAGCAAGCTGGACTTCTTTCGAATCCATCCATCGAGCAGCCATTATACCATAGCAATTTATTTGGAATTGACTTTCTGATCGTTGTAGACGTCCACTAAATACAGGAGTCTCTTTACGCGTTCGTATATATGTACCAATCGCAGGGAATGGTATGGCCTTTAGCAAATTCATTGAGGTGAAAAACCTATCAAACGCTAAAACAACATTTTGCTCACGAATGACTGCTGTCAAGTTTTTTACAATCCGTTCTCCCAGAGTTCCATTCAGATTAGATGATGTGTCTTTTCCAGTATATACATTCAAGTCATAAGTGTAGCCTGTTTTGGCATCACAGCGCAGCCATATCCCTCTCTTTATTGGCTTCAAAGGCATATACTGTTTCAAACTTGAGCGACCCTTGAATTTTGCCATACACTCGTCTATGGATTGCGCACTACTTTCACTTCGCGCTGCTGGAAATGTTTTTTTATGCATGATACAACTTCCAATATATAATAATCCTTAGCTGCATTATCGGGCTTATTACAATCATTAAAATACATCTTGGCCATCAGTAAAGTGAAATGATCGCGAGAAATACTCTTTTTTATCATATAGTTTCCCATAGATTCATTTTTACTCCAATAATCAGCAATTGATGGTAAGTGGTTGTAGTGCATTACCAAAGTGACTCCTAAAAAAGCATAATTTCGTACTCGTCGGTAAGAGCACGCTTTGCAGATTTTTCTCTGTTTAGTATTTGAATCCTTTGGTTTGTGCACTCTGTATGTATAAACTTTTTGGAAAGAGTTTCCGAAAAACGTCGAGCTCTGGAGCACCATGAGGAAAGAAAATAAGAACTTCTGCCGGTTTTTTTACGGGCATTATATACTTCGTTTCGAAAATGACGCCGGCGTCAAACTTTGTCCAGCTACATTTATTGCCTAATGGCTGATCCTCACTGTTCTGTAAAGAATTAAGATGATCGCCTAAAACTTGACTGTCATCGTCATCCAACTCCGATTCAGAAGAAGACTCATCACCTGATTTGCTTACATATTTAGCGTTTGCTACAGGAACTTCCGCATCTTCGTCATCTTCATCCGATGGTTCATAGCTAGACTCAGAGGCACTAAAATCATCGGTCATATCGTCGCTATCCTCTTGTAAAAAATAATCAGCAATTTCGTTCTCACCCAATTTTTTCCTTGTAGACATCTAATGGTATAAACAAATATTGGGATATTATTATCCCAAACACATGCATTATTGGGATTATATGTCCCAATGTAGTTACAAATATAAAAAACTTGCCTTTTTTAATCCAATTTTCTTCCAATTTCGAAGGAATTATCTTAATTCACACCTAAACCGTAAAGCAAGCGGAATATTACGAATAAAAAATGAACCAGATAGACGTTTCACATTGAAATACAACGCGTGACTGATGAAATTTCGCGAAATGTCTGTGCAAAATATTCGGTAACGGGAAATAACGGAATGCGGTTACTGATCATCAAAGAAGACTTCAAGGCTTTATTGGGTACATTTCAATGCATAATTGGATCAAAATTAAAAGTTATACACATGTTTGAAGTTTGATGGGACATATTGTCCCAGTAGGGGCGAAAGGGTTAAGTTTAGGCTAATAGTAATTATTTATATGTGCATTTTACTATTTTTACCAGTAAATCCTATACATTTGAGTTTAACGGAAAGAATTTTTTATTTAAATAGTCAATAGCATAGCCTTATATTTTAAAACTAAATTAATCAGATAGTTAAATAATGACTGAAGAATAGTTACGTAAATATTGGCAAATTCTTGCACTATGGCTAATATAAGGTGCCGTACTGTCTCAAACTACTTTCCGTTTTGGAAAACAGTAGCACAGAGGATCCCAGAGATCCTTAATAGGATTTAGGTTCAAACTCAATGCTGCAAATTGTAATAACAGCTAAAGATGTTCTTCGTGTGGATTGAAGCTTTATCCTGCTGATATGTCCTGCAAATTTTATTAACTCGCCGTCCAAAAGATCTACACAAATATTAGCATTCATTTGAGTGGATATAAAACATGTAGATGGCTTTCCACTGCAGCAAAATGCAGCCCATGAAATCAAGGTACCGCTTCCAAAACATCGCTTGTAGCAGTACCGTCGTTCCTGGAAGGAATCTCTCCAATAATTCGTCACTATAGACTATATTCTATCACTTATCGGCCTAGAATTGGTATTTATTTGCAAACTTCAAATGTAGAGTTAGATTAGGTACCATGGAGGTGTGTTTGAGAGTCTGACTTTTATGTATAACTAGCAAAATTCTATTTATTGCAATTTGCAGTCTTAACTAGATCCTTATTTGACCGCTGCTTATCAAGTCCGCAACTTAATCAATGGTGTTTTCCGTCCGCTGCGTCGCACTGTACCATAATTAGTGGGATTTTTAAGACATTTTGAGATACATTTTCGATATTTCTATGGTCTAAACGCATTTTGGATCCGATTTTATGTATTTTTATGATTATTCCTCGTTCCTTGGCTGACAAACTAGTGCCACGAGGCATTTTATGCTTAAAGTTAGATGAATCTGCAATACCCAATTCACAAGGACATTCTTAATGTAACGGTACAACGAAAAGAAAAGTATGAACGAATTTATAAAAAATAATTTCGAACATGTGTTGATTGTATTTAAGAAGATGATAGTTCTTATTCTAACCGATTGATTCGGCGTTATCTAATTTGACTGAGTCCAGTATTTTCTTTGGCATTTGGCCTAGAGCCACTAGTACTGGTACTGGGATTACTTGCCACTTTCATGAACTTCACACATGTAATGACACATTGATAAATGCCAATAGGGCCTGGAACTTCCTCCCGATTTGGGTTCCGACAATTACATTATCAAAACTCGTGAGTTGACAATTCAAGTTTCTTTACAACAGTTTGAAAAAAAAAAATTTTACTGTATTAATAACAGTAATTTGACTCGGTCTTGTGTCCTTGCCTCTTAAGTAGCCGTAGGATTGTTAAAATGTTTTGTACACTCCTCTCGTCTATCAATGGCTGTTTGTACTCTAGATCTTTCTGTTTCCGCTTGATAAATATGAAGGATGCATACAAATATTCTTTAACTCATACTAATATTCATTCATACGAATATGTTGCAAGAACTAAAGTGAGCGTCTGGTAGACATATTGCTTTGATTGTTGATTTTAAATCTGATATTGGTTTAATAAGATTCCGGTTCGAGTCAATGTTCTACTCTTGAGTTGTTATGGTCCTATCGTCCTATCATAACTAATTAAATTTTCTTTAATATATTTTGATACAGTGTACGAATGTTTGGAGACTACTTAGTTCTAAAAACAGTCCTCTTATGACTCGCTATTGACCTAGTGCAGTGTAGGACCTATACGAGTACAATATGAGGAGTTTGTCAAATTGGAAATTATGGAGTCCTGAAAGAAAAACAGATTTAATGGCAAGCAGTTCAATTACTTTGAAGTCAAATTGAGCAACACCACATACACACACTCACACATATTAACTTATGGGCCCAACATCTTTTGGCAATAACACTTCGGTTTTATATACATAGATATACACATATATCTTTAAGTCCTTTCCATATAAAATTGCAAATTTATTTCACCCAACGAAGAAGACCTCGATTTGCTCAGCACAGCACAGCACAAATGAGCAAAAGAAAAGTAATTGCAAAGGAAAGAAATAATTTGCAGGTAAATGCAGGTTTCGCTGAGAACAGTTCAAAGGACATGTATCCTCTAACTAGTAATAATTTCCGCAATTTATACGTAAACGCTGATGAGGAAAACTTTTTCCATTTGGCGTACGGCGTTGCGTACGTGTCGCCGGGGTCGCGCTGCAACGTCAGCAGCTGCGCACTGCCTTACTTACGGCGGTCGGATGGCAACACCTTTGGCCGCGTCCACGAACTTGTATGCGTACGTACGTACTTTGCCACAAATTTCACCGGTTGTAATCAGTGCTGCCGCAGACAGTAAAGTAGACAAGTAGGCACGTAAAGGTGCCAATCGGAACTTTTCGGTTTTACATTACAACTACACACAACTTGGTCGTCACAAGAAGTGCGAGTACTTTGCCTGGATTGTCGCCATCTTTATTTGCCACGCACACACCACACACACACACACTTCATACCCCTGCGAATTTCTGAATAACAAATATGCACTCAAATTAAGGATAGCTTTGCAACAATTTCCGGCAAATTTAATGGAAAAAGTTAGGCATAGCGACACGTGAGCACTTCTTGTTTGTCCTCCTGTCCTGCACTAAATCTCACTGTCGGTGCGTCACGGGGATAATGAGTGGATTATTTGTTTTTGCGCAAAAAAATCACAGGATTTATTTTTCAATTTAGAAGACTTACTTGCAAAGAAATTTGCTTAGGGTTCGCATTTAGAATAATTCATAGATTCTTCGAGTTTGATGACAATAAATTGTATTCAATAATTGAGAAACTTAAATATATAGTGAAATCAATAAATTCGGTTCAATACCTCGTTTATAAAATATCGAAAACAAAGAATTTGTGGATAGCGATCCTATTCTATTTGGCACTAATAGAAATATGGATGTAATTTGCCGACGTAGACAGTTGCAGACCTGTAGGTTACCTAATTCAGCTTGCTCATAAATAACCCTGACCCACAAAAAATTGGGTCTGACCTGAGGGTTGTACTAGGCGGACAGCGTTTTTTTTTTAATTCATTGGATTCGCTTGAAACATGTTACTCGGTGGACGGATTACGTACCCGATGTCGGTTTTTTTAGATTAAATATGGCGAATGTTTTTTATATTCTCGCAACAAAAATGGGTGACTGTGAACCTATTACAACCACGACTACTTTCCATATAACTCATTTTGATTTCCATCTGATTTATTTACTTTATAATTTATACATAAGGAACGGATATCATCTGTGGCATCACTTGGGGAAAATGAAGAACTCAGTGCCTCAGATATCTTAATTTAATTCAGAAGAAATCTGTTTCTTCGTGTGTCTCTGTACCAAAAAAAAAAAACGATTTTTGGTTAAAATCGGGTCATAACATTGGACTATATGCCGTATATATGGTTCAAATTATGTGTTATCTTTATAAAAATAGCAATAAGTTGAGAAAATGTTCGGTTGCACCCAAACTTAGCCTTTTTTTACTTTTTTTTTTTTATTCATCGGATTCGCTTGAAACTCGTTACTCGGAGGTAGAGACCGACCGATTAATCGGCCTTGGTATCGGCATCGGCCAGTATCGGCCACAAAACTCAGCATCGGCATCGGCCATATTTGGCCGATTCTTAGCCGATTCTTTCTACTTCTTTGGGATCACACTAAAATACATTTTTTTTTTTACTTTTTTGATTTCTTTAAAGCATAAAATTTGAATTCTTCTGTTTACCATATAAAACACAGATTAAACATTTGACTAAACTAATAATTCATCACGGTGCTAATTTAAGTCTAGTATAAAGAAATTCAATAATTTTGCATTAAATTGAAGGTTTTATTTAGCACTGCTAGAAAGATTCGATTCGATTCAGTTTTTTAACAACTTATTGCGATTTTGAATATAATTATAGAAGCATTCGTAACTAGGAGAGTCTATTTTTAAAAGTTCTCCATACACAGGATAATGTAATAATCACTTGGTGCTGGCCAGGACTATAAGATGCATGCAAAAGAACATCCCAAACAAGCTATATGACACTATCCCCCTGTGACGCCTTTCACAATGCGAGATATAAATGACAAAAGTCATCTCTTTGAAAATAACGGATTCTTCTTACTAGACCTACTATTTTCGATTATAGACCTTAATGCTCATATTTGTCCTTAAAGTAAAGAGCTATATGGCTGATTCGCTTTGAGAAAATGCGAATAATTTATTTTTCCTATCAACATACAGTGGAACTTCCATAACTCGAACTTCTATAACTCGAAGATCTCCATAACTCGAACACTTGAATAGGCAATAGCGTTTAGAAGCCAAATTTCATACAAATTTCCTTCCCTAACTCGAATTTCTCCATAATTCGAACTTTTGAAGTGGCAATAGAAGGTAATTTTCATACAAATTTTCTTCCATAAATCGAACTTTTTGGTCATGGCATAATACAAAATTTAAAATTTTTATATCGAGGTAGAATTTAAGAAGAGTCCCTCTATATCTTATGGAGGCGAACAAAAAATATGATATTACACTTATGAATTGTATAAATCATGTAACAAAGGCATGAGATACAAACGTCAAGAACCAAACAATTGCAAAATGCAACAAACAAAAACATGTTTTAATGTATTTAAATAAAACTTTTTGCGAAGTAAATAAAAAATAACTGGGTATAAATCTGAATTTTACTGCTTTTTGAAAAATTATATTTTTTAATGAAAATTTTATAACTCGAAGTCTCTCTAACTCGAAGTTTTTTTGTGTATTATGATGATTCGAGTTAGAGAAGTTCCACTGTATATCTTATCAAAAAATTTATTTAGTTTTGAATATTAATTAAATGAATCATCATATGAACTGAGTTGTTTACTTATTTTGTGATGTTATTTGTCTTTGTTTTTCATTTGTTACTGTACTAATTTACTAAATAAAGTTGTTGGTGAAAGAATCGGCATCGGCATCGGGCGATTCTTTGCCAACTGGCCGATTAATCGGCATCGGCCAAAAATTTGGTATCGGTCGGACACTAGTGTGAAGTGACGTGGCGTATGAGCAACATTTGTTGGCAATTCAAAGCTGATGAAAGTATGCATCGATAATGTAACATAATTTCCAAACTCATGCTCATTGCGCTTTGCTATTCAGCTTCGTGACATAGTTTACATTGTTAAAATGCTGGATAGGAAAGGGATTTAGAACACATTAATATAAATTATCACCAAATAAAATAATTTTCGTCTGAACGAAGAAATGGAAAAAGGATGGACTTGCCAGTATTTGGAACTCCTCATACAAACTCCAAATTTTATACTCCAGACACGCTGACGGCTATAACAAATGTTCATATCATACTTAAAAATATTAAAATCTCTTACAGCTTACATTCCAGAAACATAAAACAGTAAATTTCCATATGTTTTTTATAGCCGTGTATATATATACATGTGTATGTACAGACGAATAACTTTGGTTCTAAATTAATGTTTATGCATACTTGTGTACATATAATTACATAAATAAACGCACCTTTAGCCTTATTTAGAAGTATACATGCATACATATAATATATAATACCATAAGTCATCTGCAAGGTGAGATTTTTGTTTGCTCTCATGCCAAAGCATTCCACATAACTCCATACTTATTGTGAATGCAATAAAAATTTTATGTAGAATTTTATGCCAAAGAAAAGTTAATTTGAATTTATAGAAGTGTGTGTTTGCAGGCACGACACACACATTATATATGAGTGTTCTTATCGTTCATCATAGCTTTTTATGATAATTAACATTTTACTCTTCATTAGAATTACAAAGACTTGATTAAAGAAAACATAACAGCTTATGTTTTGATTTGACTTTTCTAGGGAAGACTTAAATGTAATAAGTTAGGTTAGGTTTGTCTTCGCTTAGACCAGTTATGGTCCTTAGCAATACCAGATGGAGTCCCGTCACGTATTCCCTGAGTAGTAGTCATCTGTTAGGTTACCAACGCTTGACGTGAATTTTAAGAGATGATAAGGCCTCACTAATGATATCCACTGCAACTTATCGTACTGCGAGTCCCCTAGATACCTGAAGCGTTGTCTTGCTAATTCAGGACCTACGCACAAGAGATTCTCCACTGTTTCCTTGGTGCCCTGCTCTTGACATTTACCGCATTCCTCCCGATATGAAAGCCCTGGCTGCTACTAGACTGTGACCAATAACTATACTAACCATAGTCCTACAGTCCTTTCTGCACAGTGCTAGTAGGAAACTTGTTTATTTCTGATCCACCGATTTATACATGACCTTTGCGGTATTGCACCCCGGTAGATTCTTTCATCGCGCTTTGATTCACTTCATCATGCATCTGTCTATATCGTCGTACAGACAATCGATCGATCTTGTTTTTGGGAGACAGCTGTACACCGATCTTGGCAATCTCGTCAACGATTTCGTTACCTTCGATGCTTTTGTGGCCTGGCACCCAGTAGAAGAGTAGCTTCTGAAACATCTTTTCTTGTTCTCTGGAGTATTGGGTTGGTGCATTAGAGGCACAGCTTCCCCAATAGCAAACCCCTCTCCCTGAAATATACTACAGTAGTCCACCAGTTTGAAACGTTGCTTTATATCTAACTCCGGGTAGTATATTCCTGCACCTACTCTATTATCCATTTCCGAGTCAAGTAGTCATTAATTACAAAGAGATCTACCTGCGGCAGGTTTAATATTAGTTCAAAAGCCGCCGTTGGGGTGGTTCTTCGGTAAGAAGTAAAGAGGGACTCAGTTCGGCTCGTAAAATCATTAAATGATCTCATCATATGAAGAATGAGAAATATAACGACATCTTTATCTCAGAATATATTATTGACAATCCTTTCAAGCTGCACAGAGCTGGGCAGTAATAATACAGGAGTGCATATGCAAAAGAACTTAAAACCCTCCACTGTGCAAAATATCTCAGTTTTAAGACTGTTGTGGCCTACAACACCTTGTCCATCTAGCTTATACATATTTACTCAGCAATTGGACGCGTCGCACTTGTGTTTGCAGGCCGAGTGTTTCAGTCTAAGTTGGGCATACACTTCACTTTCATGCGAATACATTCGCACTCTTAAGCTTATTTAACCACTGCATGAGATATGCATGGTTGCTACGCCGTGGTCCTCGTTTATTTAAAAGTCCCTGTGTCACTTAGAATGTACACTTGCGGTGCGGCACTTATGGTGTCTTCTTGTTGTCGGTATACTTTGGTCGCTGTGTGTATTTGCACTGGCTTTTCATGTGTACCTAAGACACTTTTGTGTGTTTAATTGCAAAATAAATTTTCGCCAGCGATAGCAGGTAGTTGTAAGCTTTGAATAAGAGAAAATGTACCATAAATGTGAAACAGAATCAACAGACAAGTACTTATGGCGAAATATTAGATCTTTTTAAACCAAATAAATATATTTATTTATATATGATAAATCATAAGCTGACTGCTTTGGTAGAAAAATCCATATTTTTATTACTACAATCGAAATTATTTGAAAATATCAATGAAAAATATCCGTGAAATATTACAAAAAATTCAAAATTATGAATTGCTCATATTACAAAAGAGTGTTGGAATTCTATTTGATGTGAATAATTTGTTTATTTGCTCCATAACTTTGCAGTTGTCATATCAAGTGTCAAAGCTTTTGTTTTCTGCACTGAAGTGGCCGCTTAGCTAAGTTGTATGCAATTTTTGGAATAATGGTTATGAAAATTATTTTATGAATTTTACTCAAAATTGATTTTTTTTTTCACTTTTTATGCTCATGCAACATGTTGCACATAGGTTTACCTGTTTACCTCACGTATGTATATTCGTAAAAACGTAAAATAACTGAATTAAAGAGAGGGTTATACCCTTGTTGTTAGAAAAACCTACTCAAAGCTATTTTGGGTAAGGGTTATATATTTTTTGTAATTTATTTTTACAGATATCTTGATATTTTCATACCTCAACCTTCTATGAATTTGCAATAGTATTATATTTAAAATTTAGTTCCAATCGAATTTATACCTTACCTTACCTTACTTATTTGTTAGTATTTCATTTAAGTGCTATTGAAGCATAAAAAATGAAATTTGAACTAGAAAATGTGTTGAAAGTTATGTTATATGGCATTAATTTTTGAATGCCTTAGTAAAGTGTCACGGCGTATGAGCAACATTTTTTAGCTATACAAGGAATGGGTGGATGGAAAGCGCCTGACATATTTTAATAAAATTCTAAACTAGTATAATTATTATCCGCTAATATTTAGCTTAGGTTTCTCCAATTATTTCGGGCAATTGACGCTGCGGCTGGCTAGAATAAATTACAATCGAGAGATCCAATTTTCGACCACGGTTACGCAATTGCGACCAAAACTGATTATAAATCAAGTAACAACCGAGTAAATCTCAGAAAAAAGTATTGTCTCATTGAAAAACACACGCCTAAAAAGAATATATATGTATATATATGAATTCTGGATGTCTATCTGTCCGTCCGTCCGTCCGTCCGTCCGTGCAACGGATAACATGAGTAAAATTAAAATTGAAGATATCTTGATGAACTTGGTACACATGTTTCTTTGTTACCGTGAGAGGGTTGCTATTGAAAATGGGCGAAATCGAACCACTGTCACGTCCACAAAATGGCCAGTAATCGGACATAAAAACCTCAGGTAAATCTCTCCGATATTCTAAAGAAGTTCCAAAGAGATGCGTCTTCTAATTGTTTGCCGAAAAAATAGCGTAAATATTTCTTATAGCCGCCTTAAATCTCATATACGGATTTGCAAGCTTCCGATGGACTTTATACCGCATATGTCGGCAAATATGTGCGATACCTTAGTAAAATTAAATGAGCGTATAATCTTGAATATACTGTATGTTGGTATTGAAAATAGTTAAATCGGTTCAGAATTATCGCCAGCCCCTATATATAAATTTAGAAATTGTTCTTAATTTCATTAAATGCTAAAAAAAAGGTTTGTTAATGCTTGGAATTTCCTCTTTTATTTTTGATGACCTTTGTCAATCTTTTTGGCATACTGGCAATTAAGTTTTTGAATGTATCCTTTGGATTTTTTCGCCACTATTGTTGCATCCTTTAACAGAAAGTGTTTATGTTAATATTTTTCAAAATGGAATTTTTCGGTCAAAAGATGCTTGGTTAAATTTGAATTGAGCGTTTGAGTGGGCCAGTACAATTAGTCATTTAGTAAATCGTCATTTCAATAAAAATCAGCTGTAATGATCTACTCTTGTGCTTAGGATCATTATCCTTTAGAATCATAGTAATTAAAGCTTTAATTTTCTTGGAAATTTTCGAAAAGGTTTTCCTTTAATATATCATCATAAAGCTCACCAGTCATCTTTCAGTCAATTGTAACTAGTTTTTCAACTCCTGTCGATGAAGGGCATTCCCAGGTTATGAGCGGCCTACCTCCAGGCTTGTCAGTGTGTATCTTAGAGAACTCACAGCACACCCGTTTACCTCTTTTTCAATTATTTAGCTAAACTTTCGATTAATCTTACAAAATAACGCAATTCCAAAACGAGTTGTCATATTAACATAAGTTTTCAAAAATTTAGCCGCTTTTCTTCTTTTTATCTGCTGCGCCTAGTAGAAGGTTCTTTATAACCTACTTTATAATAACTTTTCATCCCCGTCTCAACCTATTTTCTTTGCATGGTAGGTGATGTAATATTTAAGTTACAGTCCTCTTTCGCTAACAGAATTCAATGGATATTTTTTGGCTTTATCGCAATTTTTCAATTATCCCGTTTCAGCCATTCTGAATAGTAATTTTCTGTTTCTGTCCACATAATCTTTTTTAAGTTTATGTTCTTTTTAACTACTTATGTTTTTCCTAGCATCAGAGATCTAAATCCCATACTTTTTTGGAGAATTTTCATGCTTCCTTACTTGTTTTTAATTATTTAGTAATAATATATGTACATTTTTAATTTGAACCATATCGGACGATAAGTATGATTTGAAGAGTTATAACGACCCCAGCGCCATCTATCGAATTTTTAATTTTACACAATAAGCTTAGTATGCTTAATCCATAAAATTCTAGTCCACCCAACCATCTTGATTCTAAAACCAAAATCCATTTGCGTTTTGTGGCCGCTTTTATTATTTCTCCCTTGTTGATATTTGCACGTCTATTATTCCACATAAATTTATCTAAATGGGAATGCATTATTTCGTAATATTCTGCTACCTTTCTTTACTTTACTTTTTGCGCATAACAGCAATAACAACAACAACACAAAACAATAGGTATACGCTGGGGAAGAAATTAGTAACTCAAAATGGCATCCATTTGCTGTGCGCAAACACAAATAGCAGTCACACACATGTGTACACATGTGTCATAAAAAAGCTAATAAAATGTAAACAATTGCAAACGACACACACGACACAAAAATGCACATTTACGGGGCATGGGGTGAGAGTGTGCCCAAATGGCACACACCGGTCGCTACTTAGCAACAGTGTCTGATATGATAGCTGCAGATTACCCAAGCACACACCACCCCCGCACAGTGCGTCTGTGCAACGTTTTGTTATTTATAAGCGCAACTCATCAGCAAAAGTCACGTTTTGTCAGTTCACCAATACACACACACACACACACACACACACACATATATATGTATATGTAAAAAAACATATATGTATATACAAACATTTGCACACAAATGGCTAAGCTCTTTGCGCTCACGCTGTGGCTCACCTGCGGTCATTAAAAGTGAAACATCATGCCAACAATGCTGACGCTGGTCACATAAACAAGAAAATAATAGCGTTGGAAAAAAGTCGAAAAAACAACAACACATACAACAATGGTGGAAATGTGTAAGCCAATGTAGCTAACGTCGGTGGCGAATAAAGCAAATCAAAAGCAGATAAGCGGTAAAAACGTTGCCATAACGTGTTGCATGTTGCATAACTTTGCTGCAATTAGTGTGTTTATGTGTGTCCATATATTACATACATAAATACAAAAATACAGAGTTATGTATTCGTAGGGCTTAGTTGTGCGCGGGTGAGCTAAGCGCGGTGGACGCATAATAGCCAACATTTGAGAGTATTTGTTTTTCGATAACAGCTGTGTAAACCTATAGAGAATTTTATGTATGAATAATAATACAATAACAACAAATTAGAAACAAAAGTTAACTCATATGCTGCCTCTTATAGAGGGTGCACAGTTAGAGGGACCACGAAAGCTTATTAACAACTCCACGTAGTTTTCGGAAAAAGTTTTGCTTGTATCACGACATAGAGTCTATTTTTTAACTGATTCATATAAAAGCGAATAATGTAATCTCTAATAGCAAATGTTTTATGTTTTGGTATTATACTTTAGAGATTTATTCTACGATTCACAACCTCTATATCCAAGAGTATATGCTCACTTAATTTGGCTAAGATATTTCACATATTAACCGATTTATTAGCGATTAAGCCCTTCGTATTTTTGAAAACCCTATAATTTGGTATATGGGAGCTAGGGGAAGTTATGACCCGATTTTACTCGTAACTATTTCTGGTACAGAGGCGCACTATTAGAAGAAAAATATTTCCTCAGAATTAAATTAAAATATCTGAGAGATTTACCGAATTTTACCCTTAGGCACTGAGTTCTTCATGTTCGATATACAAACATGGCATTCAAAAGTTACCGTCCGATTTCCACAAGTGACGTCACTCTTCAAATACAGTATTTGTCTAAAGTTTTATCCCGCTATCCGCAGTGGTTCCCAATGTATATATTAGAAAATGAACTAATCAGATGGAATTCAAAATGATGTTCTGATGTTTTTCGTTATAAAATTATATCCAAATATGACCCTTCCTAGTACGCTTCTTTGTGCCAAATTTTACTATTAGTAAGCTATTAGCTTAATTTGTATAGAAGACATAGCCAACATAATTATGTTGCTACCATAGCTTGTATATTGAACTAGAGGCATTGCCAGTTCATCGCTTTTTTCATTCACAATAGTTGGGTTTTTTTTTTCAAAAAAAAGTAGTTGACAATAGCGAGAAACCCCATTTTGACAGATAAGAATGTTAACCAAACCAAAAATGACAAATGAAAACTTTATCCATATCCTTATTTTACATCCCACTATGTCAAAATATATTAAAAATATAAACCACGCAGCCTTTTAAAACGAAAACTAACCCGACTTAAAACTGGTTCCTGAAAATATAATCAAACCTACCCTCATGTGAAACCTGAAAATATAAACAAACCAGACCTCACGTGACCCTTCAAAACGTAAACAAGCCTCAATGATATATGGCTAGAGTTTGTTTATATTTTGGCTGAGGTCAATGACCTTTAGCCGGAATTTGTTTACATTTTCGCTGAGGTCAATGGCCTTTGGACCATTTTGAGGACTGTTGGATGTAAGGTTTGTTTGCATTTTAGAGGGTCATGGTATCTGAGATATAAAGTGAAATAGTGAATGTGAAAGTGAATGATATAATGTTCGGCTGCTTCCGATTTTAATAATTCTTAGCTTAATTTATTTTACTTTGGTCTAAATTCTATTTTATTCCTTTTAGGTATTCTAAACAATTAACAGACGATTTTATTCTGCCTTTCAGTATTCTAATCCTCAATTGTAATTCAGATAACATCGTAATGTACTGTGTCATAAAAGGTAAGTGCCAGTATATATTATTTATTTATACTCAATGCCTAAAACTTAAAATATTTCATATACAATGTTTTCAAAATATTTAAAATCTCAATGTAAATAGTTCTCAATTAAACATATTCCAACAAGTTCTTGCTTACTGTAAAGTTTGTAAGATCTATGATCTCAAAGATTACTAAATTACAAATACTTCAGCAGCGACATAGAGTAAGTCCATTAAATTTAAAAAAGAAATTTACTGAGTCTTGTTTTTCCACGTTCTTACCATGAAACGGATATATGGATAAAAGTCATTATGACTTATTTAGCAGTCAATTTGGCAGTCTCATTATCAATTGGCATTGATTTAATTATAATGGATATTTAAAATATGTATATTCCTACTTATCTTTGTCGACTTCATTAGGCAGCGTATTAATGTGTACTAAATTATAAAATGTTAAGTGAAGTATTAAGGTGCTTAACTGAGCGGATATATTATATATTATTTTAATTTTGTAGGCTCCATGTCAATTGTGCCATTATGTCAAATTTAATGGCAGTCGTAGTCAAACAAATTAAACATTTTCGGAGGTCCCTTGAAGTTTGGATTTTGGATTATCTGTATTCTGAGCGTTCCGTTGGATAAGGTTTATTTGAAAATCTACTTATTTTCTTTATTCTGGCAATTTTTTTTTTTGAATAAATCGGAAATATCTTAATAAAATTGAAGGTGTTGAGCATAAATCGCTAGGAATATGACTCTTCCCCGTCTCTTTTGATACAAAACACATCTCAGTTGGGTGATATATATTTTTTTTTTTTTGAACGCGCCTTTGCTAAATTTATGAAAATACTCATATTTGTTATCTTCCTCTACATTTCTACTGCATACCTCAACTGATGTCCCCGAAAAGTATGCTAACTATTTGCATTTGCTGAAATAACATATTTTTTCCTACATGCTTACGAGATTGCGAAGAAAAAATTTCAGCAATCACTGACATAACAGCACAATCTAAATGAATGGAATGCGAACAGACACACTTACTAACATATTTGTGAATGTATGTACATATGTATTTATATAAAGATGTGTGCCGAAATGTAAATTTAGGCAGTTCGACGCACACATACACATACAGAAATCCAAATATTGAGCAGTGAAATGTAATCTTGCGAAAATAGATACAAAATATAGTATCTATGTATGCGGCGCGCTAAACCATAAAAATATGAAAGCGACGCAGAAAATTGCTAGCGGAAATAAAGCGTAGATAAAAATGGAAAATGGAAAAAATACGAAAATTACAAGAACAACAGTAAAAATATTTCAGCAATCACTACATACTCTTATGAAAATTTGTTTTTTGCAATTTTTTTGGCTCATATATGTTTAAATGTGTGTTTCGGGTCATAAACATCCACTTCTGTGTGTGTGTGTGTAAAAAATATGAAAATTTCACATTTCATAAAAGTTGTACAAATTTCACAAGCGCGAAAATATAATTTTCTCAGTCAATTTTCTTTTACGATCAAAAAGTTAATAATTCCATATGGTAACTAGGCCGTCGTCAATGCCAGCCATCCACATATACAAATGCGTAAAAGCACTGTTTGGAGGGGAGAGTGCCACATTGCCAATGTGTGCCTCAGTGCTGGTGTTTGCCGGTGAAGGGTGTGGGGTTTGGCAATTTTCATTTCCATCCAGCAGTGTAATAATGTTTTCGCTGCGTTCAGTGTTTATTGCAACTGAGTTTTTTTTTGTATAATACTTTTTTATAGTTTTGTTGTTGTTGTTTTTTTATATTTTTCGCTTTTACTTGTTTCATGTTACTTTATTTTTTGTTTGTTGGCGTTGGTGGTTGCTGTCATTTTGGTAGAACAGTTTTAATTTTAGTACAATATGGAGCTAGATAGCAAAAACAAAACAAAAAACGACTTTCATTTGCGCTAGTTTGTAGGTGGAGAAGGAGGAAATGTATTGCAAACACACACACACACACATACACATAAGCATATATATATATGTATGACAGTCAGTTGCTGTTTGCTGAGGGCAGCGTGTATTGAGTGCCTGAAGGGGTAGCTATATTAGCATGGGAATTTTGGTATGCTTTTAGGGCAGCGTATACTATTCGGAAACACACACATCTATATTTACACTGACATACATACATACACATCGAAAGTTTATGCGTATGTTAGCCTGTACTTCTATGTAAATAAGACAGTAGATTGCCCGGCATATTGTCATGTTCATTTTATTGGTCGTCGGTTGTTTGTGTGCTGTTTGCTAGTAGTAGTTATTGTTGTTGTTGCCAACAGTATTACTTTTCCAGCTGTAAGCGAGCGCTAGTTTTTTCTGTGTTTGCTTTTTTTTCACATTTTTTTTTGCCCTCTATGCTTATGCCCGCAACCAACTGCGACTGGCTATCATATGTGGATGTAGCACACATATACACACGCATACTAACATATGTATGTTCTTCTAGGTATGCGTATATTAGAAATGGTTATTGCATGCTTAAAAAGGCTATGCATATACACAGACACACAACACATACGTGTATGTTTGTTTGTATTTTGAGTTAAAATGAACCTACTTTCGCATTTTAGTGCTCCCATTTGCCACGTTTGTACAAAGTTTAGTTGTATTTATGCATACGCACAGACCAGCAGTCATACAGTGTTGTCAAAAAAATTGTTACCTTCTCTGGTAATTAACACAACTTGAAACAGCCACTTTTCAAAAGCCTCTTTTGAGTTCAACCTTACATCAACAATGGCGTTCGCCATGGACAGGAACAGGTGGTAATCACTTGGCGCTATGTCCGCGCTATATGGTGGATGCGATAAAACCTCCCATCCGAGCTCCCGTAACTTCTGACGAAGTGTGTGGTCAACGAAGTGTGTGGTCTGGCGTTGTCCTGGTGGAACACTACACCCTTTCTGTTGACCAATTCTGTACGCTTTTGGTCGATCGCCTGCTTTAAGCGGTCCAGTTGTTCGCAGTAGATCGTAGAATTAAACGTCTGGCCATATAGGAGTAGCTCATAGTGGATGATTCCATTCCAATCCCACCAAACACACAGCAAAACCTTTCTGGCCGTCAATCCCGGCTTGGCCAATGTTTGGGACGATACACCGGCCTTCGAACACGACCGCTTTCGTTTGATATTGTGCCGTTTCAGTAGCATATCGCGGGCGTTGATTCGGTCCAGAAGGTTTTTTTTTTGCGTCAAATCATGCGGCACCCAAACATCAAGCTTTTTTGTGTATCCAACCTTCTGCAGATCGTTTAAAATTGTTTGGTGACTAACTCCCATCTCCTGGGCGATGTCACGAGATGCCACATGCCGGTCTAACTCCATGTTTTCCATGATTTGATCAGTATTCGTCGTCACTGGTCTTCCGCCGGCTGTCTTATCCATGGTGTCGTTTTCACCCGCTCTGAATCATCGAAACCATTCCTTCGCAGTCCGATAGAGTACCATCCCCCAAAACACCATTAATCTCACGGAACGTTTCTCTAGCGGATTTGCCTTTAACAAAGGAAAACTTCAAATTTCGGCGTTAGTGAACTCCATGTTTAAATGTCTATAACTGTTGAACGCAATATCCAAACTAATCATGCATAGGGTCGTTTTGTAGGTTATGTCAAGAGCTTTCAAAAGTGTATAGTATTGCCAGATACGAGCTCTGTAGCGCTTTATACATAGCCGCGAAATTCAAAAGACAACAAGGCGGAAGCGAGATATTAATACATAATGTTGGGAGCTGAAAATATTATCGAAGAATTGTTATATATCTTCTGGAGTCCATATAACCCATGTCGGACAAAACAACACCAAAATTTTCATAGGTCATTATTTGCTTTAAAATTTTGTGTTTGATTATGATCTGAAGATCGACTTTATAACTATATAACAGATTGCTTCAAATATTCTATGAAACCTAAATGAGAAATCAAGAAATCGATCTATAGGAAGGTTCAAACAAAACCGATCGTAGAGCCCGATATCACAGTGATCTCGAAAACAATATCATAATTCGTAATCTTTTATGATATAAAATACTGTACCAACTCATTCAGAGAAGTTCACGAAATCTCAGAATCTATTCTTTCAATTTTATATTTAGAATAAAGACTTCAAGAGGTAATTTTAAAATTCGATCCCTTGCAAAGCTTTAGGTTGTTAAAAAATAGATGGAATAGAAATTAATAGATCAATTAAAAGAACTTACTGGTTATTAATAAACTTCGCCGATTCTCTCAGATTAACCGAAATCGAAAAAAATTAATATACATATATCTAGATCTTATCCACATAAATTCCTTATACTAGTCGTGGGTTGTCATTAAGAGAACATTTTCTATACCTAAAACTTTATATTAAAGGCTGATTTGTATTTTGGTTCGATGGGAACAAATCGTAGGGAGTTAGGTACTGAGGACATTCCTTGTTCACAAACTGCAGTCTACAGCCTCGCTCCTGAGAGGTTAAATTTTATTAATAGATCTGGTCCTAGTACTTATCTCCGAGGCTATCTAATTGGAAATATTTCAAGTTCTTTCGACAACATTCTGCAACGTTCTGTCAGAATTAGGACTGAAATACAATTCTAGTCTTTTAATTTTCTTTCAATTTTTTTTCTTTGAATTGATTCTCGTTTTTTTCTTTATTTAACACACTATAAATCAATGGCACATTTTCTACCCCGCACTGTACAGAAACTTACACCCATGAGTGTAGCTATGTACTATGTTTGAATTGCATAATATCGCATACAATTTGAACTAAACTCCTCATAAACCTGCAATATATTGAATGTACTAACACAGGAGAATGTAAAATACACACACACATACACATGCAGGCTTATTGTATTGTAGACACATGTGGTCATATGAGCGTCTATGCATATGATCTCCGCTATGGAACAACAAACTGGTCAGAAAATATTAGGTTACAATCGAAAATGTGTACTATATATGAAGACGTACTTGTCTGAATTAATACGAAAAAAAACACAAGAATTTACGTACTGAAAATGAACTAGACTGAAAAGGTTCAAATGTGAACTAGTTACAATTTGATTTGCTACCTAATTTGAACCTAATTTTATTTAACAGCTTAAAAAGATTAGCCTTACATGCGTATAAAGTTCATTAGAACTTTTGAGGGGTCAGCGAGAATGTGAGAGATCTTGAGACCTTGTAGATAGTGAGATTGGAACACTGAAATCTGGAACACATACATCCGAACTACAAGGGAATCGTGGAACAACAGTTCGTTTAGTAATAATAGGCTATGCAATATCGGGTTGAATATCTAAACTTACCGACAGAGAGATCAGGACCAGCAAGTCAGCGACTACTTTCAGACGAAGACCAATCTTGTTAAAGGAGTAACCTCTTCGGGGCCAATATTAATGGCTGGTCTGGAGGCTTGAAACCTTGTTGTTGATGGAAAGTTTGTCATCTATCCTCCTTTTTCTCGTGTTGTGAATAATTTCTGAAGAAGTCACCAACCGGTTCTGCAAAAACCACCAAAAGTTCCTTCAGTGACGCAGTGATCGCGGTAATTTTTAAGATTTTTTGGTATAATTTGAATCAGTAGGACCACAGTAATTTATATGGAAAGAATAACTAGTTCCACTTGGGGTCCACACTAGTTTCAAACTAGTCCCCCACTAGTTCACTCAACTGCGTGGTTTTCTAAACATTCGCGTATACGTACGTATATCTACGTAATGTACACGTTTGCATATTCATTTCATTTGAGTAATTTTTTGTTGTTTTGTTTTCCATTTATTTGTATTTTTTTTTTTGCTGGCTGTTATTTCTATTGTTGTTTGCGCAGTGAATCTTCATTGTGTACGCAATAAAGTCCTCGTAAAAACAAATAAGTGTGTGCAAAATAAGAGCAAATAGCAGAGAGACTACAGCAAAATATTGCCCCCACACACTCCACACTCGCTGTGCCAACAAATTGCTACAGCTTACGAAAAACGTTGTTCTAGGGTCTAATAAAAATTGTGCAAATATACAAATAAAGGACTCGCCAAATGGTCATTCAAACCAAGGCGCACACACACATTTACTTACATAAGCATATACACATATACATTTCTATATACTTTTGCCTTGCAAACGGCATAACCGTTAGGCCACACAAAAAACGAAGCGTAAAAACATTCCCTTTTCGGTCGGCAATGGTGCTTTCGAAGTAGCTTATTAGTTCACTTGGTTGCCGTTGAGCGCTTCATTTGACTCGCATTCTGTCGACCACAAATACTGTGTCACTTGCTGGAAGATGCAACAGGCCTCAGTGGTTGTTATTGCATACAACAGCAACAGCAACTACTATTGGTCAGGGGTAGAAGAAAATGTGTTAATAACGGGCAATACTTGCCGATGATTATTGATCATCTTTCAGATATGTGTACAGACTGCTAAAAAAATGGGATTCGTATATATATTTATAAGCTTTCCTCGGACTTGAAGTCCATTTAGTATAACTTTATATTCTGCTACTAATAAAGATATTCATAATATTAGTGCTTAGAACAAAAATTTCTAAATTATTAAAAGCACATAATACGAGTAAGGTCCGGCTAAGCAACTGGAGAAGTCGTTGTGTTAGATGTCTTCATCAATGAATCAAATTTATATAAAATTTATTAAACTTTACTAAGATGTCTTTCATTCCCATACTGAGACTGCTAAATATGTTAAGTCGAAATCTATCAGGATGTGAGGACCAGGGGAAGGGATGAACCGATTTCTACCCTTTTGGTAACTTTCATTAAAGTAGTATGGAGATCCTCATGTTATGCAATATTAATACTCCAACCAGACTGTAGATGCGGACGCTTTAAACCCCATTCACAGCGAATCTATTAACACCTTCCTTACCTCCCTCCCAGTGAATGTCGTCATTGGAGTCAAACAACCAGTAATAACAGACAACGAGCTCGAGTCGGTTTGTAAAACCAGAATAACTCTCGCCCAATTTCTTTCTGGATAGTGCACCGGGTTAAACTCTTACTTATCCAGTCTTACCCCGACATACAGAACACATGTTCTGCAAGCAACGAATCCCCTAATGATACTAATCACCTCTTTGCATGGCTAACGAACCCGACACATCTAACACCCCTCTACCTTTTGTCCGACACTCTCCAAACAACTCGTTTCCTGGACTTACCGTTAGATGGCTACAACAACAACTAGGCTTTTACTTTTTGGTTCAACCAGAGTTGGGTAATCGTTATAACAACAACAACAAGATTTTTATATTCTTTAAAAGGGAGCATGGAATGTTTTGACCAACTTCGACGACTCAAGAGAATATTAATATTATTTAGTTATCCATGTGATAAACCATACGAGTATGTTTTTATTACATTTCTTTGTTTGAGCGGATTTTTGCATTTCTTAAGTGGGATCATCGCCATCAATCTCTAAAAATCCCATAAAAGCTTTCAAGTTTCTCATCTTTTGAGTTCGTAGTAAGCAACTTGAGACTTCCTTAAGTTTCCAGACTGCCTTCGGCTAACTTTGGAATTCCTACGGATGTAAACTTGTCAGTTGATGATGCATTGGAACTATTCTTGCTGTAGTCGATCAATCCAAGCCATAAGCTCACGAGTTTGACATCAATATAGCTCAGAAGTGCGTTTCAGACATTGAGTTAGTGCGGATCGGCCTTTCCTTCGGTTGCCTTTGGAATTCCAGTCGATTGCATTCAAGGTGTTTGTATCTAAATCTCGCTTCAGAACATGCCCCAGCCTGTCCCATTCACTTTTCAGATTTTCGGCCCATCAGGGTTTTTGGTTAGTGTGTGACCATGTTAGAGACGGTATCGGTAACCACATTAAGGGTGCCGAAAGCTTGCTTGACATTTTCTTGCTTCCGACTTGACAATTCCGCATACTGGTGCCCATGTTATTTCTGAGATCTACTTTTTCTGCAGTTTCCTGCACCATAACTAGCTTTTTGCCATGACAGCAATATGGTGTTCAATCACAGATCATTGTGAGATGATCCTCCGGTTATTTTAAGACAATGTTTATTACTTAAATTTACCGAGTTTCGGAACTTAAAGATGTCAAAAACCAAGACCAAACTATTATTAGTTTTAAAACTAAACATATCACCTACCAACCGCAAAAACTAAATTTTGTCTTTCCATTTCCCAAAGTAGTTTATGAACTTTAAAGCCCCCGGAGCGTGCCAAATATTTGCCGAATGTCGTATAAAGCATACGAAACCCAAAATGAAAATGGAAATGATTTGACTTCATCGTCCGCCACATTCTCACAAGTGCATTCCGTATTTATTATGCCTCATATCCACAAAAGATTTTTACGATTCGCACAGACGTTGCCAGCTACTCGGAAATTATTTACTGTCCAACTAAGTGGTCGTGGACATTGCAAGAAAATCGTTGAGTGTATTTTCCAAGTAAGAATACATAAATCTACAGCTTCATAACGAATTTAGCACATATATTCACATAGAGCTTAATAAACATTTTAAGCTTAGCAACTCTGTGTGTGTGTGTGTGGGTGTTTGAGTGGATAACTGTATATATTGACAGCAGTCACATCAAGCATGTCGCTGACATTTGCACGACTGTTGCTGATGACAGTTGCCGGCAACCACTGGCAGCTAAACTATTGCTCGGCATTCGGCTGTGAGTGTCCGTGTGTGTATGTATGTGGCCACTTAACGATTGCAACGCTGCAGTTTGCCACATTGCAACACTGTGCTGTGCTGCTCTGCACTGCTCTGCTCTTCAGAGCATCAAGCATGGTATAAATTCAAACAAATTGCCACCTTAAAATTGACTGTGCAATAAAAATGGCAGAATGGCATTGGAGGAGTCAGCAATCGCCATTAGGGAAGTGCCTGGCAGTAAGTGAAAGCACTTCCTCACAGTCACTGTATTCGCAAAGCGATGAAAACTCATAATTCACATAAAAATATATTTTGTGAGTTCATTTTTGAGTGTGCTGTGTTGGTGATATGGATGTGTGTGTGTGGGTATTGCCGATGACATTTTTACTAGCAAAGCATTGTGCAAGAATTTGTTACGATTTCGATGTACTCGGATAGATTATTGAGTTGGTGGAGACAGCTTAACTTTGGACTCTACTAATTGATATTAATTTTATGTAATGAAGTTTTATTAAATTTTTCAATTGATTATGTCATTTCAGTCTACTTGTCACGGTCGTGTCATAATTCTGTCAATATTAAGTTGAAAATTCTCACCATTATTAAAATATATTTAATGATGCCGTCCGAGTATATTAATTTCTAGAAGTAACAGCTTAAATACTTACATATGTTTTAAGTTTTTATACATTTAGCCCTTCTATGATAATCAAAATGGTCACTGTCACTGCCACTCGTCAATGAAGTGTCAGTGTAACTGAAAATTACAGCTTTTTGCATTATATTTATTTCTCTCCATAATGCACTTGTGTCAGTTTGCTGTCATTAAATTTGACATATGGTAGATCTTCCTTTCGACGATAAATCAACCAAGTTTCCACATAGCCTAGAAACTTCTCCTTTCTGAACATTCCACAAGTTTTCTATAAGTTTAAGATCAAGAGATTGTAGAGGTCAGTGGACAACTTTATACCTAGTGTCATACACCCTTTTAGTGGTAACATTGACCGTATATTTGGGGTACGATTTTGTTGTAATGTTTGACTTGAGGTTTCTGTCCAACTATAAAACCTTGGATCGTTCCTTATTCGACAAACGTAACTAATTGGGGTCCTTTTGGGTCTGAATGGTATATTATTATTTGATAAGGATGTGATCCAATTATCAATTCTCAGTCTTGACGTTATACGAAGTAGGACAGACATAATTTTTAGCTATTCTCACATGTGACCTTCAGACATCTCGGTTATTTGCGGCGTCTTTCAACTTTTTTATGATAAGCTTTTTCATCTCTTCCTCTAACTTGTCAATCCATCTTAATCTTGGTCTTCCCCTTCCTTTAGTGGTGAATACCTTGGGCACTAAAATTTTCTCCAGCGCCCTCTTGGTGTTCAGTCTCGTTACATGGACTAACCATCTTAGTTGGAGCACTTTGATAAACGGTATAACATTATCAGCCTTTAGATATTTCTTTAGATCATAGTTCAACCCTTTACGGGTTGAATTTTGTTGCATTAGGTCTGCGTAATAATTATCTAGATCTCACCTAAAAGTCGGAGTGGAAGCGGGTGGGTAGTCCGTGGTCCACTTGAGCTAGAGTACTAGCCACACAGATTTCGAGTGAGCTCGCCAAACGCTGTACAACAAGCCAGTGCAGTAGTGAAGTTTTTCTGGCCCGCGGTGGACCGAAAACGGTCCTTACAGCTGCTGTCGCTTAGTAAGGCTCATCCGCACTCTTTATAGGCACATATGCGTTGAGGTTTGGAATCAAGCCAGATTCTACTTGGCAAAACCTCTTGGATAATGGTCAATCGTCAAAGTGACTGGAATCAGCCGACTTAAGAACTTTGTAATAGAGTCCAAGCGCTTTGTGAAATTATGAGGATCTTGGCAATCCGTCAGGAGTATTTGAGCGACACAGAGGACAGTTGAAGCTGTCTAAGTGAGACTCTCTGGAGTGGCGGAGATCTATCCCATTGACCTAATCTAGCCGAACTTAACCTTAAAGAAATAAACGAAATAGAATATTTTAGATACTTAATGTTTACAAATTTAGAAAGCTTTAATAACTTTAAAGGTGTCGATTGAAAATGAAAAAAGGTCATACTGAGAATTATAGTGCCCCTTGATATTTAATACTTTTTGAGCTCAATATTTTGAACCATCAATCTTTTGTTGTGGTATCTCAATCATTATGCCAGATTGCAAAACACTCCTCCGCCCCCTACCGTTAATGCATTCTCTGGACTTGACACGTCAATGTTCCCTTTTTTGCATTGCATTGCTGCTAAGAGAATTTGCTATTGTTCGCGACAAAGTTCCATTGCAATCGAGGTGTCACGCACTGCAATCCCTCACAATTCGGCGGCGCTTCTGCAACTGACAACACAATCAGCGACAGCGCATAATGAGCAAGCAAGCAAGCAAGCAACGGCGGTCGACCCAACAATTTCAGCGATCATAATGCGCACGATAGATGGCATATCAACTCCCCGTACAACAGTTATGTCAACAACGTGGAGGACAACAACAACAATGAAGCAGCAGCGCAATAAATGGGAATGAACGATGAGCGTGTACATGCTGCCACGCCCATGCAATTCATTTAGATTGCCAAGCAATTGCACTAACAGCCAAACAAAGACATCGAACAACAACAACAACAATAAACGCAGTGGCAGCAGCAGCAACAACAACAGCAAATAATGGCGAAATACAAAACTGCATGGAAATCACATCAAGTGCGCACGTTCTCCAACATTTCTGCATAACGCTGAGTAATGAGTGGGATAAAACGTCGGGCAATGAGTGTGTGGGAGTGTGGAGGAGTGGAAAATCTCTTAACGGTACATTCGTCTACACTGAGTACGAGTATATATGCACCGCAAAATAATGCAAACAGTTCGTTCCGCTAAATACATGAGCACTTCTGTTTGTATATTAGGGTTGTCAGATTTGGCGGAGGAACCGTTATTTTATATGGCTTTCGTAAGGGAGTTGCATCTCACGGCCTGATTTAACTGGCTTTAGAGGCCTGCATTGTCAGATAATTATTTCTTCTGTCGGTTCTAGTTTTGGTACCCTTCTGAAATAAGCCAAAAGGGATACTAGTCTGCGGAGAATTTATATTTTAATTCGATGTAGTATAATTATTGCCGTTATAGAGTTCCCAAAACCCCATTGTCTAGAAGAAGTGGGAACCCACATCTTATACAGAATTTTCTCTAGGATATCCCAACAGCCGACCTCACTTGGTATGATCTATCAAGACTCTGCTCTTTAGGTTATGATAGTCGATATAAAAGTTAGCTAAGCTGATTGAAGAAGGTATGAGATAAAAGACATATTCAATTGCAACCCTGTCAGAGGTTTCTTGAAGTTTCTCGGGATTTTGATAATCGAGGTAGATGGACCCATGGAGTCTATAGAACTCTTAAGTAGCCTATATTAGATATGCTGATGAAGTGTTGCAGATATTCCAGTTTTTGGGAATAATCTTCCTATTTATCTTTCTCTGCATTGAAATATTAAAAATTAGATAAGTTGTTTGACTATTTGGTAATCTATTCGACGAAATGTTGAGAATTCCTTATCGAGCTGCTGAAGCTTTTCTGGAAATTCTTTTCGAATATTTTGCGCATGGAGATAAAACCGTCAATAGTCACGACACGGGATGTAGCCTCATCGGGCAGTATCCAGTAAAGACTCCGACCTGAATCAAGCTCGGTTGATCTCCTGCGATCGACTTTATCCAAATATTAAAATAGTAGGGTTCAGATTTTTGGATCACATCTCCTGTGCTTTGTCGGAGTAAACTTAAGTCCCGAAACCCTGACATGCTTTCATACGATCCCATTTCGAATAAAAGCGCGCCCTGCACAAAAATCCTGTCACCGTATCTGAATAGTTCATCAATAATTGTTCGAAAATCGGGTGACCCATTTCGAGGGTCCGTTCCTTTTTAAAGAGAAAAAACTGAAAATTCAAATTTAATGGGAAATGTTTACTATCATTCGGAAGAACATTCTTTGGCATTCATTTTTTTAAGATTATCTCTTTCAAATGTTGGCCGCTGCTATGTTTCAGATGGTCCATCTGTTGAGTCCAATTTTCGATTCCTTCGAACATTTCGACTGGTAACTGGATATTTTCTCAAAGGCCTGAAAAACGGTTTACGGTGTGATATGACACGATATTGGTGGCCAAGCGACCGGCGCAAAATGTATAATTATCTACTCACCGAAGTGTTCTCTCTATAAAGCCACTGATTGATGCGATGTGTGGGAAGTGGCGCCAACTTGTTGAAACCAATTGTTGCCGAGATCACGAGCTTCAATTTGAGGCATCAAATAGTCGGTTATCATGGCGCGATAACGGTCCCCATTAACGGTTACGTTCTCAACGGCTTAATTTTTCTGGATGAAATGGCAGCTCTTGAATCTCTTCAGGTTGCTCTTCGTCCCAAAAGCGGAAATTTTCCTTATTTACATCCCCATTGAGCCTGAAATGGGCCTCATCGCTGAACAGAATTTGGCTCGAAAACGTCGGATCTACTTGGAACTTTTCAAAGCCCATAGAGCGAAGCGATATCGCTTGTGAGGGTCGAGCGGCTTCAGTTCTTACACAAGCTGAATTTTGTACGCTTTTAATTTAAAATCTCAACATGAAATGCATCAATTCGTTCCATACGTCAGTACGACAAATGGTCATCCCTAATATACAAATACAAATAAAAAAGCATTTCTCGCACTTGTAAATGCTTGTAAAGCCACCGCACCACATTTAAGCATGTCTATATGTCTGCATGTCTGTATGTGTATGTGTTTGCATATTCAAAACGAGCTGCATTTAAAAGGGCACATCAAAAACAAACAATGCAACGGAAGCGGAAGAGGTGCGCAATAGCTGCAATGACACAAGCAACCAACCAACACAACAGAGAACAACACAGCATTAGCGACAGTGATTGAAGATGATGGCTTTTCGCTGCCACTTAGTGGTTTCTACATAAAAGTCATGCACACAGAGGGCAAATAGATGCATTCCAATGCATACACAAACACACACACACACGTATATATTTATGTGCCACTGTGTGTGTGTGTTTCTTTTATTGTTTGTTACGTCTTCTTGCGATTTGCTGAAAAGCGTTTAAATATGGAGATAGGTAAATGTTTGTGTGTATGTATGTATGTTTCCGTTGTGCAAATGTACTTTTGAATGCATCATGAACTCATTGATCATCCAGCTCATCATCAATGCATGTTTATTTACATACGATAATGCCAGCAGACACACAAACACACTTATTCTTAGATTCATTTATAGTGTACCTCTGCCTGTGTGTCTCATAAGTAACCTGACTCCGGACGTAGTCTCTGCTCTGCAGTTTTGCTTTTATCGCATTTTATGGCAAACATTTGATGTATTTATGTGCATGGCATAAAAGCACAGGAAATGTAGAAGAAAGAGCAGAAAATCTTTAAGCATAAACAGATTTCATATTTCTGGCACTGCTAATGGCTATAAATATTTATTGATTTAGGCAAAATACAAAACGATTATTTGTTAACTCTTTCATTGGTATTGAATTACGTTTTCAATTCAAATCCTTTTTGAATGTGACGCCATTAAGATGAGAATTGTTTGAATAGGCTTCCATAAATTGATGTATTCTTCTTAGTGATTAGTGTTCGACTTTCTATACAATAATTTCGAAGATTATAGCCAGCTAATTGTACGAATTCTAATGACTGTGTCTTGGCTTAGTAGCTATTCTTCGAATCTCTCAAAGTATTGGCGGAGAAGGTTAGGAAAACTAACAAAGGAATCAAACTAGAATATGAAAGATTTGCATATGGTGTCTTTTTAGAGTTGTAGAATTGCTGAAAAGGATAGCTATCAAACCAAGAAAAACTTAAAAACTAAGTAAAACTTAAATAATTTCTATGGGCACTTAAATAACGAGAATTGATGCATTTAGATTTCGAAGAATACAAGAGAGACTATCCAGATTTTCTTGAATCCAAAATAAATTTTCCATCTGTTCTTATTTGCATTCCGGAGGCATTATTTCTTCCTACCTTGCTTAAAACTGTAGATCGTATAAACATTATCGTAAATGATATCTAAGCAAATAATACCTGACCTTTAGACTCTCCACAATATATCACCATCAATTGCTTTAGTGCTCAATGATTCTAGTAAGATGATACAACAAACTCTTCAAAGCACTTTTAGGAAGGAGGAACAGTTTAGTTACCGAATTATTTCAAGAAATTATATTCTTAGTTGAACAACCGGATGATATGATATAAAACCTTTAGACTACTTCTTGAGAGATTACATGAAATTATTGTAAAACAAGTAAGGAAAGGCTAAGTTCGGGTGCAACCGAACATTATATACTCTCGCAATTTATTTAGAGATTGTGAAAAATTACGTGAAAAATTACCCTTAGGCACTGAGTTCTTCATGTTTGATACCTGGGGTCTTGAAAAGTCATGGTCTGATTTTGAAAATTTTTCCTCAAGTGATGTCACAGCTCAAATACAGTATTTGTGTAAAGTTTTATTTCGCTATCTTTATCTGTTCCTTATGTATACATTATAAAGTGAAAGAATGAGAAGGATTCAAAATTGAGTTATATATACCGAATTTCATTCGAATCTGTCGAGTAGTTCCTGAGATATGGTTTTTGACCCATAAGTGGGCGACGCCTCGCCCATTTTACATTTTGTAAAAAAATCTGAGTGCAGCTTTCATCTGCCATTTCTTATGTAAAATTTGGTGTTTCTGACGTTTCTCGTTAGTGATTTAACGCAATTTTAGTCATTTTCAACCTAACCTTTGTATGGGAGGTAGGCGTGGTTATTATCCGATTTCTTTCATTTTTGGACTGTATGAGGAAACGGCTAAAAGAAACGGCTGCAGAAAGTTTGGTTTATATAGCTTTATTGGTTTGCAAGATATATACAAAAAACCTATTTGGGGGCGGGGTCACACCCTCTTTGCCAAAAAAATTACATTCAAATGTGCCCCTCTCTAATGCGATCCTATGTTCCAAATTTTATTTTCGTAACTTTATTTATGTCTTAGTTATAGCTCTTTATGAGTTTTTGATTATTTTTATTGCCATTTTGTGGGCGTGGCAGTGGTCCGATTCTGCCCATTTTCGAAATTAACTTTCTTATGGTGCCAAGGAATACGTGTTCCAAGTTTCATTAAGATATCTCAATTTTTACTCAAGTTACAGCTTGCACGGACGGACAGACGGACGGACAGACAGACATCCGGATTTGAACTTTACTCGTCACTCTGATCACTTTAGTGTATATAACCCTTTATCTAACTCGTTTAGTTTTAGGAATTACAAACAACCGTTATGTGGACTAAACTATAATACTCTCTTTAGCAACTTTTGTTGCGAGAGTATAATGAGAGATTAGTCCGATGATGCTGGGAAATTGGGTACAAAAATGGACCAGCCATATTTTAGAAATTTTGTTCAAACCCCTTTATAATGAGGTTATACATACATACGTATATGTGATTTCGGACAAAATGTAAAGTATCAACCTTACCGAAGAATTATGCACTTTTAGTCACTATAGACCGTTGGCGTAATGTTATAACATTTCGAATTTGAGGTTCGATTGTATTAATTGATTTTCAAGCAACTTCCTCAATCTTAAGTCGGCTTACCGAAACTGTCATTAGCTTTCTTAGGTGGATCTCCTTTAGATGTGGAGTGTCCTGATATCTGTTAGGAATTTCGGTTTGTCCAAGGACTGCTGTATCATGGAAAGAATTTCGGACGAGCCGTTTATCCACGGTATAAAAGTTGAAGACGATCGACTTTATTCAATGGGATTTATTCAAAGACTGTAACTGGACAATATGGATGCTCACATTGTAAGCAAGTACAAAAAAGAAAATGTACTGAAAGGATAACAGGTTCAGAGTTGGTTTTTTTGGGACGAAGTAATCGTGAGACGAAATATCTTCTGTCAACAAACAGTCTGCGCACTCGCGTCTTGGCTCCCACGTCACTGTTGACAGCCATAACTTTGAAGTGGTAGATAGTTTCGTATATCTGGAAACCAGCATCAACAACACGAACAATGTCAGCCTCGAAATCCAGCGCAGAATAACTCTTGCCAACAGGTGCTACTTTGGACTGAGTAGGCAATTGAACAGTAAAGTCCTCTCTCGACGAACCAAAATCAAACTCTACAAGTCGCTGATTATTCCCGTCCTGGTGTATGGCGCAGAAGGGTGGACGATGACAACATCCGATTGGACGACTGGGGTTTTCGAGAGAAAGGTTTTGCGTAAGATTTATGGTCCTCTGAACATTGGCAACGCAGACGATGGAACGATGAGCTGGACGATTTATACGACGACATTGACATAGTTCAGCGAATAAAAAGACAGCGGCTACGCTGGCTAGGTCATGTTGTACGGATGGAAGAAAACACTCCAGCCCTGAAAGTGTTCGATGCAGTACCCGCCGGAGGAAGCCGAGGAAGGAGAAGGCCTCCACTCCGTTGGAGGGACCAGGTGGAAAGCGACCTGGTTACACTTGGGAGCGCCGGACTGCGAAGGAGAGAGAGAAGTGGCGCACTATCGTCGATTCGGCTATAACCGGCAAAGCAGTTGCAACACCAATCACATATAATCGCGTTCTTATAGGGACCGATTATTTTTAACAAGCTCCACTGTCAGCCACCTCTTGAGAACTACGAGCGAGTTCCAATCCTCCTTCAAGAGGAGACGCAATTCCTTCATTACTCATTTGATATTTATAAAAAGCGGAATCATGCGGGTTAATATTTTGGAGGACCATCCTGTATCCAGCAGTAATTTATGCTTTTAAAGCTAAGCGATTGCAATCGATTGTAAAGAACAATTAATTTCAAATTCCTACAGATTATTCTGCTTTAGTTAGGTATAGTTAAATTGAGATGTTTCATATAATTCTGCAGGTCTATTCAGGATCCAGAACAAGCGATATTGCGACATATAAGCAACGCTCTTTAGTAGATCTGTCAGTTAGATTAGATTAAAGGGCGGATCCCTGTGTCACAAAAGATCCCACATTCCTCAAAATGGATGTCTGAGATCCTCAAATGATGACAAGAGCCTTTTACGATTTTGTCAAGGCAACTCATTTGTAATCGGGACAGCTCAACTGGTACCCCGAAGTTCGTCCTGACTATATGGAGCCGTAGTCTAGCGTAGACTCATCTTCTTCCATGCAACTTTGGAAATTAGCATCCGTCAGAATATTTAGCTCCAAGGCATGTAAGCCTATTGTACAGTTTTCAGTAAGGGCTCCTACCATTTCGGTGAACTAAGGCTTGCTAAGAGCAAATAGCTCAGTAGATCTCCTGCGATCCACCTAAGGCCAATGAACTCGCAGTCGCAGAGGCACTGGTTGTTGTCCAACGCCTACCGTCCGCATTCAACGACAACTGATTCGATGTGGAAAGGGAGGAAGATAGTGGCTTGTCTTCAACCCTTACCCTCCAGTTCATCGGCTCTGCAGTTCACAGCGATACCACTATGGCCTAGGACTCAATCGAGTCCTATAGATCTGCCAGTCGTTAAGTTAATTTTAGAACTGCTTACAAGAACTCTTACTTTACAAAGATCATTTTCTACATTTGTGGGTCCAGTCTAAACTCTTATGTTCGCATGCATTAATATTCAAGTAGCCGAATGCAGTTTATCATCGTATAAGCACACACAAACCGCAATAACTGCCTCACCGCATTCATGGTTTTATCATAAACTCAACTTTATGACCGCAAAAACGACTTAGTAGAATATTAAAGCAAAAAATCTGTTTGCTGACTTTTTTTCTGAACAAACTTTTAATGAAGTACGACGCACTAAGACCGCGACTGGTCCAACAGATGAGACAGTGTATTTCTGTGCACGCCGCGCAACCTAATTTCCAGCTTAATGGGGTGGCTCGAGAATTTACCTTTGCGACCGTCCAAAGTACTACAGCGCAATTCTCTTGTGGCTTTTGGTGGACCACAGCAGCAGCGACGGTGGCAGCGCCGACGCAAAACCGCACCGCAACCAAAGTGGATTTTCTCATTTATTTTGCATATTTTAAGATGTGGCAACAAATTAATGAGCTTTTATTTTCAGCCTTAATGAAAGCCATAAAAAAAGTTACAAACGCACAATACAACAGCAACAACATTAAAAATTACGCCAACAAGCCTCATAAAAAGCGTGAAATTTCCTCTTGGGGAATCTCATTTTTTTCGCTGCGCCGAGATGAGACCACGCTCTCTACTATGAGGCGGTCGGTCGAAGATTGAAGATGTACACTGCCGAGCACTCCTACATAAATATGTCGAGCTTTTTAGGTTATGTTGAGAGCGTCCATATTTGCTGTGTGCATTTAGTCGGTTGTCGGTTGTGGCTGGCCCACATTACACCATAATTAACAGCCTATAAAAAATGCCCACAAAATACAAAATATGCTGGTTGATGAAGCAATATTACAAAAACAAAACGAGAAAACAACAAAAATTGCAAAAGTTGGGCTCAAATCTTTCATGAAATCCTTTTTGACGCGCATCGGCATCTTCTGGCAAAAAGTTGCTGTTTACTGTGGCCCTTTTGCTCAGCTCGGCGTACGAAGTTTCCGGGCTCGCTTTGGCAATGTTTACGATAACACTAAATCTACAATTTGTTTAAATTAACTGTAATCTGCAATAAATTCTCATTTTGTTGTGCAATTCGCAATAACGTGTTTATACATTGTCGGATTTGAACTCGCGACCTCGGCTCTGCTTAAATCCATCAGTCAAATCGTTAAGCCTTCATTCTATGCAACCATGTTGGTGCTCGGTCTGACAAAGAAGGAAAAGATGTGGGGGGGAAAGCGTAGCTTACACCCAAACTGACAAAGGGTATCTGTTGCGAAATTCTGAGTGATTTATGGTTGCACCTTCTGCGAAGTCTTATGGAACTTAGTAGTTGGTATGTACGTGGAATTTATTTAGAAGCTGATTATGTGTAAATATCACTTCTCTCCTGAAAAATATTATTCTTTTATTTACATTTATTTGAAATATTGGCGTTGCCATATTTTATGTAGCCTTTCAGTTACTTCGTTTTGATAGCAGTTGTAACCATTTGTTCGATTTTGTCAATGAAAATATGGTGGACGAGTTTTTTCCAAAAGAAGATATGTCAGTCTTTCTCTATTTTTATTTTGTCTAACTCACAGAAGGTCTACCTCTCTTACTTACAATAGCTTAGGCTTTAATAACTCCAAGCTCTGGCTTAACTTTTTCAAGTTAAAGCGTTTAGAAGTATAAGACAAAGGAAACTGATCTTAGTTTATGAATGACATTTTTCTTAGTCTATTCCCAAATATTAGCCTTCTGAAAATTGAAGGGATTTGTTCCAAAAACACCTGTGGTATCGGGGACTTATATTGCTTTCTGTTTTCGTCTCTCTATAATTTTAATTGCTATATTTCTTCTTCGAAGTTACTGATGTCTAAGCACTCCATCCACTATTTATGGTCTCACATCTTATTTGGATGACTTGAATGTACAGTTTGTGATGTTAGGATCTCAGCTGAATTCTTTTCGGGTTCTTGTTTCTTGTTTGAATCGGCGTGACTTTATGTTGATTGCAATACTATAAATTTTCCCAAACCCTTGAAAAGAGGGCGTTTCTTACTAATTAGCATCCCATAATATTGCTTTTGGTACGGACTTCTTGGGAAGGAATTAGCAAAGTTGTCATTGATTTATGAATTGTTTGATTCGTAGTAAAATTCAAGGGACTCTAGAAGTATAGTTCACATACTCATTGATCACAGTCGGGTAGGGTCACACGCCTGTTAGTTATGCCTGACAGATAAAGAAGACTGGAGCAAATGTTGAGATCAGGGCACCAAAGAAGTAATGGAGCTTCTATGTTTGTACTGCATTGTCAAGTCAGTGCTTCAAGCGTTTGGTAATCTTACAGGTACGAGACTTTCATCGATAGATGGCGTCTCAGCTAACTCGTTATTAATAGTCGATGTGTATGACATTTGAGATAGATATTACGGAGAATAAGAGAACGAAACATAAAAAGATCTCCCACTGGATGTCTCCAGGGTAAAAATAATCTCTATAACTATATACATATCTACGTTTTCAAAGTTATGACTGTCAACAGTGACGTAGGAGCCAAGGCGCGAATGCGCTGACTGTTTGTTTGATGACGGAAGATATTTCGTTTTGTCTTCATTCACCTCCAGACTCATTCGCTTCGCTTCCTAATCTAATTTGGAAAAAGCAGAACTAACGGTGCGGTTGTTGCTTCCGATGATATCAATATTATCGGCGTACGTCAGTAGTTTTACACTCTTATAAAAAATTGTACCTTCTCTATTTACCTCTGCAGCTCGTATTATTTTCTCCAGCATCAAGTTAAAGAAATCACACGTTAGTGAGTCAGCTTGTATGAAACTTCGTCTGGTATCGAACGGCTCGGAGAAGTCCTTCCCGATCCTGACGGAGCTTTTGGTGTTGCTCAACGTCAGCTTACACAGCCGTATTAGTTTTGCAGGGATACCAAATTCAAACATAGCGACATAGAGGCAACTCCTTTTCGTGCTGTCGAAACCAGCTTTAAAATCGAAAAAAGGTGATGTGTGTCGATCCTCTTTTCACGGGGTTTTTCCAAGAAAACATCTGCACCAGCGTCGTCGATTGATGAATCGGGTTCGCCATCTCCTAGTGTTGTCCTATTAAAACAGTAGTTCGTTCGTCAATTACCAAGGGCTTTTTAATGCTATTCCTGATGACTTCTGCTGCACATTGAACAGTGAGTCAAATATACTCTATACTGAAGAATTTCGACTGTAATCAGATGTGGCGATAGTGGACTTAAAACTAAGACCAGCACGTAGTTATGTATAACAACTATTTGGGCATGCAGCGCTGAAGATATTAGCACTTATAACAGCACTTCAATTTGTGAAAAGGCTGACCAACTTTTTAATCCAGCCTAAAATCACCGAACATTAGTAAATATCACGGAAAAGAAAATCTCAAACGAATGCATTGGTGAAGCTATCGATGAACTGCATGCTTAAAAGTGGAGAATCACGTAGCCACAAACTCATACAGCTCTAAGCGAGGAATGAAAAAGTAAAACCATAAAAGTCGTCGTGGCAACCATTTAGACGCGTTGCATTGAGGAGGTCACGTTCAAAATTAAACGTTGTTGTTGCAGCGCGCTCAACACATGCGGTTTTGCGCTAATTCTTTTTTTCCTTTTTTCGTAAGCTCCCCACAACCCAAACTGCCTATGGCCTACTATGTCTGTGAAAAATATATATAATACTTTTGTTGCTTTTTCCTTTATTTTCGTGATGTCCTCGTTTTTCTTAATTAACTTCTTGCGCTAAAGACAAACAAATTGCTAGAAAATTGCGGTTGATAATTAACTGCCAACTGGGTATTTGTCAACTGTGCCGGCGGCAGCTTTTCAAGTGGCTGAAACTGTGCCTGCTTCCCTCGCCTGATTGGCGCCGAGCGCGACGAGTGCACTTATTAACGTTTCGAAGGCGAAGCAATCGGCCAAAGCGCAATGGGTAGAATAAATGAGCTAACAAGAAACTTTCTCAATTGACAGTTTGAAATGACAGCGCGCGCGCAGAGTGAAGCGGCAGAGAGACGCGTGACAATGCGTGCGGCTTAAAAGTGATGAAGAGTTTGAGACTCTGCTGTGATGTTAGTAAAAAGTATCTAAATTAAAAGAAATATAATATGAACTGCGTTGTAGATAAAATTATAGTACACTTTCGTATTAAAAAACTTTTTTCATTTAACTCATTAGAAGTTTCAGGTGAATACCTTCTTCAATGTGTCATCGCGTAATATATAAAAACAAAATATTTTTTTTGTACTCTTGCAACATGTTGCATAGAGTTTGAGTGTTTTGTTTAGCTAACGTTTCTTTAAACGAGGAGATCGATGGGTAATTATATGAAAATAAATGATGCAGCGATAGATCTCCGTCCCTACATAAAATTAGTTTCAAGAGACTGGCCATGGACATTGAGTTTGATGTTAACTCGGACTTGAGTATCTATTATATTTTTTCAAAGATTTTGGCCGCGGCTATGTCTCAAATGGTCCATCCATTGCGATTTTAGACTTTACAACGGTGTGATATCACACGATCTTGTTGGACAATCGACCGAAAAAAACTTGAAATTGACTGCTCACCGAAGTGTTCTCTCAATAAATCCATAGCTTGATGCGATGTGTTGGAAATGGCGTCGTCTTGTTTTAACCGAATGTCGTGGAAACCACAAGCTTAAATTTCAGGCATCAAATAGTCGGTTATAATGGCGCGATAATGGTTGCCGTTGACGGTTACGTTCTGACCGGCATCATTTTTGAAGAAAAATGGACCGATGCTTACACTGGCCCACAAACCACATTATACCTTTGTTTTTTCTCGATGAAATGACAGCTCTTGAATCACTTCCGGTTGGTCTTCGTCCCAAATGCGACAATTTTGCTTGTTTACATACCCATTGAGTCGGAAATGGGTATCATGGCTAAACAGAATTTGGTTGGAAAACGTCGGATCTTTTTGGAACTTTTCAAAAGCCCATAGAGCGAGGCGATGTCGCTTGGGAAGGTCCAGCGGCTTTAGTTTTCTACAAGCTGAATTTTGTACGCTTTCAATTTAAGATCTCGACGTAAAGTACGCCAAGTCGTTCCAATGTCAGTCTGAGTAGCTGCGAATGACCTTAAATGGACTCTCCACAGTCTTCGGCAGCTACGGCTGCTATATTTCCTTCACTGTGTACTGGATGTGCCAAAAATTAATACAATTTGGTCATATCAATTGTAATGGACTGTATTCCGAATATATGGGACCAATTGTGTGTTATCCAAATAAAATTTAGTGGAAACAGGTTTTTGAGTAACAGGTTAAATCGGCCCAGTCCTTGGTCTAGCTCTTCCTATAACTATTTATATATCTCAATTGCTTTAAGGTGTTACGAGGGTATACAAATACCTTCTATGGTATTTCCGATTTCATGATATACTTTTGAGATCCATATAAATCATCTTATATCCGACCCCAAACATACTTAGTCACTCCTTACTCACAGCTTGTTTCTACGCAGTATGTAAATGGCAACATTTAAGTGGCATCCATATACTCAACTTTTATGCCCGCACACCACCCTGTGTCGCAGTGCCAACACACGCTACTCATTGCCACCTCAAGTCATTTGTTTATAACAACTTTTTCAAACATACAAAAGTGAAATGGCGATAAGTACTCACTCTTATGGCAAAGTGGCGAAACAGGCGCCATCAACAAGCTCGCAGCTATCGTGGCTTTAGAAGCGCTGCTTACACGCGACCACAATCACACATATGCACACATGTAGAACCACACTAACACACACTCACTCACATTGAGGTGAAATAATTGCGAGTGGCAAGGCTTGTGTGTGTTCGCATAAGTTCGAGTGCCTGCAAGAGGAGCGTATAAACAAGCAAGCTGCTAGGTAAGTTCTTGCTAAAGCCACTTGAACATGAACAGTACAAGCAGCAACATGTGGCAGAAGTGCCATTCTTGCCGCTTGTTAACAAGTGAAAACTTTCAGGCCCCCTCCTTCCACCACCAACACCTCACGCCTCCAGCGGACTGCTACTTAATCGCGAGGACACTTTTTTCTCGGTGCGCGCGACTGTTTTCCATGCCGCTCAGACTTCATCAAATGTTCTTAGTATACTCTGCTATGTTAATCCTCCGATTTTTATATATAACTGTATATATACTCTATGTATACAAGCTGTACATATATATCAGAAAAAGTGTGTGCTTAAGTGCGTCGTAGCACATATTTTACGTGACCAAAAGCAATTAAACATGCGCTCGGCTTAGTCTAATGGCTCCGTGTTGACCTCGGCCAGCATCCGCCGACACCTTCAGCCATGCAACACTTGCTGACGATTGACAGCGAAGACATGTGGCAATTCCACCAACCTAGCCGCTTAAGTGGCGCGCCTGTCACAGCAGGTTGTAAGCTCTTAAAGCATATACAAGTTAAGTTAATACTTAAGTACTCGTATTCATGTTTGAAAAGATGTAGGTATTTATGTACAAAATTACCTCAATTTTGGAGGAAAAACAAATTAGCGCTTTCTTGGAATTAACTGCGCCCTGTGTGCTCAGAATTGTAAGGCTGTCGATGTTACATTTCTTGAAAACTTCATAAATAATATATTTGGCTACCAGGTTTCGTAGGTGACACTCCGATAATAGCGGTTTTCCAACCTTTTAATGGTAATTATACTCTCGCAACAAAAGTTGCTAAAGAGAGAATTATAGTTTTGTTCACATAACGGTTGTTTGTAACACCTAAAACTAAAAGAGTTAGATATAGAGTCATATATACCAAAGTGATTAGGGTGACGAGTAGATTTGAAATCCGGATGTCTGTCCGTCCATCCGTCTGTCCATCTGTGCAAGCTGTAACTTGAGTAATAATTAAGATATCTTGACGAAACTTGGCACAAATATTCCTTGGCACCATAAGAAGATCAAGTTCGAAAATGGGCGGAGTCGGACCATTGCCACGCCCACAAAATGGCGAAAACCAAAACCACATAAAGTGTCATAACTAAGCCATAAATGAAGATATAAAAGTAAAATTTGGAAGAAAGAATCCCACTAGGAGGGGGCATATTTGGATGTAATTTTTTTGGGAAAGTGGGCGTGGCCCCGCCCCCAAATCGGTTATTTGTATATAACTCGCAAACCAATAAAGCTATATAATCCAAACTTTCTGCAGTCGTTTTTTTAGCCACTTCCTAATACAGTCCAAAAATGAAAGAAATCGGATCGGACCTCCCATACAAAGGTTAGGTTGAAAATTACTAAAAGTAGGTTAACTCACTAACGAAAAACGTCAGAAACACTAAATTTTGCAGAAGAAATAGCAGAAGGGAGCTGTACTCAGATTTTTTTACAAAATGGAAAATGGGCGTGGCATCGCCCACTTATGGGTCAAAAACCATATATCAGGAACTACTCGACCGATTCGAATGAAATTCGGTATATAATATTTTCTTGGCACCCTGATAACACGAACAAAAAATGGGCGAAATCGGTTTACAACCACTACTACTTTCCTTATAACTCAATTTTGAAATCCATCTTATTCCTTCACTTTATAATGTAAACATAAGGAACCAATGAAGATAACGGAATAAAACTTAACATAATTAGTGCATATCATCTCTGGCTTCACTTGTGAAAAAATTGTCGAAATCGTACCATAACTTTTCAAGGCCCCAGATATCGAACATGTTGAACTCAGCGCCTAAGGATAGACTTTAACCGAAAATATGGGTAAATCTCTCAGATATCTCAATTGAATTCAGAGGAAATTGTTTTCTTCTAATAGTGTGTCTCTGTTCCAAAAGTTATTAAAATCGGGTCATAACATTTCCATATACCTCATTGTAGGCTTTTCAAAAATACGGTGAACTTTATTCCGCATATATATATTGGTTAAATTTCTTCAATAAATTGCGAAAGTATAAAATGTTCGGTTGCACCCGAATTAAGCCTTTCCTTACTTGTTTTTAAGTAACATTTGTCTTTTGCTTCTAAATAGTTCTCATTTTCGACGATTCATCGGTATCGCTTCAAACTCGTTACTCAGTGGACCTCGGGGTCGCTGATTTCGACTTTGAAGTTACTTTTCTAAAAATTAAAATGGCAAACAAATATTTCTGACATATTTTAAAACTTCCCCATATTGCAACCGCCATTTTGATTTTTGAATAATTGACACCGGATTCGTAATCAGCGACTCCGAAAACCCCAGAGTAACGAGATTCAAGCGAATCCGATGAGTTTTTAAAAATAGCGTCCACCATATAGGTTTTCTATGGTTATCTAAAAACGCTGATCTGATGGGGTTCAATGGATCTTGGATTCGGATTCAGCGACCCCAAAGTGTGGTAGAGGTCATGACAATATTTTTTGTTTGTGTGGCTGTGTTATCTTGCAAAATTCCTTTACAGCGAGCATTGTCTAGAGGTCCAAGAATATGTATGAAAAATTCGCTGAGTGGTAGATCTGGAGAATACAGAAATAATTCAAAGTCTGATTATTTAAAATTTTGAAAGCTATAGACTTGGTCCTAAATTATTTTTACTTTGAGTAGAAAAAGTCTCGAAGCATTTATTTAATAACATAAATACTATGGTTACCCCAGCACTCACCAGTAGATAGGACTGTAGTAGTTGAGTAGTCTATTTCAACAATAAGTCAGTCAAAATGGTTGATCCGAAATTATATTTTACTAGTTTGGGGCGAATCCATGATGAGTCTTTCTATCTATCTATGGATTTCCCACTAAGTTAATGAACTTTCAAAACGGCACGTATGATAAAAGTGGATTCCATTGAAGGTCTTCCTACAGAAATGTTTTGTCGAATAAGAAATATATATATATATTTATATATATATAAAAATAGAAATAGGTTTTGTGGCAGTCACTTTATATTTGAGCCTTGAGTCCTTGTAGGTTTACACCATCACCGCACGGTTGATGAAATTTTATAGTAACATTGGTTCCATTTTAAGCTTTCGCCCGAGGTGTGGAAAGTATTAAAATTGATGCTTCTTAGGGAGTTTTATTGAGGGTTGATCACGTGTTCGAAGAAAAAGATACACATACAGTCTTTCTAAACTCGGAAGCATTGAAAAAAAACCTATTTGCTCACAAGCTTCCACTTTATAAACTCCGCTCCATCTCTCTATTATCTTTTATTTAACTACTCTTCGCAAAAAACTCTATATCTAATGTGCGCAATTGCATAACAAATTCTTATTAATTACACACTTGTGTAGGACAAGATAACTTTTTTTCTGCTAAAAATAACCTTCGCAGCAACATATAAGGCAGCATATTTGAGTACAGCCCGAAACCAATATCATGAACCATCTTATATACACACTTATGCATATATGTATGTATTTCCATGAAAATATATGTGTTCATGTAACTGCAGCGAGAGAGAGCATAGCCCGAGGACTGTGAGTTCAATAGCAGATGCTAGTCACGTACTGGATTTCCGCACGAATTCACATTGACTTCCTTTTGATCCTTTCTGCTTTGCCACCTGGCCGTGACCTCTTCGTGGCAGACGGTAATGTACTTTTTGATGTTAACAAATTTCCATCAATGGACAAACAAATTTTCGTATTCATCTTTACTTTACTTCACTTCACTTCACTTCTTTCATGCATATATGTACATATTTATATACCGTTATAAGTGTGTTTATATGGAGGCTGCGTATGCGCCTGTTTGATCTGTCTATTTCTTATATTCGCGTGGCAATAGTGACTTCTGTCGCATACAAAATACTTGCAACGTGTCATTTACGGTAAACAAATTTCTTTCTAGATATGCATTACATATTCACACATGTTCCTATTATACATATAAATTCTTCTACATAATTTAACTGTAAGCTTTTTTGAGTGTGTGAAATTTTAAAGTGAGGTATTTTTCTACTAAAAACTCAAATTGGTTTGAGGAGAGTGTGATGTCAACATAACTTATTTTATGTTTAGATGATTGTTTTCTATTTCTCTGTCTTCGCCAAATTCCAAACTTGTCCAACTTTTTTGCATATTTTCTACAGCTGAGAGCCCAAAATATAAGAGAGTGTTTATGTGGTGAGCAGCAAGTTGGCGCTACTGGCATCAAGTTGACCTTAACTGAAATAACTTAAGCCCCTCCCTGTAAACTATTAGAGATAGGATGCCTTCACCTACTAATTTCAAGAGAAGAGAAAGAAGGCTTGAACTATCAATAATGGCTTTGCGGGATCTCTGTAATTAACATTTCAAACGTCGGGGCACAAATATTGCTAGGCGAACAACCGAAATTTAATCTCAAAACTCAAATTTAAAGCCAAAGGTCGAGGCGGTAAGTCTTCTTTATTCTACTGATTATTTTTGGAAGTAGGCTAGGAATGTTTTTTTTTAGAAAATATTCTTTCAGTATTTTCGTACAAACCTGTCGAGTCAACTCTGTGTGTCTTAAATCTGGGGCTGTTTCCATTTTTCAAGCGGATGGTGACTGGCGACGAAAAATGGATCACAGACGGCAACATCAAGCAAAAACGGTCGTAGTCGAAGGCCGGTGAATCGTCCCAAACAGTGGCCAAGCCGGGATTGACGGACAGGAAGGTTTTGCCGTGTGTTTGGTGGGATTGGAAGGGAAACATCCACTATGAGCTACTCTCATATGGCCAGACGCTTAATTCTACCGTCTACTGCAAACCAATCGACCAGAAGCGTCCAGAATTGGCCAACAGGAAAGGGGTAGTGTTCCATCAGAACAACGCCAGACTACACACTTCGTTGATGACTCGTCAGAAGCTACGGGAGTTTGGATGGGAGGTTTTATTGCATCCACCATACAACCCGGACATAGCGCCAAGTGATTACCACCCGTTCCTGTCCATGGCGAACGCCTTTGGTGGTGTAAAGTTGAACCCAAAAGAGGTTTGTGAAAAGTGGCTGTCTGAGTTCTTCGCAAATAAGGGGCTTCTACGAGGGATGTAGTTGAAGTTGTCGTCCACAAGTAAACAGAATATCCAAAGATCCGACCACTGTAACACTTTTTACAAAGCATTGAATTAAGAGCAAAACAGCGTAAGGGAGATATTTACCAATCTTTCTATCTTATATTATATCTATTCGCTACACTTGACTTCCTCTCCACTAGTTCATATGTATATAATTTTGTATGTAAATATATATCAATAGTCGTCGACTTATTACCGCTAAGTGGCAACAAGAATTAGTAGTTAGTGGCGCGTGTTGCAAGCACTTGAAGCGTTCAACTGTAAACAACATCTTTGGCAATGTTGTTAACACAATTGCGGCGCGATACCTTCGATATTTATGTGCCGCGCTTAAGTAAGTGAAACAACCACGTATTAGGAGGAAATTAAGGGGTTATAGCTTACCCCAAATGCATAAATATATGAAATAAATTTTGACTTTCTTGGTTATAGATAAGTATATATTTAGTACTTGAACCACTCATCATCATCAATTTGAACTACGACCTTCGCCAGTCGTCTCTGCATTGCTTACGGCGCCACGACGGTTCGGGATTTCAAGCTTCGCCAGGTCTACATCCACTTGAGCCTTCCATCTGAATTTCGGTCGTCCTTTTCTTCGTCGTTTGTTGTTTTTGTTATTGACACTGCAGACACTGCATTTTTAAGCGCCGCACTATGTCCACATCGCCGAGGAACTCAGACAGCTCGTCATTCCAACGAATCCGGTACTTTACTTGCTGGAAGTTCTTATTGATTTCCAAGCTTTGAAACATAGTTTAGAATCAAAGCTTAAGACCCGAGTGAATCTCAACGACCTAATGTTTTTGATTCCCTCTTAAAAGTCTTCTAAGTTTGTTTGACATGGAAATATATTTAAAATATTGCAAAAGTGGACGCCTAGTTGATCAGACGCAACAGTTTGACGTTACCACTTACTCATACTCTTTCTGAGAGGACCTCACTTGAAGCTGGTATATCAAATGACCTCTGAAATCTGTCTGAAATAAATCGTTTGGTCTCATCACTGAAAACGATGCCCAAGCAATCTCCCCACTTTCCTGAGTTCAACTTCCTCATCCATATCGAAATAAATAATTTCTGCAGTTTCATTGCAAAATTCTCGTTTAGTTCTAAGGATTAAATATAAATATCAAATATGGTTGTGCGCTTGCAACAATTGAAAATAAACGGACATTTCTAATCTGAACCAGCGCACACAAGCAAATATATTTACATACACACACACACATTTTCATATAGCCCGACAGCCGTTGCAAGTTACTAGTTGTGTTTGAATTGCTCATACCACACGTATGACTTTATGGTTATTTGTTTGTATGCGCACAGTCATGGCAGCGACACGTTTCGGTTTCCATTTTAATTGGCGTTGTCAAGTTGAAGGCTGTCACAGCATTTCATTGTCCTGCTGCCACATGTCCCGCCTGCCGCCGGCCTCATGCCACACACACGACTCACTCGCCTCGTGCCACAGTTGCTGTGACAAGATCTCACTCTCTCACTGAGGTTTCATTCATTCACTTTGCCACTTTTTGGTTTTTCACATTTTTAGTTAAGTTTCTAAAAAAGCGCTTGGTTACCTACAACTGCCAACAATTGCGGTTGTCACGCTTGATCAAAATGAATTATTACCGGTGACGGCGAGTATACAACTGCAATGCCATGCCACCAGCGAACCATCAGAGGACACATGCATGGTACATATATTCAGGGATTAGAGATGAAAAGGCGGTGGTTGTTTGGTATCCAGTTTGTGTTGCACATCTCTTGTTGTTGTCGTGTCCTATCTGTGACAGTCGCATGTGTAGATTTGTTAATTTCGTTTGTAAATCGTTTAAAGTTTTCATCAAAAAGTTGTAAGATTTTCTATTCTATTTGTTATTGTTGTTAAATATTCTCAGGATTCCTGATCTATTCGATGTCTAGGAGTCTTGTCAGCCATACTTTCTTTGACTGACTTCCTGAATGCAATATTGACTTCGAAATCAAAAGTTTATTTCTCCTATGTTACTGTAGTGCATTTACATCTATTAATTATAAGAAATCATTCTAGGTTGTTGAAAGGCTTCGTGGACCCATCATCTATGATCCGAAAATATGGCATTATTGAGATCCTCACTTTCCTGAAATACCACGATTTCAGAATAATTTTGAGATCTATATTGCCATTATAGGTTTTGAGCAATAAATGTTCAATAAAATTTAAGTCTTCAATTTCTTAACCTCAAACCAAGTGAGCCCTTTTAGAAAAATAATTATCCAATGAAGCTATATTCTGCCTTTCGATCAACTTTATTTAATTATATACAGATATTTTATTTCCACAAATCTTAACTCTTCTAATACATAGAGAGTAAAATACTTTCAATGAAATCTTAAGTGTGATGTGCCACCTCCCGGCGACGGTTAGTGTTGGAAGTGCATGTAGGTAGGTAGGTAGGTACAGCGGATGTCTAACGATATGCCTAGGCCTTTAGGAGGCCCATTTTGAAAGCACCGGGGAGCCCCTTCACACCACCATGTCTTCCCTGAACCTGATCTTAATAAATATGATGAATCCTAAGACATCATACAGAAAATAGCCACAAAAAAAAGCCTTGCATACGCATAAGAGATGTTCTACCATCTCTTCTTCTTTTTCTTCTTAACAGTTTCTACGGTAATCTTGGTATGACATACCAATGGCTGGTGTGTCTCTCAATCAGACAGTGACCTGTTAACACTCTTACTAGAGCTCCGTTCCGTTGACCGTTAAATAAATACTTTTAAGCACGGTTGTATTGTGGAGACCATAACTGGCAGATATCCACAGAGTATAGTCGTTGAGATCGAAGAGAGAGCGAATGCTAGTGCCGGAAAGTCGAACGCATGTAATTCTAATATAGAGGAGGGAGTGGGTGATAATAATACCAAAGAACGTTACAAAATGGATGTCAAAAAATCATGAAACGATCTTCTGGAACAAAACTTACGATATACAAGGGAGGAAGGGCAAAGTAGGTAGAATATACTCGTATTTATGTATTAGAAATATTTTGTATTGAAAAAAATCTTATATTAGGTCTAGAACTTTGCTTCAGCCGTTTTCCAATAGATGTCTCTAGGGTAAAGCACTGGTCGATTAAATCGATTAAATCGTTTTATATCGATCTTGGACATTTGTGTACATTAACCCAACAAAATATTTGTAGAGATCTGTTTGCATCCCAAACTTATTCTCAATTGAAAAAGTCACTTTTTGAGACGAATTCTCGACATTTGCGGACATTTTTGCTTTTCTTTTTTAATTTCAAGAAAATTTCGGCTGAGGCTCATCGATATTTGTAACCGTTTTTATACAAAAAAAATCCTTAAATTTACAAAAATAAAAACGGCGGAAGCAAAGTTGTAGACCTAATATTTTTAGCGGTTGCAAGATGACAATTTTTTAAAACCAAATTTATTTATTCTAAACTGGCAACTATAATTTCAGTGGGAAGCGTTTCTCTTCTACAGAAAAATAATTTAAATTACAAAAGGTTGTAGCTATTTAGACCGAAAGTGTCTGTCGGTGAAAGTCAGAAATTGTCACAAATAAAATGAGAGCTGCTTGGCTTGGCTTGACACTCATTGCCATTGAATTTGACGTACCGAAAACCGCGTATGGTAAAGGAATTTGACTTACGAATTTGAGAGTTTTAATGAAGTCAGAAACCCTCGTTTTACTAAATAATAATAGTTATAGTAATATATTTTCTAGTGGCCCCATACAATTGATTCTTTATGCGTTAATAATAGAAATCGAACTAACCTTATTAGAGTCGATGTCAACCCTTCCGAACTTGAACCATGTGCTCTTATATCTTCTTTGACGTAGACACCGCTTACGCGGTTATAGCCGAGTCCACAACAGCGAGCCACGCATTTCTCCTTTTGAAGGTTGGCGCCAATTGGTAATACCAAGTGAAGCCGGGTCCTTCACCACCTGGTCATTTCATCAGTCCCGCTTCCACCAGCGGGTACTGAATCGAACACTTTCAGAGCTGGACCACTTTTGTCCATTCGAACAACATGACCTAGCCAGCGTAGCCGCTGTCTTTTTATTCGCTGGACTATGTCAATGTCCTCGTATAACACATACAGCTCATCGTTCCATCATCTGCGGTATTCGCCATTGTCAATGTATAAGGGATCGTAAATCTTCAGCAAAACCTTTCTCTCGAAAACCCCAAATGCCGTCTCATCGGATGTTGGCATCGTCCACGCTGCGCCATAAAGTAGCACGGGAATAATGAGGGACTTGTAGAGTTGCTACTGCTTTGAAATTGTCATAAATCTGGTCCTTATCGTACTACCTCAATTTGAGACCAGAAATATCAATCGGAAATTGATTCCTTTACTAGCTAGTTTCATGTTTCACTACGAGGTTATTACACTCAAGTAATCATATGTCCGTATGTCTGTTGTAGGCATGCTTGTGGGTACCGCACACTATATATCTGCACTTCGATTTGCGGCGAAATGCTTGTGGTTGCCGCTTGCGCTCTCGCACCAAATCCCACTGCTGCAGCTGCTTCAATCTCGAAGTCTTCTGCGCCTTTGAGGCATAGTTTTCACACACACATACACTTGCACTTACACTATTATATGCGGATATTCTATTTCGTTTGCGAGTGTGCTGCCATGTTCATTTACAGTTATATAAGCAGATTTTCGTGAATCTATTTGTGGCTTTTTGCTTAAAATATGAAGCGTATCAGTTACTCAGTTGTGACTTGTGGCGAATTTGCGGCTCATTTACGGCTTTGCACAGGCACACACACACACGCACTCGTGTAACTACAAAAACAATAATACAATCGTTATGATTTGTGAAAATCGTTGGGAAATATACATATATCTTTGTTAATATCCCATCGCATAAGATTTGTACATATGTACATATAGACAAACAGATTGACATTGCGAAAGCGCTCATAAACTTAAAGACGTGTTATGGCAGCATCTGCACGCGCATAAAAGACAATCGCATATGTTATAATTAATGAAAATAATTAATTTTAATTTTATTAGAGTGGAATTTCATGCGTATCATTTCGGTTGTCATCTCAGTAGGCCCTTTGGGAGCTGCTGTGATGTCGTAAAACTCTTGTGTGTCCCAATTAAATATAAATATATTTGAGTTGAATCAGTATCGTTAGTTCAAGTAGAGACTGTGTTACATTTAGAGAGTTATGGATGTTTTCTTTAATAATAGTGACAGACTTGTCATATACATGGAAAATATATCTGTATTATTTTAAGACTAGTAAGACTATTTTTTTGTCTTTAACTTTTATAATACTTTTTCTCCAACTCTTCATCTATTTCTAGTGTGCGCGCCTTCCAAAGCATATCATGGAACTTCAAAAACAAAAAACATATGCTAAGGTGATAAGAATTAAAATTTGGCGGGTAAGTACTCTATTAAATGAATTATCGATCTATCAATATGTCACAGTCAAGTATAACCACTCTAGACCATCGATAAATCACCTTATTTTGAGATTTTGTAGCGCGGAAACTATATGGCACCAATTAAGACCCCTCGTAACCCTATAATCCAAACTTCAGTGTCTCTGTAATCAAAATATTTTAAATTTTCTAATTTTCTCCTATGTATCTATAACCGATGGAAGTATTTAATGTTCTGATATGGTTCGCTCAACAGAAATTCCTCTGACAATACTTATCTATCCTACCTATGTTGGTCTTTTATACTGATAATGTCGATAACGTCAACTAATACTACTTTAAAGGTTCAATTCGCTATTTGGCTTCAAATGGTATGGTGTTTAAGGTTTTATCCACAAGGTCAATCCACTTGTTTCAAATTTTTAGTCATTTTGCATCTTTAAACTGTTTATAGCGCCAATATGATGGTTGGATAAGTAGTTCACAGTGCCCGATGGCGACACTATCTAATGGAAATCTAATATCGCGTAGTAGTCGAGTAAAATTTTCGAGTATTACCCCTGTCGGCCAGCTTCTCAAGCTCTTCGTACTCAGGCATTTCGGCCTCTTTCTTTTTTTGTATGCATATGCGTCTCGCTTCCCTCTTCAGCTCCCGGTATCTATCCCATCCCGCACGTGTTGCCGTCGATCGCAATATTGCGAGGTAGGCAGTCTGTTTTCTCTCCACTGCGAGAAGACAATCTTCATCATACCAGCTGTTTTTTGACTTTTCCGAAAGTCAATAGTTTCGGTTGCAGCTGTACGTAAGGAGCACCCTAGCTGGTTGTAGCTGTACACCGTATTTACCCACCCTAGCGTAGAAATCGCCAAGCATCGTCGTTCTCTTCCGCGGGGCGTGGGCGCAAATAAGCGATATGTTGAAGAACTTCGCTTTTTGCGGATTGTGGTTAGACGTTCATCCACCGGGGTGAATGTCAGGACTCGACGACGAATCTCTCTCTCACCACAAACCCCACACCGAATTTGCGATCCTTTATATGGCCGCTGTAGTAGATATCACAAGGACCCACCTTCTTACGTCCTTTTCCCGTCCATCGCATTTCTTGGATGGCGGTGATGTCAGCTTTTACTCTTACGAGGACATCAACCAGCTGGGCAGATACACTTTCCCAAATTAAGGGTCGGGCGTTCCAGATACACCCCCTTAAATCATAGTCCTGAATACGTTTGCAGTGGTTGTCATCAAAATTGGAGTTCCTTATCCGATGCTGTTGCTTCCTGTTCATTGTTTATTCGTTTTTATGTGGTGGCCCACAAACCATACGCACAACCGCAGCAGCGGGATTCGCCTTCTCACTTTAGCTCGCCTCCAAACGGATATCTGTTGGCTACCCAGAGGATACTTGATCTAAGACCGGAAAAGAATCGTTCCTGGCCACTCCCAAGTGAATGACAGTCCGAAACTTTCCATGACTCCATCCTCCTGAACTTATCGGATCGCCCTCTAATAAAACACATCTTTGAAGAACTCAATACAGATCTTCACCTAACCCTCATTTAAGAAATAAAATAGCTTTAAAACTGTTCATATCTGTAGATTAGAGAAAGTTTCGGAATCCAAAACGAGGCCAATCACTAAATGATTTAAAAAAGTATTGAAGACACCTCAAAACACGAACTAAGTCCTTCCTGTCTTGTTTCGAAAACCCACTGTACACTCTTTACTTGACGTAATTGACCGTTAATTTCATTCAAAATATAGTTTACTGTTATATATTTTGCACAAAGGCACAATGGAATATACTGCCTTAAAGTTATGAACAGCGCTTTATCGCTTTTAAAAAATATATAATATGTTTTAACCTTTTACGCACACGCTCACCCTACTCATAAATAAAATAGCAATTTTTACTTGCCACAACACATCATATGTATGGTACTTGCTACCTTTTTTGTGCCAAGAATTTATGGCCTCTTCATGTTTGCATTTTTATTTCCATGAGCTTTGCCAATTTTTCAACCATTTTAACATTGTCACAATGTGCAGGGAAATGGGATTTCCTAGCCAGAGTTGAAGCTGAAGTTGCAGTTGCATAACGTTAAGTGCAATATTGCAAGTTTCATTTCCTCTACGCAGTCTTGCAATTGCCGCTTTGTTGCTGTAGCCCATATAAAATAATACAGCGAGCTTGTGACAGCTCACTCACCCGTTCTCTCCTGCTTATCGGTGAGTTTAATCTATGATCAACATCTGTTTCAGAAAGTAAGTAGCGACATAACTTGAGGCCAACGAAAACACTGGTGCGTGGTGAGCATGACAAGCAACAGACGACTTTTTGGCAAATTCGTGGCAAAGCCACTACACTAACATTCGAGTGAGTTTTTGTTATTTTTTTTTATTATGACTAGCTGATGTTTCTTAGCTTAATCCTGTCACATCGTGTGAACGTGTATTCGGATGTGGAAATGGAAATATGTGGAAACTGTCTTCCTATATTTTGTAATATCTCTGTGGTGAATACTAAGTGGGATGAGATTTAGTACTCGAAATAATATATGACCTCGGTGCGTGGGTGGCTGCAGTTACAACTGTTTCTGCGTTTTGTTCCCTTAATGTTCTGAAAGTGTGTCTATTTTCATTAAGCAATAAATGGCAAGGTCGATACTATATGTAGATAAAGTTTAGTTGGATTTTATTGACTTCAAATTATTTGCTAAATGAAACCTTAACTTGGATTCTCACAGAGCCTTCATATCTTGAAAAATTCACGATGTACAACGCGACACATTCGTAATTCAAAAACAGAGCTACTGGCTTAAAACCGAAGACAACGAAGTACGTCATTAGAAACATCCCCTATTAAATGATAGTCCTTAAAAAAGTTCCCATATGACTTTCGATAGAGTAGTCAATTTACGATGTGTACCAGGTTCCAAGCTAACGGATAGGTGTTCCTTTACTTCGGAAGGTGATCTTCAGGTCTGTTAGATACCATATTTTTATGAGTGGCATTTCAAATTTCAGCGAATCGTCAAGGGACCTTGACGACCAGCTTCGAGAAAATATCCTTTGTAAACTTTGGAAGCTCTTGTGGTTTTTCTCTGTCAGAGAGACTATGTAACTAATGTTTCTAATTTGGTTCAAGGACCAGCGGACTAAAGAATTGGGAATACAGAAGTATTTTCTGGTAAAATGTAGAGTGTAGACTCAAGAGGACGACACAACGACTAAATTCATTATCGTTAGAAAGCCAATATCTGCAAATAATTCGCAGTTGAATTCATCTCTGGTGGTAATCAGAAAATCATATGAATTGATGGGTCAGTTAAGGAAAATGTTACATCAAGGCAAGCTCTACCAAGGTTTTGTTTTTAAAGACAAATACTTTTATAAGCGTATAGTCGTTGTTGTTGTCGTAAGTTGCCCAAACCTCTCTGAACAGTCAAACACAAGTGCCATTATTATCGAAGTCATCTAACGGGAGACCCAGGAAATGAGCTGTTTCGACGGGTTCGAACCAAAAGAAATAGGGTATTAGATTTATGGGGCTAATTGGACATGCAAAGAGGTGGTCTTTGCATGCAGGACATATATTGGGTAAGTCGAGGTTCAGTCTGAATATGTAGGAGTTTAATATGCTACAGTATACAGAATAAATTTTTGCGAGGTTTCGACAGTCAACTCAATTTTGGTGTGTGCAATTGGTTGAGTTCTGATTTCATACACGGTACGCCTTTCACAGTGAAGGAGTCAATGTAGATTTTAATGTCTCCTCTCTGAATGGAGTTCAGTGCTTGTCGGAAGTCTGTCACCTCCGAAGTCCGGTCGGTATAGTTCTGCAAATCGTCGACATATTTCAGGAAAGTATTCGACAGTACGTGACTACAGTGCTTTGAATTCCCACAATAGCCGCCTCTGCGATATCGGAATTGACCCGGATTTTATCCGATCAAGGGCTGTTGTTTCGCCAATCTACACCTGTTGGATAGGTAAGTCGAAGTATAAATATGATGGTTCGGTATATTTCGGAAAATTAACTTCGCCTTTGTTCGATAAACTTTGTTATATTTCGGCAATAAAAAAGATTCCGAAGAAACTTTTCAGAGTCACTTCATATCTCATAACTCTCTCATCTGCAAATTGAAGACATTATACGTTCACACTTTTCCAAAATTTAAGTTGGAGCCAACTTTACTCTGACTTTTTAGATAGACCTTTTTTTTTATAGACAAGGATTCCATTTGTCAATTTCTCTCCTAGTACACAAAGAAAATGAAACCTGCGAGGAACTGGCTGCCTCCAGTCAGAATTGGTCCATGAACATATTTCTGGCATTAAGTTCTGATGACGATATTTCTCATTCCAAGAGTTCTAAGCTCCAATCTGAAACTGTATTTATTCGGTCATTTGTCCCACATGAGATTCACGCACATATTTCATACCAATTTATACTCAAAACTTTGATTGCAATTGTCCTTTCATGCGGGTATTGCCCTTTTTTCCGGCGACAGCTGCTTGACACAAAATGTGAAAATGTTGAGTGAAAATATTGTCAAACTTTTTCTAAAAACCCGCAACCCACTTTCCTGCTTACGAACACCCGCAAACGCATCAAATTACTTTGGCAACGTCCACCAACACTGCACGCCACCTCCACCCCACTCAGCGTTGCTTCGCTCTAAATTATTCAATTTGTAAAGTTTACAACCGCATCAAACTTTAAAGACACAATCAACACTCTGTCATATTTCTTTATTTGTTTTGCTTCACAACTTAACTCCATAAGTTTTCGACTACTACCAGTACATATATGGACCGACATGAGTGCGAGCGATGCTGCGCGGTGGCGAGGCTTATGTGATTTTGGTTCTGTTTGTGTGTGTGTGAGTCAGTGGGGGAGCTGGGTAGTGCGTGTATTTGTAGCTCATACTTTATGGCAAACTTTAAATAAGTTTTGGGAAAACTATTTGAAAATATGCTGTCGAAGCCTGTCAAATACAATCAGACAAAATGAGCGGCGGTCCACATGTGGAGACCCCCCACTCCAGCCGTGGCATAACTTAATAACTTCCGAGCAATCTATTGATAAACATTCGCACTTCCAGTGTCCATCTTGAAGATGATGGTGAATGTTTGTTGTTTGTGTTTATTGCGCATTTAAAGTTTGTGGTGTGGACGGCCAGTGTGGGCGTTGCGCGCGTGTGTGCTTACGTGCGTGCATGCGTGAGTGCCTGCGTGCGTGCGTGCGGCAAGCACATACTTTGCTTCTAATAAAAACTTTAGCAACACGTTCATTTGGCCGTTGCATTAAAAATTTCATATCGTATGCCATCGAATAAAATCGGCAATAAAATGAGCTGCCCGAACTTTTGTCAGCAGCAGCAGCAGAGGAAGCACGAAAAAACAACAACAGCAACAAATGAAAATAAATAAAAATGGCACAAGTTTCTGCTCATTCCGTTTTAGCTTGTTTTGTGTTAAGAAACTTTGACTGACCACACGAGGTTTTTAAGTTTATCGCTTCCCGCAACAACCCGCTCACTAAAAACTTTTTGCAATGTTGTCTTTCGTATTGCCGTTTTCTTTGTGGCTGTGCATCATGTTGCGCCAAGCAGTGAGGTGCTGATGCATGACTAAGAAAAGCAGCAAGAAAAAACTATAAAAACTGAATTCATTCCCGGTTGCAAATAAGTAGAGCACCAACTCACTACCGCAACATATTAAAATAGAAGCTAGAATATTCCTGTGGGACCAATAATTATGTATGAACATATGTGGATGAATAGTATTTGAAATACGAATTTTATTTTGGGTTAACATCATCATTGCGTCCACTTTATTAAATCGAATTTATTATCGCTCGAAAACACTCGGGAATAATCTTCCACGCTTTATGTGATCTTCGAAGGAATTCGTCTTTTGTTGCCTATTTGTTGATCTTTATATAATTTTCAGGCTGAATAACTTTTTTTTAATGTGATGGCCCCAGTTTCCCAATAAATATTCAGCATTACCCTCCTACCTACAAACTCGCTTGGAGTCTGGATATTAGTTAGTCATCGCATTTGTCACTTCTTTGAATATGGATTCATCGCCAGTTAGGGTAATACAGTCCTCAATCTGTATCAGTAGCATTTGGTCATAAACAGTTAAATAATTTTCGTTGGTCGTCTCCCTGAATAACGCAACTTCTACTACTACTTCTTGGTTCGAATCGCTTAAAACGAACTATTTGAACTATTATAAAAGAAGAGTACAGAACATAGAATAATTTAAACTCATCATTTGTCTCTTCGGAAATAGAGAAAAATTTGAAACAGAATTGAACGATGTTCTTTTCCGCTCCAGTCCTAGAACCGTTTTTCGATAGTTCTTCTTCTTGATTGGCGTAGACACCGTTTACCCAGTTTGGCGCAAATTGGTAATACCAAGTGAACCAGGTCCTTCTCCTGGTCCTTCCATCGGAGTGGAGGTCTCCCTCTTCCTCGGCTTCCACCAGCGGGTACTGCATGGAACACTTTCAGAGCTGGACCACTTTCGTCCATTCGAACAACATGACCTAGCCAGCGTAGCCGCTGTATTTTTATTCGCTGGACTATGCCAATGTCGTCGAATAACACATACAGCTCATCGTTCCATCGTCTGCGGTAATCGCCGTTGTCAATGTTTAAGGGACCATAAATCTTCCGCAAAACTTTTCTCTCGAAAACTCTTAGTGCGTCTCATCGGATGTTGACATCGTCCACGCTTCTACACCGTAAAGTAGGACGGGAATGATAAGAGACTTGTAGAGTTTGGTTATTGTTCGTCGAGAGAGGTCTTTACTTTTCAATTGCCTACTCAGTCCAAAGTCTAAGATACATTACAAAGTTCTAGGCTTACATTATTGGTGCTAATGCTGGTGTCTGGGTATACGAAATTATCTACAACTTCAAAGTTATGACTTTCAACGGTGAAGTGGGAGACAAGACGCTTACTGTTTGTTTGATGACAGGAGATATTTCGTTTTGTCCGCATTCACCTCCAGACCCATTCGCTGCGCTTCCTTATCCAGGGGGGAAAAATCAGAACTAACGGTGCGGTTGTTGCTTCCGATGATATCAATATCATCGGTGTACGCCAGGTGCTGTACACTATTATAGAAGATTGTACCTTCTCCATTTAGCTCTGCAGCTCGTATTATTTTTTCCAGCACCAAGTTAAAGAAGTCACACGATAGTGAGTCACCTTGTCTGAAACCTCGTTTTGTATCGAACGGCTCGGAGAGGTTCTTCCCAATTATAACGGAGCTTTTGGTGTTACCCAACGTCAGCTTACAGGGATACCAAATTCAGACATTGCGGCATAAAGGCTGTTCCTTTTCGTGCTGTCGAAACCAGCTTTAAAATCGACATAGACGATTTTAGACACCATAGATGGTGTGTTCGGTCCGCTTTTCACGGATCTTTTCCAAGATTTGGCGCATGGTAAATATCTAGTCAGTTGTTGATTTTCCAGGTCTAAAGCTACACTGATAAGGTCCAATCAGTTTGTTGACGGTAGGCTTTAGTCTTTCACACAGTACGCTCGATAGAGCCTTATATGCGATGTTGAGGAGGCTTACTTCACTGTTGTTGGCACAGATTGTGGGGTCTCCCTTTTTGTCGATTGTGCAGACGCCGCTTTGTTGTTCATCAAGCGGGTAATTGCTATTCGAATTTCTTCATGGTCGGGCAATGGAACATCTGCTCCATCGTCATCGGTTGGCGAATCGGGTTCCCATCTCCTGGTGGTTTCCTTTCACTGCCCATTCAGCAGGCTGGAGAAGTGTTCCCTCCACAAATTTAGTATACTCTGCGCATCAATCGCTAGATTAACTCTGGGAGTCCTACTCCTGCCACGAATTCAAAAATGTTCAAGGATTTTTAAGTGAGAGCTCGAACCGGAATCTTTTGACTCTGCAAATCAGTCATTGTTTATAATTCGTTTTTGTTCTAGATATAGAACAACGGCAACAGAAAATTAATTCCGCTGTCTTAAATAATAAAAAGGGGTGTGTCGTCCCCTCCACATCAGATCTTGAAACATATATTTTAGAAGGTTTCAATAACATATTTCGACATTTCCCTAGTATTTTGACTGCCGATTACGTCGGAAAAATGTTATGAAAATGAAGTTAGAAGATAAATTTCTCGGAGAAGAAGATTCCAAGCTGAGCATACATTTGACTTTTCGAGATCTGATTGTATAGATTTTAGTATACCTGGCTAGACTAAATTGATTCATGTCCCGAATTCTGAAACAAGGAATGATCTACAAAAAGCTGATCATTGGGGGAAAAGTCTTTGAAAGTGTTACTTCTTGATTAGGATGTGACGTCAACGCACCAACAACCGAGTACTAAATGTGGCCTCGGGTGTAGCTTCCACATTGATGGAATTTACGTTCTACAATTTAAACGATCATTTACTAAAAGCTTTCACTTAAAAGCTCAACAGAAAATAAGTTTCGACAGATAATAATGCATTTTTTAAGCGGAAAAATATAAAATTAAAATATTTTTATTGTGGCCTCTATAAATCTCAGCGACTAACTCTAAGTATTCTGCTACAAATACACACAATTGTGTGCCTCTAAAAGCTCCAGCAAACTTGCGCCACCTCTGCTGCTGCGGCCGACACTATTAATAATAAAAAACATGGAAAATTAAATGGGTTTTAACGGAATTTAAATGGGCTTTCACACACAAATGTATTTACGACTGCGTTACAACACACACACATACCCATTCTCAAACCAGAATACCGGCAGGTGTGTGGGCGCAAATATGTACAAGTGATGAAAAGCTTACTTGAATATGCGCCCAACAGCTGAATGCAGAAGAGATGAGATGATGAGGCCACATGATGATGTGCATAAAACGCTAAGGAAAGTGTTAAGCCAGCCAGCTTAGGTGTAGGCTGAAATATGCGCCTGCCTCTAAAGTGGCTGGTTGCTGGATGCCACGGCGGCAGCTGGCGACGACGTCCAGTTTGTGCATATTTTATTATGCCTGCATTTTAATGGAAATTAATGTGAAATTCGCAGCACACAAACTAATTTTGATTTAGTAAAAGATTTACGATGGCTGCTCTTATATAATATTACGCATTAAAACACCAACAACAACAATAACACAAACAACAGCAACAAAGCAAAAGTCACCATCAACCAATGAGCGTTGCGGGGAGAGAGCGAGAGAGTGATGCTGGCGAGTGACTGGGATTTGTTACCCCTGTGCGGTAAATGCGCAGTTAATGCGTTCATATTAAATTTTATTGTACACCGACAAGCAACAACAACAACAACAACAGCAATAATAGCAGTAGCAACAGCAGCAGCAAAAAAAAAAGAAAATTGCTCACAGTAAAATAGAAGTTATAGCACATTTGCGCTAAATAGGCCTCCAGGTGCGGAATGAGGTGCAATAAATACACGCTGCCAGATGAAACACTTCCAGCTGGTCATAAATTATTTGACGAGGCACGCAGTAAGCTCACAGCGCATTTGTACGTCATTTCAAACAGTAAAATGTGTTTATTGTTCATATTTTTATACCTAGAGAATCTACAACGCTATGGAATGTTATACGAAATGCGTGAGAGTGCATTAATATTTCTCTTTTTATTTTACTCGTTGAATGCTAAATGGAGGCGTCTTATAAAGACTCTGCAATCAGAATGGTCTTCAATTTTCATGCCTTGAAACTAGTAGAGAAGTCAGCTACAAAGATTTGGCAATACTTTACACTGGAACTTGAGATCTGCGAGGATTATTCCGACTCAACTTTACAGTCGCAGGATGTGTTAGGAGACTGATATAGAGTAAAAACCAATTTAAACTGTCACAAAGTTGCCAGCGCATTCAAAAATGGTTGGACATAACTGAACAGTACATACTTTTTAATCGTCCAGCATCTAAATTTACCACAAAAGTGCTTAAGCAAGAGGGAATTTACCACTATCCTTGCAAGTTGCTTATTCTGAAAGGTCACCAATATAGCCGAAGCGAACCAGAATGTGGCACAGTGCTGAGTTTAAAGTAAATTTGCAGCAGCATCAATACAGGTGTACATAATTCGTACGATTGTAACGGAATATCTTCTACAGCATCTGAAATCAAAGCTCATGAAAATTGGCCTGAGATGATTGAAAAAAAATTATTGAGATCGCTAAGTTATTCGTTATCAGATGCACTTACCTTGACTTACTTTGATGTATTTTCAATCTTTATGGGTTCATGAATTTAACAATGCTTATTTGTTATTATAAGCCTGGTACAGTTCCGGTTCCGGCTTAAGTGCCTCTATCGCCAAATCTAGGGATTCTGAATAATTTTTCTATATTTTGGGGAAGATGGGAAGTCTTCTACTTCTGTTTAGAAGAAACTTTTTTTCATTTTCATCACAGGTCTAGTAACGCCAAAAGCATAGGCTAGACCACAAAAGTGTTTAAATGAGAAAAAATGTACCGCTATTGTAGATGATATCTTACATACCTCAAAGATATCTCCCTTATAACATAAGCAATACAGATGAGACAGACTGCACGACCTAAACTTTGTTGGAACCGAAGACGGAATACATATCTGATATCTGATGACATAGCTGGAAGGAGCTTAACCGCGAAAGCTGCTGTTAGACTTAGGGAATCCAGGTTTTAGACGAGTGCGAGCCTGCGCACTAAAGAATCCTCGCACACTTCGACTTCATCCCGAAGTTATTGGATCGTCTCCATGCCGCCGAGCATAGCTCTGGCAACAACTTCTTTGCTCTAATTACTTCAAGGGACGTTTGGGCGGGAAGGAGTCGAAGTCAGCGGGAATGGTTGGTGGGGGAGTTGACTGTCGGGAGCTCCGCATCAACCTTAGTTTCAGGCTCCCTGATTATTCCATCGTTTTTCAACGGAAGTGGGTGCAATTAAGGCAGCGACGGATATATTGTTTCGAAGCGCACCAACCTTGAGGGAGGTGAACTTCAATGAACTAGAAAGTTTTTTCTTATAAAGTAGATATTACATTAGAATAATTTGAGTTCAGATAAATATATATCCAACAAACCATTGTATTCTGAACTTCGACGAAGGTAATAAACCTATAGCGAAGTCTTTGGCTTCCAGACTACAATAAAAATCTCATTCTGACATCGACTTTTCCAATATTAAGGTTGAGGCTTCGAGACAAAGGTGACATGCGCTTGCACTAAACTTGTAAATTACTTCAACGCATTCATTTCGTGTATCAAAATCAACCAATTCACATATTGCTTTTAATGAATACTCAAATATATACTTCCATGAGCTCTCGAGTATACTTTGACATCTTGTGTCTTTTGAAAATGTTCTTCTCTATAACCAAAAGAAAAAAGGAACGAGAAAATAAAAAACCTACAAACCAAAAATGCAACCTATTGATTCATGTGAGTGCCATTTTGCATACCTTATACATAAATAATAGTCATTCGAACATTTTGAAAAGTTTTATCTCTCCAAGACCACACAAACGATGACCATTTAATCACATGGCAACTGCCAATGGCAACGTTCCAGCAGCTGACATCACGCAAAGACACATTTCTTTCTGTCTTTCTTTCATTCTTTCTGTTGCCGTGCTGCTGCTTGTCGCCGGTATCATGTTGCACGTGCTGCTGCCACAATAAAGCAGTGTGACCAGCCCATATCATCAATTTTGCACACAAGCAGCCGCATTCCAAGTGCTGCACACACCGAAATCTAGTGCTGCCACATACGTCATTTGCTGCAACGGTGGTTTGCCAATAATGTTGTTGTTGCTGTTGTTTTTGTTGTTGCTACTGTGTACAAAGACACTTGCCGTAGAATAGAATTCGACTGCTGTCCTATTTGTATGTGACTTCTTTTGTTGGACGGTTGAGAAATTGAAATTGTTTTGCAAGAAATTTCAACTCTTTTTTTTGTATCATGTTGCTGGGGTTTTACATTGACACTCATTGTGCTCTCGGGTTGACAAGCGAAAATGGTGGTTAGAAAATTCGGAAGGCAAACAAAAAAATTACTTTTTCGGTAACAACTCACTTGTATATGCAGCTCAAATTAAACTTTCAACGACATGAGTGCATGTGTGTACCCATACATACATATGTATCTGTGAGTCAAGGCCAACTCAGTAGCAATACTGTAGAACTGTACTCAAAGCTATTATGGTGGTTTCAAATATTCTCCCGTTAGGTTAGGTCATTGGTTGGTCTTCATTTGGGAGATTTCCCGTCTCAACTGGTGGTAGCATAAGCATTCGCAGAGGTAATATTTTGTTATTAACTGAGTATGCTCTCCTTTTTCATGGGTTCACTTTATCAATTCTGAAAATTCTGAAGAGATAAGGTCCACTTTCCTAAAAGCTTTTTGGTCTATCCACTACCCTCTATGTAGTTTTATAGTACTCCTCCATGTCTTGGTGTTATCACAAGGCTTGAGGTGCCTTTTATACCCTCACTGTTTCAATCAGCTTTTGCAGGATCGGAGGGATCATGGGCAGCTTATGGAAAGGTGTTCTCTGTCGCACAATACCTTCTCAAGCCCGAAACACAAACCATTAGGCTAATAATGACAGCAAGGGTATAGTATATAAAAGTAATTTGAAGATCCACTTGAGTATCATAAGTACCATCAGTAGAAATAATTTGATCTCCAGACTTCATCTCAAAGTGTTTCTCTGACGACTAAAATGTATCTAAATGAAGGCTCTTTGATTTTAACTTCTCTAGAACTTTTTAGAAAGCGAGGAAACTATACAAAAGCATCACCATGTAGCAAAATTAAAGAACAAGCTGTCGAAAAGCTTTCAAAAATTTGGACTTTGTGAAGCATCATGTTTTTATCTATTTGATATATGAGCTTGTACCTAATTTCTTGCTTACTGGATACCCACATTAAAGGAGATGAGCCCTCAATGTTTCTCCCTTTATTTTAGATTATATTGAGCAGTAAATGTAACTGTATTTTATGGAAACATAGAAAACTATTCCACATATTTCGATCTAAAAACTGTTTCTAATTTTATTGTGTCTTGTGTATGTTACAATCGACATCAACATTCAAAATTTGTTATTCTCTCAAAAAAGTAAAAAAAAAAGAAAGGAAAGGTTAAGCTCTAATCGGTATCCTGTTATAGATTTTGTTATGTTTAACCATATATCCAACTCTACCACGGGCTCGCTTGCAGAAGTCCAGACGCTGAACCCAATTTCGACGGCTTTCAAGCATAAATCGGTCGATACTGCAACAATTTCACGTTCGATATTCGTACGAAGATAATCAATCGACGCGGGCTTGTTGGCATAGACCATAGACTTGACGTAGCCACATAGGAAATAGTCTAACGGCGTCAAATCGCACGACCGAGGCGGTCAATTGACTGAGCCATTTCGTGAGATATCACGTTCACTTGGTTGGTTTTCAAATAAACGATTCTCACATTCGCTGTGTGGCATGTGGCGCCGTCCTGTTGGAACCAAGTCCACATCATGCACTTCGGGCCAAAAATAGTCGGTTATTACTGAGCGGTAGTGATTCCCATTCACAGTACCATGTCGATCTTGATCATCACGGAAGAAGTGCGGTCCAATGACGGTCTATAAACCGCACCAAACCGTATTTTTTGTGGGATGGAATGGTGACTCATGGAGTCCGTGCGGATTGCTGCCTGACCAATAACGCATATTTTGCATTCAGCCAGAAATGAGCCACATCGCTGAAGGTAATGTTTTAATGAACATCCGCATCATTTTCAAGTTGTTGCTCAGCCCAATATTCTCGACACTACGGCCACTTTTATGTCTCACTGGCACTGGGACGGGGCCATTGGACGTAGTGCTCTTAAAGTTCAGGCCACTGACTCCGAACTCGGTAGTAACTTCTAATAATTTCGACTCGTTGTTGGATCGTATAGCTTTCTTTGATGAAATGGCAAATCTTACTGCAGAGAAATGTCAAAAGAGATGTCAAAATATGGCGTCGGTCTACTTTTGTATCGTCCAACGGAACAATAAATATATCGCGAGAAAACTATCATCCGAGAACACCCGAAATTAGTCCATATCTATACACGGTGCTCATGTGCCAAATATGAGGATTTCAGGATTTCAGTCCAATTGACTTTATATCGAATATATTGATTCTGATACCAGATATACTCTTGAAATTCAGTTGACCATTTGGACTAGGAACTTCCTTTTAGTCCATATGTTTGTCACTATCTGCTGTACTTTATTCCACACATATCGGTTAGTTAAAGAGATATATCAATAAAATTAAGTTGCAATGAATAATGAAGGTCCGTTTAAAAAAATCAGTTTTTGATGGCAACAGTTTCAGGGCCGGTATAAACTGTAGGCGACACATACTCGTACATATCACATATGTATGTATATCGAGACTAATATATGCGACTGCCAACGTGTTAAATGCGCACTGTCGTAATGCCATGCCACACAAGTGTAGTCATAAATTTTCTGCTTTGACACTTTTTAGTTGATTAAATTCGCAGATTTACCAACCGATGTAAGTGCAGAAAAACACAAAAAAAGAGAGAAAACAAAAAAGATTAAAAAAAAATCGTTCAAAAATGCAAAACGAAGTCGAATTACACAACCATTTTATTTATATATATAACTGCGCATATACATACATATGTGTATGCGGACACATGCGTTCCCCCCACAGCACTCACCAATACACATGTAAGCCGATAAGACACACTTGCGGCTCTTACCACCACCATCATCAACGCCACCACCTCCTTCACCAGCAGCAGCAGCAGTTACCTATCAACTATGTTGCTGTCCGTCCGTCCGTCTGTCTGTCAGTCCGCACGGCTGTGCAACGTATTGACACCCGAGCCAAGAATTGTTTGTCCTTCAACGGATACGGTTGACAGGCGACGCAGCGTGTATGTATGTGCGTGTGCGTGCGAGTGTAGGTGTGTTTGTATGTTGGAACATCATAGCCATTGGCGAAAATTCAACCAACTCAACCGAATACTGAAAATTAATCAAGCAAAGTGCACACATATTGACTCTGCACTTACACTTAACACACACGAGTACATGCAACTACATATGTTTACCAACAAAATTTTACAATAAATTGTTACCAGCACACACACATACATGCACTCGAGCGCTTGTGTAATGCATATGTATGCAGCAACCATTAACTCTTTTGTGCAACAAAGTTATTGACTTTTACAATATACGAAATTGTTATTGTTGTTGTTGTTTGTGTTTTTTTCTTTTTTGTTGTTGAACATTCTTTGCCATTGATTGCATTGCAGTGAGTGCTTGTACACTTTTGTATGTGTATGCAAGCGTGTCGCTTTCGCTGTGCAATCACATATCTTGCAGGTAAATTATTAGTTTAAGCTAAAACCAACAATCAACACAATCGCATGCATTTTCAAATTGATTCGCTCATCACTTCACTGAAGTGTACACAGCGACAAGCGACAAGCGCATGCAAGAAGATAAATTAAAAACTTGAAATGAAAAATGCGTTATCAAGTAAGTGTTTGCGGTTGAGGTGGCGCAACAGGGCGTATAAGTAACCTCAGTCAAAGTAACCTCAAGCTGTCGGTGCCCATGGGACATTTTCCCAATAACTTTCAAGCTGAGGTCTATGCCATTAGCAAATATGCTGAGGTCATATTGTAGAGGGACTATCATGGTGAACGAATTGCCATCATCAGTGATAGCCAGGCGGCTCTCCAGGCATTGTCATCCTTCGAAATAAATTCGGAGCTGATTCCGGACTTCATCGGAAAACTTAATAAAGTGTGCAGCAACAACAGTTTAAGCTTATTCTGGGTACCAGGACACAAAGGTAGCAAACTTGCAGATCAACTAGCTAAATAGGCCGCGGTTGCAGGCCGGTAGCGCCGGAGTCCTTCATTGCTGTTGGTCCGCATGTTGTCAGAAATCGACTAATAGAAGAGGAATTGGCAAGTAGGAATCGCTACTGGCTGCACTTGCAGGGACTTCGCCATTCCAAACTGTTTCTAGGGGGGTGCAACCGGAAGAGATTCCAACATCCTGGACTGTCACGCGAGTGTGACGTTAAGCAGGCAGGCAATGGGGTCCATCAGCCCTGTAACGCTACTAAGTTTTCTTTGAGCTACAGGACTGAATGGTACAATACAGGGCACAATAGACCTTATGTCGCATTGTGATCCTCAAATCAAATCTATTCATGTTAATCTCGATGTTATAAGTTTTTACACACTTATACACACTCTCCCATACACCCCCATTTCTTGCGTGGGTTCATTTTAAAAAAGTAAAATGAGGAAAATTCGAAAATGAAATTATATTATATTTGCAATGAGCTATAAAACTTGATTACGACCTCTAGTCTTTGATGTTCGTTGTCCTTCTCTCTGATTATGAAAGCGTTGAAAACGCTCAGAGTTCGACTCCCTAGTGCGAGCTTGTATATTTCACATATTTTATTCCCCAAGCCGCTGCACACGCCCGTACTCGACTCTCAAGCGCGTACTTGGGAGGTTTTGAAATTTTGTTCAGCAAGCAACTGCAAGCACTCGTTACTCGACTCTCTGGCACGCGATTGCGATACGAAGCGAACGACTTGCAATACGATTTTCAGTTTCAAATTAAGATTCTCCATCACGGAGTCTTTTTGATACCCTCACCTGGGAACTATTTCCAGAAAATTGAGATTCTATTGCAATAAATATAGCCTATGTTACTTGGGGTGAATGTAGCTTTCCAATGGTGAAAGAATTTTTGAAATCGGCACAGTAGCTTTTGAGTTTACTCAATACAAACATACATACAAATGTTTCCCCTTTATAATAGCAGTATGTGACATTTGCTAAATAGAAAATTGCGAAATCATTGCCAAATAAGATTTGCTTATTCGAAATCTCGATTAACTTTTATTGATATAAGCTATACATATATTCAAATTGTTGGTATGAGGTTTTCGAAAATAATTTGACCTTAGCGCAACCCATTTGTATTATAACAAGATCACAAAACCCGGTACTAGTCCCCATCATCATTATTATTTCGTATATATCCCACTGATACATAGAGCCTACTGAAGATTTCATAATTAAATGTGTTTTCTGTAATTTAACCGTTATAGCCTGACATATCCGATTCACTCAAAATTTTAATATTATAATTGTCGGTAACAAACAACATTTGTTCCACGATTTTTCCTAAGAATTATATTTTAGATTTTATAGGGTGTTTTTTTGGGATGTCCATTGAGGAACCACTAGGTGCTAATTAGAGAAATACATTTTAAATATATATTTTTACAAAAATCCACATTTTTTTGATATCGATCTTCTAAAACCACGACAATCACATCACTGTTAGTCACTTAAAAGTACAAAATTGTCCTTGAAATTATTTTTTGATGCGCTCTTACTCGAGTCAAAATGTAAATGACTACAAAGCTCACACAATAGTGGCGACTGAATTAAAAGTTAACGTATATATATATAAGCAAATGGTCATGTAATATAATATCTAAAATGACTTGTTTATACATGAAGAATTTAAAAAAATAGCGGTTGGTTCCTGGAGGAACCGGCGTTTAAAGGTTAAACCAAAATCAAAAATGTGAAATAATGACAGTAGTTTTATATTTTTTAATAAAAAATTAATTTGAGTGGAGAGAAGATAAAGAAATATCAACATTTTCAGATGAGTTCAATAATTGGACTAGGGAGTAGCCTCACCCAACCTTAAATGACAGAAACTGCATTTCTCGTCTTTTGTTTAACCGCCACCTCGATCACTTTTATTTTATACTAGCAGACCCGGCCACACGTTTTGTGGCTAAGATATACATTAAATTAGTAAATCTTTCAATGCAGAGAAAAAATTCTTACTCGTAAAAACGAAAACGTTATAGCCGATAATTTTTAAAAGGAATGATAGAGATTATTGTAGATGTGTATTAAGCGTAAATCATCATAATTTGTAAAACTTTGATTTTTTTAATCGTATATTGGAGAAAGTAAAAATGACCAAATTTCATAGCTTTATCTTGGCTTTGGTGATGATATTTATTACCTTCTTCACAGCCAGTGTTGTTCTTTTGCAAAGTTTGATGTTGATTTATGTTACGCAGCATGATGAGAACCCACACTACTTTTAATTGCAAGTGAGTGGGAATAGTCCAGCAATGTAAAATAGTCTGTGGGATAATTGAATACGTCATCCTGGTTTGTAGCTGTGTAAACTCTCCTTTAGCGAAATTCTAAATTGTCGCATTAAGATCAAAGAGATCCTTGTTTTTTTACCACCAATATAGGTCATTCAATCAGCCATTCATGTTTATTATATTATGGTTTCATGTCAGGAAAAGCACGTTGAATAAGCTCCTCTTTCGAGGTGATGAAGTGACAGAAACCCGTTAAAAATGTTATTAACCCATCGAGGTGTCAACTGCGTCGCCACCATTTTCAACTATTACTACAATCGCAGTATGGTATTGTTGAAAAAACACTCGTATGTTATTTGTTAATTGGCGATTCTTTATGTGTCGCCACAAATTAGATGATTTTAGGAATGTGATTAGTTCGTCCGCAACAGTTGATCCAGGAATAATTGGAAGAGTCTGGCGAAAATCACCTGTCAACAGAATCATGGCTTCACCAAAAATATTTTCGTTGTCGCGTAAATCTTTTAAAGTCCTGTGCAGTACCTCCAGCGACTTGAATATCTGGAAAATCTTCTTTATAGTTTTTTTTTTTGGCGATTTTGCAGACTGGTGTTTCGTTAATTTGCAATTTAGGAGTAATTTCAAGGCCGAATTGCCGTTTGTCTGCCTACCAACAGGTGCCAAGTTACCCCTATTCCCATTATAACTGGGCGTTAAAAATTGTGTGAAATCGGTTCAGGAATTATCATGTACTATAAATGCTGATTTTCATTATTCTATTGGACTTTATTTCAAATTGTGTGTGATAAAATTACATCAATAAAATGTTCGGTTGCCTTTCCCTACTTGTTACAAATTGTTTTGGGCTATCGACACAGTCTTATACAATTGAACAATGATACAAATATTTTAACAAAGCAACAATGACAACTTTGAAAATAATATTATTTTTTGTTTTGTATTCTTTTTTTTATAATTTTGTTGTCAATTCAAATAAAATCATCTTCTTGTTATCTTCCTCACAATTTGATATATACTTACTTTCTAATCCTTCCCTGGCCTTCCATAAATATTTCAAAACTAAAATAAGCCAGATCGGTTTGGCCCTTCTCGACTTTTTTCGAGACTAACGACACAAGTTGTTTGTATGGGTGATTAGAAAATTGTGGATTTAAGACTTTTTCAGGCAATTTTTCTAATATTCTTACTCTCCGAAAGAAACATCCCGGTACCTCTAAAAACATTCTAAACAAAGAATTTGCGAAACCGGTTCAACGGTTCTCGAGTTATGCGCTTAGCAACACATTTTGCGATTCATTTTTATATTATAGATTATTGTTGCTCGACATTCAGTTACTTGACGCCAAAAATAATTGAAATGTACATATGTATTATCTTGCTTTAGTCCTCATATAAGGGACTTATAGGTCGACATGTATATGATATTATATGATATATGAATTGTGAAGATTTAACTTTTAAAACTATAAATGATAATTCATTTTGAAATCGTATTTTTGGTAAAAAATTAAATCATTTTTTTTCTGTCTATGCCCGTTTTAATTATTAAGTACTAATTTCGTCTATGAAGATTATTAGATATCCAAATAGAATGTAGGAGGTAGGGCTTGTGCTAATTCCTTCCTTCATCGGTGTTGTAAGGTGCTCTCTAACTAGCTAATAACATCCGATCTGATCTGGCGAAGGGATATGCTGTAACAAGCGACTAGTCTTATGAACCTGAAGCTATGTAGAGTTCTTAGCGTATTTCTTATGAAAACGCATGAAACGTATCATCTATGATCACTATTCTTTCCGAAAGCTTATCGTTTACTAATTTTTAACTAAGTAGTATTTTAAGATTGACAGAGTTAGATTATATTGATTGATCTGATTTTTTTCAGACCGTGTGAAATCGGGATGTACCTACAGTAGTTACAACATTAAGATCCTGATATATAGTTTTATACAAATTTTATTTTAAGGTACTCGTATATATCGTAATACAAATAAACCTTTCCATAACTTAAAGATTACGACAGTTTCGAGGATTTCCTTTTTCAAAATCTTTCTGACAGTTGAAATTTCGAGTTTGACTACATGATAATATAAGTTCGGTTGTTTACAATTGATATGGAAGTTGACATTTTCCTTGTCTGTCACTTTTTACTCTTTCGTACTTGAAGAGAGTGTCACAATCTTTTAAACCTATCATTCTTGTATCTAACTCAATTACTTTAAGGTGTCACAAACAACTGTTAGCTAAACGAAACTGCCTTACAATCTGCCTCGTAAGGTTATAAAAAAGTTCACGAACATTTCACCCTAAGCAAGTATTTCAAGAAGATACGAACATGTGTTTGTATCTGACCACATACATACTCGTACGGCTTTCTTTCGCTACGAGTTTCTTTTTTGGTAACTTCTCTCATTAAATATGCTCGAAAAATTAGAAAACTTTATACGAATTGTTGTTGTATGTTAAGTTTGTTGTAATGCGCTGATGGATCGATACGATACACTACGCCGCAGCGAAATAGTAGTTCATTCACTGATTGCTGGGTGTGGGTTAATTAATGTTTATGTAATGAAGGAGAAATCTAATTAAATGTCATCGTTGAAGTGTTGGCATGATGATGTAATGGCAAACGTATTTACTAAATAATGAATTACCTGTCTTGTTAAGTGCACCGGTGTGCCAAAACTAATTACTTTGACATAATTATCTCGATAAAGGCGCATTTGAAGATTTACAAATACTTGGATATATAGATGTTATGCATTGGGTATGAGATTGGTATGGGAATGTGCGCATTTATGAATAATTTGGTGTTGATTAATATGATTATTATCTTTATAACTATAGTCGCTTTAATTTAAGAAAAAAGACGCACAGTGGATAGAAATTTTGGTATTATTTCATTATCACTTTCCACAAAATTTAACCTCTCCACAGTGAACCACATTTTTCAGCGAATCCAAATCCAATTTCACCCGAAAGTTTCACCACTCCCCCGCCATTGGTCAAATATTTTGGCTTACTGACACTTGATTTTCTATTTGAGCAGATAAAAGTTTGTGTGGCACTACTCGTGGTAGTTGTTGAAAAGCTATTTGAGTTGATTCGTGACAGCAAACGAAAGTTCCCAACTTACTACGCACGCACACTCAGGTGGACCGTGTGTCAAATATACATAATCGAAATTAGCTTCTTAGCTCCGCTGCTTCCTTTCTATTTCTGTTCAAAAGTATTGTTTTATGTTGACATAGTTCAATTTTGTTTGGAGTGGATATATATACGAGTATGTACTTAAGTGCTGCAGCAAACTTTGAAATTATTTTTCTGTTTGGCCACCAATCAATAGGTATACCTTAGTGGATCAAAAATTCAAACTTAGAAATATACTTGACCCTTTGCGGTGTGGATAAGGCAAGCAAGTTTTGATTGCGGTTCCCAAATGTAGTTATTGTTGATTGGAAATACAAAAGGCTAGTAGAATTAAAGTCGTCTAAGTTAAGGTGATTTCAAAATATTTAACTGTATTGATGACGTCACAAAATTTCTTCTTTTCTTTCTTCTTTTGCAATATAATGTTTTTATGCAATATGAGTTGTAGCCAAACCAAAAATTTCCAAATTTATATAATAATTGCTGGAACACTTCAAGAGCCAACTCATACTCTGCAGCTTCGTAATTATAAATAAAAACATTAGGTTAGGTTAGGTTAAAAGGGTTGATCTCCTGTACCACACGAGATCCCACATGAACAGCTACAGCCAGTCCTTTATGATGCCTCAAACTCCTTAAAATATATGCCCAAGACACTAAAGTGACGACAAAGCGCTTTGAACCTTTTACGAATTTCCACAGGCAATTTCTAGTCGGAACAGTTCAACTGGTTCACCGAAGTTTGCCCTGCCAAGATATTTCAGCCGCAATCTAGCGAACAATGAAGAAGAAATTGTCTCTCAATCTCTCTTTCTTCAATGCAACTTTGGCAATTTGTACGAGCAGTGGCCAGTAACGACTCCTATCCTGAATCTTACTAAGAGCGAAGAGGTCAGTAGATCTCCTGCGATCCACCTTAGGTCAGAATAATCTCGCAGTCGGTACGGGTCGATATCCAACGCCTACCATGTTGATTCGACGATCCAACGTGGAGAGGTAGGAGGATATTGGGGCACCAGCTTGTTCCCAATATAATGAGATTGGAGCTTGGGTGTAACTTAGGTGCTAGCTCATCTGCTTTGCAATTATAACAAGAGTAAGACTTTTGCCAAGACTCGAGTATTCTGGCGGGACACGAAATTATATGGAAACGATGTCAGATTACCTTTATATAACCTCAAAAAGCTGATCTCTAGATCTTTGTCCGTAAAGATCTGTTTTTGAGATGCCAAGTGTTTCAGCTATCTCCTGCAACTTCAATCGTTGGTCTGTCAATACGAGATCGTTGTCATTTGTCACGTTTTTCTTTAGTTCTTAAAATACGAGGATCGCTTTCAGAGGTCTAGACGCTGAACTCAAGTTTCGACGGTTTTTAAGAATAAATCGGCTGATACTGCCGCAATTTCACGTTCGATATTCATACGAAGTTCATCAGTCGTCGCTGGCTTGTTGGCATAGACCATAGACTTGACGTAGCCCCATAAGAAGTAGTGTAACGGCGTCAAATCGCACGACCGAGGCGGCCAATTGATTGGGCCAATTGATTCGGGAGTTCACCAAATATGGCTTTCAATAAATCGATTGTGACATTCGCTGTGTGGCTTGTGCAGCCGTCCTGTTGGAACCACATATTGTCTAAGTCCATATCATCCAATTTGGACCAAAAATATCCGGTTATTATTGAGCGGTAGCGATTCCCATTCACAGTAACATGCCAGTCTTGATCATCACGGAAGAAGTACGGCCCAATGATGCCGCCGACCCATAAACCGCACCAAGCTGTAATTTCGAGTACTTTTGGATTGCAGCCTGATCAACGGATATTTTGTTTATTGACGAAGCCATTCAGCCAGAAAAGAGTCTCATCGCTGAAGATAATTTTTCAATGAAAGTCCGGATTATTTTCAAGTTGTTGCTCAGACCAATTCACGAGCATACGACGGTTCTGGTGGTCAAGCGGTTCTTGCGTCAATTTGAACTTGTAAGGATGTAGGCCTAAATCTTTTCGCAAATTTCGCCAATGATGTCACAGAAATGCCCAACGCTTGAGAACGATGTGTGAGAGACTGATCTGGGTCTTCCTCTATTGTTCTTCACTTCTTTGTCTCACTGACACGGGAACATTTTGTAGTGTACCTGTCGATTCAAATTGTTCCACTAGACGCTCTATTGTTGATCTGACAGGATGATTATGATGACCATATATTGGACGTAGCGCTCTTAAAGTTGAGGCCTCTGACTCCGAATTTCATTTGTAAATTTTGACTCGTTGTTGGATCGTATATCTTTTCATGATGAGAAAGGTCAAAATAGGGGGGGGGGGGGGGGGGTAATGGAGTCGTTTGCTGTCCCTATCGGTCTACTTTTTTAGTTTTCCTATTGAAAAACCTTTTAGGAATGACCTCCGCTCTCTTGAAAAATTATATTTCTTCATAAAATTTTCTCACTATCCATTGGAAATATAGAATAACAAATAAATCTATGCTTGCTCTTAAATAAGTCATTGCAATAATTTTCAATCATTTTCATTGTGGATAAATTATTATTTTAACTTAATTTGCGCAATAATTTGATTATTGAAATGCGCATAATTTTACAAATACAATCGGAAATAAATGCAACAATTAATTATAAAGGAAACTTCTAAAATGCGAAGATAGAACAATATGCAGCGCTCGCATTCTTTCGGATTTGCAATAATAAAATTGATTAATTTTTAATGAAAACAATAAATTAGTGAAAAGCATATGCAGAGAGTCACTAGCATATTGTCTGTGATGAAATAACTGTCTCTTGCAGCAAAAAGTGAGTAAGTCAAAAGAGCAGGTGTGACAATAATAACTGAAAATTTTTGGTTTCGTAAACTAGCTGTTTCTTCTAAGAAACAAAAACAGTAAATTACAGTTGTGTAATCAACTAAATTAAGTACTTTAATATATATTAAATGCAGGAGAGTTATTTTGCATAAACTAATCATTATTTCATATTTTCAACTTAAGCTCTTTTTTATGTGTCAAACATCAGTTTGCTTAGTAGGCAATTGTAGATTTCGTCAAGTCATTTATTTAATTGTTAAACTTTTGTTGTAATCCTCTAATGAATCTGTTGGCTTAGTGTGTGGTCAAAGAGTGATAGTAAATTAAATAAACATAAATGCAGGCGCTTACATAGCTAAATATGCTTATGTTTTGTTATGTGTTTTAATAATTGAGTTGAAATTTCAATCGCATCCTGATGAAATTCACAAAACAATCGTATTAATACTTAATTACTACCACTCGTGATGCAACAAGCAGAAGATTTAATTTCGCATTTGAATATTTTGGCATATTAATATAATTAGGAGAGCGAAAGGAATAAATGCAGTCCGGATTTTCAATTGGAAATATGTTATTTTAACAAATCTAATGCTTTGGGGTACAAGATTCTCTTGTTAGGTAGGCAGTTACAACTCGAATGAATAAGTTTTCGCGGAGCTTTGGTAATCAAACCAAATTTCATGGGGTCATTCCGACTCACTCATTGTAAGGATCGGAACAGACGTCCATCTTAGTACTGGATCTGAAAATCGTCTAATAGACTAGAGGAAGGCACTTCGAAATTAAATAAAGGATTTTGCATCTTGTAATATAAATATTGTCCTCAAATTAGTTGTAGACGAAAGATCAGGATTGGGTTTTTCAAAGCTTCGTTCCAATACTTCGAAAAGCCAAATTTTCCATATTTCACTGATTTTCATCTCTTTGTTAAAATAATATTATGTTGGCAAATATCTCCCTTCCGTTTTCTTCCTCTTTATTCAATGCTTTATAAAAAGTGATCGGATTTAAGTCAAGTATGCGACGTTTCGTTCGATAATCTGTTTCCATCTAGACGGCCACTTCATAATACCCCCCCTCGTAGAAACCCCCTACTTATTTGCGAAGAACTCAGACAGCCACTTTTCACAAGCCTCTTTTGAGTTCAACTTTACACCACCAAGGGCGTTTGCCATGGAGAGGAACAGGTGGTGATCACTTGGCGCTATGTCCGGCCTATATGATGTATGCAATAAAACCTCCCACCCGAGCTCCCGTAGCTTCTGACGAGTCACCAACGAAGTGTGTGGTCTAGCGTTGTCCTGGTGGAACACTACACCCTTTCTTTCGGCCAATTTTGGACGCTTCTGGTCAATCGCCTGCTTCAAGCGGTCCAGTCGTGCGCAGTAGATGGTAGAATTAAGCGTGTGGTCATATGGGAGGAGCTCATAGTGGATGATTCACTTCCAATCACTGCAAAACCTTCCTGGCCGTCAATTCCGGCTTGGCCACTGTTTGGGACGATTCACCGGCCTTCGACCACGACCGTTTTCGCTTGATATTGTCGTATGTGATCAATTTTTCGTCGCCAGTCACCATCCGCTTCAAAAATGGGTCGGCTGTTTATCCTGAGCTACTTGAACTATGTGGAGAAGAATCGTTTCCGGCCATTCCCAAATAATGGCAATCAAAAACTTTCTTCACTTGCGTTCAGCTTTGAAAGTGTTCAATGTAGTACCATCTGGTGGAACCAGAGGAAGAGGAAGGACTCCACTCCAAAAAGCGGTTCCTACGCCAATTACATACATACATTTACATATACATTTCTCGAAGATCAATGACCTTGTATAAGTTAAGATGGTACCAATATGGAGCACAAAAGCAGAGTTAACCAAAGACTGTATAAATTAATTTCCTGAATGTGTGTGATTAGATAGGACTTGTTACTTTGATACTCGTAGTTGTACGATTCAGGTTGAACCTAACTCCCCTTCACCAGTGTGTATATCCGGACATTCAACATGATGATAAATTCGAAATTAGTCACAGGATAGATGTAGCGACTAACACTAGTTTGTTCTGAAATTCCTTTCGTCTTCGCAGTAAATGAAAACGTTATTTAATGACGATGTTTCTAAAGTAATTGACTTGACTTTCCCTCACATGATTTTTGTGTTGTCAGGGTTTTATAAAAAAAATAAAAACAAAAAATGTATTAACATTTGTTTACAAATAAAATTAACCTTGTCACGACCATGTGGAATTTCACCACAGTAATATTAACAAATGACCGCTAATGTGTTTGATTTCAACAAGTTAGCTCTCTCAGGCGTTGTTGTTGACTCCGTTTAAGAGTACTCAATGGTTTTAACTCTGTGAGAGTAAAATGTATATGGTGAAAATACCGTTACGGCAAAAAATCTTAAATTCTCCTTTGTTTATTGTAATAAGAGCATATGATTCACAGTGCCTACATTTTCACCATTTATTATGAATTTTATGTTTATATATTAGTTTCAATTCCGATAAGTTAATTTCTTCCATACACATTAAGTGCGCACGATATTACATATAATTGTCATTTATTTATATTTCAATGACATGACTATTTCCTAAAATGCACACCAATGTTTTTCACCACGCTTATCCTACAACATCTTTTGTCGCTTTGTCGCGCTCTAAGTTGGTGTGAGGCAATGATAAATGTCGACTTTTCAGGTAATACTGGGAACAGTATTTGTATGAAGTACAAGCTTAGTTGAAGTTAAAGAGAAGTGTAATTCTCTTTTTAGTTGATGGCGCATTGCATGAAATATTCGTTATGATTTCAAATGTTGTGGAAGGTTTGACGTCTAATGCTTATAAAATAGTGTAAAAGAAAGTTTTTCGAAGGGAACGTTTTTCAACAGATGTATTTCTGTATTTCTTGATACATAAATTACGCTTATGGCATTAGAAAATACGATTTGGTGCTGGAAAAAACATTTCAGAAAGTTTTCTGATTGTTTGAGCTCACGTCAAAGATGGACACCGGCGATGCCAGCGATGCACCATGTTCTAGATAGCCATTTCCAAAGATATCCATATAATAATGGAAATCATCGAGTCCGACCTATCATATAAGTAAGCTTTGTTTCGATTGCCCAAGAGCTAGATATTGCACAAAAAATTGTATGGCACAAATTAAATAAGACTGGAGTTTGATGTGTTGAATTCACACAAGTTAAAAACAAAAAATGCTTGGACCAGATGAAAATCTACATATCGCTACTGGATCGAAACAAAATCTATAATTTTCTGAAGTGGATAATTAGAGGTAATGAGATCACTTACATCACCGTCAAGCTAATACGGTCGTATTCGAATCACGCTGAGCCGACGCAAAAGTGTTCAAATTCGGTTTTGACGGTTAGGAACGTTTTGCTATGAGTTTGGTGAGATTGGCAGGGAAACAACTACTAAGAGCTGTTCTCCTACTACTGTCAGACAGGTAATTCAAATATGTATTGTTAACAATTGCAACATCAGAGGGAAGCAATCGCCCAGTAGCGGTCTTTTTCTTCATGTTGACTGGCGTAGCCAAGTCCACAACAGCGCGCCACGCATCTCTCCTTTTGACAGTTTGGCGCCAATTGTTAACACCAAGTGGAGACAGGACCTTCTCCACCTGGTCCTTCCATCGCAGTGGAGGTCTCCCTCTTCTTCGGCTTCCACCAGCAGGTACTGCATTGAACACTTTCAGAGCTGGAGCACTTTCATCGATTCGAACAACATGACCTAGCCAGCGTAGCCGCTGTCTTTTTATTCGCTGAACTATGCCAACGTCGTCGTATAACTTGTACAGTTCATCGTGCCATCGTCTGCGGTATTCGCCGTTGTCAATGTACTGAGGGCCATAAATCTTCCGCAAAACTTTTCTCTCGAAAACTCCTAGTGCCGTCTCATCGGATGTTGACATCGTCCACGCTTCGGTGCCATAATGTAGGACGGAAATGATGAGGGACTTGTAGAGTTTAGTTTTTTTCGTCGAGAGATGACTTTACGTCTACTCAGTCAAAAGTAGCATCTGTTGGCAAGCGGTCAGCTACTGTATATAGTATACATAGAGTTGCTATATTAGTACAGTTGCACTTTATCTGGATCAGGTTATATCCATATCAATAGTGATACCTAGAGCTTGGTTATTGGGTTCTTATACATCCATCCGGACCTGGTACCAAAAGACCAGATTATAACTCTTTCTAAGTGGTACAGTCGTAGAATGAGCTCCCATTTAATTTTACTCTGCAATCAATTCAATGCTTCCATTAAATTAACTGGGAACTGTTCTTGCTCATTTGCTTTCTGCAACAATTGGACAGGTTATCTCATTTTATGGCACTTCCGCTGATAGCAGTGTTAATCCAAGCGAACAATCATTCCTGTCTCAGTTTTCCTAACCATGCCCGTATTGATAAGACCTGCAACGCAGAACCATACACCAATTCCTAATCCGAACTTTTTCTTTGCGTTCTCGTTGTCGTAATTTCGGACTTGATTTTTTCACTGTTGATTTTCTAGGTCATAATTCACAAACATAAATCTGTTTATCAGTTTTCCTTTTTTGTGTGTGAAAGAAAGCCATTACAACTGAGCCCCAAAGGACTGCAGTGATTTAAATGCTCTACTATTCTACTACAACATACTTATGTATATATATGTACATATGTATATATAATTGACTTAAGTGCTAAGTGGTATGCATGCATACCAATGCAAATTTTAAAAATTGTTGCCACTTTTTATTGCTTGCCACAAAAAAAGTGTTGCTTTTTTCGCAACAAAATTCGCAATCAACAATAAAACTCATTTGCATATCTTTCGAACACCAGCTGGCATATTGTATGCATTGCTTTTTCCACCACGCTTAGCTCATCCATCATTTTCGAGCATTGAGCATTTGTAATAATTTATCGTACATAATTTGTTTTCCTGCAGCGCACATACATACAGACAATGAAATAATCATAAATATACAAACAGATATAGATACATATATCATCATATTTACTATATATATATACATTGATGTATGAAGGTTTATGGCATTGTATGCGTGTTCGTTGCCCGCAGCAGTGATTTGTTTATTTATTTTACTTTTCCAATAAAAACAATTAAACTTTTTATTTGCATTCATTATGCGCATAATCGCACCAGTTACACACACCACCAACACACCGTCGAAATTGGTGAATGAATTGGCTCATCAAGAAACACCTTCGACAGCAGTTGGAGCAGGAGCAGTAACAACAATAACAATGGTAGTAGCAATGGCAGGATCATCCATCATCGCACGCATTCAACACGCAACCAAATTGGTGGAGGACCGATGTGACTGAGTTGGTTACACACCTATGTGTATATTGATGCATATACATATATGTATGTGTGTGTATGAGTATGTAACTTTTGGACACTCGGTAACCATTAGTTCGTAGCACTAACTCTGCCCTACACATAAAAGTGTTGCACTCAGTCAGCAACACAACAACAACATCAACACACACTCGCACAATTGTAATCACACAAATTCATAATCCTGTCAGCTCAACTGTCTGACTGCTTGACTGACTGTCAGCTAAATGTGTTGTTCGCTAGTAGAAATAAAAATAAGATGACTGTAAAGCCTCAAGCACTCTACTCCCCCCCCCCCCTATTTGTAGTTCCATAAAGGGGTCGCTGTACACACACTTTGCGCTGTTGCTCTTACTACTGCCTCCCTAACACACACACACATGTGTCTGTTGTTGTTGTTGTTGTCATTGTTGCAGTAGAGCAATTGTCAATCTCATCAATCACATGATTGACATTTTAGTTATTAGTGTTTGTACAGTTAGGAATTGAATGCCAACGAACTGACTTGACAAAGCACATACTAACTACTCACCAACTTACCCACACACCCCCCACATCAGAGTGAAGCAAGTGATACGCAGGCAAAATGCTACAGGCAATTGATTCTTTGAAATATTACGAAAAGCAATATTGCAAGCAAGGAATGCGACAGTCAAGAAAAAAAAAACAATATATTTTCGCATTTTAGCTAGCTACATTCGAAAAAGTTGGTTATGCCGTTCACATGCTGACAATATTTAAGAAACTAGCCAGGGTGCCTTTATGTTTGTAGGCAAGTGTGTTTGTTTACATACTAAATCTTGGTATATGACCCCCTTAGCAAAAGCGCAAAATATTGCGCCTTATTTGAGCGTTTTAGAATACCCAAGACCAAAAAAAAGTCAAAAGTCACTCTTACAGAGTGTTACTTAACTGTTGTTTATAATATCTGAAAATAATCAAGTTATAGTCTTACATACCAAACTACTGAGAGATGACGATATGAACGAAGTATGCCCGTCTATCTATTCATCCAAGTACTAACATCAGTCATATATTTTAGATATTTTGATGAAGCAATTTTTGGATCTCTTTATTTCTAGTAGGGGGAAGCATCGAAGCCGGAGTGCGGAACTTAATCCGCTAAACTTAACCTATTCCCAACATAAGACTCTCCCACGGAACCACCGGATTAAGTATTACTTCGTGGGAGTGACTAGACTTTTTAAGTCTATAGTACGCACTGACTGACACCTAACCTGTTGTAAATGTCTCAGTTATGTCATAATAAAAGTTGTTGCTAACAGCTCTCCATTTATCGGAGGACTTACACATGAGTGCAGTCAAATTTGCCACCGATAAACTACCTCCTAGCATAATTTTAAGCCTATCCCTTGTACTTAAAAATCGGGGGAAGTGAAAAAATATGAGTTCACAGTCTTCTATAGACTCTATGCACATCGGTTAATACGGACTAGTATCATAACGGAAATTATTTAGGTAGCTTCTAAAGCACCCGTGATCACTTAATAATTGTGATCTCTGAGTAGTAGCTAGTGGGTATGAACGCATTCGGACCATTTCCACCTTTACAAAGCGACGTTACTTGGAAAAAACTATTTGCACAAGCATTGTAACTTAATTAACTTAATAAGTTGAATTGTCATAGCGGTCTCCATTAATTGCTATATATCGAAAAGTCCATCTGAGCTATTGGTATGCCAAAAAAAAATGTTCAGTCATGTCCATATAAAACTTGAGACTTATCCTTCAAGCTATTAAAAGTGCGATAATACGCGAGGGAATAATACCAGATGCGTTAAATGATACGTGGGCAAGTTGTTTACATGTGGATAATTTAAAATCATGAATGAGGTACTATCCACCTCTGAGCGAAATTTCGTGTATCGTAAACCCCTCGACCGATTTGCCCCAAATTTTGTTCATAATACGGTTTATTTATCATCTTAGCAAAATGTGTGCAATGGGGATATAATTATGTCCACATTCAATAAAATATTACCTTGAATACCATCAAATTAATTGCCTTTACAGAGAAGCCTCAGGCTCTCACAAAGAAATTTAGGAAAAGCCTAGCACAAACAGTGATCAAAACATATGCCAACTGTGATCTAAACAGAAAAGGACAATTTGTTGAAACCATCACCGAGCCGTCTTATACCGAACATATGTATGTAAATAGGTTCGTACATCTGCTTCACTTTGTCTGGTAGACATCGGTCAATATGTAAGATGCTCTACAAATGTTTTATGTGAATATTTCACTTAAAGGATTGTGACTATTGATCTATTTTTCATACTACTATTGACAAACGATGGGAATGCTGGATTCTCTTTAAACTATCGTAACTTCAGTAGATAAATACGCCATTTTATAATCTAAGTATTTCAATCCTAAATTAATTTAATCTAATTTCCAATTGCAGTGTCTGTTTCACTGGAATCTTGTTTCAAATAACAACATGTACCAACTCAAATTCCTCAAATAATCGCACTACCTTTCTTGAAACTGAGCCCTACTTTGGAACCAAACTCAATTAAGGTAGGAAAAATTTAAAATTTTACTAATAATATAGTCATTTACAAAATTTTGTTTATTGGGTATAAGCAGACAAACTTGTTTGTGTGTATGTGTATTTGTGTGTAGAAATAGGAATAGTTGATGAATAATGTCTTTATCGAAAGTTAGAGTTGCATATGATTGATGAGAGCGCAGTAATAGCAATGAAGTTTGTGACACACACACATACACTCAAAGAGAAATACACATCAAAGTTGTAGACAGCAGAAATGACGATAGAGAGATCACAATACTGCGCACAATTCGATTGAATTTTAATTATACAAAGGCAACTTAACTTAATTTTGAAACTAAATGACTTGCTTAAGGATTAAGATTGAAACTATTTAGTGGGTCCACGGGTCTATAATATTATTTTACATTTATATATATATAAAGTATAAATATAATTGTAGAGTGTATATTAAGTTGTATTAAGAATCTAGTTCAGTTATGTTGTATTCTTCTGCATATTTGTTACAAGTTAAGTTGTTAGTCGGTTATATATAAACTTAAAGTACACCATTACGTAATCTGGGGTGCCACACTCAAATGTAAATGTAAAAGGTAAATGCTTCACGGCACAGCGCCTTTGTTCTCATTTTGCAAGTGTGTAATTTTTAAGCCAAGAAGCGCTCTTTAGAAAATTGCACCAAATGACGACAATGACGGAGCGGTAACATACATGGGTCTTCAACTTTCATCTGCTTAAGCCTTACATGTGTCTATATGTAGGATTTTATATATATGTCATTAAATACTTATTAGGGATGGTAGTTCTAAGAGTCGTAGTCGGTAATATTCGGTACTTAGTGTGACATGACAATCCCGAGCAATTTTGGTCTGTTTGGCGATTGTGTACCTTAAATTTCGATGACAAGGATGCATCATGCTAAGGAGATCCAATTGTAGAAAATTGGATTCTGTCTACAATTAAACAATGTTCAAAAAGTCGGAATCATTTAAATAAGGTTGGGTACAGAAATAAGCTCGGTAAATGTGTGCCCCAAGAGTTGACCCAAAATAGCCCATAGACCGAAATCCGATCTGAGAATCGCTGCTGAATCGTAACAAAATAAATTCATTACTGAAGTGTATGGTTGCTGTTAATGAAAAATTGAATCACTTTCGACAACGACAAGCGAAATTCGTCGTATCGAATCGCGGTGAGACGGCGCAAATGGTTTTCAAGTGAGTATTGATGATCAGGAAGTTTTTGTTGTGTGTTTGATGGGATCGACCGGGAATCAATTACTAAGAGCTGTTTTCCTAGAGCCAAACTTCTGATGCGGACCTTTGCTCTCAACAATTGGACCGTCTCAAGAAAACAATCGTCCAGAACCAGCAAGCTTTGTGTTATAGGAGAGGAATTGTGTTCCATCCGGAGTGCATCAGGTCACACACTTCGATACTGACACGCCAGAAGCTCCAGGAGCTTGTTTGGGAAGTTCATATGCATTGACCTTATATTCAGGACCTAGCATCATTCCATCTTCTTATTTACAGTTTATAATTTCGCATTTGCAGTGAAAATCATCTATGGATTTTCGGTATATCCAACTAATCTCTGAGTGAAATATTAGGTTAGATTAGGTTAGGAAGTAAGGCTGTTTTCCAAAGGGAAACACACGTAGACTTTAAAATATAGTCCTTTGTGAAGCCTGGATCCCACCTACATTAGGAGTCGCCAAAGCGCCCTGAACATACTACAATACTGCAAAGATTTTTAACTTCGATATTAGCTATTTCGCGAGACTGCTCGAAAAAGTGAGATTCAAGAAATCTCTTTCTTGATCTCGCAAAGGCGGGACATTCCAGAAGAAAGTTATGAGACGATTCTACCTCATTCTTCTCCATGTAGCTTCTACAGCTTGCGTTCGGTAAGATTTTTAACCTTACAGCGTGGATCCCAATGGAATAATGGCCAGTAAAAACCCCTACGACTAAGGAGAGGTTAGGCTTACTGAGGGCGAAAAGTTCGGTAGACTTACCCCGGGTTACCTTAGGCCAGAGGGATCTTGCGGCTGCATATGTGTTGTTAACTGACCAGCGCCTACCCAGCTCAGCTCAGGCCCATCTGTCTATTAGCAAACCGCAATAGAACAACGGTGCTCCTGCATGCTTTCATGCTTCTAATAGTGAGTCCGTCGTTCCTGACATTGCAAGCTCATCAGCCTAACAATACGCCGCGATTTCGCAGAGTGAAATTTTATTATTATAAATATTTAAATTGATTTTAGTGAGAGCAACAAATAGCGAATGAGAGCCTTATCTATATAAGGAAGGTAGGTTAGGGTAACAATGGATTTAGTTAACAAGGCACACCCTTTGATACATGAATTGCAATTGTAATCGCTGATTCTCGGGACTGCAATCTCTTAGGAGTAAGCTAGTAAACACAATTGGAGCATTTTACACACAAACGAGCCACTTAAGTGTTTCACTATGCGTTGGCAGCACCAAAATTGTCCCGTTGTAGAAAAATATACAAGGTTCTACACTCAGATATGTATGTCTATCACATGTGTGGGAAAGGTCGTACGCGTATACCCAATCAGCAGCTGGAAGTTTTTTCGGTCCTTCTAGTCTTTAAAGAAGTCTTGGCGATATTTTTTATTCCCGAAGTGAATACAATTCGTTTATGATGATTTCAATATTGAGAAGGAATACTTTAAGTAGATGAAAATAGTTGCTGATGGGTCTCTGGTTCCAAAAGTTCGTTTCATATTCCTCAAGGACTCACATACGGCTTTCGAGCAATTACTCGTGATATACGTCTAGGCTAGACCAAAAACACTCGTTTTCATCTTGAAGACTTTACTAAGGCTCATTGGGTATACTCCAGAATATATATACATATACATATCTGCTATTCTCCGCAGCATCTCAAATTGCTCCAAACGACATGCGCGTACAACAACAAAAGCAACAACTTGGACAACAAAATTGGTGTCACAGTGCACACATTTTTGTATATAGCAAATGCAATGCAAACATACAACAATTATAATAATAATAATAATAATAATGGCTGCCACGCTCGTTAATGTAACGGCACTCAGCGACGACTGCGCCAGAAGGGCAATGCAATCACAGCAGCTGCAACACAAAAGTAGCTGCAAGAAGGCACATAAGTGTTACCCCGGCGACGTCGACGCGTGGGTGAAGGGCGGGGAGAAAGGGTATACCAGTTGAGTGTACGTATCTTAGCACTTACACTTAACGTAACATAAAATTGCATTCAATTCATTTAAGAGGTGCATAATTTGTTGTCGCCGTGTTGTTGTTTATTAAATTGCCGTCGCTGTAATCGTTTGTGTTGCGAAAAGCATGTGCTAATGAAGACGTTGTTGTTGCTGGTGTCGATGTTGGCATTGCACTCGCGACCTAAATTGCTTGCAATCACTTTGATGCCTCTGTTATAATTTCACCCCATTCCATCGCAGCTTTTGTTCCTGTAAGTAAGTCGCTCATTTTGCGGAAGGGCAAATAAATTAATGTAAATTACTTTATGGTTGGCGAGGGTGGGAAGCTCGGGGCAATATACATAATGATCCACATGTGTAGAGTACTATTAATATATATTTATTATTTAGTGCTCAAAGCTAAAATTAAGGAAAGGGACATTTATTATTATTTATTCTAGCTTCATAACTGACTATTTTTTTATCGAAAATAAAAATTTATTAAGCAATAACTATGCAGGTAGTGTCAGTCTCAGTTTATAAAAGTTTCGATCAAACTTCGAAACTATAAAAATTCTCTCAATATCATTTCCGATCTAAATAGCTACTATCATGAACAACTCGTCGGCGAGTATCAGGGAATATTTCTTTATTTTAATGCATCGTCCTCGTTCCATATCCTTAAGCCGATTGATCGAGTTAGTTATGTTAGATAGTTATGTTTCAGGCTGGCGAATAGTTTTATCATAAACTTTTTATATAGGGAGGTTTTAAAGATATAGATGTTCCTACATAGGTAGCTACCAAACCTGCTATCAAAATGAGCACCTTGAATTTTTAATATACATTAGGGAATTTCCAAAGACAGGCTTATCTTTATATACTTCGAATCTTAAGAGTGAGGAGGCATACCTCTGTTTTAACGAGTGCATAAATCCATATTTGGATTGCAAAAAATTCTAGACAATCTCTTCTACCTCCCTTTTATACAGAACCTGAAGCTTAACCGAAAGTGACCGTCATTACTGAGCATAAGTGAATTATAGCAAGAAATCGGTCTTTAGATTAACCACTACCATATATAAGAATAACGAGAGATCCGATATAATTTATATCCACTATATTGGGGCAAAGATATATAAAGGCGATTTTTGACAAGTCTTAAAACAGAAATGTTATGGTGCTTGGTGGAGTGTATACATTTATCAGCAGTAACATTGTATATGAAGATGCATAGTTTTGGAAATATTTTCTGCTTTTTTTCAAATATCCTCTATATCCGAGTATATTTGTATAATCAATAACTACTTAATTTTATATTTCTTTCGATGCTTGATTAATAGCTATAGAACTTCCACTTTATTAAAAAATAGAATTTTATATTTTATCAGACATCCCTTCCATTTTCATGACAAAGTATCTGTTATTGATCTGCATTGCGAATTTTTCTTAACATAAGGAAAATTTTATCTGAAAATATCACAAATAACACTATACAATCAAATCGACTTTTTTTGGATATTGGACCAAACTGAGTTTTTCCGGGAGATTGATATATTAAAAAAAATTGTATTCCCCAATTTTCAAAGTTAGCCTTCAAGATCGAAATATTTGGTTTCGAAGTACGAAAAAGTGCTATTTTGAAATAAAAATAATAAAATAATAATAATTATTAATTACTGTATATCTTATTTTTGACTGGTGTAGCCATCGCTTACGCGGTTATAGCCGAGTCCACAACGACGCGCTATTCGTTTCTTCTTTTGGCAGTTTGGCACCCATTGGTAATGCCAATTACCACCAGGTAATGCATCGAACACTTTCCGAGCTGGAGCATTTTCGGCCCCCGCCGCTTTGTTGATCTTCAATCGGTTAATTGCTATTGGAATTCCTTCATGGTCGGATAATGGAATATCTGTTTCATCGTCGTCGATTGGGGAATCGGGTTCGCCATCTCCTGGTGTTGTACTTTCACTGCCATTCAGCAGGTCGAAGAAGTATTCCCTCCACAAACACAGTATACTCTGGTCATCAACAACTAGATCACCTCTGAGGGTCCTGCAGGATTGTGCTCCGGTCTTGATACCTTCAGTTAGTCGCCGATTCTTTTCGTAAAATTTTCGAGTATTACCCCTGTCGGCCAGCTTGTCAAGCTCTTCATATTCACGCACTTCAGTATCTTTCATTTTTTGTCTCGCTTCCCTCTTCAGCTCTCGGTATCTTTCCCATCCTGCTCGTGTTTCGGTCGATCGCAACATTGCGAGGAAGGCAGTCTGTTTTTTGACTTTTCCGAAAGCCAATGGTTTCGGTTGGAGCTGTACGTAGGGAGCTTGATATGCCGCTCCACAGTTCCTTTATACCGAGTTGCTGATAAGTGCTCTCAGAGAGCAGGAGTGCAAGACGAGTAGAAAATCGTTCGGCTGTGGGTTGTGATTTCAGCTTCTCGGTGTCGAACCTTCCTTGTGTTTGTTAACCGTGTGCGCGAAAGTATCTTTGGTCACATGTTCCTTCTCTTCGGTCGGGGCGTGGGCGCAAATAAGCAATATGTTGAGGAACCTCGCTTTGATGCGGATTGTGGGTAGACGTTCATCCAACGGGGTGAATGCCAGGACTCGGTGATGAAGTCTTTCTCCCACCACAAACCCAACAGCAAATTTGTAGTAGATACCACAAGGACCCACCTTCTTCCGTCCTAGTCTCGGCCATCGCATTTCTTTGATGACGGTGATGTCAGCCTTTACTCTTACGAGGACATCAACCAGCTCGGCAGAGACACCTTCCCAATTAAGGGTCCGGACATTTCATGTACATGCCCTTAATTCGTAGTCCTTTGTACGTTTGCAGTGGTCGTCATCTAAATTGGGGTCTCTCATCCGAGGATGTTGTTTCCTTTTCATAGGGGGTTTTTTATGTGGTGGGTTCCAAACCCTACGCACACCCGCATAAGCGGGATTCGCCTTCTCACTGTAGCTCGCCGCCAAACGGATGTCTGTTGGCTACCCAGAGGATACCTGGGTCCTTACTGTGAAATTAGTGCAATGAATTTAGAGAATATTAAAATGAATTCTTCCATATTTTCCCATTAGTCGAAATGAAAAGAATAACATTACATTTCGGTTAACCAAAAAATACTACCAACTAATAATATGAATGTGCTTTTAAATCCGGCTAAAAGTCTCTTTGCATAATTTGCTGCGCCAACTTCACTGATTCCCATTTATGTAATTACAATATTTCCAATATTAGATAAACTTTGTAAGCGCCACGATAAGCCCACGGCCATTTGTATTTGGTATATGGTATTTATGTATGTATTATGTGGCGCATACTTTTTAAATGTGTGGCTATTAAAATTGAGTTATTGCCTTATTTTTGTGCGCATGTGGCGGCGCGATCAGTGGGCGTTTGTTTGTTTGTTTGCCCAACCGCCGCCATGGCGTATGAGTAACTATTAATTGCTACTTAATTGGCTGCACACGCAAGGCAAACAAAGGCGACTTAATTTAAAACAAACCAACGCTGCACTGCATGTTGGTTAGTTTCCCAGCAAATATTTGTCATTTGTAAATTTGTATGCCACAATAAATAATAAAGTAAATATATTTATTAGGAGAATTTGCAAACTAATTCACTTTGAATACAAGTAGCAATGCATTAACAAATGCGCATTATATTATTTATAACGCAAATGCGGCAGTGAACTGTTGTGGGTGGTATGTAGTTTTATTGCTTTTATATTAGAGTAATTTCCATGTAATTTAAAAAATGTAGTTTTCAGTAGTAATTTTAGTTGTATTCAAACATAAAGTGTATATATGTATATTAGGGTGGCCCTTATTTTCCAAAGTATTCCGATTCTCGATCGCACCCCCTAGAAATATGCGAAAAGCCCAAAAACTAGTATATACAAAGTTTTGGGTCAATTAAAAAAGGTTTAGAGGTTGCGCAAGGAGCTTGAAATCCTGAAAAATTAAGAATTTGTGCCATTTTTATGTCTCAGACTTCCATATTTCAAAGCGGATAACGGATTTCATTTCCGTTATACTCTGGAGAGATCGACAATTTTTTTTTAATCTAAAAATTATAGTGTGAAGCGCTATCGGATATTTTTTAAGTTTGAGCGTCTAAAACTAGATTTTCGGAATCTCTTTATATAGATATATCCAAACTGCATGGGTCTTTCAAAAGCGAGACTGGTCTACTTATTAGCTTTTGTAAGTCCTTTAATTCACTTCAAAGTTGGACTTCAGAAAACACTACCAGAAAAAAATTTAGTACAGAGAGCATAGAGAGCCAATCCATGTTATGATAAAGTGAGAAAACCTCCATATTGAACCCTTAAATATCCAAAACAAAATTAGTATTACGAAGCTCCTTTCCTTATTTCGTCTAAGCATTGCGCTATGATACCATTGAAGATTTCCGATAGTATTGGTACTCCTAAAGAAATCTCTTCAGTGGAGAGGTCCTTTTGGCATTTTGTGGAGCGTAAAGGTCCTTTCTATTGCTTTCTCTGGGCAAGATCCATCTCAGCGCGATCATTGGTGTGCTTACTGGACATTGTCCAATGGGTACCCATGCGTTGGGACTTGGGATCTTGGCTGATGCAAGTTGCCAAAGCTGTGTGGAGGAAGGCGAGGTGGAATCATCTAAGCATTTCCTTCTCCATTGTCCAGCTTTTGTCAGACTGAGGTTGACACACCGCGATCCTAGCGAATTGGCTGGAATCGACATTAGCCGTTTAAAGAAATTCCAAGCGTTTTGCTGAATCTTAAGGGTCTTTGATCGACTGTGAGTTTGACAAATATCTCAATGGACAGCGCAAAGCTGTCTAAGTGAGATTTTCTGTTTTTTGCAGAGATCTGCCTACAAACCTAACCTAATATAACCTAAAGAAATCTCTTTGGTAAATTTCGAGAAATATATTTTTGCTCATGGTAACGTTAAGGAAGGCTCCACATAGGGTCTTATATGTAAATATATAGGTAAAATATTTGAAACATCATTTCTCTGCACCAAATCAAACAGAAACAGTTTTGGTTTTAAAAAGTACGGAACAGATGACAGAAGCTTTTTCGGACCTCGAATAAATATTTGGAGTCTATAGGTTAGGAATTCTTTCAATACTTGATCCAACTCATGGTTTGCATTTATTTCCGTCCAACTACCATGGTGTATTAGAAAAACTTGAAGTTGATGAAAATACGTCCGTATTACCGTCCAATTTTTTTTATCTCATTGAGGTTTGAAAGATTTTAACAAGCTTCTTTGAATTCACCTGGTCTGAAAGCTTAAAAAGAATGTTGATATAATATATGCATATTAACTTCCTGAATATTCGTGGCCTACGGTATGCAAATAAAGGTAGAATTGCTCTAAAAATATTACTTGTTTGGTCCAGGAGGCCCATGGTCTACATCTAAAGGTTTAAGTCTTTCATTTCCATTATATGAAGTCAGCCGTCGCTTTAAAAGACAACGTAAGCTAAGGTATTAGTAACAGTTCTCAGCGAATTTTTCTTATACTTCGACTTATTAGGGGTTCTCCACTTTTATATATGTGGATTCTGAAGACCTCTCCGAGTTTTAGGAATAGTGATAAAACTATAAAGAAAATTACATATGGGATAGTTATCTCACTCTCATCTACAAAAAAAACCTGCCAAATGCCAACAATTCCCCTCCTCATCATTAATTATTAAATCCCTTCGAATACGACTACTTGAACAGCTTTATCATATAATCTCGATTACTTTCATTTCCGTTTCAATTGCAAGTTACAAAAATAGTTCTGTTGAAGCAGCAGAAGATTACGCTGAAGTACTGTACAAACACACAAGCGCCATGCAAGTGCTTAATAGCACAACAACCGCACCGTACCTTCCCCCTCCCCGTGTCGGACTCAAATTATTTGCCAACTACTTTACCGCGAAGCAGAGTTTAGTTAACCGCAACATTGCGTTGTCCTATTTGGCGGGCACACACAAAAGGAAACCGAAGTGAAGCATAAAATTGAAATCAATTGTGCTGCATTTAGCTTGTGGCGAATGTGGCGCTCAGCGCTCAACCAGCGCGGCAAGGCGCCAGCGACGGCCAAGTGGAGCGAAGTAAAATGATGAATTTTTGGTGGAATTTACAAGCGACGCAGCGACATTTGGTGGGGTGGAGGGAGGAGGGGACGGGTGTGTTGGCGGTTCGAGTACTGCTGCGAAAACCTCAATGCGATTTAATGGCGTTGGGGGGTATCAGGTATATGCGTGTGTGTCTGTGTAATTATCTGAATGCATGCCTGTGAGTAGGCTTGATATCCTCTCCATTGAGTCTGTGTATTTGTATTTGTGTAGATACTTGAAGTAAGTAATTGAAAATCGTGCAAGCGTAAGCTTCTGCTGCGAAAATTCCTCAACAGCGTATAGGTATTTGCAACCGCAACCGCCTTACACCCCAGCCATACCATAGCCATAGCTGTTGTAGTGCTTGACGGCCGCCAAGTCAGGCACAACCACAAAGCCGCCGTGACTATCTACCTCAATGCCGCAGAATGCCACTGGCAATGCTACAACGCACCGCAGTGTTCGGTGATTAATCGCTTTCGTGCAATAACGGTAAACGCGAATAACAGTAAATAGAAAGATATAATTGTACATACAAATATCAGGCACACACAAACACACAAATACATACAAATGAAGCGTTAGCAGTGTATTGAAATTCCCCTCCCCATCCCCAACTACTACTCTCAAACCTTAAAAGAGGCATTGCCGCTCTGCTGTTATCGCCGCCTGACAAACTTCCGTTAGGTTGTTTGGCATGTTTTCCAACTGCCTTTCACGTATCTTGTTTCACTTATTTTCGCAATCTAAATCTAAATTAAAATCAAGCGCCAATTTGTTAGCGTTGTGCGGCGGCGTTGACGTGTTACAGTTCTAAAGGTTTGCCTCTCCGCGCAGGTGATAAATACCCTGTGTAACTCGATGCTTTTAGGTTCTCATTATTTTTATTACACGCTCGGGCAGTTTCGAGCATATTAATCAGCAGGTAAATGTGTGCGGCTCTCGATGTGTGGTTTCTGTTGTTGGGACTCTTGTGTTGTGAGCATTTGAGGGGTTTGGAAATCATCATCATTTGTACTAATTTTGCAAATAATGAAAATCACTTAACTTCGAAATTAGTTTTACTTTTCAAATTTCTTAAAAAAATTGCTAAAGTAAAAATAAAGAAATAAAATGGGTAGTCAATTAGTGGCTGCGTGCCTCATTAAGCCAATACCCTAGCATTTTTTATTTTTATTTAATAATTTTAAAAATCAAAATCATCAAAAATATGCTTCATGTCTGATATAACGAGGCAATACGAAGTTGAAGACCCAAGACAAGAATTTAACAATGCAAGAAAAGGAAACGAAGAAATAAAAGAAAAGGAAAAAGAAAACTGCGACAAAATTTTCATCAATCTCATATATTCTACCAACAAACTATAGTGAAATGTTTCTCAGTAACATGGGTTAGGGAAATAACCACTCTTACTATATCCTCATTTTTGCTTTAAACTCATATGTATTCTTGTTTACACATTATTCTTTGAGGATTTTTAATCTCTATGAAATTCACTTGAATATGGTATCAAAGAAAAAAAGTTTTTCCATTAAAAAATGTGCTCTGAATTTTCCTAGTGACTTGGGATTTATTTGACGTTTTTTCACACCATGAATATACTCGGGGTTTATACAGCAACTGCAGAACAGACTGTTGGTAGAAAAATGTTCTTTGAATCGTCCTTATATTAGAATTCTTAGGGATTCGATTTGGTATCATTGTGTTTCTAATGTGAAATTTTACATTATTATTATACGTATACTAAAATAATAAATATTGTCAAAATTTTCTGCAATAAAGGTTCTTCTTGATAACCAACAAAAAACTGAGAAGATAGACTTGTACCCTCCCGAAATAAAACGATAAAATGATTTTTTGCAGACTGAAACCATACATCAAATAATACTATGGTTCCAGCAACTTCTGAAATCATAACTAAATGTCTTCTAACGAATAGATTTCCATGTCCCGAGTACTAACAATTATAAATATGTTTGGTTGGTTGGTTGAAAAGGGAGGCAAAGTGAACCTGACCGCAATCGGCAGCATTAAGATCATCATTAGGTCCATTGAATTACTCTGATAAGCGTTATCTAGACAATTCGGTCAATTTGACGAAACTTCTAAGTTTTTTCCATCCCAATTTATCTTAGGTTAGAGTATTGGGAGCTGTGGAAAGTGTACCTTCTTAACCGACTGAAGGCTGGGCATTCACAATGAAAATGCTCTTGCGTCTCGCCATCCTCTGCGCACACCCTGCGTTCTGCCGATTATACTATACTAAGCCTCTGCAGGTGACCTCTAAGAGGTAAGTGCCCCGTGATAAGCCCTGTGATAAAGCGTTGTTTTGTTTTGCTCAACTTAAGAGGTTTTTGGTCTCTCCACTGTCAACATTACCCAATAGTAGTTTTGTCGTACGACCCGTATTGCAAATGTTCCAAGACCTGATATATTCCCTACTATCCATGACTTTAGGCAGCGCTTGAGTGAACTGAGAGGTCTAGGGCAGTTTAAGAAAACTGCGTTCCCAGCTACCAATGACCAGCCTTTTCATTTCCTTCTATACCTATATGACCAGGTACCCAGGTGATATGATCTGAGTTTTCCCCTGCTAGTCTATTAATTGCCACGTTGCATTATCTAAGACTGTAAGGCTTGGCGCAGCGAATAGACTTAATTGCTGCTTGGCTATCCACACAAAAATTGATGGAAATGTTGGTTAGGGTGCAATCCGACTTAGCGTCTTCCCTTATTCCGATAATCTCGGCCTGAAATACCGCATTGTAAGCGTTTAGTTTGAAGCTGTTATGTGTATGTGGGTTTTTGCAGAAGAAGCCTGCTCCTGTAGTTGATTCACTTTTCTAACCGTCGGGGAATATATAGGTGTGGAGGTTTGTGGAAGTAGTTTGCATAGCACCGGTTATCCCTAGCAAACAGGCCCGCTAAACCTGTTCCAGTGGTTGCATTCGACACTTTTAAGAATACCTAAACTCTACATAAGTACAACCAGGAAAAAACCCCGAAACTTGAACCTTTGAGATAATTCGTTCGAAATCTTTTGGTTCAGCACTTCAATACCATAGGACTGAACGATAAATGGCTCCAATTGTTTGGTGTAACAGGCTATAAGTCGCTTTTTCCGTATTTTGTGGGTGTTATTTTTATTAAAAAAAGCTATGAGTATGCAATTTGGATGTCATTGTTGAATGTATATTTTATCTTGGTCTTTAATGCTAAAATATATTTTCAAAAAAATTTATTTGAGTATAGAGCCCCTACGAAAAACATACTGGTGGTCATAATATCGGTATCCTTTAAATTAAGTTTTCTATCTCAGAATAGATTTTTTAGAACATCCAAATTTTGTTTTTTTTTCATAATTTTAACTTCAATGAGGTACATCACTAACGTTAATTAAGTGAGTCGGCATATTAAAGGGAGTGTGAGGTTGGAAAATCAAAAGTTTTCCAATCTAGCGAGTTCGCATACATACTTGAAATAGCATATAAAAAGTGCCACAAAACGAAATTTTATTCATCTATTTGATAGACTTAACACTTAAAACGCATAGCAAATAAACAAAAACAAAAACAGAAGAGGAAAAATCAATGTTTAAGCCAGCTTTTTGCAACTAGTATGTACGTGCCGAATCGCAGCACGAGAATGAATTGCTTACATTTGCTTGTTTATTAATTAACGCTGTTTTTATTGGCAATTGAACCGTGACATGCAACTGGAAAAGTTACAATCACTGCACTGCAACAGTTACGAGTTACAGTTACTCGTTACGAGTTGCACGAGTGCATTGGCAACACTTGGCGCTGAAGTGGATCTTCGTTGCTCTTCGCTTTTATTTCCGAACACTTTTAAGTGCATTCCAGCGGAAGTCAACTTAACAACGCACACAACGAACGCACACTCCAATTAGGTGCAATTCAGAAAAGTTCCCTCAATGCACCACCGCCGCCATTCATTCATACGTACATACACTCACTTGGCCCACATGACTACAGGCATACGGAGGGTATATAGCAATATGGGGAATACACAGTTACATAAGTATATAGATATGTATGCACTTTGTATATATTTCGAACTGCATTATGTAGTATTTTTTGTTGGGGAACTAGAACTCACGCACACACACACTAATATATAACAACAACAACAACAACACATATGAAAGCGTGCAAAAAAAAGCCTCAGCAAGTTTGCTTGATTCTTGCACATGCCTCTCTACACTTGCAGCTTTTAGTTAGAAAAACAACAAACACAACAACAAATATTTGTTATTTTCTCCAACAACAACAACGCTCAAAGTGGAATTTTTAATTGCCGCCAATAATTGAAACGAATAAAACTCGATTACCTTCATAATGAGCGGAAGATGTGCAAGAAATGAGAACAGTGAGGAGTTTGGGCGGACAAAAGGATTTTGTGGCAAGTTTTTTAATTCCTTTGCTTGCCACTTGACCACAACTAACATTTAGTTGCAGCAATTAACGCCACCGTACCGTACCGTAGCGAGCGACCGACCGACCGCCTTTAATGGCTGTGGCAACAGTTGCCAATTTGACTTTTGTTTTGCCCAGCCAGCAATTTTCAGCCATTTGCGCACAGTTCGCTCTATTGGCTTGATGTGATTCTGTCTGCCGTAATGCTACAAATGTATGAAATGCGTTGAGGTTAGCAAACGTAAATGAAAAGAAAATGGAGTTGAAACTCGTTAAGGAGGAACAATTATAGATGTATATCTATAAATGTGTAACTAAGGCTTTAGGAGTCATATTTGGAAGAAAAAACTTTGGAAGGCATTACTAAGGCTTTGGGAATCATATTTGTAAAAGTAAACTTTGGATTCGTACAAATATACAATTGGATATTTTAAATGGGCTCAAAAGACTCCTAGAAAGTTTCAACACCCCTGGCGAAATTGTCTGCAACACTACTAGGTGGTGAAGACCACACAGTTTTATAAAATTGAACGATTTTTACTGCTCCATAAACTTACTAGAGTACTTCTAAATACATACCTCAGGCAAAGTATTTATCTAGGTGATCCAAGCTTTAACCCTTAAATGCATGGCGGACCATATATGGTACATGCTATTTAAGGCAATTGAGGCTTCATAAGTCGGTCACATTAATCTATATCGCAGTTTGGTTGACTCACAGTATAAATGCTAACGGTTATTTAAAAATTACCGCAGCTTGCAGATACCACATATATATATATATATATATATTTGGCGTAGGAACCGCTTTAAGCGATTATAGCCGAATCCACCAGAACGCGCCACTCATTCCTCCTTTTTGCTTTTTGACGCCAACTGGAAACACCAAGTGAAGCCAGGTCACTTTGCACTTGGTCTTTCCACCGGAGTGGAGGTCGTTCTCTTCCGCGGCTTCCTCCAGCGGGTACTGCATCGAATACTTTCAGAGCTGGACCACTTTCGTCCATTCGAACAACATGACCTAGCCAGCGTAGCCGCTGTATTTTTATTCGCTGAACTATGTCAATGTCGTCGTATAAATCGTACATCGTTACATCGTCTGCGGTATTCGCCGTTGCCAATGTTTAGAGGACCATAAATCTTGCGCAAAACCTTTCTCTCGAAAACCCCAAGAGTCGTCTCATCGGATGTTGTCATCGTCCACGCTTCAGCGCCATACATCAGGTCGGGAATAATGAGCGACTTATAGAGTTTGATTTTGGTTCGTCGAGAGAGGACTTTACTTTTCAATTACCTACTCAGTCCAAAGTAGCACCTGTTGGCAAGAGTGATTCTACGTTGGATTTCAAGGCTGACATTGTTGGTGTTGTTAATGCTGGTTCCCAGATAAACGAAATTATCTACAACTTCAAAGTTATGACTATCAACAGTGACGTGGGAGCCAAGACGCGAGTGCGCTGACTGTTTGTTTGATGTTAGGAGATATTTCGTCTTGTCCTCGTTCACCACCAGACCCATACGCTTCGCTTCCTTATCCAGTCTGGAAAAAGCTGAACTAACGGCGCGGGTGTTGCTTCCGATGATATTAATATCATCGGCATACGCCAGGAGCTGTACACTCTTGTAGAAGATTGTACCCTCTCTATTTAGTTCTGCAGCTCGTATTATTTTTTCCAGCAATAGATTGAAGAAGTCGCACGATAGTGAGTCACCCTGTCTGAAGCCTCGTTTGGTATCGAACGGCTCGGAGAGGTCCTTCCCGATCCTGACGGAGCTTTTGGTGTTGCTCAACGTCAGCTTACATTGCCGTATTAGTTTTGCAGGGATACCAAATTCAGACATCGCGGCATAAAGGCAGCTCCTTTTCGTGCTATCGAAGGCAGCTTTAAAATCGATAAAAAGATGGTGAGTATCGATTCTTCTCTCTCGGGTCTTTTCCAAGATTTGGCGCATTGTGAATATCTGGTCCATTGTAGATTTTCCAGGTCTAAAGCCACACTGATAAGGTCCAATCAGTTCGTTGACGGTGGGCTTTAGTCTTTCACACAATACGCTCGACAAAACCTTATATGCGATATTGAGGAGACTTATACCACGGTAGTTGGCGCAGATTGTGGGGTCTCCCTTCTTATGGATTGGGCAGAGCACACTAAGATTCCAATCGTCAGGCATGCTTTCTTCCGACCATATTCTATAAAGAAGCTGATGCATGCACCTTATCAGTTCTTCGCCGCCGTATTTGAATAGCTCGGCCGGTAATCCATCGGCCCCCGCCGCTTTGTTGTTCTTCAAGCGGGTAATTGCTATTCGAATTTCTTCATGGTCGGGTAATGGAACATCTATTCCATCGTCATCGATTGGGGAATCGGGTTCGCCATCTCCTGGTGTTGTACTTTCACTGCCATTGAGCAGGTCGGAGAAGTGTTCCCTCCATAATCCCAGTGTGCTCTGGACATCCGTTACCAGATTACCTCCTCGGTCCCTACATGATAATGCTCCGGTCTTGAAACCTTCTGTAAATCGCCTCATCTTTTCATAAAATTTTCGAGCATTACCCATGTCGGCCAGCTTTTCAAGCTTTTCATACTCATGCATTTCGGCCTCTTTCTTTTTACGTCTGCAAATGCGTCTCGCTTCCCTCTTCAGTTCTCGATATCTAATCCACCCCGAACGTGTTGTGGTCGATCGCAACGTTGCGAGGTAGGCAGTCTGTTTTCTCTCCACTGCGGAACGACAATTCTCATCGTACCAACTGGTTTTTTTTTGGCGTTGCCGGAGACCAATTGTTTCAGCTGCAGCGGTATGCAATGAGTTTGAGATTTGATGCTGGAATCTGGTACTACAGACAACCATATTTCGGGCCCCAGCGAAGTCGATCAGCCTCAGGCCGTTTGGCGATGTTTCGTCATGGAGGCTGAATTTTCCGACTGTTGTGCCAAAGACACCTTCTTTACCCACCCTGGCGTTAAAATCGCCAAGCACGACTTTGACATCGTGGCGGGGGCAGCGCTCATAGGTGCGTTCTAGGCGCTCATAGAAAGCATCTTTGGTCACATCATCCTTCTCTTCCGTTGGCGCGTGGGCGCAAATCAGCGATATGTTGAAGAACCTCGCTTTGATGCGGATTGTGGCAAGACGTTCATCCACCGGGGTGAATGCCAGGACTCGGCGACGTAGTCTCTCTCCCACCACAAATCCAACACCGAATTTGCGCTCCTTTATATGGCCGCTGTAGTAGATGTCACAAGGACCCACCTTCTTCCGTCCTTGTCCCGTCCATCGCACTTCTTGGACGGCGGTGATGTCAGCCTTTAGTTGTATGAGGACATCAACCAGCTGGGCAGAGGCACCTTCCCAATTAAGAGTCCGGACATTCCAGGTGCATGCCCTCAAATCATGATCCTTAGTACGTTTGCAGGGGTCGTCATCAAAAGGGGGGTTTCTCATCCGAGGCTCGGTGTTTGTTTTCATTGGGGAGATTTTTTTTTATGTGGTGGGTCCCAAGCCCTACGCACAACCGCAGAAGCGGGCTTCGCCTTCTCACTTTAGCTCGCCTCCAAACGGATGTCTGTTAGCTACCCAGGGGATACTTGGTCTAAAACCGGAAGTCGTGAGCTGCTTGAGTCATATGCAAAAGAATCGTTTCTGGCCACTCCCAAGTGAATGGCAATCAGAAACTTTCCTCACTTGCGTGAACTTCTACTTATGACCCCATCCCCCAGATACCACATACTCAGTTGAAATTACCTAACGAAGTGGTCAGAAGTCTATATTTTGGAGCTGAACTCATGCATTTAAGAGTTAAATTGTTAAGAATATTTATAGATATATGGATATATTATATATTCAGTAATATCTGTGTTTATAATCTCTTAAGATTACAGTTATCTCACTGAGGAGTCTCAACACCACGTTCGAAGTTTTCTATAACTAATTCTCTCTTCTTCTATCCTGATATTCGAGCCACTCTAGCGACCACTTGTATTCCAATGAGATTCCTAATTTTAAGAATAGATTTTGTCAAGTTCGAATATATAAACGTTGGTGATTTTGCTCCACTCATCTAAATATTGCCATCTTATAAGTAAGTTCGTTGAAATATAGTGTAGCCTACATATACAGCCCTATTCTGTGCACTTGACAAAATAACAAAAAAGTTTAAAATTTTTTCAGATTTTTATCAAGTAAGAACTTTTTTGGAATTCTGTGACAATTTTGATAAAATAAAAAGCTTCAGTACGCATAGCTTTTCCCCACACGTGTGGGAAACAAAATAATGTAAACAGAAACAGCTGATTCTGTCCAGTTATATTCGAATTGAATTGAAAAATTTATTCGAATTATTTTACAACGTAAGTTTTCACATGCATTTCAATATTTGTTGCAAAATAGTTAATAATTTAACTTCAATTTCACAATAAATCCATTGCTTTTGGTCTGGACTTTTCTTAGGGTGCGCAAATATTCCATGCTCCGAAGCTGGCACTATTTTTCATGCAAAAGGCCGTTATTTGGATGAGTGTTTGTTTTAACCGAGCCTTCTTCAGTGTGGCTTCGTTGACAAGTTTGGTTTATGATTGACCAAAGAGTTATCCGATTCTGATGTCGAGATATCGACTGAAGCCTTTCAGACCTGATGCAAAGTATTTGGTTTGGTTTCAACTCCATTTACTCTATATAGATGACAGGGTTATACCTAACCAAACAGGGAGTGAAGCGCGTAAATAAAGTTGATTGATAATCAAATGGTAGAGCCTATATATTCACTTTTCCATCCCAGATCTGTCCTTTATAATATATTTAAAACTGTTTGGAATGCAATTTTGATTTAGTTGGTTGTTATGTTTAGCTTCAGAAAAGTTCCTTGGGGACTACGTAATCTAAACTTTGTAATCTAAACTGTTTGCTAAGCTGTAATCGCATGCATTTTTTTTATACAAAAAACGGAAAAATAAACTTCTTAATATATTATAAAAACGGCTCAATAACGCGAGCCATCCACATGTTCATATTTTTCCTCTTTATATAAAACTAACGACAAAAGTAAAATATCTCCATTGCAACAAATTCACTTTCACAACTATCCACAGCGAGATATTTTATTTGTCAAGAGCATTTTACTTCTTAACAACTTATAAAGAAAAGAGCTTTTTATTTTAGACACAGAATACGAAATGCTTGATAAATTTAAATTTTTTACAAATTAGAAATTTGATGAATTTGTAAAGTGCACAGAATAGGGCTGATAGTCTATTGAGGATCTGTGCAAAAACCATCAAGACCGGTTGAGTAGTGTTCGAAAACATTTGACAACCGACTTTAAAAACATGGTTCCGAGAAAAACGCGTTTAAAGTTTTGAGTAACAATAATACCTGACTTGGAGCGCACACCTTCCAAAGGCTGTATCTCCGAAACTATTATTCGGATCGACTTGATAATTTAGGATAATTTTATTGGGATGTTGTAGAAATTAATAAGCAAAAAAATAAAAAATCGATTTTTTGAACCCACGAAACTCTTAATATCCCCATTAATCGATTTCAAATATCTTCAAACATTGAAATTTCTAGTCATCTTTGGTCTTCTTCTATGTTTAACCTGATTCGTCCTACATGAGCTCTTCCATCATTAATTCCGTACCTTTGGCTTTTGTTCTTTTAAAGATTTTAAAGATCTGACTACATCAATTACTTGCTTATTTACAATAAGAAATTTTGCAAAAAAATAATTTGCCGAAACTCTTTCTTCAATTAAGTTCTATTTTTGAGGATGTATTGTCCAGTATTCCATTAAAGGAACTCATCGAAGTGTGTAACTCTGAAAACATGTTTCGATTAAACATTTGGTATGAGATTAGATCATTCTTCAGACAGAATAGAGGGGAAATTCAAAGAAATATAATATGTTCGGAATAAATTTCGATTCATATTTAAAAGCCTCTAAATGGAATTTGTAGAAACTTCGAAAAATCCCCAGGATGCATTGAAATGTGCACCGAAGAAATAGGTTTCCTGATTATAATCTTACCACTTATTTGGAGACATATTTATTAATTGTTTTGTCTAAGATGAGTATTCAACAATTTTGAACAAAATGTCCATCAGGTATTAATATTAAAAAAACAAGTAAGGAAAGGCTAAGTTAGAGTGTCACCGAACATTTTATATTCTTGCAATTTATTTATTTAATTTTATTAATATAACACACAATTTGACCCACATAAAGTCCATTGAAAGTTGGAAACCCTAATATTATGTATATGGGAGTTAGGTGAAGTTATAACCCGATTTCACGTATTTTATGTACGGAGACATATTATTAAAAAAAAAAACATATTTCCTCCGAATTTCTTCAAAGTATATGAGATACCTACTTATATTTCCGATAAAAAAAACTAGAACCCCTGAGGTCCTCATGTTCGATATATGGGGCCTTGAAAATGTATGGTCCGATTTCAACGATTTTTAGAAGGGCGATGCCACCCACTCTTGAAATGCAGTATTTTTGCAAAGTTCGGTTCCGATATCTTCACTAGTGCTTACTTTATATATTGTAAAGTAAACGATTTAGATCGACTTTGATTGGAAGTTTCTATGTTTCGATTATTTTTCCTAGCTGAATTAAAGCATTTTTAGTGGTGCATCGAACTTTATGTTTGGACTTCGCGGTTTTTAAAATCCTTCATAGTTTTACTATAATAATGATGAAAACAAATATTTGATATATTTTCTTGTGGAATTTTTTTGTTTTTTCATTAAATAGATATTAATACTAATACTAGTAAATGGATTACCTCTATCACCTTATTCTGTTAAATATGGTGATCGATGCACACCAGGGAGTCTTTAACCTTTAGACACGTACATATGGTTGCCACATTCCATTATGTCATAAGTACGCATACACTCATACGAGTATATCATGTAATCATATAATGATTTCGCTGTTTTGTTTAATTGTTAATTAGTATTTTTTGAAAGGCGTGTACTCTTGATTTAATTATGCACAGCACAATAATGTCAAATTATTAAAAATTAGTAGTTAATTAAATTTTAACCATCATTTTAAGCACGCACTATGTTTCAATTAGCAAAATTTTACAAAATACACGTATTCACTTGTAATTATGTATACACTGAAGTTGTATCATAAATATGTTCGTATAGCAACCCTGTGGTAACATGAATGAGTTGTTTGCTGTTTTACAACTAGTGTGAAGCACAAATAGTAACTAGTTCTATCGACCAAGCGAAAGGTGTGATAATTATATATTATTTGACTGAATTTAACGAAATGTCAGTTGTCAGTTTTTGGTCAGAAATATGGCAGTCTGAAGTTCAATATTGACTAAACATGATCTTCAAGGAAACAACCGGATAAATAACCTCAATTTTGAATAAATCATATTTTGAATTGGCGAGATTTTACAAGTTAGGTTGTTTTCGTTAATGTTCAGTCTCAGTCCCGAAAGTTTTTTACTAATTTGAAGAATTTTCTATTGAATAGTTTGACATTTCACTACCGAGAAGTAGTACCAAAAAAGTGAGGCTATGAAAATTAATCAAAATTTCATATTGAATTAAAAAAAAATATATTTTTTGGACTTTTATGTTTAGAATACATTTTAAGGCATATTTAAACATATAATTTCATGTAACTGTTGCGCCTAGTGTTGGATCATACCAGAACATTATTACTGTTAAGAATTACGGTATTAGTTTTATAAATACCGAAAGATTTGCCCAATTTGTCGTGCCATAATTCACTCATTATGACCGTTGTATCTTAAATCGTTATAAATAATGACAATTGAAGACGCAGTTCATCTTTGAAACAGTCTTCGTTGATTCGTCTTAAATTTTACTAATTTTTCTGACAATGCAATGGAAAGGTATGTCATCAAATTTGTCAATTTAGTGTCATTAAATTTGTCCTAATGTAAACCTGGCATTAGGCTGTTAGACTATATTTCTGTTTTTATATTTCTATGATCACATTTGTGATCAAAACTACCGTTCTATTCATCATGGACTCAGTATCAAGCCGATTAATGAGAAGTGAACCCAACTAATTATTTATACTTATGGGATCAACTAATATTTGACAGTGTAAAGCTTTCTCTTAAACACATAAATTGTAAGCTCTTATAGCGTTTTCTTTTCTCAAAAAAATTTAACATTTATTCTGTCCTGAACTCGAGAAACAGAGTTAGTAACTGATTTGTGAATATATTAATCAATTACACTTGGCATTTCGAGACTATTTTGGGAGTTGGAAACCAACGTTCAACGCGTTGATGAGATACGACAAGCTATTTTCAAAAAAATCGGTATATAATTGGAAATAATATTATCATAATGATCTGTCATTGTGGTCTTATGACTAAAACTTTTCAAATTCAGTTACAAAAATTCGTATGTGTTTTATTTGAAATAGTTTTATACTTCCAAAAAGAATCCTGGATGTGACGCAAAAGATGAAACTCATGGGCAATGTTCGCCTAGCGGGGATTTGAGTTATTCGAAAAAACACTATGTGAAAGAGAGAAAATGATTTTTGAATCCCTTAATGATGGACGTAGAGACGATACAGAGAAATTTGGAGCGATGAGCTTTCGGAGCTTTTTAAGAGCAGAGATAGGGCTGTCTGATCGGGAGGAACGCAGAGAGTGTAGGGCGGGTGTCTTGTGCATTTGTTCTGCGTTAGCGAGACAGGTACGTAAGGTCCCCACAATACCATAAGTTAGAGGAGATATCGTTAGTGAAGCCTCATAAACTATTAAAATTCACGTCAGGCGCAAGCATCCTAAACGATGACTACTGCTCAGGGAACATGTGAAGGCACTCCATTCTGGTATCGCAAAGGACCGTAGTTGGTCTATGCGTGGCCAGATGGCCTACCAGACTAACCTAACCTAAGAACAGTGAAGCACAATAGAGCTTTCGGAGCTTTTTAAGATCAGTGAAGTTCTGCAATAGCTGCTTGATAAGGCGAACAGAACTCAGAGTTTTCGTAGAAGGATGTAGAGACGGTAGTAGAAAGTGCTTTCGGAGCTTTTTAAGAGCAACTCAGTGGAGTTCTGCATCGGTAGCGTGATAGCCCCATCAGAAAAAGTTCAAAGAGTGCATTAACAATAAATAAAAGCCCGAGTTGTCGGCTCAAGCGGGCTCGGGATCCCGTCACTTCGCATTGCAACTGCATTTTACTGCACATCTCGCCGGAATGTTTACAACTGCGGCACGTCCATTAAAATCAATTACTGCACTAAATTACATTCAATTGTAATTTGAATGAGGTGACTGTAAACCAGCGAAGAAAAAACGATTGTAAAAATGTTTTCGTGAAAAAAACAACAATAACAAAAAACGAAACAATTAATTGCATTGAGGCGCGCAGTAAAATACCAAAATACAATAAAAACGAAACAATCACGCGTGGCAATACGCGCTGAAGATCAGCAAAGAGAGAGAAAAAAGAAAACCAACAACAACAAAATATTTGCAATCAACCAAAAAATACTGCGACCGTATGAATAAATTAAAAAATAGGCAAATAAATACAAACAAGATATTCACAATGAAATCAATTTAAATTTGTATATTATTGAACGAGTAGAGATTGTGATTTTAACAAATTTTGACGAATGTGAGGGGGGTGTGCGCATGTGTATCTGTGTGTGTGTGCGTTGCGCTCAAGAACTGCATGCAGTTCCACTTTTAGCGAATTATTTCGCGTTTTTTCTCGAACGGAATTTCATTCTTCGCATGCTGATTCGGCACACAAACACACCCACACTCGTTAGTTCCACACACTGCAGACCCTAGCGAAAACAATGAAAAGGGATAACGCGTTCAGCTGCCGCAGCCGACGTGAGGAGTACGCTTCGCTGCTGCCCAATCCAATTAATTGGTTTGGATTCAATTGAATTCAATTGTGTTGGTATTAAGTGTATGATGCATGTAAATACACATGTACATATACACACACATATATGTATGTATGTTAGTCTGGCAACACCGATGCGTTGAAGTGCCTTCAATAGCTCACCCACAAATGAAAATTGTGTCTTCAGTATTATTCTTATTATTTTATGTTATAACTGCTATACAGCTGGCTGATTCGTATGCAGTTTTCATATTTTTGACGAATTTTTTGTTTTTATTGTATTTTTTTTATTTTTTTTGGCTACTCCAGTTCATAATCGCCGCACCGCAAAATTCGTCAGCGTGGCAAGCGGCTGTGCGATGGTGGTTGGCAGAAGTCAGCAGTCGCGGATAACTGTGTGACACACTGTGACAATGAAAAGTCTAAATGAAAGCCCTTTGGGGCAAAAAACAGCGAATGAACTTGAAAATAAATGAAAAATTTACGAAAGAGATATGGGAGCGACTTTTGTTTATATGAATATTAATTTCTCATACAATTCATTGTTATGCGAACTCTGTATGCAATGGGGGCCAAATGCATCGTCGGAAATATTTCGTTATTATATATACTGGAAGTTCTCGATAATGATTTACTTGTAGCTCCAAGAGTTTGTACGGGAGTATCTTATGTGTAAGCCCTTTAGTTCGGACCCGGTAATTACTAACTGTTCAAGTTTGTGGGGAACATTCGCCTAAAATGAGGCTTGTAAAAAATGACTGCCCCAGTATTTTGCCAATAGCGAAAAGGGTTTCTCTTTGAGAGTGAAATTATGGAAATGTCTACAAAATCTCAATAAAATATCGAACAAAATGGTGCATATTTGAAAGATTTCGGATTATTCTAACTACTCTAAAAACAACCTTCAATTTGGTTTAAAAATAATGGATTTTTACTTACTAGAACTAATAATATATATCGCTTATAAGAAACTAATATGTACTCTAGGGACTTTTGTCCCACTAAACCCAAAGATTGAACTGATTGAAATTACAAATGTCTGGTGTTCACAGTTTTATTTGACAATCCATTACATTTATCTCAGCGCATGAAGGATTAGTACCACCAGGCACCAAAAAGTTCCACAGAAATAACAGAAAATATATAAATTCATAATCTGAGCTGTTCATCCCATTCGTGTTATAATCCCGTCACTATTGTAGACAAATTCTGATATTGACTTCTAAGCATGTTTTTTTTAATTAGAAGGTTTACTGATCGCTTTATAGCCTTAGCCATTATGTTCTCTAAAAAATCTCATTCATTTTTCAGCTTCTGCTACATGTATAACGTCAAATTCAATGACAGTATTTGTCAAATCTTTAAAAACGATTGTCATTTTTCATTTTGAAAGCAATCTATTTCGAAGCTCAATAACCATTGTTACCAAGATAGATATAGACAGCTTGTAGTACTTGACTAGTGTCAAAATAGTAGTCAATTTTGTGTCAGTGAATTTGACATAAGAATAAACTCACTTTTATGTAATTGTATACAAATTTGATACAGCGATCCAATATGAGCTAAAAATCTTAAGTATTTGCCAATTTTTGTTTCTAGAATATATTATTTAGAGGGGAAGTTGTTATGTTGCTATGATATTTGATTTTTATACCGTTCTATGTACATATTTGTCAGACAGAAATATTTCCTCGAAATTGTATCAAATTGGTTTAACTACTCGTACTATGGAGTAGCTTCTTCTATATATAAATACATATATACCATGAGATTCCTCCATTTAGTACGATCTTTTGCTAACCTCTTAATTTGAATCCAATTTCAAACTTTCGATATATAAATGTCTGCTCAAGGTTAAAGAAGGTTAGGCTTTTCTTCGACTACCTTGTGGAAACCATTCGATAGTGTTTCGGGTGATTGTATCTCGATATCGTCTCAGAACATACTTGAACCAGCCCCATTTCCTTTTGAAGATTTCGACCCACAGGGATGTTTGGTTTGTGCGTGGCCATAAATTCGTCTTAGAGAGAGTAACGACCTAGAAAATGCGGTAAATGTTGCGCAGGCAATTGTCGGAGGCTGTGACCTCGCAACCGTACAAAAAAATATTTTTATTCTGGTACTTAGCGTAATATTGGAAGAGCTCCAGACAAGGCGCTGAAATCTTGTTTGGAATTTTTTATACGGTTGGTAATAGATATGTTCTCTATAGTTTTACTTTATTATAGACTGAATCGAAAAACTCTCAAACAGTTCAGTTCGTTAAGAGATTTCACTTTTTACCATATTGAAAATCAAACACTAGAAAGAGCCCCTAAATGTCAGTTAATTCGAAGAGTAGTTGATTATAGGGTTCTTAGGTGATTGATACAATGTTTAGATCAACAAAATATCGTTGTGATGTCTCAACAATCATCTTCCTTCTATCAGATCTAGTACTTATACCCCCCATTTTCCAAATTTACCGTTAAACTTTATGTTACCTACAGGGAATATTACATGACAGGCTTTTACATAATCCGACCAGTAGTCGCAGACTGCAGAGGATTAAGCTCATTTCATTTCAGGTAGCTCACACATTCACCGCATACAGACATACATACATACAAACACTCGTATAAAGTGGCAGCAGCAGGTGCTTACCGGCTCAGATTCAAATAGTTGCTGGCTCCGTGTGTATGAGAGAGAGTGTGGCAACCACAGTGAATTAAGTATTATAAATATTCATGGAAAATATGAAATTGAAGAACTGCAGAATTGTAGAGTTCGCACATGAATGTGCAGATTTCGAATTGCGAGTGACAAAAGTACTGAAAGGAGATTCACCAAGCTTCAGCTGGCCAAGTAATTATTCACGCTAGTTTTCTTAATGCTCGGCATTGCAATTTGTGGTAATACTATTAAGCGCAAAGCGTTAAGTAGCTCAAAGTTTTAACATAATATTATTAAGGATAAGTAAGGAAGGGTTAAATTAGAGTTCAACAGAACATTGATACGGATAGTACTTATTTATGAGAGGTCACTGAAAAACAGTCGTTTCGATTTGTCAAATTTACTGACAGTGTTTGAAAAACCACTGAAACAGCTGTTGTTAGTCTATCCCGGTAATATAGAACTTAAACCCGATCACTATTTTTATACGAGGACTGCTATATATATTTCTGGCCTAATAATGAAAATAGGAATATTTATCAACAAAAATGGTTTTATTGTTTTTCAAAATATTCTCCATCAAGATTTATAATTTCCAATTTTCGATGCACTTTTTTTTGAGCCTTTTTTGAGCGATCGTCAAATTGTGCGGGATCTAACGAGAACAAACCTTTTTTACGGCCAGGTGTTCATGCAATATCGAATGTATGCTGGTGGGAGAAATGCATAGGCATGCCTCTACCTGAAGGTATGTTGCATGACGGTCTTGCATTATCAGTTCACGTATCGATGTTTTCTGGCACAACGGCTGTTTTTGGACGACCTTCACGGAATTCGCCTTTGAGCGAGCATCGGCCACGATTGAATTCGTTGTACCAGTTTTTCACAGTGCTATAGGATGGTGCTTCATAGCCATACAAAGATTTTAGTTCATCGATGCACTCGCCAATCCACGTCGAAAGTTATGAAAAATGATCGCACGAAAATGTTCACGAGTTAATTCCATTTTTTGGCCGAGATGAATTTTTTTAATTCCCTGTAAATAATACAATTCACGATTAAATGACAAAACGTTCTGAGTGACGTTATGCTAAAAAATTTCAAACTTTCGACACTCTCGCAACAAAAGTTGCTAAGAGAGTATTATAGTTTTGTCCACATAACGGTTGTTTGTAAGTCCTAAAACTAAACGAGTTATATATAAGGTTATATATACCAAAGTGATCAGGGTGACGAGGAAAGTTCAAATCCGGATGTCTGTCTCTCCGTCCGTCTGTCTGTCTGTCTGTCCGTGCAAGCTGTAACTTGAGTAAAAATTGAGATATCTTAATGAAACTTGGAACACGTGTTCCTTGGCACCATAAGAATGTTAAGTTCGAAAATGGGCGTAATCGGACCACTGCCACGCCCACAAAATGGCGAAAACCGAAAACACATAAAGTGCCATAACTTAGCTATAAATAAAGCTATGGAAGTAAAATTTGGTATGAAGGATAGCACTATGAAGGGGCATATGTGGATGTAATTTTTTGGGGAAGTGGGCGTGGCCCCGCCCCCTACTATGTTTTTTGTACATATATCGAAAACTACTAAAATTATATCAAGGAAACTTTCTCGGGTCGTTTCTCTTAGGTACTACCTTATACAGTCCAAAAATGGAGGAAATCGGATTATAACCACGCCCACCTCCCATACAAAGGTTATGTTGAAAACTACTAAAAGTATGTTAACTCACTAACGAAAAACGCCAGAAACATTAAATTTCACATAAGAAATGGCAGATCAAAGCTGCACTCAAATTTTTTTACAAAATGGAAAATGGGTGTGGCATCGCCCACTTATGGGTCAAAAACCATATCTCAGGAACTACTCGACCGATTTCAATGAAACTGGGTTTGTAATAGTTTCCTTAGATCCCAATGATATGTTGTGAAAATAGGCCAAATCGCTTCACAACCACGCCTACCTCCTATATACCAGAACTTTGAAGACGATCTGAATCGTTTACTTTACAATATATAAAGTAAGCACTAGTGAAGATATCGGTGCAGAAGTTTGCACAAATACTACCTTTATAGTGTGGCAGCCCCATTCTAAAAATCGCCGAAATCGGACCATAGGTTGTCAAGGCCCCATATATCGAATATGAGGACCTCGGTGCTTCTAACCTAATATTAGGGTTTCCAACTTTCAATGGATTTTATACAATATATATGACGAATATGTGGGTCAAATTGTGTATTATATAATATAAGGAAAGTTAAATAATTAAAATTAAAATGTTCGCTTACACCCGAACTTAGCCCTTCCTTACTTGTTTCTGATATCTTTCCTCTCTTGATTCAACGCTCTCGTTAATGTTCTTATTTCGGGCTTCTGTTCCGTTTTCGCTCTTACTATATATACATACAACTCAGTAAGATTTGGATACCAGTAACTCATATTGTTGGTTTTAGCTTTTTGGCTACAGAATTATATTGGTTCCCAATAGACTATTGATATGAAAAATTATACCAAGCTATATATTGCTCTTGTGGATACCTCGATACCTTTTGGAAAGAGTCATCAACAGTTCTCCAACTCTTGGTATTTGTAAGACTGTGAAGAATGACAATCTGTCAGTATACATTACTTCAGGAATAGGAAGAACACTTCGAGATCGAGCGAAAATGAAATAATAATATAAGGTACTGTGGTTTACGATATGTTTAGGACAAATTTTCTGAGTGAATTAGATTGTACTAATAAAATCAGTTCGAAAGGTTGGTGATCTTTTCTAGTTTTTGTCCAGATTTCCGTCCAGATTTTAGAGAGGACAAGAACTCCGTTTTTGATCACGAACCAAGTCAGTAAAGCGCGTAACGCTCATCCTGTATCATCTATAACATGACGCCCACCATTTGGTCTTGTAGTTCTTAGTGTATAACCTCAAACAATTCTCTAAGAGAATGATTGCAAAGTCTTAACGACGTCTTCATATGATTCTACTTGACCAAATTATAACAAAGCGGATTTGAGAATATGTTTATCTCTATCTGAAAGCGCGCGATATGCCTTGAAAGGTTCTGTGATTTGAGCCCCTTAAATCATATTCTGACCAAGTTCTGGCAAGTTTGTATTATAAATTATTAATAATTAAACTCATTAATTCAATTTCTTTCATTCAGAAGCCTTTCAAACGAAAAAAATTAACTCTCCTAACCACCTGCGCTGTACTATAATTTCATCAAGTTGGTTGCGAAAAAAAATCTCCGATTTCGCAATGCTGATCGGTCAAAGACATTCGATAATATAATTATTATTGCCACAATATTGAGTGGCATTTCATTTGCTTGCACTTGTATAATCCAGCATTTATTGCTCATTACTCATTGTAACGCTTTTCGTCGTCATAATTGTGAACTATTATTAACCAATTATAAATTAATTATGACCATTAATTTGTATGCAAGTACACATGCAATTATGTGCATAAAATACACATTCACTCGCTTGTACTCGTATATGTATATTGACAATAATTAAGCCGAAAAACACGGCAAATGAGCTTGTTGTGTCAGTGGCGACAAACGGATGTAATACGAATCCACACATAAGCTGTCTTTGCAAAAGCAGGAGAGTATGGAGCGTGGTGAAACGAACAGATGAGTGGTAGAAATGCAGCTAGGCGTAGAATAGTACATTTATACTGCTTTAATGAGTTATACACTTACTCCTTTATATTGAGCTTAGAGCGAGCAACTATTAACTTAAAGCATTCTCATATATTGTAATAATCATACCTTTTGCAGATCATCCTTAAAATATTATAAATATTGATATATACAGCCGATAAGTTATTTATGTTTCAACATGAATTCAAAGATGCTAAATTTCTGAAATATGTTGCTGAGATAATATTGCTAGCGCCATCTCTATACACAAACTTGAGATGTGGTCTAGTTAGGTATAAAAAGTTGTAGTGCCCGGGGAAGATGTATGTATGTGATTGGCGTTGCAACCGTTTAGCCGGTTATAGCCGAATCGACGATAGTGCGCCACCTCTCTCTCTCCTTCGCAGTTCGGCGCCAGTTGGAGATCCCCAGTGTAACCAGGTCGCTCTCCACCTGGTCCCTCCAACGAAGTGGAGGCCTTCCCCTTCCTCGGCTTCCTCCGGCGGGTACTGCATCGAACACTTTCAGGGCTGGAGTGTTTTCGTCCATTCGGACAACATGACCTAGCCAGCGTAGCCGCTGTCTTGATATCGTCCAAGCTTCTGCACCGTAAAGCAGGACGGGAATGATAAGCGACTTGTAGAGCTTGATTTTGGTTCGTGGAGAGAGGACTTGACTTTTCAATTGCCTACTCAGTCCAAAGTAGCACCTGTTGGCAAGAGTTATTCTGCGCTGGATTTCGAGGCTGACATTGTTCGTGTTGTTGATGCTGGTTCCCAGGTATACGAAATTATCTACGACCTCGAAGTTATGACTGTCAACAGTGACGTGGGAGCCAAGACGCGAATGCGCCGACTGTTTGTTTGATGACAGGAGATATTTCGTCTTGTCCTCATTCACCTCCAGACCCATTCGCTTCGCCTCCTTATCCATGCGGGAAAAAGCAGAACAAACGGCGCGGTTGTTGCTTCCGATTATATCAATATCATCGGCGTACGCCAGGAGCTGTACCCTCTTGTAGAAGATTGTACCTTCTCGGTTTAGCTCTGCAGCTCTTATAATTTTTTCCAGCATCAGGTTAAAGAAGTCGCACGATAGTGAGTCACCTTGTCTGAAACCTCTTTGGTATCGAACGGCTCGGAGAGGTCCTTCCCAATCATGACGGAGCTTTTGGTGTTGCTCAACGTCAATTTACACAGCCGTATTAGTTTTGTGGGGATACCAAATTCAGACATCGCGGCGTAAAGGCAACTCCTTTTCGTGCTGTCGAAAGCAGCTTTAAAATCGACAAAAAGGTGGTGTGTGTCGATCCTCTTTTCACGGGTCTTCTCCAAGATTTGGCGCATGGTGAATATCTGGTCAGTTGTCGATTTTCCAGGTCTAAAGCCACACTGATAAGGTCCAATCAGTTCGTTGACGGTGGGCTTTAGTCTTTCACACAGTACGCTCGATAGAACCTTGTATGCGATATTTAGGAGGCCACGGTAATTGGCGCAGATTGTGGGATCTCCCTTTTTATGGATTGGGCAGAGCACACTGAGATTCCAATCGTCAGGCATGCTTTCTTCCGACCATATTCTGCAAAGAAGCTGATGCATGCACCTTATCAGTTCTTCGCCGCCGTATTTGAATAGTTCTGCCGGTAATCTATCGGCCCCCGCTGCTTTGTTGTTCTTCAAGCGGGTAATTGCTATTCGAATTTCTTAATGGTCGGGTAATGGAACATCTGTTCCATCGTCATCGATTGGGGGATCGGGTTCGCCATCTCCTGGTGTTGTACTCTCACTGCCATTCAGCAGGTCGGAGAAGTGTTCCCTCCATAATCCCAGTATGCCCTGGACATCAGTTACCAGATTACCACCTTGGTCTCTACATGAGGATGCTCCGGTCTTGAAACCTTCGTTAAGTCGCTTCATTTTTTCATAAAATTTTCGAAGGTTAAGATGCTGCCAAATAATAAATATAGCTGCTTATAGTAATCTAAAATACTTAAGATACCATGGATACATATATCCGATTGTTCACAATCACGAGTATAACTGATTTCGGGATGTTGGTCCGACGATTTCCAATCAAAAATCAAGTAAAATTTTGATAGATTTGAAATTAAGATTTTCACTTCGATCTGTGTGTCATTGTATTCAATTATGGTAATTTTATAAAAAAAGCATATACAAGTACAGAAGGAGTAAAATGGAAAAGAGTTTTGTCACTAACCTATTGGCGTGACTTTTCGATATCGAGCTTTTCTTACAGCCTTTTCACACTGAGTTAATTGATCAATTAAGCAGCCTCTGCTCGATTTAAGCGCTGATTTAAATCTATTTACCATCTATAAGCCAGGTCTTCGGGTTGTTGTCTACGCTATACATTTGACTTTGTTTATTGATAAAAATAGCAATCAGCTGATGAAATTTGCCAACTTCTTGTGAACAGCAAAAACAAAAATGTATAACAGCTGATCATTAATCGAGTAGCCTGCTATGGGAAATAGAAAAGCTTGTTTCTTAATTCTAATATTAAGCCTTAAATTAATTTGTGTGTGCGCAAAGTTATTACGCTAACATAAATTAATTAATACAAATTTCGGGATCGCTAGATATTTTTTCGATATATTATTCTTGTTTAAAGTAATGTTCTGAGAGCTAACTCTGAAATATTAAGATCATCGCTTCAAAGAAACAAATTGAATTCGGAATATTGGTCTAACCTATCATCATTTATTGTTATACACCAGCGATAACTTGCGGAAAAAGTAAGATATTTTTGTAAAACCTGGGAGACGGATGTCGGATGACAGAATGGAAAGGCTGTGTAAATAAGAGAAACCCAAGCATTGTTAAGTCTGCAAGTTGTTTGTGATACACTTTCAACTTAAAATTTGTCAAAATCAGTGCGTTTAGCCCTCGAGATATCACAAAGCGGACCAGTCTTATGGCTGACTTTATACCGAAGATATCAGTCATTTTTCATATAACTTCATACTCATTAAGTGATATTGTTTAGTGATAAGGCAACGGTTTGCAAAACATGGATATGATTGGTTCAGTACAATTTTTGTGCAAATTTATTAGCAAATAAATGCTGGGTCCAATTTTCGATCATCACAATCGCCCAACAGAGTCTGAAAATGAGGAACCATGGATCGTCTTACTCGCGTGAAACTCTTTAACCCGTGCCCATCCACTTTATGGAAGATTATGAGAAAGGCTCTTGGTTTTCGGGCTTACTCGTGCGGGAATTGAAACCGAACGATTATCAAGCGCACGATCGGTGAATGGAACCAAAATATGTTAGCCACCGATCCCAATTTTCATAAGAGAATTGTGTACAGCGAAGAAGCCCACTTTTGGTTTAATGGGTACGTTAATAAACGAAATTAAATAGCATTTGGAGTGATAATATATCCACAAGTTATTGTTGTAACGGCGTTATATAATATATTGGTCTATATTTCTTAAAAAATGAAGCTGGAGATAACGTTACAGTCAACTGGAAGCGCTATGGAACCATTATTAATGACTTGCTCTCATACCTGAAATAGAGGATGGTGATGTGAACGAACTTTGGTTCTAACAAGATGGCGATACATATTATATTGCCAACGAAACAATAATTTTTTTGAAGGAATTCTTTGGTAAACGCATTATCTCTCGTCGGCTTGAGGTGTAGTCAAATATCGTACGATTTAAAACCGCTGATCTATATTCCTTGGTTATATGGGAAGTCGTTTGTCCACGCAAACAAGCTCGAGGCGATTGTTGCCTTGGACAGAAATATTCGGCGCGTTCTTGCTGGTATAAGTCCCCAAATAGTTTAATTTATTCCGCCAGCCGCGGATGTTAATTGACAGAAATCATTTTTGAAAAATAATGGCAAACCCTTATCTCTATAATAATGCTTAATAATTAATTTCTTCTTGAAAACCACTTGTCCTTTACATAACAGTCAATCTTTGAACAAATGAAATTAAATATATTTCTATATACTAGAGTATAATTGTGATTTTTAATCAAACTGATTCATACCTTCTCCTGAGTATCACTGACAACCCGACCTATTTCACATGCCTTTAACACTTACAAATCAAGTAAGTATCTGGTGTTCAAAAGCTTTCAAGCCTTTGTCCTTTCCTACATGCTAATAATTCATATTATTATACAATTTATTACAAGTCTTCCTCTGCTTTCGTAAACAACAACTCTATGAACGTGAACATGAACGCATAACTGATTCCATTTTTGCAAATCCAGCAACATGCAACACACTCCAAATTGTCGACTTTAGCAATAATTCCCTCCGCAATAGCAATAACAGCAATAATATACACTTCATTAGGCTCCTCGCTGAGCAGACAACGGCAGCTGGCGCTGGCAGTGATTATCAGCATGCAGCAGTGTGGCAGACAGCGCCGTTTGCGGCAACTGTACGCGCGCATCAATTAAGGTTGCAATAATAACATAACATTATTTTCAATTCGCGCTGTCGCCGTTGTTTCTATGTTGTTTATTTGCTTTAATTCTTTGTCATTTATTTTTCATTTTTTATTTCATTTCATTTCATTTTATTTCGTTTACGTTTTTGGTTTGGTTATGTTATTTGCAACAAATGAATAAACAAACAACAGCGCATTTGCGTTGCAATTATAATGGCAATCGCCATTTTGTGTGATTTTGTGCGATTTTTTATTCTTATTTATTTTATTTCAATTTTTTGCTTTAATTATTATTGCAACTGTCGCGCTGACATCTGTATGCATGTACATATAGAAATACATATATATATATATGTATTTGTGGCATTAAGTGCAACAATGCCATGTTGCAACAGACATTTAGTTAACAACAATTGTCGTATTTCGTGTTTTTATGACAGACAAAAAGCGCTGAATGACCCCCTCCTGTCATACATGTGCGCTCTCAGTGTGCAATTGAAACATAAAATTTTATAAACTAGTCATTGCAAAGTTGTATTCTCGTTTATTCTCGACATTTGCGTATTTAAATTTTAATTTGCTTGAATAAGTAGCACTCACACATTTTGATTTTTGGCATTTCCATCAGCACGCCATGAAAGTTAATTGAATTAGTTATAAAATTACAAAATTGTATTTCAATTTTTGGCGCATGCAAATTGCCATTATCGATGTGTAATAAAAATTTTATTGAAATTCATATTAAACTTTTATGGCAACCACGTTAGCTGCAGCATTAACTAATTACTTGTTGAAATTGACAACAAACTTTTTGCCATTTCGAACAAGCTGACGCGCCGCAAAAGGTTAGGCAACAAACTGACTAAACAGAACATAACCGAAATTTGTTTAATACAGTAATCGAAGGATTTCAGTAACATTTAAAAACAATTTCACTATTACCGCATTATATTGGGTGTAAAAGATAGTAAGAACGGTATAATAACACCATAGGGCAAAATCGACTTTTTTTCTGGGTATTGGACCAAACTATTGTTTTTTAGGAGATTCAGTCATAAGTAAAAAAATGTTTTCTCCGATTTTCGAAATTAGCCTCAAAAGTCGAAATATTTGGATTAAAAGTTCGATAAAAAGACTTTTTAAAAAAATATTATTAAGTACAGGATATAGCTGCTAAAAAACCCAAAATATGGATACAATCTAAATTTTCTTCTCATTTCAATGTAAATCAAACTTTTCGGTCATGCAGATGCTATAACCAAGTAAGGAAAGGCTAAGTTCGGGTGCAACCGAACATTTTATACTCTCGCAATTTATTGCTATATTTTTAATGAGATAACACACAATTTGAACCATATATCCGGCATAAAGTCCAATAGAAAAAAGAAAATCATCATATATAGTATATGAGGGCTGACGTAATTCCTGAACCGATTTCACTCAGTTTCATCACCAACATACATTATATCTGAGATTATATGCTCATTTAATTTGCCTCATACTATGTTTACATATAACGAGATTATCTCCATTAACTCGATAATCTGTAAATAAGAAACGAGATTTCTCATACAAAATTCCTCTCCTGATAATCCGAGATTATAAAATTATCTCGTTATATACAACTAGATTTTCGGTGTTATTCCCAGTTTTATCGATACTTTTGCGAAGAAGAGGAGAAATGTCAAATGAAAATGTAAACAAAAATGAACGACAGCGAGAGAAAGATGTGTAATACAACAACAAATACAACAGATTTGGCAATTGATAATCTCATTTGACTATATGTAAATTTAAATTAATGTAAGATTAAATTAAGATACCTGAGAGATTTTCCAAAATTTTCGGTGAAAAATTACCATAAGACACTGAGTTCTTCATATTCGATATCCGGGGCATTGAAAAGTTATAGTTCGATTTCGACAATTTTTTGAGAAGTGAAGTACATAAGTTCATAAGTGATATACAGTATTTGTAAAGTTTACAGTAAAGTAAAGCTTTATTCCGCTATCTTCATTGGTTCCTTATGTATATATTATAAAGTGAAGGAATAAGATGGAGTTCAAAATTGAGTTACATGGGAAGTTGTCGTGGTTGTGAATCGATTTCATCCATTTTCCACACGTGTCATCAGGGTGCCAAGAAAATATTATATACCGAATTTCATTCGAATCGGTCGAGTAGTTCCTGAGATATGGTTTTTGACCCATAAGTGGGCGATGCCACACCCATTTTCCATTTTGTAAAAAAATCTGAGTGCAGAATCCATCTACTATTATTTCTGTGAAATTTAGTGTTTCTGTCGTTTTTGGTTAGTGAGATAACCCACGTTTAGTAATTTTCAAACTAACTTTTGTATGGGATGTGGGCGTGGTTATTATCCGATTTCAACTATTTTCATGGTGTGTAGTGGGATACGTAAGGGAACCGACTGCAGAAAGTTTGGTTTATATAGCTTCATTGGTTTGCGAAATATATACAAAAAACATATTAGGGGACGGGCCACGCCCACTTCGCCAAAACAATCACATTCAAATAATGCCCTTACTAGGACGATCTTTTGTACCAAATTTTACTTTTATAACTTTATTTATAGCTTAGTTATGACCCTTTATGTGTTTTCGATTTTCGCCATTTTGTGGGCGTGGCAGTGGTCCGATTTTGCGAAATTTCGAAAGCAACCCTCTCACGGTCCCAAGGAACATGTGTACCAAGTTATCGGAAAGTACTGGAAAAATACTTTACTTATTACTCAATCTCCTGAAAATAATTAGTTTGGTACAGTGTAATAATATGAGTCTAAAGGTGAACCATGACAAGGCTCTTCTGAGGAAACCATTCAGTAAAAGGTAACTGCAAACTCATAGATTACAATTCTGTATTTTACAACAAGATTTAGGTTAATAAAGAAAACAGAAAGTTGCTTCTGTTTTAACGGATAGCTCATTTATACCCTAGTGGATAGCAAACTATTTAAAAGATCTTTCACGTCAAGGTTTTACAGTAATCGAGTGGATTGAGGAGAGGAATCCAGCAAACCTTATTTTGGTAATGGTGTGTGTCGTATATAGGTAAATATAGAAGGTGTTGAAATAAAGACAGACCATCTATTTCCTGTAGTTATACGAGAGCTTCACTTAAGTTCTTATAAGACCACCAATGTACATAAATATTACTTTTGGGTAGTGAGAGCAGAAAATATCGAAATTCCGTATTATGATAAAGGTCACAGTAATTTGTTATCACTCATCTCAGAAAGTTAGTTTCGAAATAATCAGGGGTATGTAGAACCTGCTCTAACTTCTAAAATTATTCAAGCTAGGATAATTCAAAGAAGCCATAAAAACAAATTTTTTTCAGGGTGGTTTTGTTTTGTTAATTTTATTCATATTAATTAAACTTCGATTTGTTTGATGTATTGATTAGAACATTAATTTACTTATTTCCGGTTCAGTACTGATTTAGGCTCAAGTTAATCACATAATAATTAGGGGAAGTAATATAATTTGATAGACTCTGCTAGTGTCTAGTTACATATATCACAAGTCCTATAAATACATATTCATACGAATTTGGAAATATTAAGTTACATTGGCGATGTCAAATTTAATGACACTAAACTGACAAGAGTAAAATATCGATGTTCACATTATCAAATGGCAATTTTACCCCAACGTGACTCTTCTATGTGGTTTAACCAAAAACCAAAATTCACTATAAAAACTTAAGTTACAGCTTATTCTATGGTCTGACTACGATTGCCATTATATTAAAAATTGGGGTGTGTTTATAAAATTAAATATATGTCAAGGTATTCTATATAGAATAGTATTGTATTGAAAATATTCATCACCTAGGCAGGTATACTCTCCAGCTAATGCTGTTTTTACAGAGTCAAATTTAATTACAGTGAGCTGGCAGTAGTAAAATACACATGATTGAAATGTCAAATGGAAATTTATGACACTTTACCTCTCATTGACTTTACAAGGAGAATTAACTAAAAATATATGGTCATAATTTTCTATAAAAATTATGTGACAACTTATTCTGTGATCTGACTACAAAATTAAAAACTGAGATGTCATTATAAACCCAAAACACATTTTTTTGTTATTCTATATAGAATGGTATTGTATTGGAAATAACCATTACATAGTCATGTATACTCACAAGATATTTCCCACGAAGTAATACTTAATCCGGTGGTTTCGTGGGAGTGTTTTGTGTTGGCAGTAGGTTAGGTTTGGCGGATTAAAGTTCGAACTTTGGCTTTCGAATCTTCCTCTTACTATAAAAAAAAATGTTTATTTTTCACTATGTCAAATTTAATGACACTAAACTGGCACTAGTAAAATCCACAAGATTAAAATATGAAATGGCAAAAAACTCTCAAACAACCATTTCACATCTAATTGAATTTTTTAACAGGTTTAATTAGAATAGTATGATTATAGTTAAGTACAAAATAGAAATGGCAATTTTTTTTTAATTTGACTACTATAGTCATTAATTTTGGCGTGATCAAACCACACATAACCTTCATTTGTGAACTAATGTTTTTATTAAATATATATTAAGAGACTAATCATTCAATGAGCTTAAAATCAGACATCTCTCTTATGTCTGAGCGAGTTCTGATTAGGTCTGACAGCAATACTGACAAAATTATGACATGGCTTTGACGCATTTGTTTTTTAATTGTTTGATGTTTTGATGTAACGTTTTGTTGTGAGTCATCAATATAAAAATTTCTGTTGAATATCCAACAAATAAATCAACCAAATTTAGCTCAGACCTCAAGTCGCGCTCAACCATGACACAATGTCATCAAATTTGCTGAAATTTTACTGATTTATTGCTTGGCATATATTAATCTATATACGTATGTTTGTATTTTTATAGATATATATATATAATGCCAGCATATATCACGACAAATTGTGCCTTTCATTTGCAAAATTAAAGTCTCATCCATTTGTGGACAGCTGATTTGACATTTAAGACTGTATGCAAAATACATATTAATTGTAATATACTTTAATGCATATATGTATATGTATATAGTTGGATTTGTATATATTTGAACTCATTTCAATATTTATGCCACAAAAACATTTTCATTACATGCTTGTCAAGTGCTCAGCAAATATGGTTGCCATCGACGTTGTAATCAAATTTGATGTTGACGTTTGCACAGCCAGCTGCCAGCGCTGGCGCAACCAACAACAAAATCCAACCAACAGCTTACGACACGCTGACAGCAGCACACACACACATACACTCTCTCGCAAGCATGTAACGCATGTGTGAGTTTGTCATTTTGAATGTGTGTGTGTGCGTATATGGATGCTGCAATCAGCAAATGCAATGACAGCAAAAATTGCAAATCAAATGTGACTGCTCAGTGAGAATTTAATTGTAAACGTAAATTAAATGATTTCAGTTGGAATATTGCTGGTAGCAAGCGAAATGAAATTGTGCTGCATGGAAATACAACCGCCTGCTTACAAACACACCCTGAGACTCACACACACACACATATGTAGACAGCAGCGTAGCATTTACACTCATTTACAGGCGTTGCCACCTAGTATGAGTTGATGGAGAGTGCTGCCCTAATCGTATTTGCCGCCATTTGGTCGTGTGAGTGTATGTGTGTGTTGTAACGGAGCAACTCAAAGCTGTTTTGGCATGTGTCGGTGAGCGGAGTGCGGCATGTGTGGCTTGCTGTTGAATGTAGGAAATCAGTGCGGCAAATATCTTTGCGCATTTTTGTTTGCAATGCAATTGTCGTTGCATATTTGCGAAGATATTTTTCAGCAGCTCAAATGGATTTTCTATAATGTGATTGACAAACGTTTGACGTACAGACGACGGACAGCGGTGACTTGGTGTGCAAACCTGTAAACAGTTCTATGTGTGTGTGCATATACTAGGGTAGGTCTTTAAATTTTAGAAGTTTAGGATTAAGTAGTAAGGAAAGGCTAAATTCGGGTGCAACCGAACATTTTATACTATCGCAATTTATTTATTTAATTTCATTAATATAACAAACGATTTGACTCACATATTCGGCATACAGTCCAATAGAATAACCGATTTCACTCATATTCATGATCAAGCTTACCGTATTTTTGAAAAACCTATAATTAGGTATATGGGATCTGGGATCTGGGGCAAGTTATGGCCCGATTTTACTATTTTAGGTACAGAGACACACTATTAGAAGAAAAAATGCCTTCTAAATTACACATTTTCAGTAAAAAATATTACCCTTAGGCACTGAGTTCTCCATGTTCGACATCCGGGGTCTTGAAAAGTTATAGTTCGATATAGCATTTGCGTAAAGTATACATATATTATATATTATAGTGAACAAATCAGATGGAATTCAAAATTAAGTTATTGCTGTTAATGCGGATTCCCAGGTAGACGAAATTATCTACAACTTCAAAGTTATGACTGTCAACAGTACGTGGGAGCCAAGACGCTTGCTTGACTGACTGACCGACTGTTTGCTTGATGAGAGGAGATATTTCGTCTTGTCCTCGTTCACCACCAGACCCATACGCTTCGCTTCGTTATCCAGTCTGGAAAAATCAGAACTAACGGCGCGGGTGTTGTTTCCAATGATTCGATATCATCGGCGTACGCCAGTAGCTGTACACTCTTATAGAAGATTGTACCTTCTCTATTTAGCTCTACAGCTCGTATCCAGCATCAGGTGAAAGAAATCACACGAGAGTGAGTCACCTTGTCTGAAACCTCGTCTGGTATCGAACGGCTCGGAGAGGTCCTTTCCGATCCTGACGGAGCTTTTGGTGTTGCTCAACGTCAGCTTACACAGCCGTATTAGTTTTGAGGGGATACCAAATTCAGACATCGCGGCATAAAGGCAGCTCCTTTTCGTGCTGTCGAAAGCAGCTTTAAAGTCGACAAAGAGATGGTGTGTGTCGATTCTATTTTCACGGGTCTTCTCCAAAATTTGGCGCATGGTGAATATCTGGTCTGTTGTTGATTTTCCAGGTCTAAAGCCACACTGATAAGGTCCAATCAGTTTGTTGACGGTTTGCTTTAGTCTTTCACACAGTACGCTCGACAGAACCTTATACGCGATGTTGAGGAGGCTTATCCCACGGTAATTGGCGCAAATTGTGGGGTCTTCCTTTTTGTGTATTGGGCAGAGTATACTGAGATTCCAATCGTCAGGCATGCTTTCTTCCGACCAATTCTGCAAAGAAGCTGATGCAAGCACCTTATCAGCTCTTCGCCGCCGTATTTGAATAGCACGGCCGGTAATCCATCGGCCCCCGCCGCTTTTTGGTTCTTCAAGCGGGTAATTGCTAATCGAATTTCTTCACGGTCGGGCAATGGAACATCTGCTCCATCGTCGTCAATTGGGGAATCGGGTTCGCCATCTCCTGGTGTTGTACTTTCACTGCCATTCAGCAGGCTGGAGAAGTGTTCCCTCCATAAACTCAGTATACTCTGGTCATCAATAACTAGATCACCTCTGGGAGTCCTACAGGAGTGTGCTCCGGTCTTGAAACCTTCAGTTAGTCGCCGGATCTTTTCGTCAAATTTTCGAGCATTACCCCTGTCGGCCAGCTTGTCAAGCTCTTCATACTCACGCATTTTGGCCTCTTTCTTTTTTGTCTGCAAATGCGTCTCGCTTCCCTCTTCAAAAGGAGAAAGTACTATGCACCGAATTTTATTGAAATCGGCCGAGTAGTTCCTGAGATATGGTTTTTGACCCATAAGATACGCCCATTTTCCATTGATAGAAAGTTTGATTTATATGCCTTCATTGGCTTGTGAAATATATACATACATAAAATTTATTTGGGGCGGGGTCACCAACATTTTTCCAAAAAAATTATATCCAAATATGCGCCGCACTATGTCTATAACGCAGAAGAGCTCATACAGCTCGTCATTCCATCGAATCCGGTACTTACCTAGGCCTACGTGTAGCGGGCCATAAATCCTTCGGAGGACTTTTCTCTCAAAAGCTCCCAAGGAGTGCTCATCTTTATTGGTCATCGTCCATGCTTCCGCGCCATATATCAGAACGGGTATTGGTTTTGTAAGAGGGCTCTGCTTTTCAATTGCCTACTGAGTCGGTAATAGCACCTGTTGTCAATAGTGATCCTCCGATTGATTTCGTGGCTGACGTCGTTGTTTGAGTTTATGCTGAAACCTAGATAAACGAAGTCTTTTACTACCTAGAAGCTGTAATTGTCAACAATAACTTGGCCACCTAATCGCTGAGAACCTTTGCATGATGACAGGAGGTACTTCGTTTTACCCTCGTTCACTGCTAGACCCATTTGCCTCGCTTCTTTCTCCAGGCTTGAAAATGCTGCACACACGGCCCTGTTGTTGCAGCCGACAATGTCGATGTCGTCGGCATACGCTAATAACTGATGTCTCTATGAAGACTGTGCCAGTTCAATTAAAATTTATCTTCTCAAGCATTATGTTAAATAAATCTCTCGATAGGGGGTCGCCTTTCCTGAAATCTCGTTTGGTATCGAACGACTCGGAGAGGTCCTTCTCTATAGTGACGGAGCTGGTGGTAACGCTCAACGTCATTTTACATAGCCATATAAGTTTTGTGGATATCCCACAACAGACAGACATCCGTATTTCAACTCGACTCGTCATCCTGATGATTTTGATATATATAACCCTATATCTAACTCGTTTAGTTTTATGACTTACAAACAAACTATAATACTATCTTAGCAATTTTGTTGCGAGAGTACAAAAAGTCAATAGATTTCGGTATGACGACGCTTTTTTATAATTTTCCCTATTAAAATATCATTCATGTAAACATTCAGACCAAATTCATAGACATTATCTCGGATTGCCAGTTTGACTCATAAACTTTTGCCATAAGTCCACAAATCCCAAAAGAATTTTGCAAACCACCCTGATGCGTACAAATTCCACCCTGATGAATTTGTATCGTTGTGTGAGCAAAATACAAAATGCTAAGCCGTAAATGTGTTGCAACGATAGCACTGAGGGATAACGGGCAGTGATGCATTGCAACGACCATAAGCGGCAACACTTTGTTAAAACTTAAGTGCAAATCGATTGTCAGCTGCCTTCTGTGATGCCTTCAGTCGTATGTTTAGCCATCTACGTGTATACTGCAACAGTGAACATCAGATCGTAGCACATCGTTGACGTTCGCTTGCACTCTGCCATTAAATTCAATGTGCTTTTTGCGCACACCGTTATTGTCATTATGGGTATTAGGTACAATAATGTGTTGCTTTAGCAGCCCACTTAATGTCTTGTACATATGTCGAGCGATATAAAATCGTTTCAAAGTACATATATACTAGGGATAGACATAAGTTGATTTCATTTCATTTTGATTTTGAATTCTACTACCCATTGACGAGATATTCAATATTAATAAAAGATATGGGCCGATTTCTGTCTTATTTGACACGGGAAGATAATATATTCCCATTCTCACCAAATCTCCGATCTAAGAGGTATAAAGTACATATATCGTAAGGCAACAAATTAGATTAGGTGTGGGATAATAACAAAATCCCGATCGTGAGATGGTCTCTCAGAAACGAAGATGGGAGTGCGAAGCTGGGTCTTCCGACCTTGGCCTTTGTTGATCATAAAAACCTCTCCAGATCTCGTTCTATAAGGACTATCGTTCAAGAACTTATGTACCCAAAAATTTTTAAGGACAATAATTTATAAAATAGTCTCGGGTTTGCTCGATCTATACGATCTTTTCCAATATTGAAATACTTCCAGAAGCTTTAGGTATATGTGATTCTCAAAAGCTCCTAAAAATATTCAAGAATAAAAAGAAAAAAAAAATAATCCTGTAATGTCTTAGTTTATCATCGGAATAGTTTTCACGCTCTCTTCTTACTTTATGTTTACTCTTTTACTCTCTTCACTAATATAATGAGTGTTTGCAAGTGCACTCTAGTGACGTATGTGTAATGGCGTCTAATCAAAGTAATGCCTGCATTCCCAAAGGTGAATGTGTTAACTGGGTCAGAAAGTAATCGTTTCACATGTTTATCATCAAGTAAAATTAAAATTTTCTTCCGCTGCTTTGCGCTGCCGTTGTGAAACCAGGTGTAACGCAGCTTTCGCAAATGAGCGTGTTTAAAATGGTTGACATATGCTAACATTTTAATATGTCTAATGCATTCTCAGTTGGATTAGCAGTTGTAAAAGGTAGAGTCTTTATGTAATATTATACGTAAATAGTTACCTGCGCCTCACTAATTTCAGTAAAAATGGTAGTTTGTGACTAAACTAATATTTTAAAAGGCTTCTGAGAGGGACGCGCATAATAATGTAATATACATCTCTTAATTATAAAGGCTCGGGCGAAGTGGAAAAATCAATAGTTGTTCTTGCTTGATTTAATGTCGAGTATAAACATTCAGAAAACCTGTAAATTAGATTTGAGTTATATTCGTTATACCCGAACTTGAAAAGTGCCCAATCGAACAAGCAACTGGTAAAAAACATATAAACTGGCATAAACAAATATAGGTCGAATATCAATCGGAAAAATTAAAAATCTGTGAATACGATTTCTCATAGTATTCTCTTGTATGTATGTGATTGGCGTTGAACCGTTTAGCCGGTTATAGTCGAATCTATGAGAGCACGCCACTCGTCTCTTTCCTTCGCAGTTCAGCGCCAGTTGGAGATCCCAAGTGTAGCCAGGTCGCTCTTCACCTGATCCCTCCAACGGAGTGGAGGCCTTCCCCTTCCTCGGCTTCCACCGGCGGGTAATGCATCGAACACTTTCAAAGCTGGAGTATTTTCGTCCATTCGGACAACTTGACCTAGCCCGCGTAGCCGCTGTCTTTTTATTCTCTGAACTATGTCAATGTCGTCGTATAACTCGTACAGCTCATCGTTCCATCGTCTGCGGTATTCGCCGTTGCCAATGTTCTGAGGACCATAAATCTTCCAAGCTTCTGCACCATAAAGCAGGACGGGAATGATAAGCGACTTGTAGAGTTTTATTTTGGTTCGTCGAGAGAGGACTTTACTTTTCATTTGCCTACTCAGTCCAAAGTAGCACCTGTTGGCAAAAGTGATTCTGCGCTGGATTTCGAGGCTGACATTGTTGGTGTTGTTGATACTGGTTCCCAGGTATACGAACTACAACTTCGAAGTTATGACTGTCAACAGTGACGTGGGAGCCAAGACGCGAATGCGCCGACTGTTTGCTTGATGACAGGAGATATTTCGTCTTGTCCTCATTCACCTCCAGACCCATTCGCTTCGCCTCCATATCCATGCAGGAAAAAGCAGAACAAACGGCGCGGTTGTTGCTTCCGATGATATCAATATCATCGGCGTACGCCAGGAGCTGTACACTCTTGTAGAAGATTGTACCTTCTCTATTTAGCTCTACAGCTCGTATCCAGCATCAGGTGAAAGAAATCACACGAGAGTGAGTCACCTGACTGAAACCTCGTTTGGTATCGAACGGCTCGGAGAGGTCCTTCCCAATCATGACGGAGCTTTTGGTGTTGCTCAGCGTCAACTTGCACAGCCGTATTAGTTTTGCGGGGATACCACATTCAGACATCGCGGCGTAAAGGCAGCTCCTTTTCGTGCTGTCGAAAGCAGCTTTAAAATCGACAAGAAGGTGGTGTGTGTCGATCCTCTTTTCACGGGTCTTCTCCAAGATTTGGCGCATGGTGAATATCTGGTCAGTTATCGATTTTCCAGGTCTAAAACCACACTGATAGGGTCCAATCAGTTTGTTGACTATGGGCTTTAGTCTTTCACACAATACGCTCGATAGAACCTATATGCGATATTTAGGAGGCTTATCCCACGGTAATTGGCGCACATTGTGGGATCTCCCTTTTTATGGATTGGGCAGAGCACACTGAGATTCCAATCGTCAGGCATGCTTTCTTCCGACCATATTCTGCCAAGAAGCTGATGCCTGCACCTTATCAGTTCTTCGCCGCCGTATTTGAATAGCTCTATCGGCCCCCGCCGCTTTGTTGTTCTTTAGGCGGGTAATTGTTATTCGAATTTCTTCATGGTCGGGTAATGGAACATCTGTTCCATCGTCATCGATTAGGGAATCGGGTGTTGTACTTTCACTGCCAATCAGCAGGTCGGAGAAGTGTTCCCTCCATAATCCCAGTATGCCCTGATCATCGGTTACCTGATTACCACCATGGTCTCTACATGAGGATTCTCCGGTCTTGAAACCTTCATTAAGTCGCTTCATTTTTTCATAAAATTTCCTTAAAGTAGTAAATAACAAGCCATCAATCAATAAGGGTCTAAATTTTATATTTCTTAATAAATTTGTAAAGCATGTTCTTCAAGCGTCTTAGAAGATCTTTATATAGATTATATTCATTATTTTGTTCTGGGATCTTAAAGGATGCTTAAATTTATAACTGCATAATTATATCAATTGAGGGCATACACTTGGAATGCCCGGTATTTTCATTCGGAAAGTGTATCTGCCCAGCTGATTGATATCTTCACAAGAAAGGCCATCACCGCCATCTAAGATGTACTATAAATGAGACAAGGATGCTTGTGTAATCTACTACAGTGGCCATATAAAGGAACGCAAATTTGGTGTTGGATTTGTGGTGGGAGAGAGACTCCGTCGTCGAGTCCTGGCATTCACTGCGGTGTATGAACGTCTTCAACGTATCGCTGATTTGCGCCCACGCCGTATCTAAGAGCGCTCCCTCGCCACTATTCCAAAATCGCGCTTGGCGACTTTAGTGCCAGGTTGGACAAAAAAGGTATCTTCGGAACAACAGATGGTAAATTCAGCTTCCATAATGAAACATGGCCAAACGGCTCAGCCTCAATACTTCGCCGGCACGACTTCAGTAGTAATAGAGTCCAGCTTAAGCAAATCCATCAACGCTATTTGGCTGCCTCCAGATTGGAAACTAACAAATATACGCATCCCCCTCTGTGCGCCCGTCAGCAAACACAAGGAAAGTTCGACATCATGTTCGACAAATGAGTTTATACTCTGCACTTCTGCTCTTTGAGAGCACTCATCAGCAACTCGTTATAAGGGAACTGTGATACGGCAATTCAAGCTCCTTACTTACAGCTTCAAAAAACAACTTTATGAAAAATATGAAAAAGGACCAGATTCGGAACCTGGAATATTCGTTGTGACTCTTTGCTCCCCTGCAGAGCCTTAACATACAATAAGAGTCTAGTGACCGCATTCATAAAGTTTAGGGGCTTATATTTTCAATTGAGCTATTTAGTGTGAGCCTTAAAGAGTTCACCGCTGCTTTATTAACCACTTCAGCTCAGAATACTCTACAGTGGTCAGATGGTTTGAAGCTTCAGTGAAAGCAAAGTCAATGAAAGAGAATTGAATCTCCGATCTTGCTGTTGAGACCTCAGGTTGTCCACTATTACCTTCTCCTCTCCAGTTCCAACTAAACAGTGGTGAAAATTGGAAAAGAGTAGAGTAGAAAACTTCTCCTTGTGAAGTGATCATAGTCCCGGTTCTGTACCAAGCCCAGTTCTCGAAGTCCTAAGGGGATTTTTGAAATTAAATATACCAGAGAAGTTTCTGTCTACGATCTTCTTAATGTTGGGTCCTAATTCTGGGTTAAATATTGTTGAGAGCGCATTTGAAGACACAAAGTGATTAGTCCTTAGTTGGTAAGCACTCTCTTCACTACTCGATAGCAGTTTGTGGAATACCGTTTTTCGAGATAAGTATTTGATTTCAAATAAAAACAATATGGGACACAAGCTTTGAGAGAATTTAGATTTTTGCGAAGAATTTTTTATATGTTCCTTTGTAAATTCGATCCATACTATTTGTGATTAAGCACTGATATCTCTATAAACCATTTCTAAAATTTTTGCCAGAATACACATTTTTGTTGTAATAATGCTACCAACAACAACCACCGCAATCAGTCATCATTTTTTCTAGGTTTCTAGTGCTCATTGCGAAAGAGAGAAAATAGAAAAAGAAGCAGCATATTTCTGCGGAATATGAATGCTATGAGTGCAGCAGATAACGGGTGTCAACTTATATATATGTATATGCATGAGACACACACACACAGACACACAGAGTGCGATGCCAATCAATGTGCATTTAATGAAATAGCTAAGTGCTGGTGTTAGTGCTGCTGCGGACATCAATAAATAGCGCACGCACACACACACACACACACAGCCAACAAAATTGAATGGCAACCACAACAAAGCATTTGTGGTCCAAACGAGCGACGAACGACGAGCGATGGCTACACCCAAATCGAATGGCTGCATATTCGTACATACAGTTAGGTGGTTACTACTGCATGAATGCCATCAAATTGTTAGCCGATGCTGCTGTTGTTGTTGTTGTTATTATTATTGTTGTTGTTGTCTATGCGTCCGTTTAGCTGGGCTGCTGCTGGTGATGCTGCTGCTGCTGCCAATGCCAATGGTTATTACCGTGGTGACAATTGCATGCAAATCATCGAATTTTCAACGCAGACACCCAGCATTTGCAACAACAACAACAACAACAACAACAACAACAACACTAACAGCGACACAATTGTTCAGCGCAACAATATGCGCCACTAGTGTTGTTGTTGTTGTTGTTATGCGCTACAGTGCCACATTTCCATAGACTATTGAGCAAATTGGGCACACAGTCACACATTCACACCAGCTTACACTGTGGCAACGCTGTTCGTTCGTTCGCTCATCCATCGTCGCTGGGTCATTGCTTGCACGCAGTGATGTGTGATGGTCCCTGGACAGATTTGGTTGCGCAAATTGCACATTTCGATATGGATGTGTGTGGACAGCATGCTACGTGTCATCTCACCGTTTGTACGCTCATACGTTGTGTTGTTGTTGGCTGTTGTGAAATATAACGTTTGTGAGCAAACATCAAAATTTACCAATTTTCTATGTTTGTATGTATGTTTGATGTGTGTGGCAGCGTGTGTTTTTGTTGTTCGCATTTGTCATTCAGCGCCAATTGTTGTTATTGCTATGTAAGCTGCTCTGTTTCGCTTAATGGTAAATGTCACAAATGCCGGGTGTACATTGCTTGATGGCCTGTGTGTTGTTGCTGTTTGCATGCAATGCAAGCTGTTGCTCAGCAGCAGCATTTCTAACGACTTGTAAATGCAAATATGCCCATTGTTGCAATCATTGTTGTGCACATGGCCACAAAATGTTTGGGTTTGCTGCTTGAAATAAATTTCACATTACACTCTCTTCTCGTTGGTCAGTCGTGGTGGCGTGCAAATAATTGAAAATATAGTATTGAATATCGGGAACACAAACCTTTCATATCAAATATTGTAAATTGATGCATGTTGAGGTTCAAATATCACCTGCAGTCAGCAGTACGCTTTGCAACACTATTGAATAGTGAGCCAAATTTTGTACTAGAAATAAACATAAAAGCTATAAAGTAAACTTATATCATTCCGCAACTTTTGGCTTCAACTAAAGTTTTTTGAACTGGGCCTAGGCCTCTATTATATTATATAAAAATTCAAATTGTATTTTTCTTGCTTTTATTTCTTCATTTCTTTTGCTTCTAGAGTTTCTTCATCTGTTTTTCTTCTATTACTTATTCTATTACTTAATACTTATTCAACAATTTCTCATTATACTACTTCTTCTTCAATTCTTTTATCTTTACAATTTACTTCTTATTCTACTATACATTCAGCTTTTCTGACATATTTTTCTATTTTTGCTTCTACACAATCATTTTCTTTGACTACTTTTCCCAAAGCTCTCATTGTCTTCTTCGATCACATATTATACTACACACTTATCTTCTTTTCAGACTCATTCTTCTATTATTTATCCATCTCTTTCGTTTTCTTCTTCCTTTACTTATACTCTTTTATCATTGTCTTTTATTTAATATTTTACTATTTACTCAGCTTCTTTGATTTCGTTTTATATTATTTCTTTTTCTACTTCTTCTTTAACTACTCCTTTGATCTGTTCTTCCGCTACAGATTCCTCTTTTTTGATTTTTTTCTGTATTATTTCTCCTTCCATTTCTACTGATTTACTTCATCTACTAGACATACATCTCACTTCTATTTCTTCTTTATTCACACATTCACCTTCCTTAACTTCTTTTTCTATAACTTCTCCTTCATTTCTTCTTCTTTTTCATCTACCACCACTTTATCTTTCCCTTTGATTTCTTCTTCTACCACACTTTCTCTTTATTTCGACTTCTTTTTCTTTTTTATTTATTACTTTTACTTATATTTCTTCATAATTTCATTCAACTTTCAATTTTTTCCTTAACTTCTATTTCTACTAAACATTCTTCATCTTATCCGATTACTTTTAGTATTATTTTATCTTCCATTACTTCTTACTACTACTCCCTTGTCTTCTTCTTTTATTTCCTTTTCTGGTATTCCTTCATTTCCTCCTTTGACTTCTATTTCCACTACTTCGTCCTCTCTTTTTACTACTATCACTACTTTTTAATATCTACTAATACCTCACTCTCTTCCATATTTCCCTCTACTTCTGTTATCAAAATGACGCCAACTCTAAAAACCATTATACACAGCGAGGTTTTCTAATTTTAACATGATGTAAATATCTTGAAATCACTTTAGACACGTTTAGACATTCACCATCCATCACCAAATCAATCTTTTGTCAACTCACATGTTACTGCTGTTGTTTTTGTAGTGGAAAAAAAGAATTCCTAAGATTTTTTTGGGGCTGCTGTCGCATTTATAGCCTTGGGTACTCCTTCATTTCCTGACTAATTTTATCAGCTTTCAAGGGGCACCGAAGTAATCATCGCCGGCGCATCGTTTCTAAGGGACTCGCCATATATTTTTTTGGTTTGTTTCTGTTTACTTAAGGTTCTAATAGGAAGATGTAGAAAATATGAACTACGATTCTTAAATTTTGTTTAGGGGCAGGATGCAATCGAACTGTTGGATCCAATTGAAGAGGAAAGCGAATAGTCGGAAATAAAAGTGTCCAAAAACACAACTGATTGAGGTGGTAATATTATCCCGAACTTATTTCATATAGATGATGAGCCGTTTCGTAACTGAACCGATCTCTAAGTCATCATTGACATTTACAAGGATGACTTAGTACTGACCGGAGACCAATCAACATCCATTAAATTCTTAGAGATTTCGAGATATGTTTTTGTTCGTCTACTAAACACCTTTCTAGACACCTCCCCAGACTCACGAGAATTTTTTACAAATATTCTACCTTCTTCGCTCTGCCAATAGACAATTCCGGAAAAAATTGACCAATTTTAGTAAAAATTAATATATCTCGATGGAACTTGGTGTACATGCTTTCTGGCACCCATAGCACTAAATTTGGTCTACAGCTTCCCCTCGTTCGTTTTCGTTTAATTACAAAACTCTTTACCACTAATTTATTATCTTCTTTATTTATTATGAACTTTTACTTTACAAACTCCATAAAAAACGGTGCTACATTGTACCTTCTTTAATAATAGAGCCATTCTTTTTTACTTTCTTCTGCGGCAAATCACGTAATTCTTCGCCACTACCGCTTGACTGACGTGAATTCTTCTTCGTTAATGATCGAGTGGTTCTGTTTGAAGAGCGCCTTGAAGAAGCATCTATACTTGCTGTGGGCGTGCAACTGACCGGTTTACGATTATTCCATAAGCGCAGTACGAAACGCATTTCATTCACCAAAACCTCTTTAAAACGCAGCTACAAACGTACAGAAATTTGAATAAATTGTAGATACAAATTTCAGCAAACACTACAATAACACACCTTTTCCTCACTAGCCCTACTATGGCAATGCAGTAAAAATTCCATGATACCCAAAAAGTAAGCGGCGAATAAGCCAAGGAAGAGTGTATAGAAAATACCACGAACATGTTGAAAACCCAAAGCTTCATTATCCTCCTCCTCATCACCGCAGTTCTTCTCACCCTTCCACCATCTATCCTTCAATTCGAATAGTTTGCCCGTTTCACTCAGTTTTAGTATGTTGACACTTAAATTATAACGGTATTGCGCGCCTAAAATTTGTATGAAGAGTGCATAGATTTAAATATTCTTAAAAAAAAAAACGAAGCAAACACTTACCAAACGGTACCGCTATAGCGTAATGCTTTTCACCAAATTTCTCACCAATCATACTCAGCTTGCAATTGCGTTCGGTGTTGTACTCCAAACTGGTTGTCTCCATTAGAAACATATATTTACCGTTATTTTTAATAACTCTATTCACACCCTCCGTGTTATTTTTCATATATACCGAGGGATCTTCATTGTTCATCATATTGTAAGCCATGCGATAGACGGTCTCATTAGATTCGGCAAACAGCGTGTACGTACTGCCACCAGCTATGGTGCCGAATTTAATATCCACCTGTTCGACGAGACTCTTCAGATCCGAAACGTCGTATACCATTTTGGAGCTGGTCAAGAAGGCAGCTAAATTGGCAGTATACGAATTGGGTATGATAACGGCGATAATCCACCATGTAGCGGTGAAAGTACGAAATGGCGCGCTTCTACAGGAAATAAATATATTTAGAATTGTAAATAAATCTATAATATATAAACAGCTATTTACTTCGGCAATATATCGCAACCAGCCTGCATTATGGAGGCCGCTGTTAAATAAAATGTGTTGAATAAACCCCACTTGTTCTCCAACATATCGGGATCTTTATTGCAAGGATGTGGATTTTCCCATTCGTCATCGGCGAGTCTGGCCGATTTATATGTATAAAAAAAATTAGTAAAGACTTGTAATTAAAAGGGGGGACGCCTGCAGTAGTGAAGTGACAGCTTACCTTGCCGAACACACAAACAGAAAGGAAATTACGAATATGGCAACGATGACACAAATCCACACCTCATCTTTGAAGGGTTCCAGAAATTTTAAAAGTTCCAGTTTCTCGTCTTCATTATAGGCCAATATGCCAACGCCGAGCTGCATGAAGGGCACTGTGAAATCTACAACAGTACGACGCGCCTGTGTTATAGTCAAGTCACATATGCCCATATGAGCATTCTAAACAACAACAAAAAAACGCAAAAAAAGTAAAAGAAATAACAGCAGGAAGTGAGTGAGAAAGCGAAAAAGAGACAACAAGAATACTAAGTAGTTTCGGGATTATATAAAGGGTAATCCACTTCGAGGATCCCTACTAAATACTAGATTAAAGATTATCTTTTTCAAATGCTGAAAAACACACGGCTACATTTCAGATGGTCCATCTGTTGAGTCCTATTTTCGATGACTCGTTCGAGCATTTCAACTGGTAAATGTCGAATTCCACGCTTGATGTTTTGCTCCAAGGCCTGAATCGAAGCGGGATTGTCCGCATAGACATTGGAAAAACTCTAACGGTGTGATATCACACGATCTTGGTGGACAATCAACTGTCCCAAAATGTGAAATTTCTTGCTCGCCCAAGTGTTCTCTCAATAAATCTATTGATTGAAGCGATGAATGGGAAGTCGCGCAGTCTTTATTGAAACGAAATGTCGCCGAGATCACGAGCTTCACTTTCATGCATCAAATAGACGGTTATCATGAAGATTACGCGATAACGGTCACCATTGAAGGTTACTTTCTGACCGGCATCATTTTTGAAGAAATATGGAGCGTTTATTCCACCGACCCACAAAGCACACCAAAACGTTGGTTTTTGTGGATAAAATGACAGCTCTTGAATCTCTTCCGGTTGCTCTTCGTCCCAAGTGCGGCAATTTTGCTGGTTTACATACCCACTGAGCCAGAAATGGGCCTCATTGCAGAACAGAATGGGAATCGGATCTTCTTGGAACTTTTCAAGAGCCCTTAGAGCGAAGCGATGTTGCTTGGGAGGGTCGAGCGACTTTAGTTCTTGCATAATTATATTTTGTACGCTTTCAATTTCAGATCTCAACGTAAAATACGCCAAGTCGTTCCATACGTCAATCCGAGATGCTGCGAACAGCGCCGAATCGTCTCTCCACGGTCTTCGTGTACACTCTCAGCTACGGCTGCTACATTTTCTTCACGGCGTGTTGGACGTGGTTTATTCGGACAAATATTATCCAATAATAAATCCTGGGTCGCAAAATGGGTGAGGATGTTGGGAATAGTACACTCGGTCGATTATGTTGACTATCAATTAAACAATACTGAACAAAAAGAACATGACACGACTCATGTGTGAACTGTCAAAAAAAGGCTATTGAAAATAGTACCTCTACTTGGATCACCCGATATAACCAAACTGCCTAACTATATATAAGAACTCAGACGATCTCACATGCTATACGTACGTACATTGTTGATGAGCTCGCCTATAATGCCATCCCATTGTTTAGTCTCTTTATCATACTTTCCGTAGCTATTATCCGCGACAGGCATGAATATATATTCGAAATTCATCAGTTTCGACAATTCATCAATTAAATCGACTGCATAACCCATATACAGTTCATTTCCAGTCACATTCTGACCCACCATTTCGGGACTAGCGTAATTTTTAAATTATTATTTGTGTTTCTATTTGTATTAGAATTAGCTACTTACTTCAGCATAAAATATGGCTCACCGAGACGTGTGGCCACACGATAAACCAACTTCTTCGTCGAGTCCAACTCTATGTGTTGTGGCGTAATTTGGCCCTTTGTATCCCAAAAGGCGATGCCATAATTTTCTAACGGTTCATAGATTTCAATACCGAAATTAGTACGTTGTCCCTCATCGTCAAATTGCAGGTCACTCGTGCGATAATCTGTGTTATTGACACCGGATGTCTGAAAAATAAACAACATGCCAATTTTATAAAACAAATATTTGTACTGCCTGTGTGCTAAGTGTTTAACAAATTACCGCTAGCATCACGCGATAGATGTAACGTCCCATAGGCCACGGTTGCATTTGCTCATAGTCGCTGACATCGCTGAAGTCGCAACGTACACGTGGCGTTCGTATCAGATAGCTATAGCTGACATTTCGTAATGCATTGGCGAAGACGTGTACGGCGTCGTAGAGTAAATCGTGTAGTAGGGTTCGTTTTGGTTGCTCGGTTGAGGGGTCAATGTCGTACAGGGAAGCGAGTTGCCATGCATTCGCGTACTGTAGGTTTTTCCGTTATTTTTTATCAGCAAAATAAGTAATATTTGTTTATGCATATTAACCAGTTATTTATGCTCATGTAACTCACGTAAAAATTTCCATTCATTTTTAGGCGTGTCGCTGTGATATTGACTTCAAAGGTCTCATTTCCTCGCAATTCTTCCAAATCGGCGTTATGCGTTTCCAGATTGGTTAGCAGCAGATTCTGTTAAGGGGTGAGTAAGACATTTTTCTGTTATATTTTAAATCGGTTAAAAAATCGGTCAGCATTTTTCCCTCCACTTCATCTAACAATATTATAATGAAATCAAAACCCCTTGAGCAGCCTATAATTTACATATCGGTAAATAAGTTTAATATAAGAGGATATGTCAGTAAATTTAATTGATAATATTATACTTAGCATAGTGGGTCTTGAGTCTTGAATTGGCCGACATATTCCCCTATACTGTCTTAAACTGCACTGAGTTTGAGATACTTAGGTCCACACCTTACACTAGGCACTAGCATTACGAATAAAGTTAATAGAATCTACCAATGGATCAATAGATCTGTACTATCGGGTTAGGTTTTTTGGCGTCTGAAAGATAAGATTTGGAACTAGGCCATATACTGGACTGAATTTGAGATACTTAAGTCCACATCCTACACTAAGCACTAGCATAACGAGTAATATGAATAGAAACTATCAATCGATCTGTACTATTGGGCTACTTTGTTGGCGTCGGAAAGATAAAATTAGGAACTAAATAATATTCTCAGAGACCACACCCTAGAATATCAATTGACGAAAATATGGACAAAAATAATAGAAGCTTTCAAGTCGTCTGACGTCTGGAACCGACAATTTGTACCGTATTTTCATCTATGAGTCGCAACAAAATCTATCAATTCCGGAAGGGAATGGTGACTGCCGATGGAACGTGGGTCACATACGAACCCGTCAAGCGAAAACGGTCGTGTCCGAATAGCGGTGTTCAAATTCGGGTTTAACGATCAAAAGCAATTTCCTTTGAGTTTGGTAGGATTAGTAGGGAGTCCTCTACGCCCAAATTTTTCCAACCTATACTGTCAACAATAAAGAAAGATATTGCCTAAAAGCGGGCAGGTTCGATTAGTAGAAGAGATTATTATGTTCCATCAGGACAACGCCAGACCACAGACATAAAAGTGACTCGGCAGAAGCTGCGAGACTTTGGTTGAGAGGTTCTTATGCATCCACCTTATAGTACGGACCTAACAACAAGTGCTTACTAACTGTTCCTGTCTATCGCTACCTAAAATAAAACCCTTTAATGCAATTCCTTGGACTAGACGTAGTATGATTGAGAATTCCTCCCATATCAAGACCTCAAATCTCGCGCGAGCCACTGTTCAACTAACAATCCACTTTCAATACTCACATTAAACTGCTCCGTCAATTTAAATTCAATAGAGGTATTCAGCAAATCCACCAGCAAATCCGGTTCACAATCCAACACAATGCGTCGCTCACCTTTTATACTCTTCCACATGGTGCGATAATCATCACCGCGTTGGAATGTGCGCACGCGTACCACATCATTGTGTATCTCACGCAGCTGTATCAGATCCTGCAGGCGAGTCAGTGCTTTTGCTGTAAAATGAAGACGATAAAATCAATAAATTGTTGTTGTAATATTGTATAACGGCATTTACTAACAATCATCAGCATCGTAGACAATCGTAAATTTAGTCCAACCGAATGTTAGTACGATATCTGCATAGGCTTTGGAGAGCATCTGTTGTGTGGGGAAGACATTCAATGTCATCTGATGATTTTTACTCTCCGCCTCTGTCTCCTCGGCGCTCATGTCGAATTGTAGATGCGGTATGCCGGTTGCATTGCAGATCAACGCAACAATATCTAGTGAGAGCGGCGCAAAAATAAATGAGAGCAAGAGAGTGAAAGTAAAATTAGAGACAAAAAATATATCACCTAAAAACAAAAACAATCTGTTGTATGTATATAATCCATAGCACGCGTTCATAAATATATACAATATATACAATCCCTCAACGTCTAGACTGTTTGCTTGCCATAACATGAAAAACACACACCCACACCGCTACTCACCGCTGTCTGCCTTCGCGCTTGGTCCAAAAATAGACACAACACTATTATCGATCAGATCGCAAGCTGCATGCATAAAGTAAATATTTTTGATTATTTTCGATAGAAAAATATATAATTATTTGCACTCAGACCTTGGCGCTGCAAGATCATGCTGCCATCGCTTTCACTGACGCGCCTCACAAGTGGTACCATCTTGAAGTTATTCACTTTTTCACTGTTTATACTCTCCACGGTCGCTATGAAAATCCGCTCCAAATCGAGTTCGCTTTCATAGAATATTGCACCTTAGAAAATTTATATATACTTTTTAATCACAAATATTCCCTAAACATAAGCAAATGGCACTTACCGATATTAATATGTGGCAAAGCCGCAACATTCTGCACGCAAAGGCAAGTTAATGCCACAATCAAGCAATAGTTCCACATTTTATCTTTTAAATATATGTATCTATATTTACTTATATTCAGAAATTCTTTGCGTCATCCTTAGTGCTCCGGCGCTTTTTCTTTGCTTTTCTGCTTTCGTCCGTCCCAGTTGCGATCTTCCAAACGACTAATATTTTCGCCACTCAAAATAATAATTTCCATACAGCATTCTCATCGTGGGGGACCACACAAACATCCATACTCGTATAAATAATTATTAAAGCTCCCTCAAAGCTTTTTGAAGCTTTATGGAACTGAATTTATTTTTGGAAAGCGGCGCATTTCAACCGAAAACAAATGTGCTGGAAATTCGAAAAGATATGTGACAAATATTTTGTGTAGATCTTGGGAAGATTAGAGCATACGAACTTAAGAACTGTAAAAAAGCTTCAAAGCTTAAGAGATCTAAAATAAATTCTGTATGTTAAAGTCGCTATATTTTTTATTCGAGTTCCTTCTCTTATCTAGTATGTGGACTCACTATAACTTATAAGTAATCTGAAAAACTGTCTTAGGGAAGAAGTCTAGTCTATAGCTGTCAAAGAGAACCCATTAAAAGAAAGCATATTTTTTTTGTATTAAGATTACTTTTGTAACCTACAATAATTGAGAGCATATTTGCCTTTCTATTTCCGCTTGATTACTCCAAGCGACTCAAAACTTCATGCCAAGAGAAGTCGTTTTTCACTTAGAGATCTTCTTAACTCCAATAACAACAATTGGTTATGCGTCGGCTACTTCCAAAGTTTGATATTCTACATCCGAAGGAACACGACGTCTCAACCAGTATAGCTAATTCGAATATCATTAAATTGTGTTGATATTGTTTTAAAGTGTACAACCAATCACCCTACCTTATGCTATCGCTGAATCCTTATGTCCCCCCTGAAGAGATGTAGGTATAGTCAATCCTTCCGCCCCATAGTTTAGGGCATTGTTGTTCAATTATAGCTTATTCTGCTTTTAAACTTCCATTTTCTTTTATCGGTGGTATTACTAGCTCTATAGAGCATTCTTATTATCATTAACGACTGATTCCACGATAGTTCATGCATCGCTTGAGATCATCCTATTGGAAGATTGGACTGAATGATCTTAAGTTTAGAGTCATTTCTTAATAGTTTCTAAATAAGGAGTCAAGCACCCCACCACTGCTCTAAACCGACTTATCCCACAGCCATTTTAGGTAATCCTTTGAGAGGATTCCCTTATATCTTCCGATCCCATTTTTAGCTATAGAAATTGTAGTAGTTCTCTCCTCTTTGTAAAAGTATCGTCATCGTCTAGACTGAAATCCTTAGACATGAAATGTTATTGCACGTCTTTAGTTATATAGAGTAGTTCAGCGATGATCTCAGAGAGCGGTTCATTCTTTGTATTACTTGAGCAACTTTTAACGGCATAGAGAGTGATTCTCATCTTGGTTTGGACGAGGAAATCTTGGAAGTCCGCTCATCTGCGTTATGCGTTTGTCTTCTTCCGCTGTAGTAAACTTGAGAACCGCCACAAAGGTTTGACATACATATTCTGGGGTAATAATTTGATTATTGTCAGGCTCATTCTAAAATACATAAAATATATGTGGAGTTTGGTATACTACACGTTATAAGTGATTCTGGAATATTAAACCGATTTATATGCTTTGATGTTGTGATTAAAAGTAATTCCAGAATAATAGTTTAGATAATTAAGAATTAAACAGAAAAGTAAAGTTCTCTCTCGGCGAAACAAAATAAAACTCTACAAGACGCTCATTATTCCCTTTCTGATGTACGTCGCAGAAGCGTGGACGATGACAACATCAGATGAGACGACTCTTGGTGTTTTCGAGAGAAAGGTTTTGCGCAAGATTTATGGTGTCTTAAACATTGGCAACGACGAATACCGCAGACTATGGAACGATGAGCTGTACGATTTATACGACGACATTGACATAGTTCAGCGATGAAAGAGTTCGATGCAGAACCCGCTGGAGGAAGCCGTGGAAGAGGCATTTCCACTCCGTTGGAAAGCCCAAGTTGAAAGTGAACGGAGTGTAAAACGAAGAGATGAATGGCACTCTCTGGTGGATTCGGCTATAACAATTTCAAGCACACTCTTCATCTCGATTTTGTGTACTCTCGTTCGAAGTTTCAAACGAAAAATGGATTTCGGAAAAGAGTTTAAGGATGGCTCAATCCCAAATATATTCTCATTATTTTCCAGTGATCGAATTTGGCTTACAAAAGTCTCACAATGTCCTTTTGGGAAAGAAGAAATTGGTCCACAACCATTCTTTGTACAACTGAATACCGGTTTGTCAGCAAATCGGTCAAGGACTAATTAAAGTGCCGAAATTACACTTAGAACCCTAAAGTTAGCTGCCGGTATTTGACAATTTGTTAACTGAAAAGGTCTAAATCCGACCATAACTCAGAATGAGAAACCAGAACCAACTCTTGTGTCCATGACTCTTTGAAGATATTACTCTAAGATAAACCTAAATCTTCTTGATTCTCACTCGCTTCTACGTGATCAAAAGTAGGCATGAACTTTGTATTGACTAAGTGCTATAGTTTAGGTATATTTAAACGCATACGTTGTATATAGTTAATATTTCTTGGGTCAGAACTTAGCTCTATCTTACTTAGTCTATTCCTTCTATATCACAGTAATTTCAAGTTTTTTTCCATTGCACTAGAAATTGCATCTGAAAGCTATTAGTAGAGAGGTAGAAACCGTTACTAATAAACACATTCGGTGATAACCGTTATTGCTTATACACCGTTTCTTTGAAGTGCTTGCCACACAACGGCAGATTCGCCGCAATATTCGCACTACCCTATACCCTTTGCATTCGCACTTGCCACCTACTGCCGTATGTTGCACATGCCACAAATGCTTAAATTATGCAATTGTTGATTTTTTTACGCCAATTTTTGCTTTCTTTTTCTCCCAAAGATATTATTGTTATTTTTGTTTTCCCAATGGCAAGCAGAAGGTAAACAGATGTGTAATAAAAGTGGAAAATTACCAAACTCATAAATGTTGCGAACCGCAGTGGAGGTGGAGATGGAGGCGATGGTGGAGTGAGTGCAGAAACAGCTTAAGCCGAAGAGCTAAATGCTGGGCCCCACTCAGGCGTTTAGGAAAGGTCGTCACTGCTTGTGGGTGTGTTGCTCTGTTGTTGGCGGCGTCGTGGCGCATTTTACTTGTGCAATTCCGCACACGCTCCATATTGTTGCCATTAAGCGGCCTGTTAGCCCGGATTAAAGTTTGTCCGCATTAATATGAGCCCTGCTCGTCTGCCTCGGCTTTGCCGCAGTGTACGTTATAACTGTGTATTTCCTGTATTCCAAACGAGCACCACACTCAAGTTGTATTGTGCTGATTTGTTTTGCGCTGTGTTCTTTTTACCGTTTTAGCGTGTAGCATGAAAGCTAAGCTTGTGTCAAAAAAGGTAAATGTTGCAAGGTAGAGCAGATATAGTCACATTCAAAGAAAGAAATTGGCGCAAATGCCAACTCCACATATGTATATGTATGTATCAATGCATATGAATGCCGCAACGACCATAAGTCGCCGACTTAAATGTTGTTTACCGTTATAAGCCGCATGTGATGAAAGTCATTGCTGAATGTTATGGCAAGGCAAATAGTTTTGTTTCTTTTTTTGTGTTTTCATTTCTCCTAGTGATTAAATGTAGTGTGCAGCGGATCAAGTCTCATAAGCAAGTAGCATATTTGCTTTCTCTCTCTTTTAAGCCCTACTGCGGTGTATTTTGGTTTTGTTCTGTGCTTACGCGCAAGCTGGCTATGCTTGCTGTGAATGCATATTTTGAGGATTGAACCATAATCCAGTGGTTAGCTATCTTATACTTCTTCTTCATTGGGTCTTTGGCATTCGTACATATATATTTGTCGAGTTGGTACTTCAGAAGTTGATGACACTTCCAACCTTACTCTCAATATTTTAAGATAATCCAACAAAGACAGCCAATGAAGACGTATGCCACAACTTCGGAATTATGGTTGGACCACCATCAACTTAGCGTTCATATTATATATGTATGCCTCTCCGATAGTATTTCTCTCAAGAACTGCAACCGCCGCTTGACAGGATATAGTTAGATATATAGGTAGATCTCGAAGCTCTTTCGTTGATTTAGATTGTGATCTGGTTTCCACGACTCTATTCACCAGAAGAAAGTTTCAATGTGTTATAACGGACTCTCTGGGAATAAATCCAAGTATAATTTCCCCACTTGATGATATTTGTTTCATAAATATTCAGGGAACGGACGGTTTCAATTAATTTTCTTTGACAGTAATCAACGAGACCTGCTTATATAAGTCGTAATCTTGAGATTATCCAATCTGTGTTTATAGCGCGGTATTCTGCAAGGTCTGCAGCTGTTTGTCTGCGTTCTATTGCTCAGATTCTGCACCATATTACACCCTTGTCCTATACCCGATGTTTAGTAAGGCCTTAAACTTCTCCCTTGACATCCTATTACTCCACTCTCTAGTATCCGGAGTTCTGCAAGGCCCAAAGCGTATTATGATTTCCAGGTCCGAAACTTCATAACTTCATAACTTCTTCGTCAGCTTGTTTCCTCTTAGCATTTGCTGAGCTCTGGAGCTGTATAACTTTAGTAAACTTAGGGTTAGGTTAGATTAGGTTAGTCTGGTTGGCCAAAGACTTTAGTGAACTTGGCTTTTACGTAGTATTTTATTTAACCCAAAAAAATAAGGATTTTCAAACCCGATTCATTTTTGAACTACGTAGTTAACAAGAGTTTTTGGTTCGAAGGCCCTTTCGCCAACGGTAGCACTATTCAGTGAAGTTAATATTAGAAAACAGGCATCCTAAAAGGGAAGATCTGAGTTCCGTCGGTAGTACTCCTTAAAAGCAAAGGGTTTAAAGACCCGGACCATAAAAATCTGGAACAATCCTTGTAGGCTTCTATAATCACTAATGTATGAAGCTGTAGGAGTAGCACTATCTATTTTGAGCTGAACCACAAATCAGATCTTTCATTCAAAGGTTCAAACAGAAATCAACATCAACTCCTTTCAGTTTTAGTGTCTCGAACATGTTAAAATCACTTACAAGATGTAGAAAATCGGTAGAGACTTACTTTAGGATACCCAATTACATCATATTTCGTGTATATTCAGGTTCTATCTCCTAGATATATCTGTGTTTGATTTAAAGGCCTACTTAGGGTATTTATTCGCTGGCTGTGTGTTCACACCGGCAGACAGTCACTGTTCTGCCGCTAGATCCTTTGGCCTAAAGTAAATCGCAAGAGGTGAAGCCAACTTTTCGCCCTTGATTGACCTTGCCCTAGTCATTGGAGTTCTAACTGGCCATTGTCCCTTCAGGATTCACGCTTTCAAACTTAAAATTTTACCGAGTTCTAACTGCAGAAGCTGCTAGGAAGAGGTAGAATCTTACAAACACTTCCTTTTGGATAGCCCCGACTTTGCGAGGTCAAGGCCAAAGTTCCTTGAATCTCAAATTTGCGGATACAGAAGTGAAAAACCTCTCCAGACTTGTGTAGGTTCTAGGCGCTTGGTCGATTCTTAAAGTTAAGTGAAGGGGTTACATGTTATGGCATCACAAAGGACTGTTCTTAACTGCCCTTGTTTCCTTTTTTAGGGAGCAGCCTCCGTACTTAACCTAACCTTACCTAACCTAATCTATAGAACGTATTCTGTGCCATCCGGACTTAGGGTTCCTTTACTTCTTCTATCGACCCAAACAACTTTTTAATCCACGTGAACGTCTCACTACCGAATCTTTACTTAAAACCTATCAACAAAAATTGCATATTTTCAACTCGTTCTTCTAGCATTGTTTTTGCAATTGTCGCATATGCGAAATGACTTCCTTGGACCGTCATTATTCATTTTTATTAAATTAAATATAATTTATGCTGAGTGGTGAAATATGTTGATTCCATTGGAGGCCTGCCAACGAGCTGCTGTTGGTACTCGTACACAAACATGTAAATGTGTATGTATTTGTCTGTGTCGCTGCAGAGATTTTAAGCCTAGCATAATGCAACCTTAAGTGCTCGCCTTCAAGATGCCACATTTACTCTTCCAAGCTTTTACTCAAACAAAGCGTAGCTCTTTGCAAGAAACTGTTTGTGTGTTCTTGGGTGTTTGTGGCATATGCATAAGCGCACATAAATTAAACGTTGTCATTCACAAAGCAGGTGATTTATGCACAGCCGCTTTAATGGAACGTTTGGTCCTCTGCCGTTCTACTTTTCGGACATTCTTTTAAATGTTGACAACAATATTTTTTAACGGGATTAATATGCAGTGTGCAAGTATAAAGGCTCTTCAAAGGAGTTGAATTAATTTTGTAGATTCTTACCGTCTTAAATGGAAGGTCTTTAATATAAGAGGGCTCTTTTACAGAATATTTTTTTGCAAGTTTCATTGCGAATACTTTCAGATTATATAAATAGCCTTTCATTCGGCAACATCCCTTCGTAACATGTTTGAGCTTCGCTCTCTAATCAAAAAAATGTGGAATGATGACTGGTCATCATCAACTTAGCGTTTATATATGTATACCTTTCCTAAAATCTTTCTCTCTAAAGCTCCAACAGCCACTTGACTGGATATATATAGCTATATAGATAGATATTGCGAGACAACTGAAGCTCTTTCGATGATTTAGATTGGGATATAGCTTTCACGACTCTATATTTTATATAAATAATCTTCTTCCATTCGGTCACTCCTCTGCTAACCATATGTGAGCTTCGCTCTCAGAACAACAAAAAGTAAATGTGAGCACAACAACACAGCAATTCTGATCTTCTCAATGCCAGAGCGTATTCCTTAAAACGATTTCGGTTCACTATTATACCAGTATATTCGGTTTATACCAGTTATTTGTTTGATCCAGCAAAATTTTAAGAGAGTTCTTGACTTACCGATGATTTATATACTCAAATGTCCTTTAAGATAATACTATCAATAAATATTTACTGTAGGTAGTCTCCTTCCTGTATTATAGCCTTTTCACACGGGAACTAATTGATCAATTAGCCGGCCTCTGCTCGAATAAAACGCTGATTAAGATCGATTTCCCACACAAAATAAAAATCTATATTACTTTTTAATTGCATTCCACTCGACTTGAAAATGAAATGAAACACACTACTCGCTGCTAATAATAGAAATCAGCTGATGAAACTTACCAACTTCTTATGAAAACCAAAAACAAAAATGTATAACACTTGATCGATTATCGAGTAGCCGGCAGTGTGAAGGGCAAAAATTGGTTTCTCAATCAAAATTTTAATTGATCAATTGATTTGGCTGTGTGAAACGGCTATTAGAAATGTTCTTTTCTTCTGTTCTCTTCACCGGCTTCTTCGAATAGAAACTCATATCGAATATCCGTCATTATTTTGACTTTTTCTCTCGAACAACAGTATTTGCTGAAGTGAAAAGTAAAACGGGTTAAGCTAACCATCCTTAAATAATTCTAAAATGTTTATATATAGGTAAAATGAGGTAAAGTTCAATATAATACAGAGGTAGTCAAAATTATTTACACATCGGACGTTTTTCTACAAGTTTCACACAAAAAGCTTTCGCTTGTTGTTGTTGTTGTCGCAGGGTAACAAAATGATATGTTGTTGTAAACCTTGATCTATTCCTGACCGAATGATGTCAGTTTGGCTAGAATAGCTAGAAATATGGCGGAGATATAAGCAAATGAACTACAGGCTCGCAGTAGTCAAAGGTATTTACACACAACATGGTCTCTATTATCCTGTTCTTATTTAATGATAACTTTAAAATTTTAATCTTCAGTATATGTTCCTATTCTAAGGCGATAAATTCATAATTGGTTACATTACCATTGGCATCAATAACAGCCTGCTTTATGGTTCGAATTTATTCAACCCAATCGTACGCTAAGTTAACAGTTAATTTAGACCAAATGTCGGTAATTTCCGCGTTTTCGGTTATTATTTCAATTGTCCTCTGATATTTAACGAAAGACCAAACATTTTGACTAAAGTTTTGGTCAGGGCTGTGCGGAGGTCAACTTGATTTGCTTCATTTAAAACTTTTGTAGGTAAAGATCCTTCATGAAATGGAGCATTGTCCTGTTGTAAAATGTAGTCAATAGTTGGAAAAGGCCGACGGACCACTAAAATGGCATGGTCATGTGAATTCTGATATATCCGGATGATTTAGGCTCCCTAAATTAGTACCAAATCTTCAAAACAGAAGTAAGGAAAATTTCCAAAAAAAAAATTCAAAAAACCATAATGTCACTCCCGACGCTATTTAGCGTCTAAACTGCATTATTCTTCTTTTCACGTGGTAAATGCATAAAGCGTTTACTAAAGAAGCCCTGGAACTAAAATTTTGCCTTATCTGCCCACGACAGGCTTTAGGATGCATTTTAAGGCAAATGAGAGGCATATCGATTTTTTGGTTTCGGAAATAAAACTTTCATGGTTTCGGAAGTGGTCAACTTTATGCACAACGTAGGCATTTCTGTTAACTTTTTTTAAGGTCCTGAGCAGTGTAGCATCATTGATTGTTCATGCAATATGCTGATTTGATGCTGCTGCAATATTAACAGGACTAATTGTGGGATTTTGAATGACAGTTCATACTAATCTGCTGCATTATCTTTGAGTTATCACAGGTTTCCTCCCAGTTATCTTTAGATTGCCCTTGTAATATTTTGTGTCCTTCGTTTTAAAAATATTATAAACAGTATTCCTTTAAATTCTATAAAGTATTACTAACTCCGAAGCCGAAACCCGAGTCTTAAACTTAGTTACAGTCTCCAATCTAGTTATAATCGATAATTCCTTTATTTTCGACATTTTATTTACCAATTTTTATATTTTAAGGCTGAGTTAGGTTGTTATGAATGCAATAGAATCCAATTACTACTCTTGTTTAAACCAAATCCAAGGATAAAGGCTAAATCGCCGTGCGTAAATACTTTTGACTACTGCGAGTCTTCAGTTCATTTGCTTATTCCTCAGCCATATTTCTAGCTATTCTTGCCAAACCGACTTCATGTGCTCGGGAATAGATCAGGGCTTACAACAACATAGCATTTTGTTAACCTACGACAATAACAACAACAAGCGAAAGCTTTTTGTGTGAAACTTGTAGAAAAACATCCGATGTGTAAATAATTTTGACTACCTCTGTATATATATATATAAAAATAATTATTTCACAGGCTTATGAAAATTGTCGAGAAGAATTGAATTTTGAAAATTGTTGCCAAAAGCTCACGCTAGATGGCGCTATACAAATTTTACTGAGTTTTTTAATTTCTGATTGAAAAATAGTGTTTTTAGACTCATTGGGAACAGCGAATGAGTTAAGAACAATGCAATTTTCATAAATGGAAATTAAATAATCCATTTAAACGATATCTCAATAAAAATTAGAGCTTTTAATGAACGTTTTGGGTATAACTGGTACATACGATCACACACTAGGCACTTGGGAACACTTTTTAATGTTTATATATTAAATAAGATCAAAACTAGTTACCAATGTGAATCTGAAAACCTATCTACTTGACTTTTGATTCGAGATTCTTCGTATTTTCAATTAGATAATAAATGGTTCAACATACAAGGCATTTCAAAGCACTCTCAATATTTCTTTCTTTGACAGCTCTTATTTATAATTGTCTAAAAATAACTAATATCTTAGAAAAGTACACATTTTCTCCACCCACTTTAATTCACATGAAATCCTTCGGCATTAAACTATATTCTCGAAGTTGCCGGCAAATGAATTTCACTGAAATTACTTACTCCCTCGCTCACTCTCCTGCTTAAATTCTGCGTAATATTTCTATTATCACCTTTGTTAATTATTCCGCATTCCCATCCGACAAGTATTTTTCGCTGCATATTCAGTTCGTGTGAATGTGATTAAATGAAATCGCATTAGTGAATGCATTAGTGGAATTGCCGCAGGTGCTGAGAAAAATAGCGTGTTGTGTCGACGCAATGCAATGCAACGCAACGCAGGTACTTAAGATAATGAGCGAAAAACTTACGACTTGATGCAATTTGTTTACGACTAACTGCATCAGCAAAAAGTTGCGTATGTTGCGCAGGAAAATGTAATGAGGCGGGAAAATGTATAAACGAAAATAAGCTGAGAAAGTGGTGTGGGAGAAAGAATTACATGATGTTACTTATACGCCGTGGCGTGCATGGAAGTTGGTGTAGTTGATCGTATATAGCTGGTACTATGAATTAAATATATAGAATTTTGTGAGATAATAAATAATATAAATATTTTAAATTACAAATTTACGGCAGTTGCTTGTTCGATTGGCCACTCTCTAAATATTTGGCCAATCGAAGGCTCCTCATACCTGAACTTTAGACCTTTTTTTTTTATAGTAGGGGGAAGCATCGAAAGCCGGAGTGCGGAACTTTAATCCGCTAAACCTAACCTACTCCCAACACAAGACTCTCCCACGGGACCACCGGATAAGGTATTACTTCGTGGGAGTGACAAGACATTTTAAGTCTCCTCTATAGCGCGGACTGACTGACGCCTAATCTGTTGGAGATGTCTCAGTTCTGTCATGATTAATGCTGCCGCTTCGCTAACAGCTTTCCATTTTTTAGAGGATTGACACATAAGTGCAGTCAAATTTTCCACCATTAAGCTACCACCTAAGTTTGTTTTCATCTTTTCCCTTATATTTGAAAAGCGTGGACAATGAAAAAATACGTGTTCCGAGTCTTCTACAGAGGATGGAGTCATATGTAGAAGTTCACGTAAGTGAGGAAAGTTTCTGACTGCCATTCACTTGGGAGTGGCCAGGAACGATTCTTTTACATGTGGCTCAAGCAGCTCACAACTTCCGGTCTTAGACCAAGTATCCTCTGGGTAGCCAACAGACATCCGTCTGGAAGCGAGCTAAAGTGAGAAGGCGAATCCCGCTTATGCGGTTGTGCGTAGGGCTTGGGACCCACCACATAAAAACGAATAACCAGTGAATAAGAAACACAGGCCTCGGATGAGAAACCCCCCTTTTGATGACGACCACGGCAAACGTATAAAGGACTATGATTTAAGGGCATGCACCTGGAATGTCCGGACCCTTAATTGGGAAGGTGCCTCTGCCCAGCTGGTTGATGTCCTCGTAAGAGTAAAGCCTGACATCACCGCAATCCAAGAAATGCGATGGACGGGACAAGGACGGAAGAAGGTGGGTCCTTGTGACATCTACTACAGCGGCCATATAAAGGAGCGCAAATTCGGTGTGGGATTCGTGGTGGGAGAGAGACTCCGTCGTCGAGTCCTGGCATTCACTCCGGTGGATGAACGTCTAGCCACAATCCGCATCAAAGCGAGGTTCTTCAACATATCGCTGATTTGCGCCCACGCCCCGACGGAAGAGAAGGACGATGTGACCAAAGATACCTTCTATGAGCGCCTAGAACGTACCTATGAGCGCTGCCCCCGCCACGATGTCAAAATCGTGCTTGGCGATTTCAACGCTAGGGTGGGTAAAGAAGGTGTCTTTGGCACAACAGTCGGAAAATTCAGCCTCCATGACGAAACATCACCAAACGGTCTGAGGCTGATCGACTTCGCCGGGGCCCGAAATATGGTCATCTGTAGCACTAGATTCCAGCATAAGAAAATCCATCAAGCTACTTGGCTGTCCCCGGATCGAATCACTCGCAACCAGATCGATCATGTTGTGATAGATGGACGACATGTCTCCAGTGTTTTTGATGTGCGTACGCTTCGTGGTCCCAACATCGACTCGGACCACTATCTTGTAGCAGCTAAGATACGCACCCGCCTCTGTGTAGAAAAGCGCACACGTCAACAAACACAAGGAAGGTTCGACATCGAGAAGCTGCAATCACAACCGACAGCCGAACGATTTTCCACTCGACTTGCACTCCTGCTCTCTGAGAGCACTCATCAGCATCTCGGTATAAGGGAGCTGTGGGACGGCATATCAAACTCCTTACGTACAGCTGCAACCGAAACCATTGGCTTTCGGAAAAGCCAAAAAAACAGCTGGTATGATGAGGATTGTCGTCTCGCAGTGGAGAGAAAACAGACTGCCTACCTCGCAATGTTGCGATCGACCGCAACACGAGCGGGATGGGAAAGATACCGAGAGCTGAAGAGGGAAGCGAGACGCATTTGCAGAAAAAGAAAGAAAGAGGCAGAAATGCGTGAGTATGAAGAGCTTGACAAGCTGGCCGACAGGGGTAATGCTCGAAAATTTTACGAAAAGATCCGGCGACTAACTGAAGGTTTCAAGACCGGAGCACACTCCTGTAGGACCCCCAGCGGTGATCTAGTGGTTGATGACCAGAGTATACTGAGTTTGTGGAGGGAACACTTCTCCAGCCTGCTGAATGGCAGTGAAAGTACAACACCAGGAGATGGCGAACCCGATTCCCCAATCGACGACGATGGAACAGATGTTACATTGCCCGACCGTGAAGAAATTAGAATAGCAATTACCCGCTTGAAGAACAACAAGGCGGCGGGGGCCGATGGATTGCCGGCCGAGCTATTCAAATACGGCGGCGAAGAGCTGATAAGGTGCATGCATCAGCTTCTTTGCGAAATATGGTCGGAAGAAAGCATGCCCGACGATTGGAATCTCAGTGTACTCTGCCCAATCCACAAAAAGGGAGACCCCACAATCTGCGCCAACTATCGTGGGATAAGCCTCCTTAACATCGCTTATAAGGTTCTATCGAGCGTACTGTGTGAAAGACTAAACCCCACCGTCAACAAACTGATTGGACCTTATCAGTGTGGCTTTAGACCTGGAAAATCAACAACTGACCAGATATTCACCATGCGCCAAATCTTGGAGAAGACCCGTGAAAAAAGGATCGACACACACCATCTATTTGTCGACTTTAAAGCTGCTTTCGACAGCACGAAAAGGAGCTGCCTTTATGCCGCGATGTCTGAATTTGGTATCCCCGCAAAACTAATACGGCTATGTAAGTTGACGTTGAGCAACACCAAAAGCTCCGTCAGGATCGGGAAGGACCTCTCCGAGCCGTTCGATACCAAACGAGGTTTCAGACAAGGTGACTCGCTATCGTGCGACTTCTTTAACTTGATGCTGGAGAAAATTATAAGAGCTGCAGAGCTAAATAGAGAAGGTACAATCTTCTACAAGAGTGTACAGCTCCTGGCGTACGCCGATGATATTGATATCATCGGAAACAACACCCGCGCCGTTAGTTCTGCTTTTTCTCGCCTGGATAAGGAAGCGAAGCGAATGGGTCTGGTGGTGAACGAGGACAAGACGAAATATCTCCTGTCATCAAACAAACAGTCAGCGCATTCGCGTCTTGGCTCCCACGTCACTGTTGACAGTCATAACTTTGAAGTTGTAGATAATTTCGTATACCTAGGAACCAACATTAACACCGATAATAATGTCAGCCTTGAAATCCAACGCAGAATCACTCTTGCCAACAGGTGCTACTATGGACTGAGTAGGCAATTGAAAAGTAAAGTCCTCTCTCGACGAACAAAAACTAAACTCTACAAGTCCCTCATCATTCCCGTCCTACTTTATGGTGCAGAAGCGTGGACGGTGTCAACATCCGATGAGACGGCACTAGGAGTTTTCGAGAGAAAGGTTTTGCGGAAGATTTACGGTCCCTTAAACATTGGCAACGGCGAATACCGCAGAAGATGGAATGATGAGCTGTATGTGTTGTTCGACGACATAGACATAGTCCAGCGAATAAAAAGACAGCGGCTACGCTGGCTGGGTCATGTTGTTCGAATGGATGAAAGTGCCCCAGCTCTGAAAGTTTTCGATGCAGTACCCGCTGGTGGAAGCCGAGGAAGAGGGAGACCTCCACTCCGGTGGAAGGACCAGGTGGAGAAGGACCTGTCTTCACTTGGTATTACCAATTGGCGCCAAACCGCCAAAAGGAGAGATGCGTGGCGCACTGTTGTGGACTCGGCTATAACCGCGTAAGCGGTGTCTACGCCAGTTAAGAAGAAGAAGAGTCTTCTACAGATTCTACACATATTGGACAATACGGACTAACATCACAACGGAATTTGTACAGGTAGCTGCTGAAGCACCCGTGACCACTTAATATTTGGGTCAGGTGGAAATCCAGGTCCCCATGTTCCCTATGTGTCCACGAATGGATGTCCGGTATTAGTCTATGGGTCCACCGTCCTTTGGTTGAGGTTTCCCACCGTTGCTGCCACTTTGTAATGCTCATTTTTCTCTCTTCTAGTTTTTTAGTCTCAGAGGGGGGAGCTGATAGTTTATACAGTCGAGCTAGTTCATCACCCTGGATATCAATAGGCGGCATGCTGGCTAAAACTTCAGCAGCATCACTGGATATGGTTCGGAAAGCACTAATTACTCGGATTGCCGACAGCCTATGTACTGCGTTAAATGGTCTATCATACGCTTTAATGTCTAATGCCTGGATCCATATCGGAGCCGCATACAAAATTACGGAAATCATCGCCTTTGCAATTAACAGTCGTCGACTGGAGCGGATGCATCCTCTATTCGCCATCATTCTAGATAGAGCGTTATATATTTTATTTGCTTTGTTTGACGTGTGCGCCAAGTGCTCCTTGAATTTAAGTCTAGAGTCTAGTATTACCCCCAAATACTTTAACTGTGGTTGTGAAGTAATCTCACAATCCCCTATAGTGAGAGTTATGCTTTCTTCAAATTTCCGTGTGCTTATGAGCAAGACTTCCGTTTTATGCTCTGCTAGCTCCAAACTCTGGGAGGAAAACCATTGCCGTAGACCATTTATGCATTCATTGCATTTGCTCCGTAGGTCATCAAGATGCTTTGCCACTGCTACCACTACGAGGTCGTCGGCATATGCTATTAATTTCACGGTTTTTGGTTGGTGTCTTCGCAGCACCCCGTCATACATGAGGTTCCACAAGAGGAGGCCTAAAACCGATCCTTGCGGTACTCCACTCGTAATGGAGTAGCTCATTGTGCCTTCGTCTGTGTCGAATATCAGCCTTCTGTTTTCAAAATAACTCATTATTATTTTTACTAGGTATTGAGGGACGTGTATTTCATGTAAAACTTTGATTATATTTGTCCATTTCGCTGAATTGAAGGCATTCTTCACATCCAGGGTGATGAGAGCGCAATATTTTTTGGTTCCTCCTTTCCATCTTTTACCACTAACTGCATCCCTTGCAGTGTTAACGACTTCTTTTAGTGCATCGATAGTGGATCTCCGTTTTGTGAAGCCGTATTGTCTTTTCGATAAGCCGCCGGCTTCCTGGATTGCAATCTCCAAGCGGTTTCTTATTATGCTTTCGTACACTTTTCCCATTGTGTCGAGCATACACAGAGGTCGATACGATGAAGGTTCTTCTGGTGGTTTCTTTGGTTTTGGGAGTAATACCAAACGCTGAACTTTCCAGGGGTCGGGGAATACCCCTTCTTTTATGCATGCGTTGTACATTTTAACGAACAAGGTGGGTTTTGCAGTTATTGCTTCTTTTAGAGCTATGTTGGGTATACCATCTATTCCAGGCGCTTTGCTGCTTTTGATTTTTTTTGGATATGTCCAATAATTCTTCTTCTGAGACTAAGAGTGGTGACCCAGTAGCATATTTTCGTTGTTCGGCATAGGTGATCGGTTCATGCACCGGAAATAATACTTCGACGATTTTCCTCATAAACGATGCGCTTCTAGTTGGCTGGGACTTATTCTTAAATTTTGTACGCTGATCCCCAGGGGTCTACGTTCGCTTCTTCACAAAGCTTTTCAAAGCATTTTCTTTTGCTGTTGATAATGGCTGTCTGCAGGAGTTTCTTATGCCTTTTAAACACCTCTTTGAGATTGTTTTCGTTTTCGCCACCCTGGTTGCGCTGTAGGCGACGTCTAGATGAGTGGCAAAGCTTTCTGATCGTGGCTATTTCTTCGTTCCACCAATATACTGGCCTTCGTTTGGTGTGATGTGCCGTCCGGCGCATAGTTGCGTTGCATGCTGCAATCAGTTCTTTCCTAACTGCAGATACCAGGTGGGCTGCGTCTTCGCAAGGGACATTTGCTGCGCGCCAGGCAGTCACAAAAAGGTCAGAATCAAACTCTTTTTGCTTCCAGCCTCTCTTGTTACACCTGTTCCTACTGAGGTTTTCCGTCTCTCCGGATAACAAGACTTCTGCCATAATAGCCATGTGGTCGCTATTTGTACATATGTCTTCTACCCTCCAGTTAATGCGCCTGCCGAGTGCGTCATTCGCAAACAAAAGATCAATTATGGAACCTTTTTTCCCTTTCTGAAAGGTATTTTGCGTGCCGCTATTCATGATACTCAGGTTTGTTTGGCTTAGAAATTCTAGTACTAGACGCCCACGATGATTTGTGCTTCTGCTTCCCCAAGCAGTCGACCATGCATTAAAGTCGCCCGCTATTAGTATAGGCGATTTGCCCCTGGTTTCTAGAGTCAACTCCCGTAGGTAGTTCTCGAATTCTGCGATAGAAGCACTGGGACGAGCGTAGCAGCTTACGATGTATATACCATATGAATTCGCCCATGTGAAGCCATTTGGTGATACTCTGGCACAGGACATAAAAGGCTGTCCTTTGCAGGACCATATTGCTGCTTTACCAGTTACGTCTGCTATCCAGGTGCTTTCTGAACGCTGAGAATATTGCTCACTTAGTATGGCGACGTCACTATTCTTTTCTACCACAGTTTGTTTCAGCAATTCTTGTGCTGCAGCGCAGTGATTTAAGTTTAACTGTAAAATCCTCATTTCTTAAGTGACTTCAACATCTCCTGATACTTGGGACATATCGTGCTCAAGGCCGAATGTTCCCCCTTGCAGAGCATGCAGTTCGGGGTGTTAGTGCATACCTTTGCAACATGTCCTTCGCTTCCGCAACGTGTACAAAGGCAGGACCTGTCGACTGGGTTACTACAGTTGCGTGCCATATGACCCAGCTGAAAGCATCGAAAACAGCGGGGAATAGGTGTATGTTCGCGGAGGCGGCATATTGACCACCCAATTTTTACTTTGCCTAGTTTTAGGGCAGTTTTGGCATCCTGAGCACGTAGGCAAATTATTGCAATTTGAGTACCGCTTCGGGGTTTCCGCATACTTTTAACGTTTGTTTTATCAACGTTATTGAATCCGCATTCCTTTTTTAGTGCATCACAAATTTCTTCCGGGGTAGTGATCTCATCGAGGTCTTTGCACATAATTGTGACATTGTGGGTTTTTGGCTGTATTACGGCCATTTTCCCGATCACCCCCTCTAGGGCACTTTGAAAAGTCTCGGCTTTCTTTTCTGATTGATTTTTTAATTCAATTAGTAGGTCTCCTTTTAATGTTTTTCGAATGTAGGTTACGTTAGAACCTAATTCGTCGAGGACGCTGTCACCTTTTATCTTACGGAGAATCTCAGCGTACGACGCGCCATCCTTTTTTGTTAATATGATGGCATCTGGTTTAGATTTGATTCTCTTCTCGATTGGTTTCTTCTTTTTTGTCACTTCCACCCATTTATCGCGTGCGTATCTATGCGGTTTGATTTTGTGACCTCACTGTAGGTTACCTGCACATTTTCATCAGCCTTTTTTGTCTTTTTTGTGGGCGGTAGGAAACCTGTTTTCTCCCGTAGTCTTTTTGGGGTGCTCACCACTTTATAACTAGGGGAAACTTGCGACGCTTTCCCTACCATCACTCTTCTAGATGGATTCTCAGGATTTTCAGATTTGTCGTACAAGTTATTTATGCAGCTTACAACATCGCGCATTGCTTGATTTATGTGTCTCTGCCCAGACATCATATTTTCCAGCTCCTTGATTGGGTTGCATACCTGCCGACGCACATATATATATATGACTCACTTTCTTTAGAATAAAATATGAGTAAATTAAATCAAATTTTATTTTATTAAACCTACTTTCCTCTTCCCACAAAATTATGTCGCCCTTTTTTTCATCTACAATTACTACGTTCGCGTACTCCAGTTATTAACACACTTTATTATGTGGATGATTTTTGTTAATAAAAAAATAATAACTTGTAGCAATTTAAACGCAAATATGCTAGCTTATAGCTTACAAAAACAGCAACAACAACAACAGCAGTGCAGCAGATCCTCCACGACAATATTGTCAATTTTCCATATTTTGCCTGTCAAAATTCAATTTGCATTTTAATAAAGCAATAGCAATTTGCTCGCCAATATACTAAATTGTGGAAGCCAAAACAACAAAAACAAGGGAAAAAACAACAACACACAATATGCATGCACACGACAATGTAACATGACACTCCACGAACTGAACACACGCGCCTGACAACCAACCAACACAGCGAACGCCCACTGCTTGGTGACACAGACAAATTTACAGATATATAAATATACATATATGTATATACTATATGTACATATATATAAATATGTATAGGTACATACATAAGTATAAGGGTGCATATATATATAAAAGTGTATATGTATTGGTAAGGGTCGCATGCGAAATATGACAAATGTCACTCGCATATTATGAAAAATCGCATTAGAATGACAGTTCGCATCCCCACAGATTGTGCTGTTAGCTGCGTTAGAGAGACTCGTCACACTTTCAATATTCCTAGCCATAAGTTTCAACAATGTGTTGCTGCTACTGCTGATGTTGTTGTTGGCGCATGCAACAGCTGTGTTGCCAGCAAATGACTGTACTTAACCAGGCATAGGCTGAGAGTGGAACTTTGGACTAGTAAAAAAGAAATAAATAAAAATATTTAAACTGAATTTTACCAACAAAAAACGAACTGGTCCGAAAAACACTTGTTTGTTACTAGAATTTATTTAAATCGGACTGGAAATAACTAGTTCATTCCCAAAAAAATTTAGGCTGAAATGTAATAATAGGAAAATTACTATATGTTACTAAAAATTTGGACTGAAAACGAACTGGTCCGAAATAGCCTAAATTGTTGCCAGTCAATAAAAATTTAATTTTTGAAATATTTCATTTAAAGTCATGTATACATGAATTTTGAGTTCGAAAAATACTATAACTACTTGTATTACTTCCATTTCTTAGTATTTTAACCCATATTAATGGATATTCTCCATAACCGAAGCCGATCTATTTCAAGTAAATAAAAATTTACTCTTCTCCTATAACTTGAAACATGAATAAGTACTATTTATCATATTAGCAAATATTTTAGAAAGTACTTCAGAGACTAGTTACAATTCATACCGTTGTAATGTGTTTTGTAACTACTCCATATTTACAAGTAGCTTTAGTTTTCAATTATTTTATTCATTCCCACCACTCACGTTGTTGTTGTTGTTGTGTTGCGTACGTGTTTACACTGCACAAATATACTTAAAACAAATAAAGGACATCAACGTCAGTGACAGCTGGAGAAGACACAAAACAGTGAAGGACCCAAATCAACGTTGGAGAGCGCTCGCACTTGTGCGTTCTAATAATGTTGAATGCATATCTACATATAAGCTTATATGTATGTATAGGTGCGTAATATAAAATAATAATTTTTATATACATACAATATACATCTATATTGTTAGATGTTTATTTATGATTATTACTTATTATTAGAATATATGGGTATATGTATATCCACGTTTCCATAAGTACATATTTTAGAGTACGGCAGCAAGTAGCTACCAAAGCTTGTTGCAATCGGGGGTCCTTCCCTTCACATTCTCCAATTGAAGAGCACTAATTTATCAGCTCACGTTTCAAATTAGCTCAAAATGTATGTAGTACTTGTCGCTGCACAAATTTTAAATTAATTTTATATTATCTTTTCATTATTTCTTCGGAATAATGATGTGTTATGAATATATAAATTTCATATTCAATTTTATAGAAGACACATTGTACAGCTTGATCCTTGTCTCTTACTCGATTGATCAATTTTTGTTATGTTTTCAGGTTTAACAAAATTACTTATGAAACATACACTCAACCAATCATTTACACTAGCTTATATACTAGGTTCAATTCTTCTTGTAAAAATATGTAATTTTTGACTTACAGTACTCTTTTAAAATACCTATCACTTACTCTTGGCACAGCAACAAATAGTTCTAGCGACTTCTGTCCTTAGTCACTATTTATATAATATACGAGGTGTGTTCAAAAAATAACGGGAATTTTGTAATTTAGTAAGTGAAATTGGAGTGAAATTGGACTACTTTGTTACTAATTATTCTTATCGAAAGAGACTACTTTAGTACTAATTATTACTTACTTACATGCCCCTAAAGTGTCGTACAATTCTCAGTGGTATTCTTTGCTTACTTGACCTGTAGCAGCCGATAAATTTAGACATGTTTTAATGAGCTTAGCGATTTTCATTTGTTAAAAGCTCACACTTCCTTCATTTTCATGATATCTTGGCCAAAAAAAAATACTGTAACGATGCCCCAGCCTACATAGTCGTCAGACAGGAATTGAGAGACTCTTAAAAGGCGGAGAAATCGCTGAAAGAGTCAAAGGATACCCCAAAAATCTAGCTTGGGAAGTGTTTCAAATTGGAAAAAGGCTACAACTTTAATGTAGACGCATAAATAATATTTATTTGCAAGAAACGAAAATTCCCGGTTTTTTTGAACACACCATGTATAAATAATGGGGTTTCCCCTTTGATTAATTTTTCAAAGTATTTACTCAACATATTTTCGATATATATTGATGGCCACACATAGACCATTTGCGATACCAAATGGAGTGTCGTCACGTTGTCCACCAGGAGTAGTCATCCTTTTTTATGGCTTCACTTTCGATAATTCTTCCAGATTCTCATATTGTGAGGCACCCAAGTAGCGAAGTCGTTGCCTTGGCAATGCAGGGCCGGTGCACAGGAGATGCTTCATTGTTTCTATCGCACCTTGCTCTTGACATTTCCTGCAGTCATCTCGATCTGTAAGTCTCATTTTGTAGGCATGTGCCGCTACCAGACAGTGGCCTGTGAGTATTCCCACCAAACTTCTACAGTCCCTTCTATCGAGTAACAGTATAGGTTTGGTGTACTTTTGGTCTACGGTTTTACAATGGCTTTTGCAGTTTTACACCCCGGTATATTTGTCCAACGTGTTAACATTTTTCTTGTCATGCCCCTATACAGTGCATGGGTTTGACAATGTCGGTAGCATTTCCGGAAGACAGTTTTACACCATTCTTGGCAATGTCGTCCACAATCTCGTTGCCTTCAATGCCTTTATGTCCTGGCACCCAGTAGAAGTGAAGACACGTGTTCCTAGCAACTCTCTCCACTGCCGCCCTGGTATTCAAAACACTGCGGCTTTCACAAAAGCAAACACCTCCGCTTGAAAAATACTGCAGTGGTTTGGTTGTTACACCTAACTCCGGACAGTATATTCCCGTACCTACCCCGTTCTCCATTTTCGAACCATGCGTGTAGATATTCAATGTGCTGCGTGAGGTTATCATTCCCTTACGCCAGCCGTCTTTTTCCAGATTCACTCGGAATCTTCTTTCCCAGTTCATGAGTGGGATCTAGTAGGCGGTACCTGACAAAACGTACCTTGCGTCTGCAGGACGCTTCTGCCGTAATTGAGGACACGCGGATTGGAATGCCTTATTAAGAGCAGTTGTAAATAATTTGACGCCCTCCTCTAGTTCTTTATAAGAGTTAAAAGTGCAAGGTCTGAGTCTCTCACACAATAATATCCGTCTGTAGAGGTCCCAGTTTGCCCTTCTGGGATCACTTCTACCTACACCTCTTGTTTTAGATAATAAGTATCTAGACTTACACGCCTTCATTATGAAATATGTAACACCATCCGTATTCATAAATCTGTGTGAATTCCGAATATCTGGAATTTTCTTAAAAACTCCGTTTTGTCGAAGTTCTCTCCCGATTCTTCGAAAATGACCAGCAATCAAACAGATTTTGTAATTCGATGGCATTTGAAATGGTATCCACATACCTTTTATAAGGTTTAGAGTTCAAAAAGACCTAAGGACTATCTATATATATATATCATGTTTTAAAAGGTTTCTCGACTTTTTCATATTCGTTCTCTATATATATTTGCTCATAAAAAGCATAGTATTATTATATATTTGTCTCCATTGTAATTTATATAGTAATTTCGAACATTCCAATAAAAGCATTAAGTCCGCATTGAAATAATTTTGAAATTCGTTACATTAATCTGCTAATAAACCTACGCGATTAAAACCAAAATTTGGCTTGTTGAATAGCATACTTATTAGATGAATATGTAAAAGATAAGACTGCACATACAAAAACATTTGAATAGGTCTCTTGTCACCATCAGTGGCAACAAAAAGCTTTGATTGCTTTTACACTGCACCGTTCGTTATATAAAAAGGGTGATTTTTTAGAGGATTACATATTTTTATTTAAAAGAGTAACGACTCAAGGGACTCTTTTTATCGCACATTTTATAGAGCAAGTGAGCTTGGAGAGTCTCTCCCGGATATATACAAACTGTTCTTATTTCTCGACTCATTAAGACAGACATATGACTCAGGCAATGACAACAGACAATGACTCATTGACGGATATAACTTGACGGAAAAACGAACATAACAATTCCCCAATTTAAAAAACGAATTTTTACGTATTTCGAGGTTAAAATAGCCAGAATTAGTAACCTTAGTTTTGGTTTAATTATATTACATAAATGTAAAACACAAGTGCTTACTGTGACGTTGATTTGACAGCTGAAAAAATTCTCCACCACCAACAGAACACCCCTTACTTTCATATAAAACCCTATAGATGCCAAATAGAAGCCTTCAATGGCAAAGTAGGCCCTTATGCACTCTCGGCGCATAGAAAGTCATTTAAATGAAGCCAATTAGAGGAGCTAGCATAAAAAAGACTGACATGGGACGAGACTGAAACTGTCAAGTCCTGCAAGTCTTTTTTGTTTTCGCTTGAATGTGTCAAGTACGAGCGATTAAGTGTGGGGAAGGGAGAGGTGAAGTGAAGTGAAGTGCACTACTGCGCTATGAAGGAGGTAATCTCTGAGGATGAAATGACATGAAGCGAAGCTCTTTTCAATGTAGCAATTAATACACTCCGTTGCACTAACAACATCAATGGCAAAGAAAAGTAAATATGACGAAGAGCTTAAAGGACGACATTGACAAGTGTGTCGATAGAGGGCGCACAGGGGAGGCAGGCAAACATGCAACAGAGGCAAATAAAATGTGCATTGAGAATTAATTAATGGCGAGCATAGCCAGCTTTCTTGACTTACTCATATTCCATAGAAAAAGACTGATTGTGATTGGCAGTTTAACAAGTTCATGGAACTTGTATTTTATCATTTAGTTTAGAAAGAATATGAAAGATTCGTAGAAAAAGAAAAGTTACCGTGAAAAGTTGGATTTCTATTTACAGTACTTTATACTTTAGCATAGGTCGTAGTATATAATTATACTGAGAGCTTTATCAGCAATGGAATTATTTGCAGTCTACGCAGTTTGTTGTAAATTATTAGAGTGCGAGTAAAAAATTATCAAGCAATCCAATATCACAGATTTTCTTATTTAAATAAAATAAAGAAATTTTAAATACTTAAATTAGTACTTTTGTCAGAAGTCCGAAATAAAAACTATTCTCTAAACACAATAATACAACTGGCGGCAAGGTCTGTTCACTCAGCTGAATTTTAAAAATATTTGAGAAGTTTAACGTCTGTACAAAAGCATCTCAACTAAGTAACTAAAACCATGAAATAAAAATTTCTCGTACCTGATCTTTTACGACTTTTTGACTATGAATGCAATAGATTTCGTATCGTTCGCTAGAATTTATGTACAAAACATAATATGTAAAATGTAGTCACACTGTTGAAGTTCATCAAAAAACGAATGTAATAGCCTTTTCACACAGCCAAATTATTGATCAATTAAAATTTTGATTGAGAAACCTGTTTTTGCCCTTCACACTGCCGGCTACTCGATAACCGATCAGCTTTTAGTTTAATTAATTAGTTAATTGTGATTGCAGATAAATTTTAGATATTGTTAAAATTAATAAATAAGAAAATTAAAAAAAAAAACATTGGTTTACAAATTCTCCTAATTTTTTTGTTGCGATCTCAATATAAATATATTTGGCGTAGGAACCGCTTTAAGCGATTATAGCCGAATCCATCAGAGCGCGCCACTCATTCCTCCTTTTTGCTTTGTGGCGCCAACTGGAAACACCAAGTGACGTCAGGTCACTTTCATCTTGGTCTTTCCATCGGAGGTCGTCCTCCTCTGCGGCTTCCTCCAGCCTACATCGAACACTTTCAGAGCTGAAGCACTTTCGTCCATTCGAACAAAATGACCTAGCCAGCGTAGCCGCTGTCTTTTTATTCGCTGGACTATGTCTATGTCGTCGAATAACACATACAGCACATCATTCCATCTTCTGCGGTATTCGCCGTTGCCAATGTTTAAGGGACCATAAACCTTCCGCAAAACATTTCTCTCGAAAACTCCTAGTGCCGTCTCATCGGATGCTGACACCGTCCACGCTTCTGCACCATAAAGTAGGACGGGAATGATGATGGACTTGTAGAGTTTAATTTTTGTTCGTCGATGGAGGACTTTACTTTTCAATTGCCTACTCAGTCCATAGTAGCACCTGTTGGCAAGAGTGATTCTGCGTTGGATTTCAAGGCTGACATTATTATCGGTGTTGATGCTGGTGCCCAGTTATACGAAAGTATCTACGACTTCAAAGTTATGACTGTCAACAGTGACGTGGGAGCCAAGACGCGAGTGCGCTGACTGTTTGTTTGATGACAGGAGATATTTCGTCTTGTTCTCATTCACCACCAGACCCATACGCGACACTTCCTTATCCAGTCTGGAAAAAGCCGAACTAACGGCGCGTTTGTTGTTGATTTTCCATATCTAAAGCCACCCTGATAAGGTCCAATCATCGCAATAGCAATATAAAATCAGAGTGATTCAAAAATAGCAATATAGTTCATAACTAGCTAAAACGTATTCATCTATACGTGCTCTTGAGCTCAGGGTCACGACTTAAAGACTTCGACCTATGCTGTTTAATGCTTCATGCGAATGTCTATAGCGTCTGTCCGCAAGAAGGTGCGACTGAAAGCGGGCATCTGTCTTGAACAAAGGGGCTCACTGTATGAACGTGATGCAAAATGTTAGCTTCACAATCGGATTTGGGCTCTGGATTTGGGGCTCGCGATATAAAATCAAAATCCAAATCGAAGCCTCGGATAAGAACAAAACTTTTAGAATCTACATAATTTAGTTTTCAATCACTCGACTCAGGCAACTAATATACTATATTTAAAAATGATTGAACTCGTTTCTGACTTCATCTAGACGATAAGTGGCGACTAATAATTTCCGTCCCTCGGCATAATTTTTTAATGTTACATTACTCAGCATAGGAATTAGGAATCTTGTGATTTGCTACCGAAAATTTTTGAAACCTTGTTCTTGGTCCCTGTTGACCTTGTTTGTAGATTATATATTTTTGTTTAATACAGTTAAATTAGACTCTCTTTTCTAAAATTAGGGAGACATATTCAATTAATTTTGTAATACTTTGCAAGGTACTACATGCCATTACTTTATTCACTGAAGAACCCCCAACTAATTACAACTATTTTATTCTTATTTATTGAAAATATGAATCCACAAATTACAAAAAATTCTCCACTAAATTCAAAATCGCTTATCAATAATTCGTAAACTATTTTCAATTCTCTAATGCACAAAAGCAATTATCGAAAGTTACTTCAACGATTGTTGATTACGCTTTAGAGCAGCTCATGAGAGCAGAACTTTGTGTGTGCAAATTGCCGAGTGCGATGTCTCTGCGGACGGTCCGTCGTCCAAGTGCAAATATTTAAAAATTGTCCATTTTCGGCATACATATAGTATGTGTGAGCAACGAACCGCAAATAATAAAGCTAAGCGGTCACAAATGAACGCTTCGGAAGAGTAGATGCGCAGCAACAACAATAAAAATACAACAAATACAATGGAATATACTTGAGTAATATGTAAACGAATTGCTGTTTGAGTGCTGTTGTAGTTGTTAGTTGTTGTGTACATGCATTTCCAGTCGATTTGACAGAATTTCCCCAAGGTACACTTTATTCAGCGAACGAACGCGTCGCACACACACACACACACCCAGGCATATGGGAACACACACGCTTGTTGTTGGTATTTGCTGTTGGGCCGCTGCCGCAAGGAAGCAAGCAGCCCAAATCAATAATGAATGAATAACAAATGTCGTTGTGGCCAACACAAACCAAATGTGGGCGGGGCCCAGGCGCTGTGGGTGTCTGTATGTGTGTGCTGAAATGTGTGACAAATTTATTTCCACTTAAATTATGCAAAGTCAACTTTTTCAATTCGATTTCATTTATACGAGTTTGTATGTGTGTGTGTTTTTTTTATTTTTTTAATTTTCCTTTTTATGCTTTGTATGTATGTACATGCGACCTTTGGAGGGCGACCGAATTGAAAAGAAATTGTGCAAACGGAAGCAAGTAGTTCGAGCGCTTTTGTGTGGGCGTCCTTTACATTTGACTTGAATGACAATCAAACGATTGTATTGTATTCAATACGAGTTGTTGTTGTTGCTATTTGAATTGTGTGCGCATTTTATGCAAATTACATGGCGGCAGCTGGCTAGCACGCTGGGTGGTGGGGGCAACACGAAATTATTGTTTGAATATGTTTCGTTTGCTTTTTTGCTATTTCCTAATGCGTCCTTTTTAGGGTTAAACAAATGAGGTGTTCGTGGGGTTATTCAATACGCAAATGCATTTCCATTAAGTTCAAATGTGAAATATTCATTTACTAATGCGTTTATGTAGAAACTGTGTGTGTGTGTGTGTTTCTATTATTTGACATATTTCAGCAAGAGGTTAAAGAATCAATAAATTTCAAATAAGCACACATTTATTATTGAAATATAATAAATAACTATTTGGATTTGCGAATGTGTGTGAGAAGTGCATGGCATAAGTGTATTGAAGTATTTCGTTGTTCTTTTGTTCTCAGTGAACACATAAATTAGTATGTGATATTAAAGGCTGTGTTTTTTAGAGGTTTATCATTTTTTGTTTAAATATAATTTAGAGAAATTATTGAAAATAATCATCTATTGATTCATTCAGTTGGAAAATTTTATCACATTTATTTTTTTAAAATTTCACAATTGATTTCATCTTCATCTTAAGAAGCTTGTATTACCTATTTGAGATATAAAGTTTGGCGAAAAATTGCGACCATTATGATCTTCTTTCTTTCGTATGATCCTGTACTACAAAATTAGAAATTCATCCCAACTGGCGTAGACACCGCTAACGCGGTTATAGCCGAGTTTACAACACCACTATATCTAACGTCTTGCTCTTTGTCGTCAATTGGAAATCCCAAGTGCTGTCAGGTCCTTCTCCACCTAGTATTTCCAACGAAGATCTTCCACTTTCTCGGCTTCCACCAGCGGATACTGCATTGAACAGTTTTAAAGCTGGAGTACTTTCGTCCATTCGGACAACATGACCTAGCCAGCGTAGCCGCTGTCTTTATAGGACAAAACACAATTGATGACCTTTGAAAGAAAAATTCTCCGAAAAATTTTCGGCACAGTCAGAATCGGACCTAACGAGTGGAGAATAAGATGGAATAGCGAACTTGACCAGTTCATTCAAGGCGAAAACGTGGTGCGATTCATCGAAATGCAACGAATAAGATGGTTAGGACATATTTTAAGAATGGATGAATCAAGAGCCCAATAGAAGGTATTGAACGCGAAAGCATACATCGGCAGAGCAAGAGGAAGCCCAAGAACAAGATGGAAGGACGAAATAAACGAGGATCTGAAGAAGTCCCGATTAGAAAACTGGAGAAAGACCGCAAAAGACAGAGTTGGTTGGAGGCGTATTGTTTAGCAGGCCAAAGCTCACAGAGAGCTGTAGAGCCAAATGATAATGATGATGTCTATGTCGTCGAATAACTCATAAAGCTAATCGCTCCATCTTCTGCGATATTCGCCGTTGCCAATGTTTAAGAGACCGTAAATCTTCCGCCGTCTTATCAGATGTTTACATCGTCCAAGCTACTGCACCATAAAGCAGGACGAGAATGATGAGGGACTTGTAGAATTTGGTTTTTGTTCGTCGTGAGAGGACTTTTCTTTTCAATTGCCTACTCAGTCCATAGTAGCAGCTGTTGGCATGTGTGATTCTGCGTTAGATTTCGGGGCTGACATTGTTATTGGTGTTAACGGTGGTTCCCAAGTTAGACGAAATTGTCTACGACTTCAAAGTTATGACAATTTGCGAATGCGCCGACTGCTTGTTAGATCACAGGAGTTATTTCGTCTTGTCCTCATTCACAACCAGACCCATTCGCTTCGCTTCCTTAGGCAGCCTGGAGAAAGCATAACTCTTATAGAAGATTGTACCTTCTCTATTTAGCTCTTCAGCTCGTATTATTTTTTCTAGCATCAAGTCACACGATAGTGAGCCACCCAGCCTGAAGTCACATTTAATATCGAACGGCTCGGAGTGGTTCTTCTCGATCCTTAGAACAGTCCCTGTCCCTGTTAAAAACAAAAACGTATAAAAAAATTCTATCCCAACCAATGAAAAATTCAAACAATATATATTTTGGACTCATTCAGAATACCAAGCGTATTGGATATTTATCCAAGCTTCTTCGATATTTCTCCAAATTTCTTCCTTGTTTTTCAATCTGACACAATTCTGCTCAAGGTACCTATTTCGTTTCGGTCCATAGTTTGGGAAGACCATTTTAAAATATAAATTTTAGTATGAATAAACCAATCGTTGTCTTGTGGAAACTTCCTTTTTAAAGAAATATTCTATTTTGAAAAAATGGAGCATAACTTCATTATGCATATGGACGTTGATAAATCTATCCAAATTTCTTTTATCCAATACAGAGGAAACACACCGTAACATGCTCGTAGCTAAAAAGTTTTTGCGGTATATTCAAGGTTAAATGCAAGACGCCTTATTTAATGTTTAGCGGAACTCCCAATTATATTTACCAGAAAAAAGTTCTGTTCATATAATTTTTCTTTCCACTTATTGGACCAATACATTTGACGTGTGTTTTAGCGACCTCGGTGAGACAGCGTCTTTGTCCTTGTGTCAATATCGACACTCTACCAGCTATTCTTTCATAACTTTTATTTTCCACCAGACGTCTTCTAATAAACCGATCACCAATTTGAACTCATGACTTCCCCTAATTGTAGCAACTGACCTGAATGGAACCTGTAAATGATATAATTCTACCTCACTACCACTAAAAATGGATGTGAGGATGTGAATCTTCGAATAAGTTTAGCAGTTTGCCTAAAACTTTGTGAAATTATTTGTACTTAAACTCTTGAATTTTCTTTATTATATTCGCGCAACAAAGTTGCTAAGACCACTGCCACGCCCACAAAATGGGAAAAATCGAAAACACATATATAAATAAATTAAGCTATTAAAATGAAGGATGGCACTATGAAGGGGTATATGAGGATGTAATTTTTTTGGGGAAGTGGGAGCAGCCCCGCCCCCTACTAAGTTTTTTGTATATATCTCGCAAACTACTAAAGCTATATCAATAAAACTTTCTATAGTTTAAGTACTACCTTATACAGTCCAAAAGTGGAGAAAATCGGATAATAACCACGCCCACCTTTAACTCATATTTTAAATAGGCGTGGGCGCCCACTTATGGGTCAAAAACCATATCTCCGAAATTACTGGAACAATTTCAATGAAATTCGGTTCATAATATCTTACTAGCTGCCCAATGATATGTTGTGAAAATAGTTCAAATCGGTTCACAACCACGCCTATTTCCTATATACCAGAACTTTGGAGTCGATCTGAATCGTTACCTTGACAATATATAAAGTAAGACTAGTGAATATATCGAAACATAACTTTGCAAAAATACTGCATTTAAAGAGTGGCATCGCCCTTCTAAAAATAGTCGAAATCGGTCCATAAGTTTTCAAGACCCTATATATAATATGCGGATCTCAGTGTTTCTAACAATTTTTTTACCAAAAATATTGGCAAATCGCCCAGGTACTTTGAAGAAATTTTGAGGGAATATGTTTCTTCTAATAATATATCTCCAAGCCAAAAATTAGTGAAATCGGGTCATAACTTCCCTTAGCTCCCTTTTCCTTATTTGGGTTTTCAAACGTTCAATGGACTTTACACCATATATACTATATGCCGAATATGTGAGTCAAATTGTTTTTTATATTAATAAATTAAAATAAATAAATTGCGAGAGTATAAAATGTTCGGTTTTATTTATAACAAATAACAAAGAAACTTGTTCTTGCTCTGCAGAAAATGATTGATTTGTTCTTCTGTTCTTACTTTGATAAGACAAAATCATTCCCAATCGAATGTTTAGGTTATGTGTTCATATTTTAATCGCGGAAACTCTATATCGGTCATTAAATTCTTGTGAGAATACGTGGTAATACCAAAACAGGCGATCATAAAAGTCGATATATTTGAAAACAAATCACACATTTGTTAGAATTACTGCAATGTATACAAAAAGAAGTTTATTACCTGGAGATATGTCTATAATGATGGTTGATTCTATCGAATTGCTCACATTGAGTCTTCTTCCGAAATATATATTTGCACCACCTGTTGAATCAGTATGCAAAACACTGCCAAAACTAACAGAATGAAATTTCCTAATTGACATTATTGGTCCAAAAAACTCTGTATAAATAAGGGCTTGGTAATAGAACTAAATAAATGAATTTAATATTAATCTCCCACTCTCAAACTAAAGAAGATTCTCTATTAACAACGCACAGCCTTTAATACATTTGGTAATGTAGTAATTCACACACCCATTAACCCCCCTGAAAAGTGATTTAAAGCATGCTTTTAGGACGAACTTAAATACTTATGTCATTCAGCTAGCAAACAAAAATATGCTAAATGCGATTTCCATGTCAACTCAGCTCAGATTAGTGTACGCAATAAGTAGGTATACAGCCATACATACACTCACTGTCTTGTTACAACAACAGCTGCTATGCGCCCACAAACACACACACTCACTCAGTTTGATTTAGAGGCAGCACTCTGCGTTTGAGTTGCTAATGTCAGGCCGCTGCTAGCATTTGTTTTAGGTGTGCTGCACTCAAAAAGCTTACAACTGCACCCACGCCAACCAAGTGGGTAGCTTAGATTTGCGTAAAATAAAGCAAGCAAGCAATTAAATAAATATTACGTATACGCCATGACTTATTTATTTATTTATTTAATGTATACCGCAACAAAGTTGATGAGCTAAAAGCAAAGATGTGTACGCGTTTTGTAATAAAATATATCATGTTTAAGCTGTTATGCTGCTATATATGTATCTGTATATATGTTTCTATGTATGTATGTATGTATGTAAGTTGGTACTTTGTACTTTGAGAATCACCCTTGTCCGTTGCTAAACTGCCAGCGTTGCCAACCGCATGTCACAGGCAAACTGACTCATTTGTTATGCTGTATTATAGCGGAAGTATGCCACCGCAGCATAAAAAACATCGAGTGGGGCAGATCGTATATTATTTATATTGTCGACATGACTGAAATCCCACGCGCTCTTAGTTTCTAATCAGCTTTCGTTTTCGCATATACACATTCACCACATACACATTCACATTCACTTCTTCTTCATTCATGTTTATGCGGATTAGTGTTTACCGTTGTTTATGTAGGTGTGTATATTTGTATATATGTCTGTTTATATATATATGTTTATTTGCAAGTACCACATCTGCCCTTTGACTTTAATATTCTCTCTCTTTATAACTTTATTTATATTGAAATGCGTATTGAGGCAGTTGCCAGCGAATATACCGTTAGAGACTGGAGTGCTGCTTACACTAAACTCACTCTAGTCCCCAGCACAAGCTTAGCTGACCGTCGAGCAGCTCTGTGGCAACATTTCACTTATTAAAAAATTAATTAGGCCGCTTTGAATTGGGTGTTGTTGTTTTTTGTGGCTCCTACCGTTTTCATAACATTTGGACGAAATTTACTGCAAAGTGACTTCGGCACAAGAAATTAAAAAAAAAAGAAAACAACAACAAATAAGGTAAAACAATAAAAAAATCTAAATTAAGTAAAAAAAAAGAAAAACAACAACAACAAAAGAATTTGGATAAAATCTACAGCAAAAAGACTTCGACAAAAAAACAAGTAAGGAGGGGCTAAGTTCGGGTGTAACCGAACATTTTATACTCTCGCAATTTATTTATTTAATTTTATTAGTATTATATAATACACAATTTTACCCACATATTCGGCATATATATGGTATAAAGTCCATTGAAAGTTTGAAACCCCTAAAATTAAGTATATGGGAGATAGATGAAGTTATGACCCGATTTCACGCATTTTAGGCACGGCGACATATTATTAAAAGAAAGATATTCCCTCAAAATTTCTACAAAATATCTGAGAGACTTAACTATAATTTCGATAAGAAATTTGCTAGAAGCACCGAGGTCCTCATATACGATATATGGGGCCTTGACAACCTATGGTCCGATTTCGGCGATTTTTAGAAAGGGGCTGCCCCACTATAAATGCAGTATTTATGCAAAGTTCTGCACCGATATCTTCACTAGTGCTTACTTTATATATTGTAAAGTAAACTTATCAGATCGACTTCAAAGTTCTGGTATATAGGAAGTAGGCGTGGTTGTGAACCGATTTGGTTTATTTTTCACGACATATCATTGGAATGCAAGGAAAATAATACAAACCAAATTTCATTGATATTGGTCGAGTAGTTTCGGAGTTATGGTTTTTGACCCATAAGTGGACGGAGCCACACCCACTTAAAATTTTGTATACCAATTTGGGTGGAGCCCTTCTTTACCTTCTTTATAATGAAATTTAAGGTATTTAGTGTTTTCCCTTACTCAATTAAAGCATTTTTAGTAGTTTTTAACATAACCTTTGTATGGGAGGTGGGCGTGGTTATAATTCGATTTCCTCCATTTTTGGACTGTATAAAGTAGTACCTAAAATAAACTATTCTATAGCTTAAGTAGTTTACGAGATATGTACAAAAAACCTAATTGGGGGCGGACCACCCCCACTTCTCCAGAAAAAATTACATCCAAATATGCCCCTTCATAGTGCGATCCTTTGTACCAAATTTTATTTCCATAGCTTTATTTATAGCTTAGTTATGGCACTTTATGTGTTTTTTTGGTTATCGCCATTTTGTGGGCGTGGCAGTGGTCCGATTCGGACCATCAAGCAACCTTTCTATGGTGCCAAGTTTCATCAAGATATCTAAATTTTTACTCTAGTTAAAGCTTGCACAGACAGACCGACGGACGGACGGACGGACTGACATACGGATTTGAACTCCATACTTCACCATGATCACTTTGGTATATATAATATCTAACTCGTTTAGTTTTGTGAACAAAACTACTATACTCTCTTGCAACTTTGTGGGGAGAGTAGAAAATAAAAACAACAACAACAAATTAATTTGGCTACAATCTACAGCTAAGGGACGTCGGCTAAAAAAAATAAAAGCAACAAAAAACAAATGAAATTGCGAAAAGAAACAAAAACAACAACAAAAGGTGTCAATCCCACAAATACACAACAATGCAGCGAATTGAAATGTAAAATATTAACAGCAGCCTCGCACGGTGGAGCCTTCTGCATGTTTTTTACAGACCCCGCAGTTTCTTACATGCCCCTCGCTGTCTCACATGCCTTGTAGGCTGCAGCGCATAACGGCGCTTTGGCGTTTTTCTTGTCCTACGGCCGGCCAGCAATTTCATCAGCCGCTATACACATCCAAATACGCTGATACCGCCCGCAAATGGTTGCGGTCATGGCTACTTCGGGGAATTATTTTTACCGTTTATTTCGCAACCCACTCATTTTTTGTTGTTGAGTTACGTGTTTGACGCGTACATTTGCTGCTCTGTTTGCTTAATTTGACATTTTTTCGTGTGGCATCTGCCTCTTTTTGTAATTCTGTGTGAGCCTCCTTGTTGTTGTTGTTACCTTTTTTTGGTAGTTTTGTTTTTGTTTGTGCATTTCCGACCGCTACAAATGAATTCGCTTTGTTGTGGTTTTTATTTCACAGTTGTGTGTTTTTTTGTTGTAGCCTTCCTTCATTTATTTATTTGTTTTTTTTTTTTTTTTGTTTTTTTGCTTTCTTTGTACATTCTACACAGCAAGCACCCTCTTCGGTAAAGCCCCCTCGTAACATCGCCCCGCTACATTTCTTTTACACCATTGGGTCTGCCGCAGTGCAACTTCTCACAAATTCTCATTTAATTTTGTTGCGCTTCTCGCATACATATTTTTTGTGCCACTGTGTGCCCAGCCTAAGTGCCTGCCTGCGTTGCCTGTTGGCCTGCCTGTCTCACCGTCACCGCACAATTTTCAGTCATCCGTCTACGTGATTATAAATGTAGCTCATTTGCACCGCATGGTGTGGCACCCTTGGGAAATTTTCATGACATGTTTCTACGCAACACTGCCAAGCAGTCGCGTCCACGTCCACGTCCCCGTTCATGCGCCTCCCGTCATTGGCTTGTTGGCCCCGACTCGTGTTCATATCGCTTCTGTTTGACTTGCTTATTTAAATTGTGAATTGTGCATTGTTGCTAGTATTGTTGTTGTTGTTGTAAGTCCAGTAATATGCTTGGCACAATAGAGTCATCGGTTGTTGTTGTTACTGTTTTTTTTTTTTTGTTTTGTTTTCACTGCGCTAATTATATGAAATTTTTCAAAATTTCAGTGGCACAAACGGCGGCGTTGCTCCGTCCATTCTGGCAGATAATTGCAGTGGGAATTTCGCTTAATGTGTGGTAGTTTGGCAGGCTCAGTGTTGCCTTCGCGTGTTGAAAGGAAGGCCACTGAAAAATGTATGTTTAAATCGTGCAATTTTTATTTGCCAAGAGCATAAAGGTTGTGATTAATCAGCGAAGAAGCCACTTATCTCGCTTCTTTTATATTAATATAGAAGATTTTTGAAAGAAACTGAACTTAGTCCTTTAGTACATCACTAAAACTGGATAGCTCACTCTCAGAAGTTTAGCCCATCGAACTGAACCTCTAGAGCTGAAACCTCCAAATCGAAAGACTGAGAAGCATACCGAATAATTCCCTTCCTTCTGAAGGCATTGCTTCAGCACATAGCTGTCTCCAGGTGAAATGTCTGACAACCATATCGAATAATTCACTTCCTTCCGAAGTCATTTCTTCAACTCAAGGCTGTCTCCAGATCGAAATACTGAGGACCATGTTGAGTAATTTCCTTTCTTTTGAAGGCAATGCTTCAGCTCAAGGCTGTCTGAAGACCGAAAGACTGAGAACCATGTTAAGTAATTCAAATCCTTCTGAAGGCATTACTTCAACTCAAAGCTGTCTCCAGATCGAAAGACTGAGGGCCATGCCGAATAATTTCCTTCCTTTTGAAGGCATTACTTCAGCTCAAGCCTGTCTCCAGATCGAAAGACTGAGAACCATGTTGAATAATTCAATTCCTTCTGCAGGCATTACTTCAGCTCAAGCCTGTCTCCAGATCGAAAGACTGAGAACCATATCAAATAATTCACTTCCTTCTGAAGGCATAGTTTCAGCTACAGGCTTTCTCCAGATCGAAATACTGAGAACCATGTCGAGTAATTCCTTTCTCTCTGAAACCACTGTTCAGTTCCGTAACATAGAAAAACGGTACGATGGCAACATAACTAGAAAAGAAACATAGAAAAGAAAGAACTGTAGATAAATAGAATGCCCGAAGGAAGAATCCGAGACTCACAGGAGTTCTCAGGCGTGTGGTCAAATCAAGCTATCAATGAAGTGATGGTTAACAACGCCAAAACTCTAAACTCCTGAACGGATACACAAAATAAATTACGCCAGACCATAGACCAGGGGCGCCAATCCCAAAAAGCAAGAAGTTGGAATATCAGTAAGGATCTTAAATAAAGGATCTTCGGCCTCGGCACTCAGATCTTGGGTTAATAGAGAGTTTGGAATCAGGTTCAATCTATCCTCCGTTAAAATTGTACCATGTGTTCAACTCCGAAAAGGTCCTATATAAAGGTCCTCCAGCAAGTGCTAGCTAAGGAATGGAGAATAATCTCCGTCTGGTTTTGTCGGTATTCAGTTTCAGTTTGCGAATAATCTTCTCTTGGGTTTAGTTAGTGGATTAACGGTCCTTTTCCGAGTTACATTGATTTAAGGCATCTTCCGAATGTTGCAAGAAACTCAATAATTGATAAAAAGCCAACAGTGTGGAATCAGTTGCCTACCTTTTGAAACAAATTTTTATTACATCCCTGCACTATCCACGACATAGTTAAAGGCAGAAGATTAAAAAAGAGCTCCAATTGCTTGCTGCAACAATTCAATTCAGTTTTTTGCTGAAAGTGAACTTTTCCATGTCCACTGATTAGTTACAATTTCACAATGCTGCCAATAAATTGGAAAACTTTAAGCCTTGAAAATAGAAAAGTTATACAAATTTGCTGTACAACAACGCGGCATTCAAGTTATACAACAAACTCGCCAATATTTACCCGCTGCATGCGCTTCTGTTGCTGCCGTTGTCCCAGTCGCTGTCGCTGTTGCCGCGTTCCGACTGCCATAGCTTTTATACGCCATTGCTCCAGCTGTCAATTGTCATCAATGTCCGCTTTAGCCGCCATGTTTGATGTCCACACGCAGCTGAGCTATAAAGTTTTGCCGCCTGTTGATGCGGCGCCGATATGCAGAAATGTCTGTAATGTGTACCGTTATATTTAGTAGTTGTATATATGTGTATGCAGAATAGTTTAGCACCCGATAGTGAAAATGAGGGACACATTTGGAAATCATGTATGCGAAAGAGTCTAGTTTGAGGTATATGTTACTACTTGATTTTAAGATCGGTCCAAAAAGTAAAAGGCTGTATATTTTTTGTAGATAACATAGTGCACGCAGTGTTCTTTGTGTGGAAGGTAGCTTTGGTCTACAAAACTCGAACTTCTTTCGTCTTAAATAAAGTGATCAGAACGTTGAATTTGCCTCGGAATATCGGATGAGTTTTATGAAAAGCATTTTCAAGTTATAAATTCTCTCGATGATTTGAGAAGGTATATCTGGTAATATATATGTATGTAGGTGAAGACGATCAAAATAACGAGACGATTTGAGTACGCGATGTCTGTCTCTTCGTCCATCTCTATCAAGTAACTCTGCAACTAATCAAGGTTCTAAACTAAATTAAAACAGATATATAATGGGGAACCATATGTGACTATATAATTTCGGAAAAGAGGCATGGCCAATTAGACTATGGGCATATCGCCTACTACTTTTGCTTAAACTTTGACATACTTCAAAATTCTTCACCCATTTGATCCCAAAATGATGCTTAAAAACTTTTGAGAATCCTTGAAATCGCAACACAACCATGCATGTATGTGATTGGCGTTGAAACCGTTTGGCCGAATCGATGATAGCGCACCACTCCCCTCTTTCCCTCGCAGTTCGGCGCCAGTTGGAGATGCCAAGTGTAACCAGGTCGCTCTCCATCTGGTCCCTCCAACGGAGTGGAGGCCTTCCCTTTCCTCGGCTTCCTCCGGCGGGTACTGCATCGAACACTTTCAGAGCTGTAGCACCTTCATCCATTCGAACAACATGTCCTAGCCAGCGTAGCCGCTGTATTTTTATTCGCTGAACTATGTCAATGTCCTCGTATAACTCGTACAGCTCATCGTTCCATCGTCTGCGGTATTCGCCGTTGCCAATATTCAAAGGACCATAGATCTTCTACAAGCCCTTTTTGTTGAAAACCCCTAGTGTTGTCTCACCTGATGTTGACATCGTCCAAGCTTCTGCACTATAAAGCAGGACGGGAATGATAAGCGACTTGTAGAGTTTGATATTGATTCGTCGAGAGAGGACACAACCATGCCTACTTAATGTTATACTATATTTTTGAATCCCATTCGTATCCTTAACCTCAAAATATATCACTCCATCAATAGTAAATCTTTAGAGAAAAAATTGGTATTTAACTGCTCCTGAAGTAAGGAAAATTCTGAAAATCGGACCATGGCTTCCAAGTTCCAATGTCGCCTAATTACGAAACCAGCTTTGAGAAGCGATATTTCTAAAATACATTGTTCAGAACCTTCCTAATCATCGATCAAACTAATGATCTACCATAAAGAGTCGACTTCTACTAATATCCGTTTCTTCACGTCTCTAAATGCTCTGGTGAGCTCAAAGTGGTATTTGCTGATTATAGGAATGACACTATTGAGCTTGAGAACCATAACCCTCAAATTTATAAAATTGTTTACTACTTTAAGGTATTATCTGACACAACTTCAGACCCGCAGAGTGTCTTTAAACATTTTAATATTTCTCGTTTATTATTTTTTCACTTTCCTTCCACGCCAGTTCCAACGCGAAAAGAACTACTACTTCCTCTTTCAGAACCACTGAGCTCGACTGCATGGCTGGTCGCCGTACGTATGCTGCCGCCACTGCATTTAGGCATGAGCCATTGTAAATATGTCGCACCGGGAATGTGCATAAATTTTGTCATTGATACGATTTATTGTCATGGCTGGCTGATAAAAAAATCCGCGTGGATTTCCGAGCGTGACTTATGGTAAACGCTGAAGTTTGCTCCATACGAGATGGCGGCGCAAAAGGAGAAAAATTAAAAATTTGCGAAATAAATTCCAATAAATATTGCATATTTTAAAGCGTGAGAGTGCAACTAAAAATTGCTGCCGGAACAGGAAACATTCTAATAAAATATAAAAACGAAATAACGCATGCGAGAAAAAATATATATTTGTCTACTTAGTACAATGCTTTTACGGCTTTTGCGATTTATGCGCAAATTAAACAAGACAAACAAAAAATGGCGAGTTTTTTCCAAATTGCTGCGAGTAATTTTTAATAACTAAATAGTTACAATATACACATACATGTCATACATGTGTGCGTCTCTGTGTGTGTATATAGTGCTTGAAATGTGCTATGTGTTCAGGCGTGTGTGCATATGGAGAGTTATTGCACACATTTCTCTTCGACTCACGCTTTGTTTCCATATATTTCTAGTTGAACAGCGCCATAATTCATTTTTATTACAACCCAGCGAAGTGCAAAATAAATAAGGGAGGTTTGAGTTGCGGGTGGAGCGAAATTTTTTATATATGGACCGATATTACGGTTAGTTTTTGTACCAGAGCTTATAATACATAGCGGGATATTCTCGTTTATTTTTATTGTAAGGCCTGACACTCCACACCTAATTGCATTAATATTTCTCATAAACTGGTTGCCTGCCTGAACCGGCAAGTATAAATCAATTGTTATCTAACGGGAGACCCAGGAAAGGAGCTATTTCGACAGGGTCGGACCAAAGGGAAAGAGGTGTTGGATGAGTGGGTTAAGTGGACATATAAATAAGAGGTTAGTATCATGTGGGAACTCTTTGTATTCGGGACATATATTGGGTATATCGGGATTTAGGCCGAATAGGCAAAAGTTTAATCTGCTGCAATATCCAGAATGAAGTTGCGCGAGGGTCACTCTAGTTTCGAGAGGCAACTCGAGCTCGATATCTGGAATAGGTTGTGAATTGTATCCAAGTACTGTATTTACGGGGAGAGAGTCGATGAAGGTGTTCATAGCTCCTCTGTGAATGGCGTTCAGTGCTTGTCGAAAGTCTGCCGCGTCCGAAGTCCGGTTGGTATAGTTCTGTAAATTGTCGACGTATTTCAGAAAGGTACTCTTGATGGTTCTGGGAAGCGGATCGGCTTCCAGCAAGTGAATGCAGAGATGGTTTCTGAGAAAACAAACTAACAGAACTATTGGGAGAGCATTTCGTTATGCTCCGTCATAGGAAGCATACGGGCCTCATTGTGTCGGTGTTCGACCGGAGGCATCCAAAGACAACCTGTGGCTGTCTAGAGAGCGGTATTTTGACAAGTCTGAAACTTCTCTAGCTGCGTCCTTCTGCACCCAGTCGACCAAATGATCGACATATGGCTTCCCCTTTCTTCTATGGTCTTTTGAATATTGGAGCTTAAATTGTTGAATTTTGAGGGTTGTTTAGATTTGATTGATTGAAATTGTCTTGTGGCCTTATAAACTATTAGTTTCCATTTCATACTCATACAATCTCAATTATTATTGACGCAGAGACCGATTTCGAAATCAACTCCTTTCGTAAGCCCACGCATTTTGATATGTGTATTACCTATCATGAAGAAATTGATTATACACTAGTTCCAAAATTATACGTGAGTATAAAAATTGCAAATGCAGTATACAATAGAGTGCGCATTTATGCCACATACAAGTCAACGCACACGAAAGCCGACAGAACATCAACTCTCCCTCTCTCTCCTCAATGACTGCGCTTACTGCTGCATGAGTATAGCAAGCAACAGGCCTCCCATTATTATCGCTGGCCTTCGCGCCAAGCGGCAATGATGTAGCTTTGCCTTCATTGTAGATTTTCATTATTTTCTTTTATGCAACTTTTTTATTTGATATCATTTATTTTGGTTTTTTTATTGTATTTCAACTTTTTTTGTTTTTAATCTTCCTTCATATACGCTTTTTTTCTTGAGTTTTATGCCTTATTGCGGAGATGAGTTTAACATGCGCCTAGCGGCTTGCCAGTAAAACTTTAGAGCGAATACATTCGCCACTTTCCTTGCCTTCCCTTTCCTTTGCTCTCCTTTTATTTTGTTTCCTTGTTTCTTTGTGTGTGTTTGTGTCCTTGCGTCCGTTCATCACACCACAACACATGCCACATGGGAAATGTATGTGAAAGCCTGGTGCGACTGTGCAGTTTGTATGGTGTAATGCGTTTGCTTCTTTTGTTTAAAAACTACCGAGTACAGTACAGTTGTAACGAAATTGTAAATATTGTAAATGGCAAAGTGAGTTATGAGTTACAGTAAGAGGCGTAGAGAAAACTTGAGCGGAGATTAAGTTGAGAGTGTACTTTCTTTTATTTATTATTTTTATTTTATATCTGAGATCAGATATAAAATAAAAAAAAAATAGTTTTTGAAGAAATTTTATGCTGTTCGATAGAAATTCGACCACTTCAGATGTTACTCATAAAAGGTTGCACCCTCCGATTTCAACCACTTCAAAATATTTCCGTATATATATATATATCCCCTTAACAGAAAGAAATATTCTTAATATGTCTATAGCACCAATACCTTGTAAAAGGAGGAGCGCTTTCTCATTCCACAGTTTCCTGGATTAACATCAGTTTCAGCTCAATATCAAATAGCTTTTTTTTTCAATAAAGGTCACTCCTTCACAGCAATTAATAGTATATTTCTTGCTCATTCATTAGTCATTTGGCTCTACAATTATCGGATAAAATTTAGTCACAAATAGACTGTAAATCCGGCCAATCAACTTGAGCTTTAGTGTTAGACGCATGGCTTGTATTAAGTTGCCGTTTAATACTTAAACCTGGTGTGGTATTCTTTGCCGAAAATATTGGTTAATATTGCTTTTGAAATAGCCATCTGGTAAAGACTTGAAAGTTTCGATTTTTAAACCCCCAAGGATATATTACAGACTGAATATCAGAGAAAGGATTAACGAGTTCAGTTAAATCCAACCGTTCTTGACAATAACAACTAAGAACCGATGAGGTCAATCCTTCGAAATTTAAAGAATGTTTACACAGCCACACAAAAATTCGTATTCATTGACCCCGAAAACCCCCGAGAAACGAGTTTGAAGCGATTCCGATTAATTTTTCAAAAAAGCTTCCGGCATATTGGATCGGCCATTTTGAATTTTGATAAAAACCGACACCGGATTCATAATCAGCGACCCCGAATAACGTGTTTCAAGTGAATTTAAAAAAAGGATAACCGCCATATTGGTTTTCCCTGATCTGATGGGGTTAAATGGATGTTAGATTCGGATTCAGCGACCCCAAAAACATATGGAACACATAGTAACAGTACCAGATCATAACACAAATTTTTTTTTATGTGGCTGTGTTATCGAAAATATTACAAAATATAATTACGGAGTTATTGAAAGCAAAGGAAACGAAATGAAAAGATGGGTCAAAAATCATATTTATTACTCTATCTTACTCATATTCGAGATATCAACTGGCAAAGAGAAATAGAACTATATGTATTTACAAAAAATGTCCAGTAAATCTAGCTACTCGTCTGTTGTCAGAATTCGTGACAAATGTCCAATCATATGCGATCCCACAATAATCATGCCCATGGACTCTTTGCTTAAAAGTAAAATTTAAATATTATCTAGACAGTGATATTCAATTGATGGAGAAGTCAGTATTTAGGCGATAGAGAGTATCGGACTGGGAATGATTTAACAATAAAATGATGGTACAATAAAATTCTTTGTGGCTTGGTACTTGAAGCTAATGTTCTATATGCTATAAGGTATGAGAATTATAGAAAAATCTTAGAAATATAACTCTTATTCAAGACACTCTACAGATACCAATATCCCCTTACTTTGCTGTTCGTACGCCCCTTTCGCATATTTTCTTTAAAATAATTTATTGTACCTGAGAATGTTTCATGTAAATACAAAACACCCAGCTCCGTACGCTCATAAGCGCCAACGCCATTGTTTTCTCTTATTGTTCCCACTTCGCGCAATACAAAAAACAGCTGTACTAACGGTATTTTCAAAGAAAATAAAAACGAGAACACGTAAAAGGCAAAAGGAAGTTGTAACCATGGAAGCATAAAGGCGTTGCATGGCACTCAACCGTTATATTTTATATACAAACATACTATCATCCTATCGTTTATTTTTACACGCAACCCGCAACCGGTTCGTGGGTGCAATGTTGCACTGGCGGCGTGTGGTGAATACTGAATAATGTAGTGTTAATTCTCATGAGTGCAATGCTGTTTGTTTTATGGATTTAATGCATACTCATACAGTTATTGGATGCAAATCAAATGCAAAACATACAAAAAAAAATCCGTAAAAGCTACATGGCTTGAGCACACAAAAACGAAAATTGCATTTCCAAAAGAAATGCAAATTGCGCATGAGAGCATGAGTTGGAAGAGCGAAATACAGTGAAAAGTGATAAGAAACCACTGCAGCATAAAATAGTTATTGAATATAATTGAAAGCATTCAAATTGCTCACTCAAGTGATGAGTGTATAAAAATATTTTTATGGAAAATATATGTATATGTAATATTGTATTGACCTGAATGGGAAATGCACTTTTCATCAGACTGCTCGAAATATATTTTTTTTTTGCGGAAAACCCAAAAATACTAAAAAACAGATTTTTAGAGAAATGATCTTAAGTTTCCATGTAGCTGTATCATGTCAAAGATCACACAACTAAAGTACTCAGCTAAAAATCTATCCGATAAGCGACTAAGCGCGATTTTCATTATACCACATTTTCTGACGATTATTTGACAAAATGACAGTTTCGATGACATGTAAATTCACTAAGTTAAGTGAAGTAATAGTAACAAATATGTATTTTATCAAATCAGAAATTTTGTGATAAATTGTTGTAATAATGGTACGAAAATACTTCCTTTAGTTTGTCAATCATTGTCAGTGAATTTGACACGGTGAAAATCACACATAATAAAGAAGTTTTTAGCGATCATTGATATTTGACCTTTCACTGTGTGGAAGCTAAAACAGAACATCATTTTCAATATTGTCCTGAAATTATTATGTTTTTATAATCTGATATTCCCACAAACAATTTAAAAGTAATTGGTCTCTAGTTTTTTCGCAATAACTAGATGTGTTGTCACCTTTCCATTACAGAAACTGTTCTGCAATTATTTGGCAGACGTATTCGAGAAAGAAGAGAACGAATCATAGAAGACGAATTAGTCTTAAAGTAGGTACTATTAAAGCTCACATACCTAGACTCAATTGAAAACGTTTTCGAACATTCAAAATATTAAATATTAAAATCATTGCCCATCTGCTTTAGAATTTAAACTTCTAAGCTATCGATACAATAAAAGCTCGTCACCTATTAATTGTTTTCTAACAGCCTTAAAAATGGTTCCACTGTCCCGAGGGTACATTTAGGAGAACGACCATTAGCTACTAGTTATTATCAATTACTAAACTTGACGTCATACAGCAAGTTTGGGTCTACTCTTTCCGAAAAATCTCATTTAGTTTTGCTATATTAGTTAAGAAAGTCTATTTTGTTACCCTCCAATCGGAAAAGCTTTGTAGTCAAATCTTTAAAACAAGTCATTCAGGCGATTTACTTGTTCCTTCAGACACATTCAAACCAGTTTTTGTATCGAAACTTATAGCTTAGATTATCTAGAAATATTACTTGAAATATTGAAACAACTTTTATGACGCGAGACATGGAGTTTATCCGCATAACCTACCATAAGAGTCTCATATTCTCACTTTTTCATTCAAAAAAAAAACTAAACTATAAAAAAGCTCGGGAAATTGGCACAAATTGGCTTTACAAGGTTTTTACTTATGATGGGGGAATCAGTTTCATCAGGTTCACTCCAGTTTCTGGCAGGTTAAAATATTGTTCACTTGAAAGAAAATAAAAACATAAAACTACCATTTGAAAACAAAGTCTGGTATAATTCTCAATATATTACGCATTTGTTAGTGGATAGTTTTGAGATATTTGTACTGAATTGATTTGTATTGAATTTGTTGAAACTTCGATAATTATTTAAGATTGTCTTTAGCTAGCAGTACTTTAAATGAGTTCTAGAAGTACTTAATAAACTGGCTACTTGAATTGAGTTTCCGAAGTAAATGAACTTTTTTCGAGACTTTTTTGTTGATTTACTCAAAAATTTAAGTTCAGTGTAAGTTAAAGATGTATACTAGAATGCCGACTACTCGACCAATGCTTTCAGTACCGTTCTTGTTACTGGATATAGCCTCAAAATAAATCTATATGTTAACCCAAGAGTTTGAGCTTTGAAGTGATTCACCCATACACAGGTGAACCAACTAGATCCCCGAAACTACATTGGTGAATAGTATAGTTTGGTGGTATCCTATAGTTATCTATCTATTTTAGTTTTCTAATTTCGTTTTTGGTTTGTCTTCGTTGTATCATCGTGATCGCCATACGGCCCTCGTAGCACAAAATAAATAGTTCACGCCTATTTCGCATAGCGTGACTTCGACTTTACATTGGCTCAACTCGGCTCTATGAAACGAGTGGATAAAGCACCGCATTTGCGTTTTAAGTTGCAATCAGTAATTTAGCACTTTGTTGATGTTAACTGAAATTGTTTTAAAATTTCACTTAAACACTCTTCAAAGATAATCAACAACTACAACTACAACATAAACAATAAACACATGAATTACAACGAACGGAATGAGAAGAGCAAAGCAACCAAATACATATACAGCCATACATTAGTAGATATACCAGAGGGCGCTGTTGCAAAATTAACACCAGTGAATGAATGTTTGTATGTATGTCTGTGTCTGCGTGTGGTTGTTTGTTATGTGAAAGACAATGAAGACACTTCTTCAACTCCACGCAATTTCAAATGCAGTTTTCGTGTTGAAAAACACTTAAAAGTACTTTTCACCTCATAAAACAACAACAATAGCGAGCAATATAAACAAATTTAATGAAATACTTTGGCCCAAGCGCAGCAACAACAACCATTTTCCATTTTGTACTAATAAAACAGTAATAGTGGCAACAACAACAGCAATAACAACAACAACGCCAGCAACAGCACCAGCAGCTAAAGTGGCAGCAACCACTTAGCCAATCAACAACACTGCCACGTAAATACAACAACACCAGCAACAAATAACACAAAAAACACGAAAGCAACACGCAATAATGGAATATGATGATGTTTTATTTGTTATTGTTGCTTTTAAACTTATCCCTGCGATGAGTTGAAGTGAGTGAGATGAGGTGTGTGGGCTACTAAGTATGAGTTGGACACTCCCAAGCGCCCGTAGTCACCGTGCGCACCACTCCGTCACTTGGGTGGCTTCGTTCTATCGTATTGACTAGTTGTGGGCGTATCTCCGTTGTGTTTTGTTTATGGCTTTCGCCGGGGTACTTAACTTGACTTTCTATCTAATTAGGCCTTCGCACGTAATGAGGAATTACGAAAATTTCAAGTAGGCGTTGAAGTAGAAATGAAAAAGTTGTTATTATGGTTTGAATACTGGTTAAGGACGTATGCGTGGAGATGTTTTTGAGGTGTCTGTTGTTTGAACTTTGTGTTGCAATGTGATACTCACTTTCTATTGCAGGTGAATCGAATGGGTTGGGACTCTGAAATTGCGATTTTTATCTTTATTGCGTTATTTTCTAATCGTCTTGACACAAAGCAATCATAAACTGTAGGTATTTCTTGGTTTCCTTCATAAGTCCACACATCTATAAAACTATATCGGTCCAGATGATGTCTAGGTTATTCTAGCAGCATAAAACATTACCCAAATATTTTAACCAATTAATGTTGAGGAATACTGCCGATATTTTAGTCTAGATGAAAATCCAGGTCCGTTTAAATGCCGAGGTCTAAGCCATTGGTGAATTGAAAATCAAACTTGCAAAAAAATAGCAAAATGAAAGTCTATAGAGCCCCTATGAAGACGTATTCCTGACTTCTAGAGACCGCAAAATCTTTTGAAGAAGTGAGACACTGCATCCTCATCATAGTATATAATATAACGAGTTCTTTGTGAGACTAACTCTCAAAATGTCCAACCGAAAGGGAACATTACAACAAGAACAATTTACAAAAGCATTAGAGGAACCATACTTAGGAATTCCATCCTAACTTAGTGTTCCTCCACATATTGTTACAACTACAAAGTAATATTTGCCTACATTCTTAATTAATAGGCTTTACATAGATTCCGCATATTCGCATTTATGACATTGAATCTTTTGTAATATCAGTAAAATAAATTATAAAATTCATTATACGATTAACTCATTTCGAAAAGTTGCGCAAATAAACACTTTGTCCTCCTGGAATCACATTTTAGGTGGTTTATTCCAATTTTGTATCCCTTCTGCGACATACAAAAAATTGTATGCCAGGATCACTATATTTTTTCACAGCAGTCAGGGTGAAAAATGTTGGTTCTTTCCACAACGAACTCTTACTTATGCGGTCTTCCTACTGCCCTGCTTTAACCCACCATTGGCTCTCATCTGGCACTAGTCAATTGTTTTCATACAGATACACTTTTCTTCCGTCTAAAATTATTCCAAATCTCATTCAACTGCTTCCAGGTGGTGACTTGAAATTTCTTTCCAAAATATTATAGAAAATTTGGTTATTGACTGCTTGCACTATTGCGGAATGATAAAGCACCAAGAATTTCCACAAATCAAATAAATGAGATGCCACTTCTGAGATATGCAAAGACTTTATTTAACTGGAACTAGCTTTTTAGCAGACCACCTGCAAAAAATACCGTATAATTTTGTCTTATTGGCAAGCAATCCGCGAGTTAAGAGCACTTTCTGCTTCTGCACATGTTGCCAGCTGTCAATATTTCTGGGGTATATAATGCCGCACGAAATAAAGGGTGTTTAAATAGAAGGTGAAATCTAGATAGGAATTATATGGTGTTCGATTATAATACTTAGGATATATTACGATATATAGAGAATCTCGAGTGGATATATTGATCCATATAGTAATTATGTAACCGCGTTATCTTAGATAAAGTTCGACGATCCCATCTAAAAGTTTTGATGACCAACTTAACGCCCGTGGTCTACTTGCACTAGAGCGCTGGACACACTGACTTCGAGTGAGCTCACCTAGCGAGTTCTCTCTGTACCGTGGTGAACCGAAAACGGTCCTTCCAGCTGTTGTCGCTTAGGAAGGCATATCTCTCCGCTATCATTGGTTGGCTTACTGGTCACTGTCCATGGCATACATGTGGGGAGTTTAGGGATCAAGCCAGACACTAGTTTTCAGAGGAAGGCGAAGAGGAATCATCCAAGCACTTCCTCCTTTATTGCATTCGTCACACTAAGGTTAAAACACCACAGTAGACACATCTTCGGCGAACCCAGCGAAGTGACTGGAATCGACATTAGCCGACTTAAGAACTGTATAACAGACTTCAAGACTTCAAGACTGAGATTCCCTGTAGATGCGGAGATTCACCTCTTGACGCAACCTAATATAAAGACGAACGCTTGAGATTTTAGCTTATATCGATCGTTAGATCCAATCGATCCTTGACGGTATACAACTCGGCGATTTTTGAAGACAACCTAGAGTCCATAAAGTTCTTCGACATGTATAAAATATCCACTATTCAAGAGTCCTCTTGATGGTCTTTACAGTTATACTTTTAGATTTTAGTTTTTTGGTTGGCCCACTGAATGTTGATAGATAAATAATGAATCTCTTGATAAAGTCTCTCGAATCATCTGATAAATCCGAAGATTTCGAACTAATCTTAACAGACTAAGGAAGATACATAGTTCTGTGGGATCTCAGACAGAGCCATGAGATTAATCAGCTTCATATAGATTTCAATTTTTTTCCTTAGAGCCCTCGTGCGCGGCTCTCTCTCTTTGAAAAGCTTTCATCCTTATCGAGCGACCCTTTACAATGCAATTGAATGCGTCAAATCCCATTCTCTTACCGGCTTTCCGGTGCATTGAAGAGTGCGAGCTTAAAATGTCTGACGCGTGGGGCACTTTGCTGATCTGAGAAGGTGCACCTGCACCTGCATTGTCAACGCTTGGCATAAAAATGCAAATCCCACGAAAAGCGCGCCGAAAAAAAACCTGGAGAACGAACTTGAAGTGGGATTTACAATGATGCCCACGAGGATAAGGCCGGTGGCACCGTTGTTGTGCCCAAAAAATATGTTGCATTATGCCAGTGGACCGCTGTCCTCCGCGCACGAAGGACCGGCTAGCAATGAGAAATTTACATTTGCATTTGTGCCAAAATGGAGGCAAATTGCCGCTGACGGATTTAATTTCAAAGTTTTTTACCGTTAGCAAAGCAAAAACAACAATTTCGTGCAAAATAAGAAGTGTGGCAAGCACTCAACCCGGGGGTGTGTGTTTGTTTGTATTTACATGTGTTAATTTATGTCGGCTTTCAGCAGTTTTACTGTAACAATAACAACAAAAACAACAACACCATCTAGGTAGATATATTCCGCTTGTTGCAAGCATTACTCGAAGAGGCGTGAAAGTATCATAATGCTATTACGCTTGCATGCGCATGGCAAAATTTAATTAAAAACTTACAAATGAATGAGTTGAAAACAACAGCAACAACAACAACAAAAAAGAGTATGACTGCAGACAAACTAAGTAGCGATGAAAAGCGTCAAAGACGCATAGCCGAAGCCGAGCGCGGAAAAGTTACTGACGCATCTTCTTTAACGATTATTATTGTCGGTTGCATGTTCCACTGCCTCCGTGTGTGTGTGTTTCGGTGAGTGTGGGTGTGGACAAGTGTTGCAACTTCGCCTAGTGATGTGTTGAGTTGCGGAGTATGAGGCAGTAAGCCGCCGAACACACTCGTATAAACCTACAGCGCTGTCACAATGCATTTGCTCGAGTGAGATGAGCTTGAAACTTAAGCAAAAGTAAATTTAATTAGGAAATTGTCAAAAGTTTTTCACCACCCTCATTTAACCATATGAATGGGACATACATACGTACAGACATTTCAACATATCTTAATATGTTCTGTCGTTACAAATCGTATTCACTGTGAGCGCATGACGCAGACAAAACTTGAATAGATAGTACTTTAGGTGATAAATATTTATTAAACAAAAGCATGAAATTCGCTTAATTTATACTACATGCGACTGTACATAAAGTGGTAATTTCCCCGAAATTTTTAAAACAAACTGTATACAAAGTCTTTTTTTATTTCAATTTAGCAGCACTTTTCAACCCAACGACGTTTAGTAACTCTAAAAAGTAATCGATCTATAAATCGTTTCAACTGTATAGCATGCATGAACAACTGAGTTGATTTGTCCATCTGTTCCAATGCCTCATTGAGAGCTATTAGCCCTACAGTAAGCAATTTCCTTAAAGCCAAGAAACCGATTTCAGTTAATCTCCAAGAACGAAGTATTCCTTAGTCTACTTCTCTACTGCAGTTCATTCCTTCATTCGCCACTATTAATCTACTGAATCTAAAATATATACTGGTACTTTGGATATACATGAAGAAACTTTCATTTACTCAGTCCTCTCCCATATCATTTCTTAAAATACCAGAGTACCTCGTGCCCTAAATTTGTCTTCTGTATACAAGTCAAATATTTCTTTGAACGATATTGAAGCTAATAGTTCTGTTTGAGAGTTCTAAAGGTACCTTACTTTATTAAAGGGTGAATTGAATAGGAGAACTGTTGGAGCCTTATCAAATAGAACTATTAGCTTCAATATCGTTTAATGCTTTAATGAGCTTTGAGTTCCAATCTCAGCTTGAAACCCCCACGCTGGATGGAAGAGGAACGAGTTTTAGTTTATTAATCGGGTCTATCCACCAGATACAGTGAATATATCTACGATCTTAGCACAGACTTTTCAGGTACCACAATAACTATTTCACTCAATTTGTTAGAAACTGAGAAATTGAAAAGAAGTTAAGGCTATATTAACTATAATTTCATTAGCAGCACTATATCTGGAGGAATGTTATCGACTCTTTTGAAATAATAGGTTTACCTACCTCATGGGAATATGTTTGAATTGTGAGTTGAAAAATTAGAGCAATTCAAATTGATACTATCGAGGAAAAGATAAGATCAGCTATCAAGGAACAAAGATGTAAGGTCGGGATTCCAATTTTTTTTGTTTTTTTGTTTCAATTGTACCTAGTATACAATGATTAAATACTAATAACATTTCAATTCTAATAACTTAAAAATAATAATTAAAAGCTAAATGTTAGAGAAATTCATTTGCTGTTTCAGTTGCCTTTCAATGTGGAAGTATTTGAAACCCCTTTTGCAAGTGTTTTTAATAAAAATTAATAGAGTCATGTCTTCCGTCTATCACAATGTGAACGATTTGATTCCGCGCGTTTCGATCAGAATACAACCATATAGCTTGATGCATTTTCTTGTGCCAAAATCTGGTACTGCAGACAACTATATTTCGGGCGCCAGCGAAGTCAATCATCCTCAGGCCGTTTGGCGATGTTTCGTCATGGAGGCTGAATTTTCCGTCAAAGACACCTTCTTCGTTGAAATCTTACGGTTTTGATACCATGTCGGGGGTAGCGGATTGTGGCTAGGCTTTCATCCAGTGGGGTGAATGGCAGAACTCGTCGACTGAGCCTCTCTTCCATCACAACTCCAACACCAAATTTGCGCTCCTTTATATGGCCAAGGACCTTCTTCCGTCCTTTTCGCGGCCATCGCACATTTTGGATCAGCCTTTAGTCGTATGAGGACATCAACCAGCTGGGCAGAGGCACATTTCCAATTAAGGAACCGGACATTCCAGGTGCATGTCCTCAAATCATGATCCTTAGAACGTTTGCAGTGGTCGTCATCAGAAGTAGGGATTCTCATCCTTTTAATTTATTCCATTTTTCTTTGGATGACTTTTTTTGTGTGGTGGGTACCAAACCCTACGCACAACCGCAGAAGCGGGTTCGCCTTCTCACATTAGCTTACCTCCAAACGTATGTTCGTTGGCTACTCAGTGAATACTTAGTCTAAAATCGGAAGTCGTGAGCTGCTTCAAACAAATGGAGGAGAATCGTTACGTGTCACTCCCAATTGATAGCAATCAAAAACTTTCCTCACTTACGTGAACTTGTTCCCATGGCACTATCTTCCACCCGTGGAATTTTTCATTTTAATTTTAATTTGCCACTTTACAACTTTATATTGTTAGAAAGGTAGACTAAGGTGGCGGGGAGATTTTCTATTTTTATTTTTAGAAGATATCGAGCCAATAGTGCAGGTCATCATTCGCCCACCACACTAACAGTACTAGGCACATTTAATGCGTATTAATCTTTTGTTATAGACTCATCAAACTCTGATTTGTGTATAAACTTATGTGTGAAGGAACTTTTATATAGAACTTCAATAACCTCGGATAAATCATTGAAAAATAAACTTATATTCCTTTAATACCAAATTAATGGAACAGTCACTAAGCGAAATATTTTGTAAAAGCAATTGGAGTCTTTTGATTCAATTCCACTTGTTTAGTTTTCGATTGCTTTATACATTTTATTTACCAAAATCCGAAGCTAAGCCTCATTATTATGTCATACAACATAAATTTAGCGATTCAAGCCAATTATGATTATTTGCGATATCCGTGAATTTCATGAAGTGGTACAGCTAATAAAAACACAAACTCTTTGAACGAAAAAACGCAGACTTGATTGCCTGCTGCGCCACCAATGACTTCCGCTTATCTCTTCTTCTGTAAAGTTCGCATCCGTTTTCGCAATTATTTATGTGCGCCCCCAGTACAACCAGCAACGTGGCATGACCACTAAAAATATGAACAAGTATCTGCCCTAAATCTTTATCTTATTAGATGCAGCACAATGTGTTTTTTTCTGTGCTGAGCATTTATTGGCCATCACGCTATTGGCTATATTACGGTTTTAAGCGAAATTTCCACAAATTGCAAGTGTACCGTCGTATCAATTGGACTGCAGCCAAATTTCCGGCCACATAATTTTCCGTTCATTATTTTGTGGTTTTCCGCTATCAAGCATTCGAATACACAAAAAAAAAAAATCATATACTTATGAAGAAAAAAAAAAGAGAAATAAAAGTAGAAATTTGCTCACGTAACGTCAATTTAGCGCAAAGCGTACAAATGCTGCCACGCTTTGCTAAACCGACATCCTTTATGGCCAATTCGAGTATTTGGAATTAAGCCCAAAATTATAGATTTGAATTATCGCTGATTGGCATGGTAGCCTGAATGATGCAGTAACAAAATAAAGCGATATAATTTCTTCGGAAGACCGTCTACTGCGCGGACCCACCGAGTTCATGGGTCCACCAAGTGTTGGGAGTTTTTTTTTATTTTTACTTGGCTTTTATTGCGCTTTTATTTTATTTACGCGCAAGCTATCCGAAATATCCATTTATTACGCTCACTGCTTGTGTTTACTGCATCGTGCAAATAAAAATGCGCCAATGTCCGATGAAACCTCGTTGATTGCTTGCTTTAAACTTCAATCGATGCGCTTCCGATACGGTGGCAATACAGTGTACAGCAGCAGCAGCAACAACAGCAGCGACAGTGGCAGTGGCAAAGCAAAAAAGCAATTTACAACGTCAATGTGTCTGCATAAATTATGAGCGACCAACCGCAGCCACTTTTGCGCACCGCAACGCAGCTTAAAGTACGAGCACGCTATGACTACATAAAGCACAACTCTCGACGGCATAATAAAATGCGGCAATATGACTGGCGCTGCATACATAATAAGCCACAATGAAATGGTGGCAGTGATGTTCGTCGGTTCGCGAGTCAATTTGCCTGCTTACTTACGTATACGCCGTGTGTTCGCCGTGTTGTGTCTTCGCTTCAACCGGCTTGTACCGTATAACTGTATTTCACATTTAAAAGCGCAGCAGCAAATAAATATTAACCCTTCTTCACAGCTGCACGTTGTCGTTGGACTACATTTGTACGTGTATGTAGCTCGATAGATGGATGAATAGCTGTTGGGTTGGATCTGTCGGTGGCGTGTGATTTATCTGCATATTACAGTGCTATGAAATATGTTTATCAATGTGGACTGCAGGAAATTTTATTAGCTGAGGACTACCAGACCGCCCAGACTACCAGATCGCCGAATTGGCAATCCTTGGCTGGAACCGGAATTCCGGTACCGCAGAACCGCCGTAGAATCGAGTACAATTTGTCTTTCACCTCGGATCTGCGAACTTTCATTTATAATCCGAGTATAGAAAACCATATCTGAAAAATATACTGGATCTTTCCTTTGACCTTCGATTTTTCCAAGAATGATATACTCAGTAATGCTGATTTTCTTCGAGTCGAATAGCCGAAGAAGCATATCTCACAGGGATCCCACATTATAGTGGCCATCTCGTTGCGACTATTTGCATCGTTTCATGGTTTGAATCCGGTTTATTGAATGTAGTCCGGGACACTTAGAATCTTACTTAGAATCATCTTTGTCGTTGAGGTTTTCGATCGAGAGTTTTGACTAATCCTACTTCACATACACCTTTCCCCATGGGTCCCCAACCATTCATGAATCAATAACATGTATCCTTGATATCTTTAGAGTGTTCAAAACCAGTCTTTCTAGAGGAGCGGAAGCAATTGGGTTCAACAACAAAATATTCCGGTTCAGATCTACTTCTGTCCTCTCAAAGAAAAAATAGCCCGATAGGCAGTAACGATAGGCAGATATTCTTTATAATGCCACATCTGTTTGCCATTTCTATAATTGTCAGATCTTGGCTCATAATGGATCAAATATTCGCGAGATGCTGGATTTAGGAAAGAGGTGGCATTAACTGTCCTCTCTATTCTCCAGATTCGACTTTCACCGACTTCCTTAAGTGGAGTTACTTAAAATCAAAGTAAATGTCAGTATTACTCGAACAATTAACAAGCTTAAGATAGAGTTTGACAGCCCGAAATCATCCCTGTACAGCCTGAGATGTTCGAAGAAGAAAAAATTAGCTAGTTTTACTGTGGTTATTGAAAGTCGACTCCTGAACATCTTGCCTTCGACAATATATTTCGACCAGTTCATTTACAGACATCAATTTCTAGCAGTTAAATCATATTTTTTTCTGTATATTGCTTGTCGATTTCCTACAGGGTATTTAATCCTTATATACCCAAATGTAGTCGAAATGTCTATCGCCATGAATGATAAATGATTAAGTTATGCCAATTTGATTTTGATGCGAACATTTCCAGTTAAGTTTATGAATTGGGAATTTATGGCCGTACATTTCAAGCAACTGCTCGATAATGGAGTATTGAAATGGCGGTTTAATTCCCAGCTGATGTAATGATAATGAAATATCAATGTGTAAACATTATAAAAAGTCAGTTTTGTTTATTGATTGTGAAAAGCAATTAAATACAATAAATAACTGCTGTGAGAATATATACTCGAATACGATTTGATTTGGTGGGATTCAAAGATTAATATTTCCTTAACAAATAAGTAATTTATACTAAACTTCTTTGAAGTAGTATTACTAAGTTTGGTTAGTTGAATTTTGATGGTAACATGAGAGTTGCTAATATAAAGCTGAGAAAGCTTTGCATATTACTGATGAAAGCTGTTAAAGCTCACTCAATGAATTTTTAGATGAGGAATTTCTTAATTTTTTTCGAAGTTTCTTCTTCTTTTCAAATTTTACCACAATAAGGCATGACGGCTATTGAGAAATGAAGAAATCTGGAGAGATTATCTCGTTTAAGTCTAGGAGAGTAGCGAATCGATCAAGAACTTGCATCCATAATAAGAGCTGGCTTAACATTTTGTTTCGAGGACAATGGTCTATCAACCATCTTCATTAAGCAGGCTGAACGGCGTACCTGGGTTTATAGACAAGATATGATCTCGCCACGATTACATCGATCCAACAGTACAGTTCCTTCTTTTTGTGATTTCAAAGTAATCAAGGTGTAGATATTTTGGTGTCTCCGCCTTAAGGTCGCAGAATTGGTAATATACTGTCGAACAGATCCCCATTTTGTGGGTCGATATTACGCTTTAACCTGCGATCAGAAGTATACACCGATACATCGATTGCCTTAATTTAACTCTGGGTAGTAGCCAACTTGGTTCGGCGACTGGGTTATATGCGACCAGTAGTGATCTATGATTGTCTTTTCTTCTATCTTTAGCTCTTTCCTAATAGTGTGTGAATCCAGGCGAAGATAGGCTCCGGTACTATCGGCTTGGTTACCTCCACTTCTTGAGCTAGATTGTTAGCCATCACTTTGCCCTCGATGACTTTATACCCAGAGGTCCATCTATACTAGAGTGCTTTATAAAATCTATTATAGCGAATCGCTTTCAGAACTTCGCTCATAGAGAAGTTGTGGGTTCACAAACGACCAAAATCAATATTGAATTTACGGTTCGAGGCCACTTGTGTCTCTTCATTTTACATCAATATCTAATCAAGAGCCATCCAAGAAGAAGAAGAGTTACACAAATTAGTGAGAGCACTGCACAGTGGTTCAGCTTGTATGAAGGTGCGGTCATAAATACTCCCCGTTGAGATATCGCTTTGAAATTTTCACCAAAAATCTAGAAAATTATTTTAAATATATAGTAAAAAAATTGGCCCCATCGGACTACTAGGTCCTATAGCTCCCATAGAATTGTAATTGCCATTATATGGCAATCATGCGCAAAAATACTTCTCATGGTCATGGTCGCAGCGTCAAAGCTTTCAGTAAGGTTTTGTAAAAACATTTAAGAAAGCAATAAACAACCTGAACATGATTTGTCGTTATAGTTATCCAACCCCCACATTCAACCTGTAAGAATAATATCATATCATCAGAGAAATCAGCAGTTGGGCGTTTATTCTATTCTGGGACCTCATGAGAATAGTTGCAGAAAAGTAATTCTTGAGATTATGAAGTAAAAGACAAATTTACCCTAGAAATCATATAAAAAACTTGGAACAACGCCACAATCAGTTTATCTATTAAATATGAAAATGGAATTTCACCAAAAAAATACAGACCAACCAATCCCTATGTTGACTACTGTCGCCTGTGCCAAATGACCTTTTTATAAATGAATACGAATTGAGTTCCATGAAGTATTTGATATTAACAACCACTTCGAATGGAGTATTTCAGCAATTTCAAGTAATTGATGTCAACTACAATTTAATGCAGAATAAGTGCTAAAAGCGTTTAACGCCAAACACACATACGAAATGTATGAAAATCTAAAACTAAAACTAAAATACCGCAGTCAGTTGTCAAAAACCATTTGGCGAAATGTGTAAAAAATTAAAATGAATGAGTGATAAATAGCTAATGTTAACTGTGAAACGGTTGAAAACCATAAATAAACCAAATACTTAGCAACGCACATGAAAACCAAATAACGCGAATGCCAGGGGAAAACACTAAAATATAAAAAAATAAATACGAAAATAAAAAAAAGACCAGAGAAATCACAAAAAGTAATTTACAATTTGAAGAGTTGAAGTGCGACACAAAGCCAACTAATTGAAAAATTGTGCTTTTAAGGGTCATTAAACAAACAAGGCTCGCTGCCACCACAAGGACACAGCGCGACAGGACGACAATGTGCAGCCGAGCGTAAAAGAAATGTGACTCCAACTGGTCGCTTGTGGGTTTGTATTCACAATTTGATTGCGCTATAAATTCGTTGACATTTTGCTGGCCTTTTTGGCCGTTGGCTAACGACATGCCACAGAATTACCGGAGGCAAATGTAGAGAGTGCCACAGATTTGCGAAATTTACTTGCACATTAACATTTTGCAGACTTGTAAGCGGTTTTAAATTGGTATTTTGGTAAATATATATAATATATATATATATATTATAGGACATATATGTATCTAAATAGAACTCATACATTATTTGCGTGAATAATTAGTTATTTGTTGAGTATTTCTATTTTTTCCGCAAATTCTGCTTTTTTGTTTAATTTCCAATGCATAATCATTGCTATTCGTGCATAATTAAGCATTCCAACTGCAATGCATAATAACCGCAATTTTTTGTAAGCAAATCATGCCTGTACACAAGTATTTTGCAACGGTATTAGTTCTCATGGCATAATTTAAATCAAATATGCTTAATCAATAAATTAATAACACCTTGTCTAACGTTTATGAATAAATAAAATAATTATTTGATTTTTTTGGAATAAATATTTTTTATTCCACTGTATTATATGTATTTTATATATTTTTTCAGCTTTCAATATCGAAAAAATACTGAATTTTTATAACCTGTTATGCAAAACAATATGCATATGTATAACTACAAAAAAATTTTTAATTTAATGCTGTTTAAATAAATTAGACTCTATAGAATTTCAACATAGAAGATGTGCCTCCAGCAAACGGTTACATGATAGCTCGAGTCTAATTCGAGATCTCTGGATGAAACTTTAAACTTATTAACTCATATAGCTTTATGTTATTTGAACTACGACATCCTTACCCTGAAACAGTATTTTAAAAGCAGTGTCTTCCTCAGATTCATTCAAAACATCTTCGGAATAATATTGTAATAAAACAAGTAAGGAAGGGCTAAGTACGGGTGTCAACGAACATTTTGTACTCTCGCAATTTATTCATTTAATTGTATTAATATAACAAACAATTTGACTTACATATTCGGCATATATATGTCATAAAGTCCATTGAAAGTTTGAAAACCCTAATATTAGGTATATGGGAGCTAGGGGAAGTTATGAACCGATTTCACTAATTTTTGTCACGAAGACATATTATGAGAAGAAATATATTCCCTCTGAATTTCTTCAAAATATCTGAGAGACTTACCAACATTTTCGATAAAAAAATTTTTCGAAGCTCTCAGGTCCTCATATTCGATATATGGGGTCTTGAATACTTATGGCCCGGTTTCGGTGATTTTTAGAAGAACGAGGCCACTCTTTAAATGCAGTTTTTATGTAAAGTTCTGTTCCGCTATCTTCACTAGTGCTTAATTATGGTAAAGTAAACGATTAAGATCGACTTCAAAGTTCTGGTATGTGGGAAGTAGGCGTGGTTGAAACCGATTTGGACTATTTTGATCACACGTAATTCAGAAGTTAGGAAGATATTATGAACCGAATTTCGTAGAAATTGGTCGAGTAGTTTAGGAGATATGGTTTTTGACCCATAAGTGGGCGGAACCACGCCTATTTAAAATTGTGTATACAATTTTGAGTGCAGCTCTTCTGTACTGAAAAAATTATTTGAAATGTTCTTATGTTAAAGTTGACTATATCCTGCGGGATAAAAAATTTAAAGAGTTTCTCTTTAATATTTTCTCTTTAATATTTTTTATTTGGCAATAATTATTTACCTTAGTTTTGCATTTTTGAGACAGTTTCTTATATTTTGAAGAAACATTATTGTCTAATTCCAAAACCGATCTATCGGCATGACTTAATCCACTTTTATGCGCTTAGGCAGTGTAAGTGAAAGTTGTATTCACTATTTTCCTGTGTGTGAGTATAAAGATTTATTAAGTAACGACTACCTAAATTCCATTCATTTGCAGTTTCAAAGAATTATATTTTGTGAAACAACCCTCTCAATATACCATATACATTACTTACGCCAAAATCCAGAAACTTACCAAAATTCGTAAAATGATCTCATTTATTACTCTTGAATTTTAGCGCTGGACGACAATGGACGTCTCGCAAGTTCGGTAAACTCTAATTAACAAAGAGAACCTGCTCGATTGTTAAATCCTTTTTGCCCATAGTGGAACTCAAGAGGTCGGCTGAACTTCTGGCTCTTAAAAATATTCACCTTACCTCAATAATGAGTAATTTCCTCCTCCACTGTCCAGAGTTCGCAAGACTGAGGTTGAAACATCTCGATAGATATACCTTTGCCGAACCAAGCAAACTGACTGGACTGGACACTAGCTACCTCATAAGATTTATGGTAGGCTCAAAACGCTTCGGCCATAACCAAGGGTAATTTTTTGCGATCAATAGGAGTATATTTGGCATCGCAATGGACAGGAGCCTTAAGCTTTCCAAGTGGGTTCCTTCTCAATATATGTCGCGAGTGTCAGCCCCTGAACATAATCTAATTTAACCTACTTAACATCGTCACTTTAATGGCCATATATATAAATCAGTTCACACCTTTTTATGGTAGTTAAAGGATATTTTCGACCGCTCTAGTCTGCTTTCAATGTCAAATCATAATTTGTTGATAATGTATAAGATAATAGATTTATTTTTGTATATAATATTTTGAACCAAATTCTGTACCAAAATCTTTGGGTTTACATTTTCCCGATAATTTTGGAAATATTACACACTCATCCCAAATTTTCGAGATAACCCATATAGAAACCTATTTCATCAGACTTTCCTCGACATCCGTCCTTCCTTTACATCCGTCAAATTATAACCCCGTCTTGTTTGAAACAATTTCCTGATTGAGATGATTAACGTGGAGCATGAAGACGGTGAAGTTCTAATTTCTCACTAAGTTAATTCTAGGTAACTTTATGAATATATGCGATATGTGAATTAAATTACTTACACTTTGTCAAATATTGTACCAGCCACGGGAACTTCTTTTCTTTTTTTGGGATGCAATTGTCTATCCCGAATGATTATAAGTCTCTCTCTCTTTCTATCACTTTATTTATATTCCTATCTCTCTCCTCATCTACATATATTATCACCTACTGGAATGGAGGACTTTCAGTACTGTAGTATAGCTACTACTTTTCGAGCAATCGGCAGTTCCTTTATATAAAATAGATAAATATGAAATGGCTGTGAATCCCTGTATCTTCTTCTAGACTTTCGAATGCTTTCTCCACCAGCGAATATTCATTCTCCCGCCTTTAACACGCAGATTTTTGTAGCTATCAGAGCAGAATTTACCGCTATTGCATTAAATACGGTTCATCACATCCACCGTAATGCCAAAGGTGTAAACGCCAACTGCTATTATTATAATTAGTCGCACAAGGTAAAAAGAAAATATGCGTTGATTAATTCAGTTTCGGCAATTTCTGCTGTCTTGTACAAGTCCGTTAATTAAAACACCCTCAAGCGCTGCTAGCATTATTCTAATTAAATGTATGTATGTATGTATGTGCGAGTATTTGCTTGCTTATTGAAGCCAACAGCAGCAGCCAACTCACTTGTTTGTCCATCAACTGTACGCGCAGTCAATCAAACAAAAGTCAAAACAATTAGTCAATAATCATAACGGAATTTGCGCGATAGGTAAACTATTTACATTCAAACATTGGCAAATGTTGACTTCTGGAGAGCAAATACAGACGGCGCCTATATATATATATATATACCTATATATACATAGCGTACAAGATGTTTGGTTATGGCTAGAAGTCAAATACGAATTATATTTACATTAGCTTTAAGACATATGGGTATTTATATGAGTATACCGGGATGCAATATCCCTCAAGAATTCCTATGAACATGCATACATATATGGATTGTCTGATTGTATTGTATTATAATAATAACACTGGGTATTTACACCTTTGATTGTTGTTCAGCGGACCTTACGGGGTGTTTGTTCAGTTATATGCATCGATCTTATCCGACATTTTTAAAGAATCGACTTATTCTCTTTTTATAAGAGGTCCCTTCAGAATATACTTTTAACTCGGTCTGAAGAAATATATTAGATAAAAGCTCTTATAAGCTTAGATGATAAACTACGTATCTAGTAGGACCGGAAAATACCAGTCGCACCTATTGTATAAAAGAATTCCATTTTCTAAGTATTCTGCTAAATTGCCAGCTTTATAAAGGGAAATCTTAATTCGAAACTGTTGTTTAGATTGTCTCAGTAAGCTTCGGTATTAACGGAAGATTACTAATTCTTTGGTTCCCCAAATAATTTTGAGGAATATTGACGATTTTACAGTCCTTGGCTGGATAAGGAGGGGTCTGTTCCGATCACCTAGAACCGAGTATCATGGGAACGAGGTTAGCAAGTCGTCTAGTCCATTTTAACCTTTATGTATTATTTTGAAAATTCTGACGATCTTTCCCCGGCCTGATGTACTATTTTTCTGGTTCTCCCTTTCTTTCATCTCATCTCAGGGCTTCACCAATATTCTGTATTGTCAGTTTCTTGTCATTCCGTTAAAAGTTCTATTTGTCGTCTGTGATTCCTTTCACTAATTGTCCATTTTTATAACGGCAAGACGAGAGAGACAGCCTACTTTTTTGATGTGAGATCAGTTATCGTGTTACTGAGCTTTCATGTAATTTTATTGAAACCTCCTTTCGCTTTCTACTACTTTTTTTAAAAACATTTTAAGCCGTCGTTATCACACAAATATGATAAGCTCACTCACTCTCTTTACATGTCGTCAACAAAGTTATATGCTCTCTCCTTCTTCTATACCCCTTTACGCTAATGGTTACTTTCTGTTGGTATAAGAGATTTGAAGATTCATAATGAGAGTTTAGAAACGAACCTGTATAGTCAGAAACAGGCACTCTGACTACTCCTTGTGGTCACAGCATAATATCGAATGTAAAGAACAAACAATATCAGCCTTGAAATTCAACGCAGAATCACTCTTGTCAACAGGTACTACTATGGACTGAGTAGGCAATTGAAAAGTAAAGTCCTCTCTCGACGAACAAAAACTAAACTCTACAAGTCCTTATTCATTTCCCGTCCTCCGTTGAGACGGAACTATGAGTTTTCGAGAAAAAAGTTTTGCGGAAGATTTATGGTCCCTTAAACATTGGCAACGACGAATACCGCAGACGATGGAACGATGAGCTGTATATGTTATTCGACGACATAGGCATAGTCCAACGAATAAAAAACAGTGGCTACGCTGGCTGGGTCATGTTGTTCGAATGGACGAAAATGCTCCAGCTCTGAAAGTGTTCGATGCAGTACCCGCTGGTGGAAGCCGAGGAAGAGGTATGCCTCCACTTCGATAGAAGGATCAAGTGGAGAAGGACCTGTCTTCACTTGGTATTACCAATTGGCGCCAAACTGCCAAAAGGAGAGATGCGTGGCGCGCTGTTGTGTACTCGGCTATAACCGCATAAGCGTTGTTTACGCCAGTCAAGAAGAAGACAAATTTGCAACCAACATCAAGAAGAACTCAAAAGTTAAGATAAAAAGGATCTCTCCCCCACTTACTCTCTTTCTCTCTCACACACTCCCTCTCTCTTCATAATATAATTCGTATCAGACCTTCGCTTATAAGATAGACACTCTATTACTTCCACAGTTTTTTATCCATTCTTCAGCTTTATTGAACGCTCTCCATACCCGCTTCCTCTCCAAGATCTACGCATATTTATTAGAGGAAATAAGGTGTGCGAAATTATTGGCAAGAATTACAACAACAATCCGTGCAGGCATTTATTCATTGAAATCGACCAGCACATCATCAACAGGAACAACGACATAAAAAATAGGGCCAACGCCGCCATTGACACGCCATTACCGGCCGCATTGATAACTAAGTACTGCAAAGTCAACCGGAAGGCCGTGCCATCACACGCACCGCTATTGTTGCCAATAGAATGCCATTAAGATCTTCATCAGCAGAGAAACCGACGACGCCGTCTTCGTCCACACCAACAGCATTCTCTTCATCATCATCATTATCGTCTTCATCACCTTCGCCGACGTTGATGGCTCATCATTTACGCTATCAATGCAATTTCATGAATATTTTAAAAGCTTCAACCGGCCGGAGGAAAGAGGGGTCTAATAGTATATGTATATGTAGCGCGTATAATGGAAAAAGCACGTCGACTGGCTGCGAAAGATATCCGACCCAACAACATAAGCCACGAACCGAAAAAAACAACAAAAAATGAACAACAATAAAAAGTTTTTAAGCGCGAAGGCAAATAATACTCGTTTACTCGCAGCACTCCAAATACGACAATAAATGGGGTTGTGATTCGTTTTTCGCAGCTCAAACAAAAGACAGATTTCTAAGAAAATAGTCTTAAATCGTTATGTAAATAAAATAAAGTATGCCTTTGTATGCGCTTATCCCACCAACCCCACGCATCTCTCACCCCTCGACAGCCTATACTCGTGCACTTCGGCAACACATTATCGTCGTAAGCCAAACCAATTTCACTTTGGTACATTCCACACTCCTCTGAGAGGATACGATTGCGGCTTATTCCCAGCAAATTGAAACTTAACCGTTATTCACGGGTGAAAGGTTGAAAAATTAAGGGTGCGGCAGCGCAACTTTTTTCACCACTTTTTGCTTCACTTTTTGCGCTCAAACACAAAAAACTCAAAGGCATGGAAAATTGTTTTCGAATCGAATGACATCAATATAACGGCTTATGCCAAGTAGTATATTCTTTATATATACTTATGCACGCAAATCGGCCTGACGGTCTTCGCGTTGCCATTGCACTCCTTTTTGCGGCGCCACACATTTGTTGTTGGTTTTGTGACAATTTGAGAAACCTTTTTAGTTGAATTGAAAATTTGTTTATCTGCCACTCACTGTCACCCATCTCAATGGCTTGGCAATCATCTGAGTTCTTTATATGTGTGTGTGGGTGCAACTTTCAATGTGAAATGTGGTTGTTGAGTGGAAAAAAAGACAATCGTCCGCAAATGTCATCTCAAACAATGACACCCTTTTTGTCTCGTTGTCTCGCTTTTGTTGTTACAAGTTAATAAATAAGACTCTTGAATGCTGATGGCCGCAATGTTACCTATACAAATAAATATTCCGCAATTTATATTCATATCTTAGTTTACACATTATATTCCTCTTCGAGATTTATTCCTTATCGCATCTGGAGATGGAAAATATAAAAGAATGAGTTTAGAGTTTCAATGAACCAAGTGAGAAAGTTCGAATTCAATTTTTAAAAATTTGGAGAAGTGTATCTTCTTTTAGAATATTAGCGAAAATTATAACCGAGTTTAAAACCTGATTAGCTTGTAAAGGGTTTTTCAATAAGAGCGCTTTTTTAAATAAAACAAAAACCGTTTGGGATATAAATGAAATTCGTTATCCCTATGAAAGTACATTCGATGTCTTTATGTATGGAATTCCAAAAATTTTGCATAGCCACCACGGTCACGATTGCAGAAGACCTCTGGACCGAATTTTCGACGAAATGTTTTGAAGCATAATTCGACCGAAACTGCTGCAATTTCACATTCGATATTCGTACGAAGATCATCAATCGTCGCTTATTGAGCGGTTGCGATTCCCATTCACAGTCATTAAGATCTTCATCAGCCATTTACAGTAACCGCACCAAACAGTATTTTTTTCGGGATGCAATGGTGACTCCTGGTGTATATGTGGATTGTACTGCCTGACCAATTACGTTTATTGGCGAAGCCATTCAGGCAGAAATGAGCCTCATCGCTGAAGATGATTTTTCAATGGAAATCCCTTCTCAAAGCTGAGACCACTGACTCCGAAATTCGGTAGGTAGATCGTATATCTTACCATAATGAAATAATAAACCTTACTGAAGAGAAATGTCAAAAGGGCGGGAAAATACATGGCGCCGTTTGCTGTCCCCATCGGTCTACTTTTGTAGCTACCCTATTGAAAACGACTTTACTACAGTGAAAAGTTAATTTCATTCAGATATTTCCGGAGTATCCACGCATATCGATATATATAAACAGAGAAAGTCAACTGGTAAGACAAAGAGCCTTCGGAAGCGCCATCTAGCTTGATTTTACTTGATTTTCACACAACAGCAGAAAAAAATTACGTTATGAGATGTTTCCCAGTTTGGTGGACATAGTTCTACGAGACTTGTTCTAGAAAGTAAGGCCCATGACCATTTTTAAAACTAATTGAACCAAATTTAGTGTAGCTTAATTAACGACAAAATTATATTGTTCAATGTAAATATGTATTTCATTTCAGATAATAAAGCAATACCCACATTCTTCGTCAACACATTTCGAAATATTGAACTATTTGCGAAAAAAGGATTTCATCACTAACAGATTACCTGCGATACATACAATCAGTATTAAAAATGGATCTTCTCTTCAGCACACCATAAATACCTTTCAAATACATGAAAATCATATCATACATGAAAACCTAGAATTGAAGTCTAGACCGGTGAGTAAATAGCACAATAATATAAACTTTGATCCCTGCAAATCGCCTAAAGATGATATCCGACAAATCTCCTTAAACTTTGTATAATGTTTACGACTCGAACTTGAACTTGAACCGGTCTACCGGATTAATATACAATATAGAGTTCGAATTTCTTCATATTTTCGTGTTTTCACATTGTTCTCAAATCTGTTGAATATTTTCTTCCCAAATCACTTTTAAAAACAAGAAATCAGTTCTGAATATATAAATTATAAGCTTACACATATAATTATGAACTAAACTATAATATTTTAGATCTAGCAGCTTGAAACATGTATATTACTTGAGCTCCATATTTCATACCCTAAACACAATTTCAATCGCTCAAATTTAATATTTTTTTATCAAAATGAAAAAATAATGACCACGATTAAAATTTACAAGAAAAAAGGAAACACTTTAAAATTTAATAAAAAATTTAATCACTTATGGCTAAAATACTTAAGGGATAACTTTCTTTAACACCTTGGGTGTGAACACATTTAGTAATATTTTAAATTTATTCGGTTGGTCGTCTAAGACCTTGATGAATTATTTCTTTGTTATTGTTTCCTTCTTAATTTCAGTTCCGTAAAATTTGTTTAATGTCCTTATATTTAGATCGGATTGAGTTTTCTTGAAAAATAATAAATTAACTTCAAACGGCTAACAAAGAGATTCTAAAAAATTGAATTATATGACTAAGAAGCGACTTAGGCTGGACGAGAATTCCTTTATGTAATTCCAAGAATTTAAAACAAAAAAAATAAGATTTCTTCACATAATATCAAAAATATAAGCATGAGCTCAAAGTCATCTCTCTCTATCTTTCTCTCTTCAGAACTCAATAGTTATTAAATACACTCAGGCCCGTTACGAATCTGAAATTACTTAATAAGCAAACAGTCTGCAATAACTGTACTATGTAACGATCTATGCACTCTGTGTTTAGGCAATATCTGCTTATTTAAAAGAAGTAATCGGTCAATTTCATACTTAAAGTACTCATTAACATAATCTGAACATCACCAAATATAATACGCTATACCCTTGCTCTCTTCCGCACTCTCTCATGACTCACACCAAAACAATTCACTAATGCTTCTTCATTTACCGCTACTTTTAAGAGACAACTACAATACAAAATTGCAAAACAACTAAAAAAATACAATTACAGACATGAAACTGAGAGTGAGTAAACAATAAAAAAGTGTATACAATGTAGCGTTTGACTTTTAACCTCCGTCCACGACACGCACTTGTTGACTTAATTTCCTGCTAATTGCTTTGTTATTTTTTCGCACCTCGCACTCACACAGACAAAGTAAACGCTGCGTATCTGTCAGCGTGACTCCCACCACTCGCCGGCTTTTGGCACATTAACACCTTTCTTAATTCTTTTCACAGTTTAAATGAGTTGTGTAGGTGTGTGTGACTGTACGGGTGTGGGGTAGAGTACGAAAACTGCCCGTCACTCCTTCTATCTTTTTTTTGTACTACTTGTAGTGCTGCTAGATTGCTAGTTTCCTATATTTAGACGAACGCTTAATACTCGTGCAATTATTGTTGTTGGTGTTGTATGTATATATGTCAAAATAGTCGTGAAGCAAAAAGTCATGACCGCACACGCTCTCCAACGCTTTTGTGATGAGTCACGCAATCACTTAAGCTTTATCCCGCAAATGTTTCTTTGGACACGTTAATGAAGTGTTGTCAAATACGTTGACGTGGCTTTTGTGTAACGGTCAACAACGGTAAATGTTTGTGTTAAATGCACGTACACGCTGTGGTTGTAGCGCGCAATAAACCTGGCAGGTAACCCACCCAGCACAGCGTTCAAAATATTTCGACTCAGCCTATTTAACGCCCAAAAAATATATGTTTTCAAACACTCCTTAAATAGTTGCGATTTATTCGGTCACTTTTTTGACTTCGCTCTCTATCCTTTCACTTATACAAATATTTCTCTTTTTCGTGTTAAATATAATGGTCACGCAACAGCTTATCTTAATTGGGATCTTGTAATATTTACAGTAATATTTATAACGGTACTTTATGGATTATAAGTCAACACGCATTTTGGCAAAAATGTTTTAAATGGTCTAATGTCACATTGTCAAATGAATTAGTGTGAAGAATAGGGGTTTGACATGAAAAGACTGTTGTTCGAACTTCAACCATGAAAATATGTCAAATGGAGTGACAGACCTCTACCCGATATAAATTCGTGATGATCCATTAATCTATAATACTCCTCCGAGCTTTATAAATCCGATGGATATTGTTTGGCAAATGGTTGCAATGAGACTATTAAACCGCCCACAAAACCATAATAGATACACATAACTATTTTGACATTACTATTGAGCTCAAGCATAAGACAAATCTCTCTGAAATCAACACTTGCCGGTCAATGGAACATATTATAACAGGATCAATATCTCTATGGTTGGATTCATGCTAGATCAGTATAATGATTAGTATAAAAATAATAGAAGTTGGTTAAAAAAATGAATGAGATAAGTCCAGATACTTGCTTTTATATAATGCATATTCTGATTTCCGTCTCTCTCCAGTAAAAATTGCCATAACTTAATGGTACCAAGTTTGTATGTTATTTGTGAGATAAAGTTGGCTGAAGACAATATAGGGCATAATCGGTCGAGAAATTACCGAGTTCAGATAGGTTGTGCCTTAGCCTAGTAACAGATCTTAACTATGAGAACACATTTTCGATTAAACAGTATAAATATTTAGAATTTAAACACAAGAGAGAGTATAGAGGAAGCTTTGATGTTTACGAAAATATCATTTATCATTTTTACCAGGTTTTATTGGTTCGACCTCTTGCTAGACTTTTTATCGTTTCTAAAATTAACCAATATATATAGTACATATAAACATAAAATCTGAAGGAAATTTGAAATTTCTTGTGATCTTAAAATCTCCTTCTGAAATTTCTTAACCATAAGCTTTACAGGAGTCAATGAAGAAAACACTCCTCCTATCCTATATCTTCCTTTAGAGTATGCAAATTAAAGTCTTCTTTCAACTTAAATATATCTCCATAATAATATTTTTACGTTTACTTACATTATACTATTCAAATTAAGCTCCGCTGCCGGCGCTTTTACGCTAATTATCTGTTTATGGTAATGCAAATCGCACGACAATGAGCAAACTCGCTCAAAGAGTTAAGTTCAGCGCTACGCATTGATGTCAGCAGTCACACGATAAGCAGCTTTATGACGAACTCACTACTTATACTGAACAACTGAATATACTGACGTTAAATTAATTTGCTGCTTGCCCAAGGGAGCTTTATTGCTATTCCATGCCATTTAAGTTTCACTGAAAGAGTGTATGGGCAGAAGTTTACCCCAAACTTACAGTGAAAGTTTCATTAACCTCAGGCGACGGGAATTGGTTTGTAGAATTTGAGTTCGAAAACTCAAATACAAGAAATATCATAATACATTATATATAAGTAGACACTTAGAGAGTACAGTGGTCTTTCGAAAAAAAAAAAATATTTCACTCAAATACTACTTTTGTATCCGCTCATCATTAAAATATGTAAGTTGCACAGTTGGTTTTCCGTAAAAACCCACATCAATGCTATAATTGGTTCGCCTGAGAACCTTCATGTAACCTTCTCACTTTAAGTGTTACAGCAAAAAGTTTTAGTCCAAAGAAGAGTACCTCTGACTGACCCAGCGACTTATTTTATATGTAGACCGCTGGGGAATAGCTGAGACCAATTCATAACGACAATTGATCCTTCCTGACACTATGCTTAGATTTAATGCCATGTTATTGTCCTCCGAACTGACCTTTGATCCCTTCCTGTCACTACTATTTAGAGAACTGAGAAGAACATACTGCACCAATTACTGCAGAAAGTAGTTGAAAATTGGACCTCTCGGCTAGATTTTATTCGAGCCATTCTCGATCTCCACCTAAGACTCGGAATTTGAACCAGGTTATTAATATACAAATTGTATATTCCCACAGGCCTCTTAAGGCGGATGAAAATAATAAAAACATAATTTAAATTTCAATACAAAAATATATATTTTTTAGGTAGAATTTTTAGGTATTACAAAATTCTTAACGCATTCAAAAGTTGCAAAACATTATTTTTTTCAATTAACATACTAAGCTTAGTACCAAACATGTAATTCCGCAATTAAATTTTGTGTTTATGACGATTACTTATCAACGCGTTCACTCCGCGTAACTGACAGTTGTTTGACAAGTTCATTGCTCTCCATTAAGGTACTCTCTTGCTGCGTCCATTGCAGCCTGCACAGCCTTTTCCGTCAGCCACTTTTCATCATAGTCATCCACGAGTTGTTTTATATGCAACAACTTTGCCTCCAAATAGTCGAAACGTTGCTTAAGCTCAATCTCCTCCGCGCTATTGAGTCGTTCATATTCCAGAAAAATTCGATTTTTGATACGCTCATATTCCGGCGTACCTTCAGGTACTTGCTGCAATTGCATGGGCAGCTCGCGGAATATATAGCGCACTTCATCGACGCGTGCCAGTAGTGGCACGTATTCCGCGTAATCTATCTCAAAATCGGCTTTGTATTGCCGTCGCTGTTCGATGCTTGTTATAGGCGTGTACCAACTAAAGTCGTAGTTGGAGACTTCAGTGTTAGTTGGCGAAATAGATGCAAGAGCTTTTGGCGACTCTTCGTAAACTGTGAAGTCCGGTCCATGGTGTTGATTCGTTTGGTCGTTAGCTGATACTGTGGAGATTTTGGAGTGACCTGGTTCCTGAACTGTTAGGTTCTGTGTATCGGCGAAGGTTGTCTGGCGTATAGCTTCCTTATGCTGGTTATTTTTAACTTTCTTCACCGTGTCCACTGTTTTCTTTCTGTTGCTGTTGTTCTCGTTTTGTTGAAATTTTGGCGCTGTTCCATTAGTTGCATTATTTTCTTTGCTGTTAGAGCTCATATTATTACGTACTGAAGCATGACTAATACGCCGCTTTTTCGAGGCACGTGGCTCTTCGTACTCTACCAAAGCGCGTTTCGTACAAGTTTTGTTTTCAATTTCGTTATCCGCAGAGAGAGTACCTATCTCGTCTGAACTACCTAAGTTGTTTAAATTTTGTAACTTATACAATTTTAACTGTTGCTGTTGATGCACTGTGTAAAATGGCCAATTTTCGTTAACTTCATTCCAAACATATCTCTTCAAACTGTAAGCATTGTCTCGTAGCAGTGCTATGTCCCTAAGTATGTTGCCAATTAACAGTTGTTCGGCTTTTCGTATTCCCTCGTTCTGTAGCCGTCCATACAGTTCCAGCTTTTTGTAAGGCTTCAGCGCCAACAAGTGGATGACGCGTTCGCGTATTTTACGACGATAGATTTGTGGAACTTTATGACTTCTACTCTTGACGGGCCGACCATGTTGCTGAGTACTGGTCTCTCTGTTGGATGCTGTTGCTTTTGGTATTTTCTTATCGGTCAAACACTGATTTTCTTGCTTATCATGTTTGGTGTTTTCAATCTTATTGTATTCCTGAGTTGTTGGCATATTTAAAAACTTAAATAAATTATTTTTTATTGTAATTTTTCTTAAGCGTTTTGCTACTTTTTTTTTTTTATAAAATAGCGCGTGATGTTGCTCTACTGAAGTGCTTTGTGGTTTTAATATCTAATTTTCTCTTTTCATTCCTTTTATACCAAACATTTACTTTTTTCAGCTCAATCTGTTTTTACCTGTTTACCTGCTCAAAAGGGTTCAACGATTAGATTTTTCTTCGAATTTTTTTACCTGTATTGGAAAAACCGCCATTACATTATTAAATAAAAAATAAGACTCCTTTCAACTGGTGTTCTTTATTTTATTCAGGTAGGTAAGTAGGTAGAGGAATGTAGCTTTTCCGGGCTAATTTTGCGCCAGATACGCCATTTTGTTGCCATCCTGCTATCACGTTCCGTCATTACGTTCGAACCATTTGGTGCTCTCAATGATACTTATTTCCGTTATTCTTTTAGCGGCCAACCATTCAAGTTCTGGTGCCTGATGTGATTTCAAGTGTTCTAGGAGTAGTTTGTGATAGGGTCGGTCATTCACAAAGAAAGTGATTCCGTTTGATGGTTGCAAGTCTGTATATGTTTTTCCTGGATCTATTTTATAAGTCCTTAGTTTTTATTCTATCATACTTAGGCCATATCTGTTTTGTCGTTTTACATTTGGTTATTCATTTCCATCTATTTTGAGTAATTTGTTCAAAGTGTGTGTATAGCTCTCTCAAGATAGTTCCTGATGAACATGGTATTTGCTACGCTTCGGATTCATTTAGGGAGGCTCCTGATTTTGTCAGCTCGTCTGCTATTTCTTATCCGATAATGCTTCTATGGCCGGGAACCCATCTGTACATCTAGAGTTTTCCTGCTAGTGAGTTCAATGCCTTCCTACAGTTATTGACTACGTAGGAATTAATCTCTGGAACGACAAAGCTGACAATGTCGTCTGTGTATATATTTACTTTCTGCATACTCCCATAGTTGTTCAATAGAGCTCCACAGGCCCACTCAGTGCCTAATACTTTCGCTTGGACGATGCTGGCTGGAGTTTGGTAGACGGATAGAGAGAGAGCGAGACACTTCAAGTATACTCCAAATCCTACTCCGCAGTCCTTTTTTGACCCGTTGATATCCTGATCTGAAAGTCACTATGAAAGTCCAAAAATCTTCCACAGCAGTCAATATAAAGAATTCCTGCGTTAGATCAGTCTCCGAGGTGCAGTCTCCGAAAAGAATTCATTAGACTTTAGTGTTTTTTTTTTTTGGTTGGTCCACTCGAATAGACTAACGTGAGTAAGAAGACTGACGCTAATTCCTTCATTGGCATCAAAGCAAAAAAGTTTACACAAGCCAGTCATCAGCTCACGTCATCTTTGCTAATGAAGATGAATACCATTCTCACTCACGTTCTTCACTTTTACTGAAGGTGTTTTCTTTTATTGCTGCCTGTTAACTACTGATGAACTAAATAATTAATCACATTATATAAAATGAGTATTTAAGTCCAGCCAACGGAACTGGTGGCCAAAAGAAGACCTAACACATATGTCCATACAAAGTACTTACAGTGAGCAACTTTGACGAAAAACTCACCAAAAGTTTCGCTCATGTCAGAGCACCACACTAGAGCGTGGCTTGACGCAGTGTCGCACTTGACAGGCAACACAGCGACAGCTGCATAATTGATTAAACTCGATCACCAACTCATCTAAAGTTGCAAACGCCGAGAGTATTATGTCTGAAGCGGCGATGGGGTACACATAGCTGGCGAGTTTCGGTACGGTGGCGGTGTAGGAACGATATAGTGCGTGCCTGGTTTAATTAAACACAACAACAAACTGATATGTACCGTTACACACACATGAGTTTTAATGGTTAAAGTGTTTGTGTGGGTGTGTCTGTGCGCTCATGTGCTGGGTAAAAGCAAACATCGACTAGCTGATAATGATAAAAGTTAGCGAAATGATGAAAGTTGACGCAGTTGTTGTTGTGTTGCATATACGTACGTTGTTGCATGCCACAAAAAACCAGAAGCAGTGGAAAAACATATGTTTGCTGAAATAAAAAAAAAAAACAATTTTTTTTAATTGCACACTTGTGGAGTTGCATGTAGCCACTTGTGAGTGTGCATATTCCTGTATATGTGTGTCCGTGTTCCTTGCAGCGCATCAGCTCGCACTAAACATCTACAGTGTCACTTTACAACCAATATTAAAGCAAATACTTCAAACTCAATTTAAAATGTAGACAAGCAAACATACACACTCACATATATACATACATACATATGTATGTATCCTTCAGTATGTATATACATATGTATGTTTGAGTATATCCATTTGCTACACATAAAAAATTGCAATCACTCAGTACAACTTGTTTGCTCATTAAATCTGTGAAAATAGTTGAGAACTCTCGAAAATTTTAATGCAAACATACATACATACACTCAAACACATCCATTTACGTTTACCGTTAACTCCGTGTGGGCGAAATATATTCACCTATGAATACGAAACTTTTTATTGCTAATTAAACAAATTTGTTAGAGAGTCCAAAAAAAAAAAAATAAACAAAATTGAGTTTTGCTGTGATACATACTCAATATGTATTTATCTGTCTGTATGTATGTGTGTACAATATTTTTAACGAGTGTAATTAAATTTTCTACACCAACGCACCTCGTAAGCTATAAAAAGTTCCATCAAACGTGTATACGTGCGTCCCATGCACATTTACCTGCTCACATGCGGGCTCGCAACCACTGTTCGAAAAAACAATTTTGGCACTTTCGACAATTAAATAGTTAACTGTTTAATTTATAATTTTCAAATAAATGCTGATATTGCAAAATTTTTATGAAAATACACATGTATGGGGAAATTTTAGTTTTTTTAGTTTTCTTCATTACTTCATTCATACTTTTTGGCATCTTTTTTGGTTAAATTGAGATTAACCTTCAAGAGGGCGCGCCATCTTTTGTAACAAAAGCAGTCGCACGTAACCGAAAAGACGTTTGAGATGAATAAAAGAAATAAAGCACTAATTATTCAGTAATTATTTATTTTTTTGTACTTAGATATATTATCATTATCCTTAAAGTCTATTTTGTCAAAAAAAAGTAATTAAAATTATTAAAAAAAAAAACAATTATTAAACTAATTAACATAACCCAAATATTCGATTGTAGTCGATTCGACTACGCGCGAACGCTTGAAGGTTAAGGTACTAGGGATATTTCTATCTCTATACATTAAAGTTATGACCAAAAATTACCATTTCTCTAAAATGACAAAAGGAACTATTTATAACATAAGATCTGAGGAAGCATATTAATTACTAAGTGAACTCTTTGTAGAAGGCCATTCATCTTTTCTTCATGTAATGTATTGTCACTCTTTATGTTACTCAAAAGCCCATTGTCTGGCAGGAAAAAATAGTTGTGGCTATCGCCAAATATAGACTTCAATGTGTATTAAAACTAAAATCGCTTCATCAACATTAAAGAGAAAAGCTCTATAGACTTCGATATTTACAAAAAACGTTCAGTCTTTAAATTCAACAGGATGGTACTAAGACGTTGAATATTATGTGTAACCGAACTTGTGTTAGATATTGGACATAAATATATCGAAACAAATAAGGAAGGGCTAAGTTCGGGTGCAACCGAACATTTTATACTCTCGCAATTTATAGCTATATTTTTATTAAGAAAACACACAATTTGATCCATATATTCGGCATAAAGTACAATAGAAAAACGAAAATCATCATATATAGTATATAGACTGAAGTAATTCCTGAACCGATTTCACTCCTGAACATACATTATATCTAGGATTATATGCTCATTTAATTTGGCTAAGATATTTCACATATTACCCGATTTATAAGCTATTGAGCCAATCGTATTTTTGAAAATCTTATAATTAGGTGTATGAGAGCTAGAGGAAGTATGACCCGATATGATGAACCATTTCTGGTACAGAGACACACTATTTGAAGAAAAAGATTTCCTCTGAATTAAATTAAAATAACTGAGAGATTTTCCGATATTTTTGGTGAAAAATTTGCTTAAGGCACTGAGTTCTTCATATTCGATATCCGGGGCATTGATAAATTATAGTCCGATTTCGAAAATTGTTTCACTAGTGATGCCACGGATCATATACAGTATTTGTGTAAAGTTTTATTCCGCTATCTTCATTGGTTCTTTATGTACATATTATAAAGTGAACGAATCAGACGGAATTCAAAATTTAATTATATGTGAAGTAGTCGTGGTTGTGAACCGATTTTATTCATTTTCCACTCGTGTCATCAGGTGTCAAGAAAATATTATATTCGGTATATTCGGTATTCATTGAAATCGATCGAGTAGTTCCTAAAAAATGGTTTTTGACCCATAAGTGGGCGATGCAACGCCCATTTTCCATTTTGTAAAAAAATCTGAGAGCAACTTCTTTCAGCTATTTCTTCTGTAAAATTTTGTGTTTCTGTAAGGGAACCGACTGCAGAAAGTTTGGTTTATTGGTTTGCGAGATATATATAAAAAACCTATTTGGGGGCGGGGCCACGCCCACTTCCCCAAAAAATTGCATCAAATATGGCCCTTACTAGGACGATTCCTGCTGCCAAAGTTTTGACGCTTTATGTGTTTTCAGTTTTCGCCATTTTGTGGGCGTGGCAGTGATCCGATTTTGCCCATCTTCGGAATCAACCCTCTTTCGTCAAGATATCTCAATACGGACAGACATACATTTGGATTTTGACACGTTTTGTCACCCTGATCACTTGGCATTGTGCCCACTATAAACCTTTTTCATGGAGAAATGGTCCACATAGTATCATTGGCTTACTAAATAATTTTATTTCAATCTGTGTTTTCGGTTGATGACTTCCCCAGTCTCAGTAATACCACATACAATTACACCGAACCCGGACTCGGTTTTTCAGAATTCAAAATGGCGGCTGTAACATAGCGAGTTTTTAAACTTCTTCGCCATCTTGGTGGTCCTAGATTTCAATTTTTTTTTAATTAACATGAAATTCATAATCAGCCACTACGAAAATCCTCGACTAACAAGATTCAAGCGATTTCGATGAATTATTAAAAAATGCATCCGTCCGCCATCTTAAATTTTGAAAAATTTACATTTGTGAGGCCGGACTCGTAATCAGCGACTTCAAAAACATCCTAATAACGAGTTTCAAGCGATTCCGATGCATTTTTAAAAACGCTGTGCTCCATATTGTGTTTATTGGTGTTATCTGAAAACCCTGATCTGATGTGATTAAACGGACTGGATGGATTCGGATTCAGCGACCCCAAAAAGCTAAGGTGAACACAATAAGATCCCGAGTTTATAACACAATTTTATTTTGTGTGACTGTGGTGTTATTATTCCCGAACGAATGGGTCTTTAAATGTGTAAATAGATATTATTGATACAGGGATAGATGTGAACTCATGTGATTACACCTGAGGTTACGTTAGGTCTTATCATACTAAACGCATTTTCTACATTGAATTTGGAAATTTTTGTTATAACATTATTGTGCCCAACATAACTACGGTATATATTACTACTGGTTTACCAACATCTGATATGATTAACTACTGACGTACCTGCTAAAAACGGTAGTTACAACCGAACATTCACGAAACGGCAACTCGCTTATCTTTAAATTATCTGTCCTGTCGTTATGACATGACATGTCAGAGTTCAGGGACCCAAATAATGTTCAACTTCTTATTCCTTGATATTTTACTGCTAATTTAATACTGCCCAGCTAGCAGTTCTTGTCAAGATTTAATTTCCGAATAAATTTCGGTTTTATAAATGGATTAGTCATACGATTTCCGTTTCTTATTCATTTACTGTGTTCAGCATATTTCTTGCCATGATCGGGTAACTATAGTAGTTGGTCAGTAATAGTGATCCGTTGTACTATGGGTGATGAATGTATGAAATCTGACAAACTATTTTTATTATTGAACATAATTGTCAAGGAGAAGTGATCTTCAAAATTTTCGATACATCATTCATGGTAAGATTTGGCTTTTGCTTAAAAAGTCCCATCAGTATTGGCAAGTCTATTTTCATTGTCACTAATTTTTTTTTTTCAGAGAACATTCTCTTGAGATCTGAGTATAGGAAAAAAGATGAAAATCAATTTCGGTATTTTTCCGCAATTTTATCCATCAAAGGTTCCAAAACCAATATAAATAGTTTCGTCGTTTCAAAAAAAGAAGCCCCAAAGCTCCTCAAATTGTTTTTGGTCGTGGTAATGACTCCGCTTCCTACGCTTTCTCAGTTCCATATAGTTTGTACATGTACATTGTATATATGACCTTTTCACATCGAAGAGAGACCCTAGTGTGTAGTTCCGATTACCAAGAGATCTTTTAATTGTTGAAACCACTTCTTCTGGAGCTGTATCAATCACAAGAAGTAGACGAGTAGTAACTAAGAGGTCTCTATGCTACCCTGGTCAACTGCGACCCAGATGTGAATTTCAAAATAGTAACTCATCGTTTTTTTTAATTCAAGAAGGCTAAGAAGGGTTAAGGGGTATCACTAGGTGCCTGGTTAATATTTTCCACGCAAATTTGTTGTCATAATGCTTGATTTTGGTGAGGCAATAGCTGAAAACAAGGATCGCAATATTGCAGTATTTAGTAAAAAATACCAAAATAAGCCCATAATTTACATATACATACATATATAGCGGTGGATGTATGTATGTTTTTGCGCCTCATTTCCTTGCGTTGGGTAATTAACTGCAAATTGCAAAGCTTTCCACATTTTAATGTGCGAATACATGCAAGTGCTGCCATATTGCACGACATAACTCTTCTTGGCATCAACTAACGGCATCTGCAAAATTTCCTCCTCCTGCTCAACGCCTAAATTTATGCTACGTATTTGTAAGAGGCAAGACTCATAAAAACAAAGTGTGGTTATGTGTGTGTTGTTTTTGTTGTTGTTGGTGTTTGTGTGCGTGCGTTGCTTTGAAAGTTTTTGGCTTATTTTTGCCAATTATTTTAGCATTTGGTTTTTATCTCATTTAACGGCACTTTTTTCCCTCATATACATACATATATACATATGTACTGCTGTTAGCTCACTCTTCGCCGCTTTTTTGTTTTGCTTATCCCTTAGTTAGTTTTACTTTCAGCTCATTTCATTCTCTGCCATTGTTTGTCATTGTTATCATTGGCATCGCTGCTGTTGAAGTCTCCACATGCCAAGTCTTCTTTCTCTATGGAAATATATATGTGATTGTGTGCGTAAGCATATTCGCAAATTCACATGTCTTCGTTCGCCTGCATTGCTATCAATTAGCATCATTTCCTACACGACAACTACAACAAAATTTCACTTTCGTACTTTTCTACATGCGACACATACACACACACATTAGCATACATATGTATATCATTATATCTATGTATTTATGTGAGTGTGTGCGCTTGCTATTGTTTTTGTTGATAATGCTGAGTCTGTTGCTGATAGACATCTCGGTGCCATTTGATTTACAAGCCTGGCATATTTGTCAGCGCGCTCTGACTCATTTATTGCGAGCGGGCGGTCGGAGACAAAAACATGCTGAAAGCACTAAACAATGGGCGGCACAACAACAATAACAACGGCAGCATGGGTATGCAAAAAGTAGCGAATAATAGTAATAAATTGGAACATGAGCATTACAACGGAATTGCGTGGAAAGTACACACAGACATCTATGTATGTATGTATGTGTGAATGTATATTCATTTGAATCACATACACATATTTTCTCGCTAATTGGAAATGTCACATTGCTTTTGCCTTTATATTATTTCATATTAAATAGCGCTTTTGTTTGGTTAGCATTTTTCCCCATTTTTATTTTATTTTTCTCATTTTTATTACAATAAAAGCGCTTGTTTGACTAAACAAGTAATTTGCAGTAAACTATTTTCTCATGTGTGTTTAATATTCATACAGTAGCTCTCATTAATGTGTATACATATATGTATATAAACTTTATTTTTTTCGATAAAACTAAGTATTTAATTTTTTTGTTCAAAGTCTGAATTTTTTATCTTCAAAATTGTATACTTGCTTTGAAAAGTTAATAAGCTGTGATATAAAAAATCACATAATCCACTAGTTTCAGTTTACAGAGCTTTGTTCACTAATTTATATTAAATGCCGCTCAAAGCAAGGTAATTAATAATTTTTAGCTGATTAATTAAAAAAAAATATTTGAGAAATATTTTGACATGAAAGTAGGGGCACGAATAAATGCTTAAAAAATTATAGATATACATATAATAATAAGCCCAAGAATAAACAATTCTCACTAAGAAACAAGTTTTTGGAATGCCCAATTCTAAAAATCTGTTCACTACCAAGCCTGTCTATCTTAGAAAACTAACACTATAACTTCCAATTAGTAAATGTAATCTAACTGCTGGACAAGGAACATAAATGAAATGAGAGATAATATTAGACAAAAATAGTTTTAAGGGCTACATGGGTTTCGTGGGCTACATGGGTTTCGTGGGTTCAAAAAATCGATTTTTTGTTTTTTGGCTTATTAATTTCTACAACATCTCAAGAATATTATCCTAAACTTTCAAGTCGTTCCGAATAATAGTTTCGGAGATACAGCCTTTGGAAGGTGTGCGCTCCAAGTCAGGTATTGTTGTTACTCAAAACGTGGAACGCGTTTTTCTCGGAACCTTCTTTTCAAAGTCAGTTGTCAAATTTTCTGTTTTTTGGCTTATTAATTTCTACAACATCTCAAGAATATTATCCTAAACTTTCAAGTCGTTCCGAATAATAGTTTCGGAGATACAGCCTTTGGAAGGTGTGCGCTCCAAGTCAGGTATTGTTGTTACTCAAAACGTGGAACGCGTTTTTCTCGGAACCTTCTTTTCAAAGTCAGTTGTCAAATTTTCTCGAAAACTACTCAACCGATCTTGAGCAGTTTTGTACAGGTGGTCGAGATACAATTTACTCGTGCTTGAACGATGGATTTTATTTTTTTTTTCAATTACAACTATTTAAAAAGAAATTTCAAGCAAATTTTACCGAAATTTTTATTTTTTTTTTTTTCCTTCATTCAAGTACGAGTTTATGGTCTTACCTAAAACACTTATTTTTGTTTTTTCAATTTGGATGATCCTGTCAGAAGTTATGCTGACAACGCGAACGCACCTTTTTCCCAAGGGATCACTGGAAATGACGTCACAATGGAGGGAATTTAATTTTTTTTTTTGAAAATTTCAGAAATTATTCTTTAAATATAATATCTATGATTTGTGAAAGATTTGTATATATGTTTGTATTGAATAAACTCAAAAACTACTGTGCCGCGAGTAACATAGGCTATATTTATTGCTAGAATCTCAACTTTCTGGAAATAGTTCTTAGGTGAGGGTATCAAAAAGACTCCGTGTTGAAGAAACTTAATCTGAAACTGAAAATCGTCTTGCAAGTCATTCTCTTCATATCGCAATCGCGTGCCAGAGAGTCGAGTAAAAAGCGCTCGCAGCTGCTTTGCTGAACAAAATTTCAAAACCTCCCAAGTACGCGCTTGAGGGTGGAGTATGGAGCGTGTGCAGCGGCTTGAAGAACAAATTATTAGAAATATACAAGCTCGCACTAGGGAGTCGAACTCTGAGCGTTCCCAACGCCTTCATAATCAGAGAGAAAGATATCAAAGACTAGAGATATTACAAATAAAATATAATTTCATGTTCGAAGCCCGAGCGGTCTGCTAGTGTGTCTATAAGACAGAAGAAATTTTGAATTAAATATATAATTTTTTACATAAAAAATATTGAAAATAGACAATTTTTACGCGACAAAACCCATGTAACCCCTTAATGAAATAAATTTAATATTTCTTTTGCGATAACTCCTTTGCCCTCTTTTTATAGATTAAGTCTATATTAGAGTCCGACCGATTAATAGGCCAGTATCAGCGTCCAATAAATTTTGCATCGGCACAGAGTTTTGGCTGATTCGTATAGTTAGTTAGTTCTTCGAATTACACTTAATTTTTTTTCTTATTTATATTAATTTAAAGCTTAAAATAAGAATTCTTTTATTCACCTTATAAAACACAGTTTGACTGAACCAATCATTTCACGCGACAATAATTTAAAGTATAGTATAAAGAAAATTTTTTTTCACAAACAACATCACAGACAGTCATAGGCAGGAACGGGTAATAATCTCTTGGTGCGTGGTTGGACCATAAAGTGGATGCAAAGGAACTTTCCAAAAATGCTCCCGAAGCTTCTATCGAGTCGCTATCAATATGTATTGCCTGTCGTTGTCCTGATGGAACATAACTCTTCTCCTATTGGCCGACCGCTTCTGGGCTTCCGCTTCCTGCAAACAGTCCCACTGTTGGGGTTGCACCAAAAAATTATTCTCTACCAAAATTCAACAAACACATAGCAAAATCTTCCTCATAGTCAATCTTTGCTTGGCTACCGCTGGCATCGGCTCACACCGACCGTTTTAGCTTGATGTTACAGAAACACTTTTCATCGATAGTAACCATCTGATTCTACAATATATCCATTTATTTACGATTCAGCAGTGATGAAAATTCCGTCGATTATGTTTTGATAGATAGTTTAAATAGAAAATTTGATTTCTCTTTCTGAAAAATAAATGTAAACTCGATCGTCTCTCAATCACACATATTTATATTTCAACGGCAAGTTGAAGTTGGCTGCTTTTTAAAAGCTTCCCGTAGTATACTAAAAAAACATACTGATGGGATATCAAATTATGTTTATATAAGGAATAGGTGCGATGGAATTATCATTCTTGGACGATTCTATATTATTTCGATAAAGCAAGGTACTTGCTAGATTCGAATATGCTTTCAAAAGCGATTCAAACCTTTAAACTGGACCCCGTAAGACATCCAAACCTTACTAAATATTAATAATCGATTAGTAACCGTCGATGTTACAAATGTCGATGAGCCTCAGCCGTTCTTTTCTTGGAATTAAAAAAGAAAAGCAAAATTTCCCGCAAATGTCGAGAATTCGGCTCAAAAAGTGAAATTTTCAGTTGGGAATAAGTTTGGGATGCAAACAGATCTCTACAATTATTTTGTTGGGTTAATGTTGACATAAATGTCCAGGATCGATATAAAGCGATTTAATCAATTAAATCGACCAGTGCTTGACCCCAGAGACATCTATTGGAAAACGGCGGAATCAAAGTTGTGGACCTAATATAAATTTACAAAAACCCGTTTCTGTCCACTTAGCACTGCTCGCTCCTTGTGTTTTGGTCAAAAATGTTAGCAATCTATAAATTTTTCTTAATACAATAGCCGTCTATAAGCCACAAAGGCCCAATTGCCTCCCTTTGTCATGTTGTTAAAAATTGTGCTAACAGACATTTTGCCAAATTGCACTTTTGAAATTGAATGGAATTATGCAAATGAATGGAAAGGTCCAGAAATTGTTTCTATTTCCTAATATTCATGTACCAATTATGATTTTCCTTTAATAATACATGTATACATTAATATTTGTATATGCTTTTTTAAATATCTGCAACTAATGACAATTTAAGTACATGTACCACATGCACCCACATTCAAACAAATATTTCAACGAAATTATTTGCAAATTCGAAAACTCATTAACTAAAAATGTTTATTTTTTGCCCCCATTTCATTCGCATTCGCACTAACCACTAATTATATTTTACGTGTGCACATATTAAATTATACTAATTTAGTTTTCGGACAAAAGTTCGAACAATTATGGCAGTGGTAGCAATAAATTATACAAAAGTTAGTTTGTATTCGAAATTGTTGCATTAGTTGGGGGAGAGTTGGGAGAGAGTTTAATGCGAGTTTTTTTGAAATTCTATTTTGCATAAAATAGATGGCGACTAATTAATCAATTTGTAAATATGACGTGTGTCTTCGAACCGCTCTAGCCTCTGACACATTTTTTATCGGAAAAGAACGCTCATAAAGAATTGTTAGTTAATCCATATTAATTTTCCGTCGGAGCTCCTACTAAAATTACCCTGCTCTGACTAATTAATCCACACTTAACCCAGTCGAAAGAGGAAGAACTTCACTTGAAAAGACCAGTTAGAAAACGGTCTGGTTTCTCTTGGCATTTCCAATTGGCTACAAACAGCAAGATGGAGAAATGAATGGGCTCTTATAGATGAGGATATGATCTATATACATATAGATAACCTAACTACCTCTCGATCTATCAATTTATCGATTACTTCAATCTTATCTTCCATTCCAACTATACGCACCTGAAATTCATATTTTACATGGAGATATCTTCCTATACAATTTGGTGTACCATAAAGCTCCTTGGTAGCCTTCCCCTTCCTCGGCTTCCTCCGGCGGGTACTGCATCGAACACTTTCAGAGCTGGAGTGTTTTCGTCCATTCGGACAACATGACCTAGCCAGCGTAGCCGTCAATATCGTCGTATAATTCGTACAGCTCATCGTTCCATCGTCTGCGGTATTCGTCGTTGCCAATGTTTAAGGGACCATAAATCTTCCGCAAAACCTTTCTCTCGAAAACTCCTAGTGCCGTCTCATTCTGCACCATAAAGTAAGACGGGAATGATGAGGGACTTGTAGAGTTTGATTTTGGTTAGTCGAGAGCGGACTTTACTTTTCAATTACCTACTCAGTCCATAGTAGCACCTGTTGGCAAGAGGGATTCTGCGTTGGATGTCAAGGCTGATGTTATTTTCGGTTTGAATTGAATTGTTGGGGTATATATATGATCTTAAAAATGTGTTCAAATGTTTAAGTGATCTCGGCTCGTAATAGGTTTGAAGTATTTCCATCAGTATTTCTTCACCTAGCACCCTTATAATAAGTATATTCAGTCTGCCCATTTAAGACGTTACCTTGGAATCTTTGAACTTTAATAATTGATTTGTAATATTTCAACTCAATCTTTAAGATATCAATGGCAAAAATTGTGACCTTAACTGCTATGCTAACTAGAGCAGGACCTTTTTGTGCAAAAAAAAGCTCACTAAATTGTTTCCGATTTAGCTTAATACATGAGAAAGACATGTAGTACATATTGTAGTATGCTTCAGAAACCATATGTGTATTCCCGGTTTTCCGAATTTTGTTTGAAAGCAAATGGTGTTCCGTACTACAATAGAGTTCTAGAAACCATTGAAATTTTGTGGTGTTGTGAAATGTACTACAATGGATTGCATTGAACACACCGCAAGCTTTAAGCTCTTCTGCCACAATCATATGTTTTCTGACATTTTGACATACAGAAAATAAATTAAATTCAAAATTAATTGAAATCAAAAAACAAAACTTGAAAAAAAAAAATTATGTGAAAAATATGTAATATGTAATAATTATATTGGATAATAATATTTTAAGATTGCTCGAAGTTATAACTAAGTCAGGATCAATTTTCAGCCTGTTATTCATAATTATATTTTGCTTGAATTATCTTAGGCATAAGACTGAATTATTTTGCCACTATGCTCGCCGAGCTCCGGCGTCCAATTTTAAATCTCATGAGCACAACGAACCTTCTATCTACATTGGGTCATAGAAATCAAATATTACTTATTTTAGATGTCCAAGGAAAATTTCTTGTTTTATTTGTGACTTCGGATTCTTTGACTTTCAATATTTTTGTAAAGCAAGCTTAGATCAGACATCGCAAACCCTTGTAGTGTATATTCATGACCAGCATTATCTTTGTTTGTTTACTCCCTTATCTAAGTTGACCCTTCAGAAAGGTTATGTAAACGAAGATTATAACATTCATATTGCTTGCAGGTCTATATGTACTTGTAAATATGTATGTATTTATATACATTGTGACGAGCTTTCAAAAGCTTGCGAAATTATTTACATTGGTGCGAAAATTTCTATAAAAATATTTGCGATTCATCTAAATACAATATTTGGCGAAACCTATCCTCGCCTACAGCTATTCGTCGCTGTCAATAGTGTTTTCAATAGAGAGCAACTATTTCTTTTCAATTTGAAGCGAAAATATGAAGAACTGCTTGACCTTTTCGTGAGCTTCAGTTTGTGCTTTTCGTTTATTTGGAAAGTTGGTTGTAAAGTTTTGAATGTACATACAAATGTGTAAAGGATACATTTTTTGAGTTATATGAAATTTATTTTTAATAAAACTGTTTACTGAACATAACTGTCAAACAAAGCAGTTTGAACTGATAGAAGTAGGCGTGGTTGTGAACGGATTTCGCCCATTTTATATCGGTATTATCAGATTGTCAAAGAAAGATTATGTCCAGAATTTCATCCTCCACGAAAATAATGTAATACCAACGCACCAATTCGGGTTTCGTGCAAAACATAGTACAATAGAACAAGTAAATAGAATACTAACGAAATAAGAAAAGCATTCGAGCACAGAGAGTACTGTTCAGCTATATTTCTAAACGGCTTTTATATAAGATTAAAAACATTCTGCCTTTAGAATTGTATAAAATATTGGAGTCTTATCTAAAAAATAGACGAACTATGGTTAAAGTGGGAGACTTCATATCTGATGAACGACAAATAAGCGCTGGTGTACCACAAGGCAGTGTTTTAGGCCCAACTCTGTACATCATATATACTGCTGATCTTCCAACAGCTAATAATGTTTTGACATCAACTTTCGCGGATGACACAGCTTTAGTGAGCCGTAACAAATGCCACATTATAGCATCAAGAATATTATCGGAGCACTTAAGATCTGTCGAAGAATGGCTAGCCAACTGGCGTATAAATGTGAATGAACAAAAGTGTAAGCACGTTACATTTTCGCTAAGACCAAAAATGTGTCCGGCAGTAAAAATGAACAATATTCTAGTGCCTCAAGTGAATGAAGTTACCTATCTTGGTATTCACCTAGATAGAAGGCTTACATGGAGAAAACATATATCTAGTAAAATAACGTGCATGAAGATAAGAGCTGCAAATTTAAATTGGCTTTTAAATAAAAACTCTAAACTTAGCCTAGACAACAAAGTGCTTTTATACAATGCGGTCATAAAGCCGATTTGGATGTATGGCATTCAACTGTGGGGTACGACCTGTGCAACTAATATTGATATAATACAAAGGTTCCAATCGAAAATGCTTAGATCAATCACGTGCTCACCATGGTACATTCGCAATGAAAATATCCATAAAGATCTTGGTATCCCTATGGTGAAGAAAGCAGTAGAGGACAGCAGATTGAAATATATATCTAAACTCCGTGATCACCCAAACCCATTGGCTAATGCCTTAGTACATTCCTGCGATCAAACACGCCTAAAAAGAAGGGATATGCCTGCGTACTAAAGAGCAACGTTTCACCAATACAGCTCAATCACTTGTTTGAGCTTGTCTAGTTTTTTAAATAGTTTTAAGATTTTATAACTTATTGTTAGGCTTAAAGTAAAAGCAGATTCAATAAATAAAGAAATATTGAAAAAAAAAGAATTTCATTGAAATCAGGTAGTTTGACCGCTAGCTCTCTAGCAAATTTTATAATTCCAAAAAGACACCTTATATATTTTTTTTTTTGTTCAAAGTGGACTAGTTTTTATGTTAGTCTGACCGAACGTTTTTAGTTAGGAAACCCCTAAAAATGTATATATATATATTGGATAAATTTCAGTTTTTAAATGATGTTCATCTACTTAATAATTTTAAGAGCTACGTTAGAATGTACTCTTATTACTCTTTTATGTCAGATTTTTGTATATTTATAGATATACTACATACATAGGTATCCTCATATACACTTAAATCCATATATATGTATATACATATATACTCCAGTAAGTGCCAAAGCAAAAAGTAACTTCTTCATTTATTGTCAGAGCACTTTTGAAACCCTAAGAGTTTACCACATCACTTACTCCCCTCGCATACACTCACACACTAGCTGTGCACCAACAAGTGGGTAGAAAAACTTATATTTAATTCTCTCTCTCTAATAAAAACGGAAAAGTAAAAGCATTTGCCCTTGTGCCAGGGACGGACTGCTTTTATAAATAGTGTAAATATTGGCTTTGGAAATTTTTGTGGTAAAAGTTTACTTTTAATTTCAGCAAAAACTCACTAAAACGAAAATTTAAGAGATAATAACACTTGTGCGCACAAACATATGCACACATGGTTAAACTTATGTGTATGAGTATATATAGAACTATATATAATTCATAGCAATGAAATGGTAGCTAGCCATGCATGCTTGCAGACCTTCATATTGTTGGCACTTGAACAAATTTCAAGTACTTCGTTTCCTTTTTACCGAAACTTTTATGAAAACCTTCATGAATTCTCAAAATGCTGAGAATAAAGAATATTAATTTTGTGAGTTATATGAAAATAATACAAAAGCGTCACAATAAAATTCAAATTTGAAAGAAGTTATAAAGTTAATCTACTAAATGAGCTTGTGACCACGAAAATTTGTCTATCTACATATTTATTTATTCATTTCTATGATGCACAATCTATATCATCCTTTTTAACTAGTATGAAGCCACTTATATGTGACTATAGAGAAGATGAAATGATAAAATATGTACCGATTTGTGTTAAATCGATTTACTGCTGGAAAAGAGGTCAAATTTTTTTTTAGCTACAGTTATATATTGACATTTTTGTACTCACAACATGTAGCACAAAGAGATTATTTACTTTTTTACAAAAAATGCACTAACTCACTAAAGGAAAAATCTTAAGAAACACTAAATTTTATGAAAAGGCTGGACTCTACCCATTGTTGTTGTAAAAAATGGGCAATGGATGTAGCACGTCCCACTTATGGGCCAAAAATCTTGTATGAGGAATGACTCGATGATTTCCACAAAATATGGTACATAATATTATCTTAACATTCTGATATTACAGCCTAAAGAAAGTGTGAAATCGGTTTATAGCCACCGCTAATTTCCATATAACACATATATATCGGAATAACGCTTTGTACTAATACTACATTAGAGGTGTGGCATCGATAATGTAAAAATTGTCGAATCTGCTACATTTTTTCTTTAATTTTTCAAAACACAAAGATACCGAACATGAAGACCTCAGTGGCGGTGCATATTTTTTTTACAGAAATATTGCTGAATCACTCAAGTATTTTATAGAAATTCAGAGGGTATCTTATAGAGACCGACCGATTAATCCGCCTTGGTATCGGCATCGGCCAGTATCGGCCACAAAATTCAGCATCGACATCGGTATCGGCATCGGCCAAATTTGGCCGATTCTTAGCCGATTCTTTCCTCTTCTTTCGGATTAGACTAAAATACATTTTTTTAACTTTTTTGATTTTTTTAAGCATAAAATTTGAATTACTATGTTTATGGTAAACAATATAACACAGTGATTCACATTTGACTAAACTAATAATTCATCACGGTGATAATTTAAGTTTGTATATAGAAATCCAATAATTTTGCATTAAATTGAAGGTTTTATTTAGCACTGCTAGAATGATTCGATATATGTATGTCAAATATTCACAGTTTTGATTAACAACTTGTTGAGATTTGGAAATACAGTTGAACTTCTCTAACTCGAATCACCATAATTCACAAAAAAAACTTCGAGTTAGAGAGACTTCAAGTTATAGAAATTTCATTTATTTAAATACTTTTATGCATGTTTCCATGCATGTAATTTTGTTTGTTGCTGTTTGCTATTGTTTGGCTCTTGACGTCTGTATCCTTGCCCTTGTTACATGATTTATACAATCCATAAGTGTAATATCATATTTTTTATTCGCCTCAATACGATATGGAGAAACTTATTTAAATTCTACATCGATAGAAAAATTTGAAATGTTGTATTCTGCCCTGGTCGAAAAATTCGATTTATGGAAGGAAATTTGTATGAAATTTGACTTCTATTGCCAATTCAAGAGTTCGACTTATGGAGATCTTCGAGTTATAAAAGTTCGAGTTATGGAAGTTCCACTATATTGTCATAAAGCCACTATTATGGAAGCATTCGTAACTAGGAGAGTCAATTTTTAAAACGTTGCCATAGACAGGATCACGTAATAATCACTTGGTGCTGGCATGGACTATAATGTGCATGCAAAAGAAAGTCCCAAACAAGCATCCGAAGTTCCTATCGAGTCACTATCACTATGTGACGCCTTTCACAATGCGAGATATAAATGGCAAAAGTCATCTCTTTGAAAATAACGGATTCTTTTTACTAGACCTACTATTTTTGAATATTGGCCTTAATGTTCATATTTGTTCTTAAAGGAAAAAAGCTATATTGCTGATTCGTTTTGAGAAAACGCGAATAACTCATTTTTTCGATAAACATATCTATTATTATAATATTAATTTATTTAGTTTTGAATATTAATTAAATGAATAAACAGCTTCATATTTACATATGAAATGAGTTGTTTACTTATTTTGAGATGATATTTGTCTTTGTTTTTCTTTAGCTACTATACTAATTTACTAAATAAAGTTGTTGATGAAAGAATCGGCATCGGCATCGGCATCGGCCGATTCTTTGTAATCTGGCCGATTAATCGGCATCGGCATCGGCCAAAAATTTGGTATCGGTCGGACACTAGTATCTTATTCTTCAAACAATGTTTGAGATATAAAATCTTTGCTGCCATAAATTATTGTCCTAAACATTCGAGAAACAACTCTGGGTATTTTAATGCCTTTAAGCCATTAAAATTGGGACAGTATAAAATGTTTGGTTACATCCGAATTCAGGCCTTCCTTACTTGTTTTTGCTTTACTTCTATATCTATATTGTATTCTTATCGTTATGGGTTTATCGTTTGGTTGAAGACTGTACAATGATTCGATTAAGTTAAGAATCTTACACACACATTTAATTATGAAAAGATTAGGTGAGAGTATACATGTACACTATGAGACTACATTTCTAATATCAAAATACTCCTTAAGATGCATCCCAACCTTTGTGCATATTGAATTTATCAAAAATCTATTGAGTTAACTAATATCGATTTCAGTCAGAACTGAATGAAGGTATGAGATCCAAAAAGTTCCATCTATGTCTTAAGAAAACCTGAGAACTCCAGAAAAAAGTGGCCAGATGATTCTACCTTGTACTCTTTTAAACAACTGTGACCATCGGTATCCCGATGTTCACCATTACGATGTGAATTTCGTTGGTGTTAGGGAAAAATAAAATATTTTTAGAGCAAATAGTTCAATGAATCTCTTCCCATCTAAAAATGTCATGGTTTCGAGTAAAGATTTCATAAAGTCAACAATTATTGTTTTGACTACTATATACATATGTAAAACGGCCAAAGTTGGATAATTTCTTTATAACGTAGATTTTATTTAAACTTCAATTCATTCGTCATCATTTAAATGAATTTCCCAGAGTTGCTTCTATATTTTGTGACTCGAATTTCGATTCAGTAATTTCGGTATTTGAAATAAATCCAAATGAACTATTTCAAAGGACGAGTATAAAGGACGGCATATCACCTACTTAAGCAACCTCCCAGGACTTACTTCGGAAAATCCTTTATAAGAATTAACATAATCATGTCCAGACCAATACTGTGGTAGTAGTATAAGTCTTAGGTTCAGTGGCGGATCCAGAAAAAAAATTTTGGGGGGTTTTACGAAAAGTTTTATTACTCAACGTATTTTTAATATAGCAGTTCCCTCGCGAAAATTCAGTTATTATAGGACATGTTTTTTTTTTTTTTTTTTTGTTATTTTTCCCAAAGTACGAATTTGACGCTAAAAAAGCCCGATAAATATTTTCTTTTTATGAAAGGGTGATCAACTGTTAAGAACAAAACTTTCTCGAGGAGATGAAAATGTGGAAACAGCGAACTTCAGGCAAGCATTTTCGGAATGCTCTCGAAGCTTTAGAAGCAGTGAACAAAACATCTTTTGGGAATGTTTTCAAGATTTTACGCATATTGGCGTTATTGCCTGTTTCAATAGCATCACCGGAAAGAAATTTTTCATTCTTTTTAATTCTCTTTAATTAAAACCTATTTACGAAATACGACAGGTCAAGATAGGCTTAATGGTCTAGCATGAATGAATAGGGATATTGATCTGTCAGTTGATGAAATACTAAAAGAATTCTTTCAAAAACGAAGGAAAATATAACATGGAATGTGAGATCCCGTGTAATCCTCAATTAATCACTGAGCTTCAGCGATACTGCTTGTACAAATGTAGAGAAAGTTCGAATTATATGAATAACAACAAAAACCGTGTAACTTCTTATAATTGCTTATAATTTGATGTGATTTTTTTGATCAATAACCTCGTTCCAAACCCATATCAACAAACATATATTTTTCTCTGAGTTTAGGGGGTGTTTTAACACCACATGAACCCCTCCCCACTGCTTAGGTTACTATCCCCAAGATTAGAAAATATCCTCTTCATGCCCCTTTGGTTTCCTTGATGGACTCAGTGTGGTTAGTTAATGTATACATTAGTATGTACAAAGATATTTAATTTTCTCGAGAATATAGACAAACAGAGGTTACTTTCACTGTAATACATATATGAATAGAGAGAAAAGAGAGCTGCTTCGCGAGGTGAGATATTAAAATGGCCTCCACTGGTAGTTTTACTGTCCGCGAAGCTTTACAGCCGACAACTGTAAGACTTAGAACACACCTATATGCATATAAAATTTACTGTGAAATAATGTAATAAAATCTGGTTTCTCAGTTTACAGACTAATAAATTTTGATTGCGCTCGACAACTGAGACTTCACCATTGTTACTGTATTTATTAAAAACTCATAAACTCGGCATTTTTTTCACACAAAATGCCCCTTGGCAGCCATTGTGCTGTAGATTTTAATTTGCTCCGCTAACATTTTCGAAAAAACAGTGATGCATTTCCAAGCCACAGTTCAACGCATTTCATTTCGAGAAGATTTAACAACCGCTGCCACCATAAATTAATTAATTCCCAGCAACGCCTTGAGTGACTTTAATTGGATTTGAGGTACATTGTTGCTTGACAAGCGCCACAGCGTTTATGGCTTAACTTTGAACGCGAATGAAACACCTTTATTTCCACGCTTTGTGGCTTTTGTTATTGTTGTTGTTGTTGTTGCTCTTCAATGCGATGGCATAATTTTCTTTTTATATATAGGTATAGCAACCAAGCACATTTTTATTTAAGCCAGCGCTTGTTGCATCTGAAGCTTAATTGCGATTTATTGCTCACATGTGCGGAAATGAGATTACATCCGGTGAGTGGAGAATCAGGCACACAAACACACAGCTGTACATGCGTACTTGTTCCCATATACACAGCTAGTATGAGACGCACGTGCGAGTTGTCCTCCGGCGATGAATGTGCAGGCGTGTGTGTGTGTGTGTGTCGCTTATTGCGTTTTTCGTTTTTAATCTTCATAAAAAGAATCACAGAATCACATAAGCATACACACGTGCTTGCATTGGGGGCAGTGTATTTGAATGTGTGGCAAAAACAAAGGCTAAATGAAGAGCGTGTAAGCGCACACATACTTCAATTTCATATAAATATATGCCGCTGCGCCTGCATGTAGGCTACTATATTTTCCAGTACACGTTTAGAGCGCCTGTTTTAGTCTGTTAACCAATTCCGCATGCAGTCCACGCATTCGTCGACCTCAGTTCACCTCACCTCTTCTCATCAGACTCCACCTCTCCGCAGCAAATTGCATTTTTGCCACATTCTCCGCACACCATTGTGTTTGCGTAATGAAGAAGCAAAAGCAGAAAATTTGCGAATGAAATCAAAGCAACAACGACAGCGCCCAGCCTGCCGTACGGCTAGTGACAAGCGAGAAATTAGAAATGACATTAATTTGCCGCACACACACACACTCACATATTATGTACCGTTACGCAATGTATGTATGCCGCTATGTCACTAGCGGTATTTGATGCGAGGCTCCCAGCAGCTCATACCAGTTGCTTGCGCATTGTTTTCATTGCGTCTAACTCGTAAATGAGCCAATAAACGTGTGCTGACGCAGCCGCAGTGCCACAGACAATTGTATTGTTGTGCCCAACAACAACAAATGTGCCGATGGCGCATTGCCTAGGCATACGAGGAGCGTTGTGTTCCCAGCAGCAGGACAGACGAGGCACAAGGAAGTGCGGCTGTGCGTTAATTAAGCGCCATGGTGTAGTGTCGAAGCCTCGTACTAACATTGTCAGCTGCCTCGTGCTAACATTGTTTTCACGTCATCTAACGCATACTTTCGCTGCCTTACACTGCAAGCAAATGTTCATTAAAATATACATACATACATACATGTGTACACATTAGCTGTAATGAAGAGTTATCATGCTCATCATCATATCAACGTCAATTCTAGTCAACTGATATTAACCATAATTATGATTAGTATTGCAATGTAGAACTGTTGGCTGACAACGCACAGTTGCCGCCATTTTGCATAATTTATGTTATAAAATGACGGCGTAAACGTGTGTTGACAAGAAAAACAATTAAGGGATTTATTTATTATTATTAGGACAACAACAATTTTCTTTTATTTAAGCTAGCGTGGCTTATTAAATAAATGTCTTCATTATCATATACCATATGAGCATTAAAATCGGACTAATATCACAGAACTTATTAAGGAAAGTATAAAAGGTTGGCGGGAGCTTTGCAAAAGAAAACATGTAAAGAAGGGCTAAGTTCGGGTGTAACCGAACATTTTATACTCTCGCAATGTATTTATTTATATATATATATATATTTGGCGTAGGAACCGCTTTAAGCGATTATAGCCGAATCCACCAGAGCGCGCCACTCGTTCCTCCTTTTTGCTTTTTGGCGCCAACTGGAAACACCAAGTGAAGCCAGGTCACTTTGCACTTGGTCTTTCCACCGGAGTGGAGGTCGTCCTCTTCCGCGGCTTCCTCCAGCGGGTACTGCATCGAATACTTTCAGAGCTGGAGTGTTTTCTTCCATCCGTACAACATGACCTAGCCAGCGTAGCCGCTGTCTTTTTATTCGCTGAACTATGTCAATGTCATCGTATAAATCGTACAGCTCATCGTTCCATCGCCTGCGGTATTCGCCGTTGCCAATGTTTAGAGGACCAAAAATCTTGCGCAAAACCTTTCTCTCGAAAACCCCAAGAGTCGTCTCATCGGATGTTGTCATCGTCCACGCTTCAGCGCCATACATCAGGACGGGAATAATGAGCGACTTATAGAGTTTGATTTTGGTTCGTCGAGAGAGGACTTTACTTTTCAATTGCCTACTCAGTCCAAAGTAGCACCCGTTGGCAAGAGTGATTCTGCGTTGGATTTCAAGGCTGACATTGTTGGTGTTGTTAATGCTGGTTCCCAGATAAACGAAATTATCTACAACTTCAAAGTTATGACTGTCAACAGTGACGTGGGAGCCAAGACGCGAGTGCGCCGACTGTTTGTTTGATAACAGGAGATATTTCGTCTTGTCCTCATTCACCACCAGACCCATACGCTTCGCTTCTTTATCTAGTCTGGAAAACGCAGAACAAACGGCGCGGTTGTTGCTTCCGATGATATCAATATCATCGGCATACGCCAGGAGCTGTACACTCTTGTAGAAGATTGTACCCTCTCTATTTAGTTCTGCAGCTCGTATTATTTTTTCCAGCAATAGATTGAAGAAGTCGCACGATAGTGAGTCACCCTGTCTGAAGCCTCGTTTGGTATCGAACGGCTCGGAGAGGTCCTTCCCGATCCTGACGGAGCTTTTGGTGTTGCTCAACGTCAGCTTACATAGCCGTATTAGTTTTGCAGGGATACCAAATTCAGACATCGCGGCATAAAGGCAGCTCCTTTTCGTGCTATCGAAGGCAGCTTTAAAATCAATAAAAAGATGGTGAGTATCGATTCTTCTCTCTCGGGTCTTTTCCAAGATTTGGCGCATGGTGAATATCTGGTCCATTGTGGATTTTCCAGGTCTAAAGCCACACTGATAAGGTCCAATCAGTTCGTTGACGGTGGGCTTTAGTCTTTCACACAATACGCTCGACAAAACCTTATATGCGATATTGAGGAGACTTATACCACGGTAGTTGGCGCAGATTGTGGGGTCTCCCTTCTTATGGATTGGGCAGAGCACACTAAGATTCCAATCGTCAGGCATGCTTTCTTCCGACCATATTCTACAAAGAAGCTGATGCATGCACCTTATCAGTTCTTCGCCGCCGTATTTGAATAGCTCGGCCGGTAATCCATCGGCCCCCGCCGCTTTGTTGTTCTTCAAGCGGGTAATTGCTATTCGAATTTCTTCATGGTCGGGTAATGGAACATCTATTCCATCGTCATCGATTGGGGAATCGGGTTCGCCATCTCCTGGTGTTGTACTTTCACTGCCATTGAGCAGGTCGGAGAAGTGTTCCCTCCATAATCCCAGTGTGCTCTGGACATCCGTTACCAGATTACCTTCTCGGTCCCTACATGATAATGTATGTAATGTATTTATTTAGTTTCATTAATATAACAAACAATTTGACCCACATATTCGGCATATACATATATGGTATAAAGTCCATTGAAAGTTGGAAACTCTAATATTTGGTATATGGGAGCTATGTGAAGTTATGACCCGATTTCACCCATTTTTGATTTTAACATAAATTATGCAAAATGGCGGCAACTGTGTGTTGTCACATATTATTAAAAGAAAAATATTCCCTCTGAATTTCTTCAAAATATCTGAGAGACTTATCTATATTTTCGGTAAAAAAATTAGGTCCTTATGTTTAATATTTGGGGACTTGAATAGTGCTTACTTTAGTATATATTGTAAAGTAAACGATTCAGATCGACTTTGATCTGGTATATGGAAAGTAACCGTGGTTGTGAATCGATTTGGACTAATTTCATAATATATCATTGGGAAGCCATGGAAGATATTATGAACCGAATTTCATTGGTCGAGTTGTTTCGAAGATATGGTTTTTGACTCATAAGTGGGAGGAGCCACACCCATTTCAAATTGTGCATACCATTGTGGGTGTATCACTTCTGTACCATCTTATAATGAAATTTAAAGTTTCTGGTGGTTTTCCTTACAGAATTAAATCATTTTTAGTAGTTTTCGACATAACCTTTGTATGGGAGGTAGGCGTGGTTATAATCCATTTTTTGACTGTATAAAGTAGTACCTAAAAGAAACGACACTAGAAAGTTTCCTTGATACAGCTTTGGTAGTTGACGAGATATGTACAAAAAGTTTAGTAGGTGGCGGGCCTCGCCCACTTTCCCAACAAAATTACATTTAAATATGCTCTTTCATAGTGTGATTCTTCGTACCAAAGTAGGACTAGCTTAATTTATGGCTAAGTTATAACTTCCAAGGTGTGGTGCTTTATGTATCCCAAGAGTTTTATGTCTGGGTCGTGATAGGGCTGGACATTCGCAGAAAGAGTACAGCTACAGCTTCTTATACTCTCGCAACAAATGTTGCTAAAGAGAGTATTATAGTTTTGTTCACATAACGGTTGTTTGTAACACCCAAAACTAAACGAGTAAGATATAGGGTTATATATACCAAAGTGATCAGGGTGAAGAGTGGAGTTCAAATCCGAATGTCTGTCCGTCCGTCCGTCCGTCCGTCTGTGCAAGCTGTAACTTGAGTAAAAATTAAGATATCTTGATGAAACTTGGCACACTTATTTCCTGGCACCATAGGAAGGTTGCTTTCGAAAATGGGCGTAATCGGACCACTGCCACGCCCACAAAATGGCGAAAACCGAAAACACATAAAGTGCCATAACTAAGCCATAAACAAAGCTATGGAAATAAAATTTGGTATGAAGGATCGTACTATGAAGGGGCATATTTGGATGTAATTTTTTTTGGGGAAGTGGGCGTGGCCCCGCCCCTACTAAGTTTTTTGTACATATCTCGCAAACCAATAGAGCTATATAAACCAAACATTCGTCAGTCGTTTTTTTTTAGCCATTTCCTAATACCGTCCAAAAATGGAAGAAATCGGATAATAACCACGCCCTCCTCCCATACAAAAGTTAGGTTGAAAATTACTAAAAGTGGGTTAACTCACTAACGAAAAACGTCACAAATACTAAATTTCACGTAAGAAATGGCAGATGAAAGCTGCACTCAGATTTTTTTACAAAATGGAAAATGGGCGTGGCGTCGCCCACTTATGGGTCAAAATCCATATCTCAGGAACTACTCGACCGATTTCAATGAAACTTGGTTTGTAATAGTTTCCTTACATCCCAATGACATGTTGTGAAAATAGGCCAAATCACTTCACAACCACGCCTACTTCCTATATGCCACAACTTTGAAGACAATCAGAATCGTTTTCTGTACAATATATAAAGTAAGCACTAGTGAAGATATCGGTGCAGAACTTTGCACAAATACTATGTTTATAGTGTGGCAGCTCCATTTTAAAAATCGCCGAAATCGGACCATAGGTTTTTAAGGCCCCATATATCGAACACGAGGACCTCGGTGCTTCTAACCTAATATTATGGTTTCCAACTTTCAATGGACTTTATACAATATATATGACGAACATGTGGGTCAAATTGTGTATTATATAATAAAATAAAGTTAAATAAATAAAGAGTTTAAAATGTTCGGTTACACCCGAACTTAGCCCTTCCTTACTTGTTTTCTATATATATTTAAAAGACCCCTGGTTCTTTTCCGGTTATATAATATATTGACCAAATCTGATTTGCTATTTTGCATTTGGTTGTCGATTTCCATCTCTCCTGAGCAATATTTTCATACTGTATGTGAAAAGCTTCGGAGTATCCTGAGAAACTCCTATCTTTGTCAACTTGTCTGCTTTATCGTTTCTGAAAATGTTCCTGTGGCCGGGAACTCATATTATAGAGAGGTGGAGTTTTTCTGTCAGTGAGCTCAAAGCCTTCCTGCAGTTGTTGACTGCGTTCGAATTAATATTTGGCGGCGTTAAAGCTTAGAATGTCGCCTGTCTTTCCCTATTCTCTAAATATTTTGAACTATTGTCGCTTGTTATATTTGCGATATTAAGAAAGCTAAATGCTTTTAAAATCCTATATTTATTTATGAAGCATATCGCTATTCCAATGAAATCAATAAATCGTCTACTTGATTTTAGAATACATGTTAATCTATAAAAATAAATGTCACCTGCTCAAGATTTGTATCAGATTGGAAATATTTGAAATCTACTACATATCATTGGTTAGGTTAGATTAGGCCAAAGCTACATATGGACCAGTTTTGGTCCTTTGCGATACCATATGGAGTGCCGTCACGTGGTCAATGAGGAGTAGACATCCTTTAGGATGCCTGCGCTTGTCGCGAATTTTAGAAGGTTCTATGGTTTTACTATATATTTGATGGTATATACTGGCATATTTGATTTAGGCCAGTTATTGAATCGATTCGCCACTATCTGGTTTTAGCACACCAAAGGTATCTTATGGATTCTATGTGTTTCCACCAACTTAAGAAAGGTATACATTATTTCATTAACTCTTCGGCTTCTTAATATTATATACAAGATAAGACTACAATGAGTAACAAAAGTCATTACATCATGATTATAGAAATTAAGAAAACACAGAATCGATATATAATCTAGATTGGCAAAAGATTGAACGAATATAGATTGTGTTTAGACTTCATTTAAATCTATTTTGAATACCAATTTTATAAGAGAGCAAGGATTGATAAAGAAGTCTTCAGAAACAGGAGGTTATCACATAGATTTCTGTTGCCATTCTGGTCTTTCCGGTTTTATAGTAACATCGATTATTTTAAACAACCGTTTTGTGAGAAACATTTTCTGTTTGTGCAATATATCATTAGAGTTCAAAACTCTCTTCCATATACAGTTTACACAGTATGATTAACAACGATTCTAAAAATTGCTGCCACAACGCCTTTAAGGCATTTAAACATTCTCTGTATTTTTTTGCATTAATAACACTATGGAATATGGTAACTAACGGTGACGTTCAACTCTCCTTCAACAAACTCTCCTTGTAAACAACTCAAGAAATAAGCACAAAAACACGTTGAGACCCACTTATGGTTTGTGTGGCCGCATTGAAATACAACTTGCATAATAACGCAATTTATACGCGCACTTGGCGCGCATTTAAGTTTGCCTTTCGCATGCTCAACAGCTGCTGAGTATGCTGTGGCCAGTTGCAAATGCAAATTTTATTTGCTTCTGGTAACACTTTACACTTAGTGCATGTTTACTTTTTTGCGGTGCGACGCATATTTACCACCAAACGTTGCTACAGCTGCCACATATACCCTGCAGAGTGCTGAAATGTCTCCAGGCGAAGATGAGGTTTGTGGAATTGTCAAGTTCTGAATGCTTCTTGTTATAATTGCAAAGAAATGAATTGAATCACTTGACCGGGTGACCTATTTCGAGTTTAATAATCAGATCTACCTAATATTTAGCTAGAAACAGACTTTAGATATTCTGTTTTTGGTAATCAAGTCCACCACATAATTTTTTTATTTTTGAAGAGAAGAAGTTAGCTTTATTAATGTGAAATAATCTTCTCGGATTCATATAGATACTGACTGATTTTATTAAGGGAGGGGTCTGGGTTTCAGCTAAAAAAACTTGTTTTGTGATTTTTTATCTCAAATATCGATTAAGCAATTTTATTCAAACCTTCTATACATTATTGGGCATAGTTTTGACTATGTTCTGTAAATTTTTCATGCAAAAATATTAAACCATTTGCTAGAGCTTCCCCTAGGACGTCTTGAAAAAAAAAAAAAAAAACAATTTGCGGTGTTCACTGTAACTCGGAAATTATCCGAAAATGAAAAACCATAAAAATTTAGTTAAATTAAAAAAATCTTCCCTCCAACGTTCTCTGATTATTATTTTTTATTTAAAAATTTTTGGCGGCCTTCTAAAGTGCGAACCGTTACTTTCGACTAAAATTTCCGCCATTTTCAGGGTGGGAGACACCCTTAATGTTAAAAAAAAATTTACTGAACGTAGGAGAGGTATTTTATATGAAGAAAATGTGTACCAAGTTTGAAATGAATCGGTCGAGCAGTTTTCAAATGGCAGTGAACACGGACTCCAAAAAAGTAGTTTTGAGAAAAACGCGTTTGAAGCTGCACTGCAATCCCAACCGCCCGTAGCTGTTAGAGTTAGAGCATTAAAGGCCCCGAGACTAATTAAACAATAACTTCAAGAATATTGCTTAGATCGGATTAAAATTTTGAGGACACACTCTTGAAATGTTAAACAATAAGATAAAACAAAAAAAATCGATTTTTCGAAAGTGAAAACCCAGACCCCCCCTCAAACTACTCTATGTCACATAAGTCACTAAAACACGGTCGTAGTCGTTTACAGTTTGGTCCCTAATATATTTCGCTATGATTTAAATTGCATTTATACTCCTACCTTGCAGGAAAAAATCACAAAATGCATGTCAATGATTCGTTCGGTTGAAGTTCGTGTTCGATTCGAACTTTCTCAGCTCTCCAAGTTTGTCAAAAATGTAAATAAATCAGAATTAACTTTAACTAATATGGATTCAATACAACGCAGTATTTGGATATCACGGATTGGATCGCTTTTTGATTATGCCAGTTTATGACATTTATACCAATTAGTTCTTCGATTCGAATTTAAATATATAAGAGCAAGAACAGAGTTTTCAGTTTCAAATCAATAGAAGAGAGTATTAATACATAATTTTCCTGATATATCTTTCTTCTACACCATCTCTTGCTCTATATGACAATCTATTGCATTTATACCAGTTTTCTGTTCGATTCAAAATGCATATATGAGAGAGAGAGAGTACTTAAATACCCAGTTGACTCATTATAATTTTTTTCTATACCATCTCTTTTAGAGTATGCCAGTTTATGACATTTATACCATTTAGTTGATCGAGTCGAATTTATATATGACGGCAAGAACAAAGTTTTCAGTGTCCAATCAATACAAGAGAGTATTAATACAAAATTTTCCTGGTATATCTTTCTTCTACACCATCTCTTTCTCTACATGTCAATATATTGCCTTTATACCAGTTTTCTGTCCGATTTGAAATGTATATATGAGAGAAAAAACAGAGTTTTTAGTTTCAATTCAATACAGTATTCTTACTATATATTCTGCCTTACCACGGGAACTGTAAACCAATATTTTTGTTTGAATTTTCAAACTGGTATAACTATTTCTTGAAATTGGACTAGTTGCAAATACATCGATTTGTCACCAGTTCCCGATTACTTCCAGGGTATATGTGCAAATATGTTTATATGCTCTAGTGCAGTATAGTGTCTCTCTTTAGACTGTCGGCCTGTCCTCCACGCTGACACTCAATCACTTCCACTGCCACCATATACATAACCGTATATATCTAGGTATTTATGGGTCCATGTTTTATTGTACATATGTATTAATGCAAAATGGTTTGTGTTGGTCCGTATACAAGCATTTCATAAGCATAAGTAAGTGTTTAATTGCGCAGTGATGGTTTTTGTTGACAACAAAAACGCATCAAGATTAAAAAGTGAGAAACATCAAATGTCGGATGAGAAATGCAAACCCATTTTGTACTCAAGCACCCGACAGCAAATGCGTTAGCAGAGCTTTACGTACGTATGTATATGGGTGCATAAGTATATAGATAACATTAAGGTGTATATACAATTCTAATAATTCTATGCCATTAAGTGATCAGTATAAGTTTTTTTTTCTCTATCAATACTAAAGCAAAATTAGCTAAGTGTGTTTAAGTGAGCTTTTACTTCATAAAGGTGATCCAATATTATTAGTGTTATCTTATGCGAATAAGGTTATCGGAGTATGAATAAGGTGTGCTATATCTTAAACATTGCCCGACTTTTCCGAAAGACCTACTGATTCGATCACCCTAATAAAGAGCAGCTATGCTAGTTATACATATGCATACAATTTAAAGTGGAATGTTATAATCCTCAAATGATTTGCACTGGCCTTAGGCCCGACTATCCAGCTATAACAGAGGCGTGTGCTCAGTTTTCAACACATACAAACATATACACTGACTATATACAGTTATAATCATTAGTAAGTGTGTATGTGTAGGTGTGTGTGTTCATATGCACATGACAGTGTGTACAATCTCGTACATATCTTATGAATTAGCATAAAACTAAAGTTCTTACACTTGCTTGCTGGCATACATAATGGCTTCAGCGACAGTGGCGACAGCTTTACCAACACTAGCAGCAACATGGACTCAGGCAACAGCTGTACAAACACCATTGCACTTTATTAAGATTTTCAGAGAAGCGCGTAGCTGGATAAATATATTTGGATGTACTTGCAGCCATATACGCTCTTGTTGTCAAAGATATACATACATATGGATTTGAAGTGATGCGAGTTGTTCTAGTAAAAAGACTCACTCTAAAGAAAGTAGTTTTCAAATGATATTAATTCTCAAAATTACAAAAGATTTTTTTACAGGCTTCCAGTAATGCTGTTATGGGTTATGCGAAAGTTCATAGTGGTGTTTTGAAGTTTCTCCCTTAAAATAGAGGCTTACTCCAGACCAAGAAACAGACTGCAGACAATAAAAAGCAAAATGTTCAAAAAACGCTACTGTTGGACCGATTTCTCAGCTTCAAACTAAAAAAAGAAGAGTTATTGATCATGGATAAATCTTATGAGAAGCCTACTTGACTGAGCTTAGACTTCTAAAGCCATAACTGTATTGCAATATGTAGTCCAATTTGCAGTTAATCCAAGGTGCTACTAATGGAACCCTGTATTTTGCATTCTTTCATATCTGAGGTCACATCAGAACCTCCGAAAGGCTGTGGGTTCGATAACCAAATATTCACTAGAATGTTGTTGTTGTAACGGTAGAAAATATTCCTTAACAAGTAAGGAAGGGCTAAGTTCGGGTGTAACCGAACATTTTATACTCTCGCAATTTATTTATTTAACTTTATTTATATTATATAATACACAATTTGACCCACATATTCGTCATATATATTGCATAAAGTCCATTGAAAGTTGGAAACCATAATATTAGGTTAGAAGCACCGAGGTCCTCGTGTTCGATATATGGGGACTTAAAAACCTATGGTCCGATTTTTAGAATGGGGCTGCCACACTATTAACATAGTGTTTATGCAAAGTTCTGCATCGATATCTTCACTAGTACTTACTTTATATAATGTAAAGTAAACGATTAAGATTGTCTTCAAAGTTCTGGTATATAGGAAGTAGGCGTGGTTGTGAAGCGAATTGGCCTATATTCACAACATATCATTGGGATGTAAGGAAACTATTACAAACCAAGTTTCATTGAAATCGGTCCAGTAGTTTCTGAGATATGGTTTTTGACCCATAAGTGGGCGACGCCACGCCCATTTTTAGTAATTTTCAACCTAACCTTTGTATGGGAGGGGGGCGTGGTTATGATCCGATTTCTTTAATTTTTGGACTTTATTACAAAGGGGGCGGGACCACTCCCACTTCCCCAAAAAAATTACATCCAAATATGCCCCTTCATAGTGCGATCCTTCATACCACATTTTATTTCCATAGCTTTATTTATGGCTTAGTTATGGCACTTTATGTGTTTTCGGTTTTCGCCATTTTGTGGGCGTGGCAGTGGTCCGATTTTGCTCATTTTCGAAAGCAACCTTCCTATGGTGCCAAGATATAAGTGTGCCAAGTTTCATCAAGATATCTTAATTTTTACTCAAGTTACAGCTTGCACAGACGGACAGACAGACATTCGGATTTGAACTCCACTCTTCACCCTGATCACTTTGGTATATACTCGTATAACCCTATATCTAACTCGTTTAGTTTTGGGTGTTACAAACAACCGTTATGTGAACAAAACTATAATACTCTCTTTAGCAACTTTTGTTGCGAGAGTATAAAAATTTGTAGGGATTCTGCCGACTTTACAGATATTGACGGAATATAATCCGCACTCTTTCCGTTTATATGAACGCGACTGTTATGTGAACACTCCTTCGCTATAATCAAAAGCTCAGGTTTCGTTGACTTTGGTATGGTCAAACGTTCTCGATTGATTTTTGCCCTGTGCCTCAGAGATAGCTTAAATATATACACTTCTGTGTTGGTCGAATCTTTGCTGACCTGAGAATAGTCATTGTAACTCTAAAATTTCTATAGAAGCTCCTTAAGGTTATTAGACTCGCTTTTATATACTTCATATAATACTCTCATATTCAAGCATTCCGACACCTCCGGAAGAGATACCAAGCACTCCCAACCGATATCTTCCAAAATTCTATTGAAGAAGATGTTCTGATTGACGCCTGGATGTCATGGTAAGGGTTACGAATATTTATCTCGCTAAACGTAAGTTCATAACTTCCTCAATGACTGTAACCATGTGTTCGAAATCACCGAAGTAATCAGAAAATGTAGTCAAGCCAGTTCTAGCTCCGCTCTGAGCTTATTATATAGACTAAATATGTTTGATACTTTATAAGTCTAGATTTGGTTGAAATTTTAGTTCTCTTTTGTCGAATCTGATCTTGTTTTGTCGAATCTTGATGTAATTTAAACAACTACACATTATATTAGTAACAAGACCTTACTTCCCGCGGAAAGTCCAATTTCTTCCCTCGCATAGTTTTCAGCATAACAACAGCTCAAAGTTGCTACATTTTGTGTGCCATGTCCCATCATCCACTGGGCTACGCAAGTCAATGCATTTGCATCTGAATTCGCATTCTCATTCACATAAAACATGAAATCACAATTCTTGTCAACTCTTGCACTATGCGCTCTCATGTCCCGACATAATGCCTTTCCACACTTTCTTCAGCATTCTCAGCTTTTGCATTAAAAACACACACACACGCTTGTCATGGGGCTAAGCCTTGCCGCCTCCAGGCTAAAGAGACAATAAAAACAGTGGCAACTGCGGTACATGCTGCGCTCTCTGAAGCCACTCCACCAGCGTTGCATGCAAATACCTCGACTCTTTTTTCCGACCACAATTTCTTCGGTTTCAATTTCACCCCATTGCAGTAGCAGCCTCTAAAAGCTTTTGGCATTTATTGCAGCTACAAATTTAACATAGAGCTAAGATGTGTATGTGTGTGTCTGAGTGCTGAAGCATGAGCTGCTGAGTGTTGCATGCTTTTTATGTCACACGCAATATACTTACATATATACATATACTATATGGTGTTTATCTTGTTTTATATGTATGATCATAGGAAGTCGAGCTTGGAGCTTCTGAAATTTTGATGTTTTTCGGCTGTTGGCATTTTAGACAAACCACAAATTAAATTAACTCGGCGTGCATGTGCGTGGTGGCATCGTAGATAAATTATGATTTAAACATTAAGTACTTGGCAGTTGTGATTTTATTCTCATTAAAATTTCAACAGTTGAATATTTTATGAAGAACGATTGTAGCAAGTTTACTAAAAGTCACAAACATGCTGCCAGATTTAATGCGCTTACAAGCAAGCCAAAATGTGTGTGTTTACATGAGGGAACTGAATATTACATATGCAAATTGTATTGGGTGTGAGTGGTGTATACTACTGAGTGATTTCTGCAATGTCATTTCGGAAGTAATTGGAATGTTTAGCAATATTTTTGAATAGTTATAAAAAACAGTAACTGATGTTAGGCCTATCTGAAGTTAAAAAAAAAATATTAAAAACTCTACTATTTTGATGTCATATCCAGCGAGCGTTGACAGCGCAACTCCTAGCAAATATTTTCTGAAATGAAAATTTTAGATAAAACTTTAACCTAGAACTTGGACGAAGGAAATAATTTAAAATAGGATTTCGCTGAGTTTATTACTAAAAGAAATTGAGAAAAATTGTATTTTGCTGCAATTGAAAACTTTAAATGGGACTTCTTTCCTTGAAAACCTGTCTAAAATTTCATCAAAATCGATTGAGTAGTCCTTGAGTAATCTGGACAACCGACTTTGAAAACCGTTTAGAAAAAATCTTACCATGAACTTTTTCAGACGGTATCTCTAAGACTAAAAGGCCTTCTGAGGTGTTTCAATCTTAGTCGGGCAAAAGCTGGACAATATAGAAGGGTACCCATTGGACAATGACCAGTAAGTAGACCCATGATGGCGCTGAGATGGACCTTGACCAGAGAAAGCAGTTTAAAGGATCGCTTACGCTCCACAGAGGGCCAAAAGGACCTCGCCACTGCACAAGTACTGGTAGCTACCAGCGTTTGACGAGCTCATGCGTAGTCTGCATGTCCAACGCTCTTGCGCAAGTGGACCATGGACTACCAATACGCTCCCATTCCGACGTCAATGTAGCTTGGGTACCCTATCTTGCAAGCTTGTCCGCTATACAGTTACCAACGATCCCGCGGTGACCGGGTGCCCACACTAGTCGGATCACAAAATAGCTGGAAGCTATTGATAGGGATCTAAGACACATACCTCATCGATTCCAATGCCAGTATTGCCGCCCTGCTGTCGGAGTGAATACATACCTCTCTAAAAGAGGTCACCATACGGAGCAGTGCGTCCACTTCTACTTTGATCGCAGCGACCTCTGCTTGGAAGACACTACAGTGATCAGGTAGCCTAAATCTGGTATTGATAGAGAGCTTTCTGCAGAAAACTCCCCCTCCCATCTTTTCCCTTAGCTTCGATCCATCTAAGACTACTGCTCGGACAATATTCTAGAGATGTTCTATAATTTAATAATATATAAAAAAATATTTATTTGACATGTGTTCGCTGACTGTCTACCCTCACTTCCAGTCGATGCCAATTAGATCTTCAATATTAGCCTAATTTGGATGGCTGGCCACAGCAGAATCCTATGAAATTGTAACACTAGACATATCCGCTTTACCTTAATGGGAACAAGTAGGTACACTATGTACATTCCCACTCCTCCTATTATTATTTTCTATTGCGCAGTTGGGTTTCAGCTAAGCTGCGCAAGCGTTAGTCAGTCGCAAGATCCTTCTGACTCAAAGAAAATCGTAAGATGCCGAGGGAGCTCTTCGCCCTCAGTAATATTTTTCTTTAGTTGTAGGGGTTCCCATTAAAAATTTTACCAGGTGCTAGCTGCAAAATTTGCCTCAAAGAGGACGAGGTGGAATCAACTCAACACTAAAATTCCTTGGATCGCACTAGTTTGAACATCCTCGTGAATTAGCGGATTTTGAAGTAAACAACCAATGCAGATTTGTAAAGGACTGTCCTTATAGTCTAGGTGTATTCCTCCTCTTGTGAAGAACAGTCATAAAACATAAAAACTCTTTTTATTAAAAAATCCACTAGCGTCACCTAGCGGCGTATTAATATCCCCTTGTAAATTTTGATCGCAATGCTGTGATTCGTATGATATATACTCAACGAACAAATATATTATAAATGGGCATATAAATGGCGCTCATACCTCCGTCCGAGCTTTTATTTCAATTTGTGGTCTTTGTCCAACAATTGAAGGGAATTAAAATCAACTTCGAATATCTAAAGGATTATGAGAAGATCTCTCAAAGCAAAATAGCGTCGTATATTCGCCATTGTCTGCTGGGGGTAACGGCTAACATTGTTCGGATCTTATCCAGGTTCTACCCAGCCTTTGTTAAGATGCGACCCTTTAATCACTAAACCATGGCAAAAGCAAATAAATCAAATAACTCTGGTTCCCTCAATGATTGCATTAATTTTTAAAAATATATACTTTTCCAGACGTTTCTCTTATTCATAATCTTACACACAGCAATATTTAGACAATACTTGTACACAAAGCAAATAAACAGTGTTCCACGAGTTCATAAAAATTTACTTCGTTATATATTTTTATATTTCTCAACTAAAGAAATATTAGTGTGGCTATTCACATTTCGCTTCAAAATTTCCGAAATTCAAAATAAAAATGAATGAAACTCATTTGGGTGCAAATTACCCGGCTGCCTTTGCAGTGCCAATGGCACTCACGGGTGTCGTAAAAAAACGTACGAAGGTAAACAATTCGTGAAAATGTGTGCGCGCATATGGGGAGCCTTAGGGAGTAATACCGGCATATGAAAACCGACGTTAAGCATACATAAAATAAAATAAACATCAACTCTGGCAGAAATGCCAACGGCAACGCCATTTCCTAACAATTTTTTTGGTTTCTACTCCTGGGTCCGCTTGCAGTCGTAATTGTGCGCAGAACTCATTAGGAAAAGTCACGTATCACTAATGTAGAAATTCATATGTACGCATCGATGTAGGTGCAGTGGTGCAGAGGTGCTTGTAGGTGCCCTGTAGGGATATCTTGCTAATGCAAATTAATTCAGAGTTTATTTGTGGTAATGTTTATTGAGACTGGTAGTTAGAGATGTTAATGAATATATGTTTGTAATTATTTGTAACTATGACTCAAATACTGTCTTAACCCTTGCTCTATTCTAACTTCGCTTAAATATTGGAAGATTGTTGGGTGATTTTTACTTGAGAGGGCGGAGAGATATCCCCTGTACTAAACGTTTTCTAAATAGTGAACTTCTGACGCATATGATTTTTATATATTTTCATAGAATATTATCCATTTGACTGCTGGGATCCCCTGAATGATGGACTTCATTTCTTCTTCTTCTTGACTGGCGTAGACACCGCTTACGCGGTTATAGCCGAGTCCACAATACGCCACGCATCCCTCCTTTTGGCAGTTTGGCGCCTATTGGTTATACCAAGCGAAGCCAGGTCCCTCTGCACCTGGTCCTTCCATCGGAGTAGAGGTCTCCCTCTTCCTCGGCTTCCACCAGCGGGTACTGCATCGAAAACTTTCATAGCTGGGGCACTTTCGTCGAACATGACCCAGCCAGCGTAGCCGCTGTCTTTTTATTCGCTGGACTATGTCGTCGAATAACACATGCAGCTCATCATTTCATCGTCTGCGGTATTTGCCGTTGCCAATGTATAAGGGACCATAAATCTTCCGCAAAACCTTTCTCTCGAAAACTCCTAGTGCCGTCTCATCAGATGTTGACATCGTCCACGTTTCTGCACCATAAAGTAGGACGGGAATGATGAGGGACTTGTAGAGTTTAGTTTTTGTTCGTCGAGAGAGGACTTTACTTTTCAATTGCCTACTCAGTCCATAGTAGCACCTGTTGGCAAGAGTGATTCTACGTTGGATTTCAAGGCTGACATTATTATCGGTGTTGATGCTGGTGCCTAGGTATACGAAATTATCTACAACTTCAAATTTTTATATATATTTTCCAGCATCAGGTTAAAGAAGTCAGTAGATGATTATGTAATAGAAGATCTTGTAGGGACCAATTTTCGAAAAATTTCACGTGTATATCGAGCAGTTCCTCAGTTCCAATAGTTTAGTATCAGGGTAGAAGAACTAAGTGCTGTATGAAGTCAATACTTCCGTCCTCATTTTTTTCCTTTCCTTTTCTTTCTTTTGGGTCTCAAAGCGCTATTCAGCCTGGAAGCAAATAACTATTTTAAGAATGGTCTGGTTTTTCGAGTTCGAAAGTTCAAAAGTCCTTTTATACTAAATCTAAAAACATACCTCCTCATTTCATTGTTAACAATTCCATTAGATGAATGTGTAAAACACACCAGACTATTGTGGCACATACTACCAGTATTTCAGCAGCCACCGCCCACCTGTCGACATGAATTATAAGAGAGCATGAAAAAAGAGACAAATGCAAAAAAGCCATGAGATACAATGTCACAACCACAGGCCCAGCGACTGCAGCGACAGAAATGCACAAATGGCACAAATCATAAACAGATAAGAGGCAACTTGCTGCATGTTGCATAACAGGCAACAATGCAATTAATATGTGGCAATGTAACAGCCGGTAAATGGAGGTTGAAAATGAAAACTCTGTCAACAAAACGAAACGAAACCAACACACAAACAAATACACTCCTGCACATTAAAAGCTGAACTGTCGTTGACATACTTGCCACCTAAAAATAATACCATTAAACCTATTACTCAACGTGCCTGCCACCCTCCAACAGCCTCGGGCATAAAACATTACAGAACAACTCACCTTAATTTCATTATGGCTGACAAAACTATCACCAACGGCACTGACAACGAGCATTGTTTGCTGTCAACGACAGCAAAAACCTATTAAACAAACACTGGTTAATTTCAATTGTCACTGACAGTCTACATTTCTACATTTCTGGTGGTTTCTCCTGGTCCTTTGTCGTGCCATTGTGTGTGTCATAAAAATGCGAATATGTGATAGGTGTGTCACAGGCAAAAAGCATGCCAGTGTCATTTCTGTCATTTGTATTTGCCAAGGTGTTAATGGTCAAATAGCAACAGTAGCAAATATTCAACATGAAACAAAAAAAAAAACGAAATTTATTAAGGCAAATATAATGGCGTTGCTATGTAATCCTACAAAAAACATATGTTCGTAATTTACTTTTATAGCGTTAATACTACAAGAAGAAAGGTAGCTCAACAATTACCATATGTGAATGTCATTTGTCGTGTAAAAAAGAGCTTAACAGCAGTTAAAACATACACTTATAGTCTCTCCTTAATTAATGCTTTATTTGTCCATTGTAAATGTCGACTAGGCTTACAAATGTACGTGGCGAAAGCTTAAGCTCTCCCTCCTATACTGACAGTACTTTTTCTCTTTCGTTATCATTGGTCAGAGAGCTCATCATGATATCATTATCGGCATTCATCGGCTACTACCAGGCTTCTAACTGAGAACATAATCTTTCTCTCAAATGCTTTCTTATTTGTCTTTTTTTAAAATAGGTGTGTTTTCAGAGAGATTTATCTCTCTATACATCTAAAAGTCTACTTTCACCGACAAAATCTTTACTACAGTTATACGAGGTGTGTTTAAAAAATCACAGTAATGTTCGTTTTTTGAAAATATTATTTATTCATTCTTCTAATTAAGGGTTCTTATAAAAAGACAGAAAATACAATTTTAATGGAGAATGTTTATGATTAATCAAAAGAACATTCTTGGTCATATATTAGATCTACAACTTTGCTTCCGCCGTTTTCTAATATATGTCTATAGGGTAAAGCACTGGTTGATTAAATAGATTAAATCGTTTTTTATCGATCTTGGACTTTTGTGACAACATTAACCCAAAAGGCCTGAATCGAAGTGACTTAAGATTTTACATATCCCTCACGACCAGCCCAAAGAATGAAATTATCTGCTCACCGAAGTGTCCTCTCAATAAATCCATTGATTGAAGCGATATGTGGAAAGTGGCGCCGTCTTTTTGTAACAAAAAGTTGTCGTGATCACGAGCTTCAATTTCAGGTCAAATATTAATTTATCATGGTGCTATAGCGGACGCTATTGACGGTTACGTACTCACGGGCATCAGGGTTGAAAATATATGGACCGATGATTCCACCGGCCCACAAACCACACAAAGCCGTTGTTTTTCTGGATGAAATGGCAGCTCTTGAATCTCATCGTCCCAAATGCGGCAATTTTTGTTAAGCCATTGAGCCAGAAATGGGCCACATCGCTGATCAAAATTTGTCTCAAAAACGGAACTTGGAACTTTTCAAGTGTCCATAGAACGAAGCGATGTCGCTTGGTACGGTCGAGCGGTTTCAATTCTTCTACAAGTTGTATTTTTACGCTCTCAATTTAAGATCTCGACGTAAAATGAACCAGGTCGTTTCATATGTCAGTCCGAGTTACTGCGAACGGCGCCGAATCGACTCCCCACGGCCTTCGTGTCCACTTTCGATACATTTCATTTTGATACTATTGGGATAACTAGTTTAGAGATTTAGATTTAGAGAGAAAAGTATTAGAATTATAAAGCAGGTGCCTACGCAATTCAAAATTATTTTGACAATGGAAATTCCTTAAACCTCCAGTGCTCCTCAAAGTAATTTTAAATATATAAACATTAAAATCCATATTAGCATTACAAAACTTAAACTACTTTTCTTCAGCCCTAACCTCCTCACATTTCCACTTCTAACTATAATTCTTATATAATAGAGCCCAGTATTTATATTAGTTGAATTAAAGTTCTTTATCGTGGCATAAATTTCAATGCGTTAAAGACCCACCATCGGGCCGCTACGAAGTTACAAGCGAAAGCAATCAAGTGTCGTTTTTATTGTGACTGTTGTAAATATTTGGCGACGGCAAAAGATTCAAGTGGCAACACTTGAAATTTTCTCAACGACAATTTTATGGAGTCGCTGTTGGCTGCTGAGCCACACCAACTAAATGCGAACGGAACTATAATAAATGCAATAAAATGGAACAAAATGCTAAAGGATAAGTAAACGAAAATGTGCGCAAAGCACAAAGGACACTTCTTAGCGCGGCCATATTTCACATATGAACACTCAATTGGACGGCCAGAAGCCAAAGAAATGGTTTTATTTGACTTCAAGTCTTTTGGTGTGTGTATATACCCAGTAAGGAAATGATGTAGTTGGGGACATTTTTGGGACTAGTGTGAATTGGGAGCTGAAGTAGTTTGTGGACTATTGGTGCATTTTATACGACTGATGTTAGAGTCTGATTAGAAATATGTGATTTTTATACTGCATTGGGTATAAAATTGGCAGAATTTCTTTGCCTTAAATGGAATGAAATAACTGACAGGTAAATCGTCCTATAATTGGTAAAGTACGAGTCTTTTTCGGAGTAGTCCTTTTTGAGTTCGGAAGTTCCGGTAGCTCCTTTGACTTTGACTATTTTTGTAGTCCATAACAAAATACATATACTATATGTACAGTGTGTTTTATTGAGAAAGGTATAATTTTTTTAAAGTGCTAGCTGTCAACGTTGACTTCTGTGTTTGACGTTTATCATGAAAGGACTTATACATTTATACAATGGGGAGACTTCGAAAATGTGAAAGCAATTCCATCTTTCGAGAGAGGATATATCGTAATATCTAGCTAGAGTTATTTAATCACAACTCACTTCTTTCGGAGGATTGGCCCTTGGAAGTAACAGGTATTCGAAGCCAATCGATATTGCTTAGATCGAGTACCACTGAGATCCATCCTTTACGATTCCTATAGTCTCGTACTGATTTTCAGAATAGCATCTTCACTATATCCATAGTTATTCAACAAATTGTAGCTATTTATTGGAGATGTAGTCGACTTAGAAACTTTGACCGATACCATAGCCCGCCAGAAATTTGTTCGTTTCGAAATTCATCTCCAAATTGAAGCACCAAGTATCAAATATCAAGAAAGCTTTTTTAACTCCCTGAGCTGAGTCTTTCTACAGATTGTTGAATTATATCCTCAATAGAAAAACCGTTACTTCCAACAGCATTGACTACTGGGTTACTTACCACGCACCACGGTATCGTGATTAACCCCAACACAGTCATAATAATGCTAGCAGATTTCACATTTATTTCCTGCCAGATCTTCACTTAGTCGCCGAAAATTGTACAAAAGTAAGAAAAGTTGAATTGCACATTTGCAGTCCATTCGCTTAAGCAGACAGTGACAAATTTTATGAAGTGCCATCACATATGTATATACTATATATGTACATATGTATATACTATATATGTGCATATGTATATACTATATATGAGTATCGCGTGTGTTTGAGTCCTCGGTTGCGCACGCGATTTTTTATATTCACACGCGTATGCTACGCTAGCCGAAAATCTCAAGTGGTCAATAAAGTAAGTGTCATTTGAGCGGAATGGCTTTAGACGAAATTCACTGGAACCCTTAATATGCGAAGCATAAAAAGTTCAGCACACAATTATACGAATACATATGTATCTCTACATACTCTCACACTTAGCTCGCCATGCGCCGTATTAGAGGAAGTGGTCAAACGGCAACAGGAAATGAATGTGAATTCCGTTAGCGCATATGCTTTGTTATAAAGTGCTTTTGTCCAAATGGTCTTTACAAACTGGAAATTTGAAAGCAGCGCCAAAGAGCCAAAAATATGTTGGTATACATATGTGCAGTGAGAATGTGCTGAAATTAGGGCGAAGAGGAAATTGAACTATGTACGAAAAATACTCGTAACAAATTGTACTGCACAGAACTTAATGTAGATGGGTAATAAACATGTATTAGCGGCGAAAGGAGTGGAAAATCTTGTAGCCAATTTAAAATGGGATTATTTGTTAAGAAATGGCTTAGGACTCTTTGGTTGCTTAATAGAACATCTGAACCTTGGTACACCTCGCGCATGTTATAACGGTCATGAAAGACGTTTTTTGCTACTAAAATGAAGTAAAAATAATGTGTATGTCTTATGAGGAATGTTCGAAATCTGGGTCCGAAAGGTATTCAGCTTTTCGAGAAATTTTTATTTTTTTAATCAGAACTTACTTCTTTCGAAGGATTGGCCTTCATTAGCAACAGGAATTCGAAGCCAGTCGACGTTCATCATATCGAGTACCACCGAGATCCATCCTTTTCAAGTAGTTAAATAAACATGGTATTCTCGCATTGAATGTATCATTTCTATATCCATATTTATTCAACTAATCCATATATTTATTGGATATGTAGTCATCTGAGTAACTTAAACCGATCCTATAGGTTAAGTTAGGTTAGGTTTATCTAGTGGGCCAGCAGTCCCCGCATAGACCAGTTATGGTCCTTAGCGATACCAGATGGAATACTGTCACGTATTCCCTGAGTAGTAGTCATCGTTTAATATGCCAGCGCTTGACGCGAATTTTAAGAGATTATGAGGCCTCACTAATGATATCTCCTCCAACTTATCGTACTGTGTGGCCCCTAGATACCTGAAGCGTTGTCTTACTAGCACAGGACAAACGCATAAGAAATGTTTCACTGTTTCCTCGGTGCTCTGTTCTTGACACTTCTGCATACCTCCCCCTCTGACCGATCTCATAGCCCGCCAGTAATTTTTTCGATTCGAAATTTATCTGAAAATTGGACTATCAACTTGATATCTTACTTCTATCCCGCTTGACTTTCTCTGTCTCAGCCGCTAGCATTCGGTATGGAATTCAAAAATAGCGACTCATTATTCCAAAGACATGAAGTAAGCTGTGAAGCCTCTCGTACATTCAAATAGTCCTATAGTGATAAATGTACATTTTTTTTTATTTTACGCCTAACAATATCGTTTATGTATTGCTGACTGATTTCTAGATCGAGACCGACTGACCTTGCTATTTCTATCCAATGTGAAGAGAGCGGAACTTACATGGTGGCCATTAAGTCTTGCTACTCCTCTTATATTCTTTAAAACTTTGTAAAATGGCGGTCAGTTACAATGGAAACATTCTCTAGTATAAAACAGGTTCGAGAGCTCTTTCCCTAATATCATAGCGCTGGTAATTTTTATAAAACCGGGATACAGAATGTTAACATCTAAAGATCTTCGAAACTCTCATCTCCTCCAACTTATTTTCACACAGGTACATCGACCTCACCAATTTTAACCCGATAACGCCTCACTGCCTTCCTTAACTCACATTACCTTCATCTTGCATACTAGTACTCTCCGGTTTTTATGTCCTTACTCCTTCCTTCCACACAAACTAAAGCATAAATAAAGTCAACTGACGTGCAAACTCACTAAAAAGTACAAAAAACAGACGCCACTACTATAAGCAAATACCTACGTGGCATTAAGTAGAGAGAAAAGCTTCGGCGTCCAACGGATATTTTAACAACCTTAGTCAACCAGTCAACTAATCAGATATTCTCTTTCGTGCGGTTAGTGACATAGCTGTTGATCCTTTTTATGCTTTTTATGCAGCACGAGCCGACCAAGGATGAATAAAAGTTTGCCAGCCACTGTCGAACGCTGCGGCTTCGTACGGATTTTGCGAAATTCAATTTACAACTTAAATGTGTTTATTTTGTGTGCTTGTTGTCATTGCAGCGAAACTGAAAAATGCGGCGAGACAGTCGCTCATTGGCTTCAAGTTGATGCTGTGGACTTGCGGCTGCCATGCCACTAGTATACAATATGTATGTATTATATGCAAAAGCGCTAGATACAGCTATCAAGTTACTAATACGACGGAATCGAGGGAATGAGTAAATCACATACTCTCTTATATATTTCTACATACTCGTATGTGTGTGTATCTCTGTCGATATCTACTCCATGTGTGGCTTCCTGGTTTTCCTATCAGTGGGGAGCCATCAATTTTGTACCCAATCACTGCGCGCATTTACCGCTTCTCCGTCGTATGCCTTTAAATCCAATCAAGTCCCACACGCAAGCGTTTACCGGGCAGGTGGCTTATACCAACACATACTTCACAGCGCCGCTCGTCTAAAAGCCGTAGCCGGTGTTGACTTGAGGATATTGGTAATTTATAAATAAAATGAGATTTTCACCAACGGTCCCTAACGTCGCTTCAATTGTTGTTTCTCTTCTGCCGATTACTTGTTTGCGATTGAATTAGACTTAATAGAAGTTGGCACCTTAAAATCACATATTTAAATTTGAAAATAATGCAATCAAGTTTAAAAGTACTAAGAAAATTTTGTCTAAGATGCTCTTTTCAAATTAATTTTTTTCGAATTCTAAAGCGACTTAGGCAAGTGCTAGTTGGAAACTCAACAAAGCCAGTTAGATGGAGGATGAATAGGGTTATCTTTCCAGAACATACATATGAACCACCCACAACCGACAAAATATAACTAAATGCCATGACTGAAACACTGAAATGAATTAAAATGCATTGAAGACGTTTTCTAGACTACTTGAGACTTGCAACTTTGTGAGTCCGAAATCTAATCTGTTTTCTAACGCTCGGGCCATGAATACACCGCTTTGGTTCTGACACACAGTTACCGAAAACCTGTCTTACCAACTAATCATCTTTGTATAGTGCTTCAAAGAACCTCCACTATTTGAAGGTAGGATCTCTCCTTTAGGGCGCCACTTGAATTCTTTCCCAGATGATAGTAAAGTTTCCTGTAATTAATTATTTTTCCAAATATCGGAATCAAATTTTTAATAAAATTACGATTCGACGAAAAAGAAAAGTAAAGAGGAATCGAAAAACATGCCGTTCGAGTCTCTCGAGCGTTATGACTTCTGTAGTGTCCTTTTTCCTTGCGCCAGGCAATTAGCTTAGAATTGCTTTTAAGAATGTGTAATTAACTTAATGGGTTTCGTCCGAATAGTCATCTTTTGGTCTGTAATAGCGTTTCAGGATTCTTGAATGGAGATCCCTTTTTTGCTCTTTATTCAAAACTTTATAAAATGTGTTACAGTGATCGGATTTAGTTCAAATATGCGTAGTTTGGTTAGATAATATATTTCCATCTGGACTGCAACTTCATAATACCCCCCTCATAGAAGCCCCCCTCCTTATTTGCGAAGAACTCGGACAGCCACTTTTAACAAGCCTCTTTTGCGTTCAACTTTACACCACCAATTGCGTTCGCCATAGACAGGAACAGGTGGTAATCACTTGACGCTATGTCCGGGTTGTATGGTGGATGCGATAAATCCTCCCATCCGAGCTCCCGTAGCTTCTGACGAATCATCAACGAAGTGTGTGGTCTGGCGTTGTCCTGGTGGAACACTACACCCTCTCTGTTGGCCAATTCTGGACGCTTCTGGTCGATCGCCTGCTTCAAGAGGTCCAGTTGTTCGCAATAGATGATAGAATTAAACGTCTGGCCATATGGGAGCAGCTCTTAGTGAATAATACCCTTCCAATCCCACCAAACACACAGTAAAACACAGTAGCCACGAAATTCAAAAGACAAAAAGGTGGAATATTTGACAACGTAATAATGTTTCTGTTCGGAGCAGAGTACTAACTTAATTGGTCTGGAAAAATCTAAGTTACTTATTACAGTCATTAAAAATTAAACTCTATAGGCGTAGTACATAACGCATCTGTTTCACTGAATGATGATGACAGGGTCTTATGATTTAACCCGTTTATTAATTGAAAAATGTAGCTTTATAGAACAGGACATTTTAGTCTGATGATATACTAATATAATCAACAAAGAAATTGTTTTTTAATAATACATTTCAATAACTGTTCATGGCTTCTTTGAAGTAACTGTTCTAAGCAATTCTTCGTCCAAATCTAGAAATTCGATAATACTTCTGAAACATATATCGATCCATTCGAGCAGGAATTCCATTGATAGAACCGTCGAAATACTGCATGTCAGCAAGAAGAATACACCAACTCCGGTAAACACAAAACCGAACAGCTGCAAATTGGCATAATGAGCAAAATTATGAGTCCATATAATTAAATATACATATAACATATTTTGAATGGACTCACTCCTTTAAACAAGTATGCTGTCGCTCTTAAATTATATTGCATAGCCGTCATTTATTTACATTTAGGCTTTCGGCAGAAAGCTCTTCTTTTCGGAAACTTCTTTTCGGAAACCAAGCAAGATGATAATTGTACAGATCATAAAGGCCGAAAATAGACAGAGTGTGAACTGAAAAAATTTTCAAGGCGATTAATGACAAACATTTGTATAGAATAAATATATACCATTGAATACCTTTTGTAGTGCAGTTAGGTTATGTTTTCCGTGTGTACCTAGCACATTTCGCTCGACGTCCATTTTTTTCCGAATGAAACGAAGAGACAGACAGTTCTATTTCTTGTCAATTTGTCGTTTAAAATATGTAGATAACAAAAAAGTGCAAGTTGTGTTGACTAGAATTTCATAGGATTTGTTACAGTTATAGTTGATACTTTTTTCCGTATTTTCGGTAGAACTCTCGATCCAAAATCAACAAACATGAGTAGAACCTTAGTTATCTTCCTTTCGACAATATTTCTTGGTAACTAGTCCATTTTCTCTAATATCTACTGTCACAGAAACAGGAGAGAAACATAGCATTATCAAACAAATTTGGACTTGAAAGACTTCCCACTAGGTTCAGGCCTACGTAACAGGAATTTTTCTGATTTTATATACGCTCAAGTACTCTAAACTCGACATGATTTCTCAAAATTATTTTACAATCTTTACTGTATCCATTAGAATGGAACTTCTTATTATTATTTATCTTACCAATTTTCATACAAATTCCATTATTGTAAACGAAGATCCCCATATTCGGTATGTGCTAACTATAGACCGATTTAGAAACGAAGTCCTTATACGGTTTGATTTTCTTTAGTATTGATATCAAATCGCACCAGGTATTAGTTGGTCCATGATATCCCACACAACAACTAGTCCACTTCAGTCCACATGGAAGAGTTTTCATATATCATATTTTTATGCAGACCTGAGCTACATATTCGTTGTAAAACCAGGAAAGATGTTGGAATTCATAATACATCGCCATATGTTAAATACGACTCTCATTCTCAGTCTCTATCTCTCTCTGTCTCTCTCTCTGGTAAATGTAATGGTAGGCAATTCAATTATAATCAAAAGTAATTCAATTATATAATATATTTAATCCTTAATTTGAAATATTAATATATAAATATAATTAGACAAATACTGTCTTAATGATCCATTAGCATATCCAATACGAGAACCAAGTACATTTATTATGGTATCTGCGAGCAAATCTCAAACGGAATGATTTTGGTGTTCAATGACATGACTGGCAATCTCCTCGAAGTGACGTAACGCTTGTCTTTTCTTCTCCAGCACCAGGTTATCCGATAATTGAATTAGAATTATTATAATAAGCGTTGCTAATATGCCAAAAGCGAAAAACACGATCTGTAGAGTAAGAAAAATCACAATGTTTATTTTGAAAATTTTTGTACCGCTATTTTAGCTACTTTATAGATTAATTTGAGTCGCAGTTTTTCAATTGGCTCAGCGACATTTCCTTCAATATCGACTCCTCTATTTACTGACACTGATTTCATTGTGTTCTCTTTATGTTTGCTGTATTCTAAAAATTTCTTTTATGTTTATTTATTATGGAATATTTCTCAAAACTGTTTGACTTGGAATTTAATGAGTGCTTTGGTGTCGTAGACAAAAAAGTAATAAATGCATTTGCTGTGCTAAAGGTGGGAAGATATTTGAATTGCTGATATCTCATAAGCAAACACTCACGAACTTACAATACACTCTCCTTGAAGACCAAATTTTGTATTGGTACTACCATAATTTTGGTTTCCAACTGTTTTGTCATGACAGGTTTACTCGTATAAGTATTGATCCCTACTGGCTGCATTTACAGTGATTTCGCCACTCCAAACTGTCTCTCGAGGGATATAACCACAAAGGATTTTAACAATTATTAGCGCTCCCTAAAAACCTAGTGACACTGTACACTGCAGACTAAGGTACCATCTCACCTCCTTGACCGCTCGGCGATCGCGAGAAAAGGGAATCAGGTAATGGGGCTCTATATTCCCAAAGGGATAGTATTGCGTCCATCAGCCCTGGAACACTGTTAAGGTTTCTTAATGCGATGGCGTTGGATGGTGTATTGTGATAACAAGAGAGGGCACAATAGACCTCAGTTCGCAGGTCGATCCTTAAATCGAATCGAATAGATCCCTACTTAAAACACTCCAACTAAAAGTAATTTCACTGATTCGATTCTGAGAGCGTAATAGATGGAACTATTTCTGATATTATTCGTCTATTAAAGAAATAGTTATTAAAAATCAATTATCTGATCTAGTTGTTTGAGTTTCGACTGTTATGGAATTAAGGTAATTGGATTGTCGATATTTGGGAACTGGGTAAAATATAGTCCATATCATGTCTTAGACTAGAACTTACGGATCGAGAAAGGTCTGGGTCGCCGAAATAACAGAAATACAAATCCGGTGTAAAGTAGAACCGGCTGTTGTGGGGACTGTTCCTGGGCCTCCAGTTAGAAGACTTCGATGACAATTAGGCTAAGCTTGTCGTTTCAGACAGGCCTGGGTAACCGCTACAACAACAACAACAACAATCATATCATGTCTAGTAAAGGGTGATCCACTTCCCAGACTTCGCATCAATCAATGGATTTATTGAGATAACACTTCGGTGAGCAGATAATTTTACGTTTTGGGCCGATCAATTAGCCACCAAGATCGTCACAATCCCGCAAAACATCACGAGTCATCGAAAGTTGGACTCAACGGATGGACCATCTGAGACGTAGCCGTGACCAACAAGAGATAATCTTTAAAAAATAAATGCCAAAGAATGTTCTTTTGAATGATAATTATTTTTTTTTATTTCTTAAGAATAGTAGGGAACCTCGAAATGGATCACCCTTTACATACATTGGCCAAATTGGATTCAGATATCATATTACTTTTTCTGAATTGATTGTTTAGAACTACTTATTTTGATCTTCGATTTAATCCAAAATTAGCTTCCAACTACTACAGTTTTCAGCTGTTTTTTCTAGTTCTGGCAAACAGAAAGTATAGTGAACGATGAGGAGCGAGCCATTTCTGAACATTGACTTAGTTGAAACTCGAGCCGAAACCTTTAACCTTCTCAATGCACAATTCTTACACAGTTCAAGAATTCATCACTACAAATCTTCCATTTTTAAATATGTACATATATTTCAACGATTTAAACATAATGAATACTATATGATATCAATTTAATCAATCAATCAAAGCAAAAGACTCAGGATCCACATTTTTTCCGAATAAAGTATCCATAAATCTTATTAGCCATAAGGCGATTATAATAAGACTCACAACTATTAACCCCGTCAATGCGAAACCGAAAATCTGTAAAATCGTTTAAATAAAGATAATAATTAAACTTGCTAACAATCAGAGAGACCATTGCTTAGCTCGCGTTTACCCACACAATCATTGGCACGCATTAAGAACTCGTAGATAACTTCGCGCCTATTGCTCCGTGCTGCATTTCGTTCTAAATCAAGCATAACTACGAACAGGTTTTGATTTTTGTGTGGAAAATAAACTCAGAGTTGCATAAAAATATTACAATTGTGTGTTTTCTTCGCTTAGGCTTGCCAGTCCATGCTGTACAAGCTTCGGCTTTGGTTCAAAAAGCAAATCGTTCGACACCCGTATCAAAGCGTAAATGGTGAAAGCCGACGAGATGCCAATGAAGAAGAATGTTATCTGAGAATATATGAAATTAGTACTGAAGGTTTTTATTTTGATTGTAGCACCTTTTGTAGTAGCGTTAATTCTTGTTTTGGCTTTGCTTCCGGCGAACTTTGCTCTAGCGTCATAGTTTGATTCTGGTGCGTAAATTTATGAAATTTATTAATTTTTTTCGATTTAAAATAGTCTGTATTTGTATAAAACAAGAATGATTTTTCGAAAGAACATTATCTGACATTTGCTGATTCTCTCTCTCTCTGACATAGTAAAAAATTTAAAAAAAAATTTAAAATTTGGAATTTCTGTCATATATGTATGAAGAGGTGCCACTTATGAGAAATGTTTATGAATTTGCTTGAGAAAGTTGACTGCTTCCTTTCATATCACCACAGAAAAATTGCTTGGCTTCAAGTCCTTTCATGTAGAACATTTGTTCTGTAGAATAATAATATATGTTTCTGATATGTTGCATATACATATAGGTACAAGGTATCTAAAGAAATCTCTACATGATTCTCTGTTATGTGGCTTGTAAAAGTATTTAATTTTCCTGCCAGCAAGCCAGCATTGCCAAAAGCAATTAAACACCTATGCGCCTTAAAATGGCACAAGCTAACACCTAAAGTTGCATTCCTTACACACATCCATATTTTCAGTCACCCACACATACATTATATACAAGATACGTTCATGTAAATATATGTAACTGTAAATGTGCTTAAGACTTAGGCAACTGTAAATTTTATTACTTTTACTGCTGGTGCGTAGGTGTCCGTGGTGTTGCTCCTTAAGGTTAAAACCGCTGCATTAATTTGAAGTAACAGACGCTCTCACATTGGCGGTTGGACTGGCTTGTTTAATTTAAAAAGTTTTGTAAAATGTTACATTTGTAGCCGAAATCATACGTTCATATAATAACCCAGTGAGCAATAGACTCTGAAGTATAATGCTAAAGGGTTTCTCAAAAGCAACCTAAGATAACAATCCAAGTTCTTCTTATTATATTAAGATTATGAAAAGGAAGTTAAATCGGCCGGCAAACATACAAACCTTTTATTTTTAGTCAAACTGAACCCCGACCCTGATCCATAAACTGTGTCGACTAGTACATTAGCACTTTGCAAAGTGATCTTCCCAGAATATCTCCTAACCGTAGGAGTTAAATTGATTTTTAATTTAAAGTAAAAGTAATTCCTTGCTGAATTTGGGTTTCGAAGAAGTCGCTTATGAAGCACTTGATACCGCTTAAAGGAGATAATTAGGACATCAAAGAACCTTTATTACGAGGACCGCAAATCAGAGATAATACTGAAGAATTTTGAACATAAAAATAATGCCAGTTTGCTATTAACCCATTCCCTCCCATTGTACTCGCTTGGGTACAGAAAACCCACACGATTTCTTTGTACTCGCTTGGTTGAAAAAAAACGTAATTTTTTATGTACCCAAGCGAGTACAGTTGGAGAGAATGGGTTTATCAAACTGAACAGCTCTACACAAAGATAAGTAAATATCTTATCAGTAAATATCTTCCATATATTATTGTTATTTCCCTTCCAACGTTCTCTTAATCGAAATCTATTAAAATTTCTTTAAATTGTTTTATTTTGTTGCTGTAGCACTTGGCTTATTGACTATATGAATACTCCTCGTTTACATTTGGTCACTTGGGTATTTTGCTGCAGGCCCTGTCCTCAGCAGTCTGCTGCTTTATATATTATAGGGTTATGCGGCTTTTAGTTGTTTCTGTGTTGTGGTTAGATAGGTAAATCCAAACTTAACTAATTTCATTTGTAGTCTTTTACGACTACACTACTTAGTAGTATGCACAGATAGTATGGCATTTAGCGGCTGTTCTTTTGCATTAATTTGTTCTGATTTTCACAAACTGAGCAAATATTAACAGCAAACATTTGCAATAAAATAGTGTCGAGTTTACTCAAACTAATTTTTCCGATCCTAGTAATTATTAAAGAATTTAAATTAAAGATGCATCGCAGATTACTATTGAAAACACCACAACCTAAAAATTATTTTTTTTTTAATATTTCTTAGAATCATAAAAATAAAACAATCTTCGTCATATTTCGAAACCCAGTTCTGATATTTTAGAATAAAATAATTAATATTTATTTATTCCAACACTAGAGTAATTATTTTGTATATTTTTTAAATCTTACGCAATGTTAGGTTAGGTTAAACTGGTAGGCCAATACGCCACACATAGACCTATTTAGGTCTTTTGCGATACCAGATGGAGTGCCGTCACGTTGTCCACGAGGAGTAGTCATCCTTTAGGATGCCAGTGCTTGACGCGAATTTTAAAAGCATTTGTGGTGTCACTTTCGATATCTCTTCCAGATTTTCAAATTGTGAGGCCCCCAAGTAGCGAAATCGTTGCCTTGACAATGCAGGGCAGGTGCACAGAAGATGCTTCATTGTTTCTATTGCACCTTGCTCTTGACATTTCCTGCAGTCATCTCGATCTGTAAGTCCCATTTTGTAGGCATGTGCCGCCACCAGACAGTGACCTGTGAGTATTCCCACCAAACTCTTACAGTCCCTTCTATCGAGTGACAGAATGAGTTTGGTGTACTTCTGGTCTACGGTTTTACACATGGCTTTAGCGGTTTTACACCCCGGTATATTTGTCCAACATGTTAGGATTTTTCTTTTCACGCCCCTGTCCAGATCATCGAACAGACAGCGCATGGGTTTGCCAATGTTGGTCGCGTTTCCGGAAGACAGTTTTACACCATTCTTGGCAATTTCGTCCACAATCTCGTTGCCTTAAATGTCTTTATGTCCTGGCACCCAGTAGAAGTGAAGACACGTGTTCCTAGCAACTCTCTCCACTGCCATCCTGGTATCCAAAACACTTTTGGCCGAAATGCAAACCGAGGTTGTTGCCTTGATTGCTGCTTGACTGTCTACGTAGATTGACTTTGGAGTAGCCTACTGCTGTATTGAGGGCTAGCTCTTCGGCTTTCCAAATAGCAAAAACTTCCGCTTGAAAAATACTGCAGTGGTTCGGAAGTTTAAAAGGCTGCTTTACACCTAACTCCTGACAGTATATTCCAGCACCTACCCCGTCCTCCATTTTCGAGCCATCCGTGTAGATATTCAATGTGCTGCGTGAGGTTATCATTCCCTTACGCCATCCGTCTTTTTCCAGGTTCACCCGGAATCTTCTTTCCCAGTTCATGAGTGGGGTCAAGTAGTCGGTACTTGCCAAACCGCACCTACCGAGCTGTGCCCAAAAGTTCTATACGTAAATTCTCCTCCCGCCAGTAGTCGCCAAAGCGTTCTGAAAAACCGCGCCTCGAATAAAATGTCTCGCACTTCCTCCACGATTCCGGAACGGCGGTTTTTGTTTTTGTGTTTTGAAATTTTGGGAATGTCAAGGCATACTATCAATCCGTTTTGAGATACGATGGAGGAAAGTTTGAAAAACACAGTTTTAAGAAAAACTTGTTCAAAGTTTTCAGCTGCCACCTCTGCACTTCGAAAAACTCCTTCTTCTAACCGCTAAAACGGCTTAGAATTCTTGAAATCCACTTTACTACCGTATTCTAGACAATTTAAGGATGTTCAAAAATGAACATGTATGTTGGCGTCAAAAGGCCACACTTAGTTTTTATGCAGCAATACATATATATACATTTTTTATTACTCTACATATTAAGAATATTAAATAAGAAAAATATAAGAACACATACAGTCCACTGAACATAAATATGTATGTTCAAATATATTTAACGAGCATACATACATACATACATATAATACATACATTTATATATGCAACGCACATACATTTATATGAGGCACGCATGCATCTATATGCAACATGCATGCACTCAACAAACACATTTATATGTATGCACAAGATAACCTATTAGTTATAAAAATACATTTGGGCAATTGCTTGTGTGCATTTGAAATAACCCCTTATCGTGCAACATATAAAATATACATATAGACATACACACATACATATATAATTAGTTCTTAAGATAATTCTAAAATTTGTATATAAGTAAGTAAAAAACCAAAATAAAATTAGAATGAAATAGTTCTCACTCAAGCTTGGTGTTTCAAATATTTTCCCCGACCCGCGGTAAGAGGTATTTGAAATCAGCTTGTTTTAAACATTTGGTCCTTCGAGCCGGATAGAGAGATCCGGAGCCGAAGAGAGATCCAATTAAGAAGGCCTGCTATTAGAATATAGAGGCACCTATTACAAAATTTGGTCTTTAGAGCAGAATGTGAGCTCAGACAAATAAAAAGACCTGTATATAGAAGAAATACAGGCAAGAAAAAGTCCTATACATGAATTAGGCAAAAGACAAAAAAAAAAAAAAAAATCAATTGAAAAGATTGTATGTAAAACGTATTTGCGAGAGACAATACGCATTAGTTAACTGTTATTCAAAGAATTACAGCAGCTGTGAGTCGAGGCACAGCAAGATCAACAAGGCGATCGAAACAAAAAATCCTCAAATTCTTTGAAGAAAAAGAAATTTGTTTTTTTTTTTTTATAAAATTTTAATATAAAAAAAATATATGGAAGTATGCCGCATTTGTTGTAGAGTTGGGAGACAACAACAAGCATCCAAAGGAATGGATACAGGGGCAAGAACGTATAGCCCAACCGAAAAGGTGGCAGACTATTTATTGCAAGCAATTGAAAAAAGATCGGAAAGAATTAGATCTATAATTGCAAAGGTAAAAGCAAATATATATATTGCTGACGAAGCTGCACTCGAAAGGTATGAAAATCGATTACAACATTTTCAAAACCTCGTGGAGCAAAATTTGGATGAGTTATCATATAATTACGACGAGAAATTTATTTATAATGAAGCAGAGGAATTACTGGTTGAAGTCGCTGAAATTGTGCGAATGTTGAAAATGCAAAGGGAATTATTCAACATTAAATTTTCGAGCCTACCTTTTAAGGCTTCAGCTACTAGTGGTTTTGACGCTGATTCAAAGGATAGTGTCTTTGGTCAAACCAATACATATGCCTCAGATCCAGAAATGCAATCAAATAAATTTTCGAGCCTAATTTTCAAGGCTCCAGCTAACAAAGGTAAGGTGGAAGCTAATGGTGGAAGTACTTTTGGCACCGCTACTACAGTTGGGTCCAAGGCATATGACGATGGAAATATGCCACTGGAGAGACTTGCCGGTAATGAACAACCAACTAATGACAAATACACATTGGAGAAAGTCACCTACTCTTATGGTGATAACCCAATTACAAAGGACCTGAAAAGAAACGACGACGCAGATGCATTACATGTCAAAAAAGTAGCAACACAGAAGGAAGATGTTACTACTTCTTCAAAACGTATCACTGTTCACAGCGAAATTTCGTTTCCGCATTATATGCTGTCAAAAAAAATGTTCATGAAAGAAGAACTTATTTCAGAAAGTTCTTTAGCAGAAGAATCTCATGAATTTCTTTTATCTGAGGAAAAAACAAATAAATTGGTTGAAGAAGAAGAAAAATATACACAAGGAGTTATTACTGAAAGTAACCAAATCGAAGAAAATATTGAAGATAAAAATGTCCAGCAATACAGAAGCAAATCGTGCAGGAGCTGGAGAATAACAATAACACCGATTGTGGCAACGATGATTGGTGGAGATATTCGTGGTAAGAAGATACCAGACAACAATACAACATATAGGAGGAAAAATAACATGCTTGATTCACGAATGAAAAAGAAATACCACTATGTGAAAAAATTAATATATAAAAAGATGATAACATTACTGAAGAAAAGATCCAATGCGTTGGAAATTGATAAGAAGACATTATTACAATCTACAAGGAAACGTCGAGAACCATTTGAACTTGCGAAATACAGTCAACAGATTTTGTTTGGAAAAGTGGATGTAGTAACAACCATTTGGGAGTTACTAATACCATGGCAACTTATGTTGGAGCAGGTATGGAGACTACATAAAACGGAATTATTAAACATTACATTAAAGGCCACTTTGGATTTAGGAGCACGATGCACTAACCGCTACAAAGGCGTTATTCTTGCGGCTTCACAAAACTATCACACACAAATGTTAATTGAGGCATCGGTAACGACGAGGCGACGATTACAAACTGAGGTCATCTATCCAGGAGTCACTATTGTCGCCCGGGAGAATGTTCAAAAATGAACATGTATGTTGGCGTCAAAAGGCCACACTTAGTTTTTATGCAGCAATACATATATATACATTTTTTATTACTCTACATATTAAGAATATTAAATAAGAAAAATATAAGAACACATACAGTCCACTGAACATAAATATGTATGTTCAAATATATTTAACGAGCATACATACATACATACATATAATACATACATTTATATGAGGCACGCATGCATCTACATATATGCAACATGCATGCACTCAACAAACACATTTATATGTATGCACAAGATAACCTATTAGTTATAAAAATACATTTGGGCAATTGCTTGTGTGCATTTGAAATAACCCCTTATCGTGCAACATATAAAATATACATATAGACATACACACATACATATATAATTAGTTCTTAAGATAATTCTAAAATTTGTATATAAGTAAAAAACCAAAATAAAATTAGAATGAAATAATTTCTCAATAAAGCTAGACTATCATTTATTTTCCCCCACCAGCGGTAAGAAATATTTGACACAGCTAGTTTTAACAAAGGAAGTAATTTATGAAACAAATTGAGTTTTTGAGCCTATCACATGAGGGGCTTAAGCGAGTTGTCGAACTTTGAATAGCTTTGTAGACAATTTGTGGATAATTGTCACCGAATAAAGCTGTTTGGAGGAAGGCGAGGAGGAATCATCTAAGCATTTCCTCCACCACTGTCCAGCTTTTGCCAGACAGCAACACCTCGGAAGGTTCCCTTTCGGCGAACATAGCGAATTAGCCAGAAGTGACATTAGCCGTCTAAAGAAGTTCGTAACAGATTCCAAGCGTTTTGCGAATCTTAAGGGTCTTTGAATAGTTAGGAGTTTATTGTTATCACAAAGGATAGCGTTCAAAACTGTCTAAGTGAGATCTTTCTGCATATGCAGAGATCTGCCTACTAACCTAAACTAACCTGTTTCGCAACATGTTGCACAGGGTCTTATGGTTTTGTTCACATAATGGTTGTTTGTATCACCAAGAAATAACAGAGTTAGATATGTGGTTATATATATATAAATGATAAGGGTGACGAGTGAAGTTGAAATCCGGATGTCTGTCCGTCCGTCTGTCTGTCGGTCTGTCCGTCTGTCCGTGCAAGCGATTAATTGAGTAAAAATTGAGATATCTTAATGAAACTTAGAACACATATTCCTTGGCACCCTGAAAAGGTTGCCTTCGAGGATGTGCAATATAGGACCACTGCCACGCCCACAAAATTCTGCAAACCGAAAACACATAAAGTGTCATAACTAAGCCATAAATAAAGTTATAATAGTAAAATTTGGAATAAAGGATCGCACCAGGAAGGGGCATATTTGGATGTAATTTTTTTTGGGAAAGTGGGCGTGGCCCCGCCCCCTAATAGGTTTTTTGTATATATCTCGGAAACCAATAGAGCTATATAAACCAAACTTTTTGCAGTCGTTTATTTTTCCACTTCTTAATACAGTCCAAAAATGAAAGAAATCGGATAATAACCACGCCCACCTCCCATACAAAGGTTATGTTGAAAATGACTAAAAGTGCGTTAACTCACTAACGAAAAACGTCAGAAACACTAAATTTTACATAAGAAATGACAGATGGAAGATGCACTCAGATTTTTTACAAAATGAAAAATGAGCGTCGCGTCGCCCACTTATGGGTCAAAAACCATATCTCAGGAACTATTCGACCGATTTCAAAATTCGGTTTATAATAGTTTCTTGACACCCTGACAGCACGGATGTAGCTTAGTGTAGCTTGGTGGCGAAAATGAGTGAAATCGGTTCAGGAATTACTTCAGTCTATATACTATATATGATGATTTTCGTTATTCTATTGGACTTTATGCCGAATATATGGGCCAAATTGTGTGTTATCTTAATAAAATTACATCAATAAATTGCGAGAGTATAAAATGGGGGCTTGAAAATTTTCTTATGTAGCTCATATGCCGTTCTGATTTGTTCACTGCATTAAGGAGTCGTGCCAAAATTCGCAAAACGTATAAATTTATCGCTTACTAGATCGGAGGACAGAAAAACATCCGGAAATTAGTTTACATCGCCTCTCTGACGCTTTTGATATATCTAAGTGTTCATTTTCTCATCTCATCTACATGTCCACTACATGTCCAAATATCCAATTGCTTATACTTTCATCGATAGTTTCATAAAATCTCGAACTCTAAGCTCTGCTGCAATACTACTTCAACATATTACCTTTAAATATATAAATAAATCTCATAAATAGTTTTGACTATTTGAAACTTTAACAAACAATATTTTTTCTGCAATATTAAAATTGAGAATCAACTGAAATATGCATCAGCTGCTGACCACTCAAAGTCGTCCAACCGTCCTGCAATTTCGTCAATAATTCTATTTCAATGCAAGCTGCTGCTGCTCACTTGCCAATATCTTACATTCTTTATACGCAATATAAAACTCAACGACTGTGCTGATAGCATTGGAAATTTTAATATCTGCCAAAATGCAGCACAGCAACAACAACAACAACAGCAATGAAAAGAGCAACGCGTCTTAAAAGAAGCAAAAGCGAGTAAGGAATTTATATTTAAATTTTATACAAAATATATTGAAAATTTCCGAATTGTTGTGCAAAGAATGCAATTGAAACGCTGCGCATCCACGCACTGCAACATTGCAACAACAACAACAACAAAGCAATGCACGAGTGCATACAATTGCACTTGCGATTGCAAACAGCAAATCGACAATCGAACCACCATTACATATGCGCTACATAAATTTGCAGGATTTCGTAGGTGTGCAGCATGCGGAGAGTGGCAGTCGAAAGCAACACACATCGGTCCAAACAAGTCAACTTAAGCGGAAATTGAATGAGGAAATATTTACATAGTGGTACACAGAAGTGTGTGTGTGTGTGTGTGTGCAGAGCATCCTTATTGGTTGGCGACTAATGTTTGGTTGGAATTTTTCCACAACAATGACCACAACATGAAATTGCTGTAGCAGCAACCAGGCAGATACGTCTTAAATACGCCACAAGCGAGCGATTATCACAAAGCGTCTTCTTTACGCTAGAGCAATGTTAATAAACCGGCAGCAACACGTAGGCGAAGCAGTGCCACATGATAACTGTGTGTTAGAGGGTGTGTGAGTGTGTGTGCTGTTGTTGTTGGCTGCCAGCTTGCAGTTGCTTTGCGTCAGAATCTTATTTAGTTTGTAAGTAAGTTTGGTAAAAGTTTCTCGCAGAAATTCAAATGAAGACATCGAATTTACAAGGACCAAAGCGCTCGAACCAATTTTGGGTTAAAACCCCTAAAGGCAATTTGCAACTGTCACACCAACAACTGCACACAGAAAGCAAAGACTGACTGAAGAAATGTAAAAGGAAACCGCTAAGCTGTAAAAGAGAACACACACAAAGACACATACAAGCGTGAGCATAGTGCCATGCATGATATGAATATGATATGCTTGAACACATACACACCCACATGTATACATATTTCTATATATTTGTATATGTGTATTCCGAAACATATTGTATCTACACGCATTTAGTAAACTTGCTGCTCGTTTTCACTCCCTTAGCTAATTTCCCTTCACATATATACCATACACATGCATTCATACAAGTTGTAAGGCATGTTCTCAAACGCACATGTGTCCGTTTGTGGGCGTCGCAATTTTCGGCTGGCATGGAAATGGAAATTTTTTCTAATGAAAAATTTAAACGTAAACTTTGTTTGTGGAACTTTTAATCTCAAGCATAATAAATTTGCATACAAAACGAATGAATGCCTTCTTCAACCCATTGAGAATGTGTGTCGTAAACGCCGGATGAATGAAACCTACACACTTTTTGGGGAATACAGGGTGGAACGAAAGTTTTTTTTATAATTACGCATTTTTTTGTATAATAATTTAAAAACTTGCCAGCTCTGTCCAAGAAATTAACTTTATTATAAAAACAAGTAAGGAAGGGTGTAACCGAACATTTTATACTCTCGCAATTTATTTATTTATTTATATTATATAATACACAATTTGACCCACTTATTCGTCATATATATTGTATAAAGTCCATTGAAAGTTGGAAATCATAATATTAGGTTAGAAGCACCGAGGTCCTCGTGTTCGATATGTATGTATGTGATTGGCGTTGCAACCGTTTAGACGGTTATAGCCGAATCGACGATAGTGCGCCACCTGTCTCTCTCCTTCGCAGTTCGGCGCCAGTTGGAGATCCCAAGTGTAACCAGGTCGCTCTCCACCTGGTCCCTCCAACGGAGTGGAGGCCTTCCCCTTCCTCGGCTTCCTCCGGCGGGTACTGCATCGAATACTTTCAGGGCTGGAGTGTTTTCGTCCATTCGGACAACATGACCTAGCCAGCGTAGCCGCTGTCTTTTTATTCGCTGAACTATGTCAATGTCGTCGTATAACTCGTACAGCTCATCGTTCCATCGTCTGCGGTATTCGCCGTTGCCAATGTTCTGAGGACCATAAATCTTGCGCAAAATTTTCCTCTCGAAAACTCCTAGTGTCGTCTCATCTGATGTTGACATCGTCCAAGCTTCTGCACCGTAAAGCAGGACGGGAATGATAAGCGACTTGTAGAGCTTGATTTTGGTTCGTCGAAAGAGGACTTTACTGTTCAATTGCCTACTCAGTCCAAAGTAGCACCTGTTGGCAAGAGTTATTCTGCGCTGGATTTCGAGGCTGACATTGTTTGTGTTGTTGATGCTGGTTCCCAGGTATACGAAATTATCTACGACCTCGAAGTTATGACTGTCAACAGTGACGTGGGAGCCAAGACGCGAATGCGCCGACTGTTTGTTTGATGACAGGAGATATTTCGTCTTGTCCTCATTCACCTCCAGACCCATTCGCTTCGCCTCCTTATCCATGCGGGAAAAAGCAGAACAAACGGCGCGGTTGTTGCTTCCGATGATATCAATATCAATATTCGATTTCGGCGATTATTAGAATGGGACTGCCACACTATTAACATAGTATTTGTGCAAAGTTCTGCATCGATATCTTCACTAGTACTTACTTTATATAATGTAAAGTAAACGATTCAGATTGTCTTCAAAGTTCTGGTATATAGGAAGTAGGCGTGGTTGTGAAGCGATTTGTCCTTTTCACAACATATCATTGGAATGTAAGGAAACTATCACAAACCAAGTTTCATTGAAATCGGTCGAGTAGTTCCTGAGGTATGGTTTTTGACCCATAAGTGGGCGACGCCACGCCCATTTTCCATTTTGTAAAAAAATCTGAGTGTAGCTTCTATCTGCCATTTCCTATGTGAAATTTAGTGTTTCTGACGTTTTTGGTTAGTGAGTTAACCCACTTTTAGTAATTTTCAACCTAACTTTTGTATGGGAGGTGGGCGTGGTTATTCTCCGATTTCATTTTTGGACTGTATTAGGAAGTGGCTAAAAAAAACGACTGCAGAAAGTTTGGTTTATATAGCTCTATTGGTTCGCGAGATATGTACAAAAACCTTATTAGAGGGCGGGGCCACGCCCACTTCGCCAAAAAAATTACATCCAAATACGCCCCTTCATAGTACGATCCTTCATACCAAATTTTATTTCCATAGCTTTATTTATGGCTTAGTTATGGCACTTCATGTGTTTTCGGTTTTCGCCATTTTGTGGGCGTGGCAGTGGTCCGATTTTGCTCATTTCGAAAGCAACCTTCCTATGGTGCCAAGAAATAAGTGTGTCAAGTTTCATCAAGATATCTTAATTTTTACTCAAGTTACAGCTTGCACAGACGGACGGACGTACGGACGGACAGACAGACATTCGGATTTGAACTCCACTCTTCACCCTGATCACTTTGGTATATGTAACCCTATATCTAACTCGTTTAGTTTTGGGTGTTACAAACAACCGTTATGTGAACAAAACTATAATACTCTCCTTAGCAACATTTGTTGCGAGAGTATAATAAGGGTTTGCCAATATCTTGTAAATATGATTTCAAACATGTAATCGCCGCGGTTTCTAGCGGAGGGGCCCAATGATAAAATACAGAAAAAAATGCACTTCGATTTTTTGTAATAGAAAATCAGCGTGGCGTCCCCACTTTTGGTTTAAATATATATCTCATATCTCTGGAACTACTCGACCATTTTCCATGAAATTCGGTAAAAAATCGGACATCCTGACATTATCTATGGAAAATGAGCGAAATCGGTTTACAACCACGCCTCCTTCCCTTTTAATGCAATACTGCATTTGAGTAAAGTTTTCAAATACTGTATTTGAGCTGGGGCATAACTTGTGAAAAAATTGTCGAAATTGGTCTATAACTTTTCAAGACCCCTGATATTAATAACTCAGGGCCTAAGTGTAATTTTTCCCCAAAAATAGCGCTCCGAGCACTCATTACTCGACTCTCTGGCACGCGATTGCGATGCGAAGAGAAGTGAAGAGAAGAAGTGACGATTTTCAGTTTCAGATTAAGTTTCTCCATCACGGAGCCTTTTTGATACCCCCACCTGGGAACTATTTCCAGAAAGTTGAAATTCTAGCAAAAAATATGGCCCATGTTACTCGGTGTGAATGTAGCTTTGCAATGGTGAAAGAATTTTTGAAATTGGCACAATAGTTTTTGAGTTTATTCATTACAAACATATATACAAATCATTCCTCTTTATAATAGTAGTATAGATATGATGGTTTTCGTTATTCTAGTGGTCTTATTGCCGAAAATGTGGGTCTAATTGTTAGCTTAATACAATTACATCAATACATTACGAGAGTTTAAAATTTCGGTTATACCCGAACTAAGCCCTTCTTAACTTGTTTTTAACTGATATATGTATATGTGTATCATATCATAAAATATGTGACGACGATTTATGACTATCTAAAACATACTTCTTAACTACTGAAAGTTTCTACATAATACAAAACTATATACGACCTCCAGTCCATAATTCGATTTTAATCAATCCTCCATAATTCGATATTAATATCACAAGCTGAAGGTATTGTAACCCTTGTTGAGAAATAATTTAAAGAATTTAATGATTCAAAGATAAAACTCTTATTCACATGATATGAAACTATAGTTGCACGTCTTTTCCGAACCGTTCTCTTTCTCCTACGACAACTTTTGAACTTCATTCCTCTCCTCTTTGGCTATCGAACAATGTCGTTCATCAAAATTACCAAGGTAAACTGCCTGCCCCTACTTTTCAAGTTGTGTAAAACCATCTTTAACTCAACGAATCACCTCCGCCTGTCGCCTCTGTAATGACTTCCATTTTCATTGCAGCGTATTTGAATCCACCACTGAACAAACCTCAAAATAAGTCTTGGAATTATTTATTTCAATGTAACTTATAAATCTCTACCTATTTATAGAATTAGTGAGTTTGATTAATGCTTCACATTATGATGTACATAATTCCGGAATATTTTAATCCATATAAGAGCTCTATCGGAGAATATAGATTAATTTCAACCATTTCTAGAAGAGTGTTGTCACATATAGATTTAATATAAGCTAAATTTTATTTCGAATCATTTATTGAAGCTGGTGTAAAATAAACTCTTATGATAAAAAGCTTTTCAAATAAAGATTTTTTAGTCCGATTTTTACAGCCTTCTAACATGATTACAATGTTATATACCATGTTTGGTTAAGCTCACCTTAGGAGTTCCGAGATTTGGTTTATTTTTTTGTTAAATTCCACCGATATTTTTAGCGCTGAAGCATGACAATAGTCAGTTCTTTATACATTGCTAGCTAAAAATATACACAATATCCTAATTACTGCTTTGCCTACCAATTTGCTCCACCCTGTATTCAGTATATTCAAAACCTACATACACATAATGATGGATTTGTGCGCTCATGTGTGTGCGTGACGGTGCGTGGGTTGGTGTTTGCTGAACCCAAAAACTTAATTCGTTTTAAAAACACAAAGTGTAAAGTCTTATTACATCTAAAAAGAGAAACTTTGCATACCTCTATAACCGACACAGCGGTTACATTTCACTTGAGGCGTCCCAAACTACGCACAATCGATTATACAAGGTGGTTGGCGGTAAAAGTTTAAATGTGGATCAATTTTGTTTTTCGTTTACTTTGTGGTCACAACTCTAATGGAATAATTTACATTTTAAATATATGCATGTATTATTACAAGTTATACTCACATACAAATGGTCATAGCTTGAGTTAGGACTAGCATGTGTTATGGTATTTATCCACTTGGTGGACACTAAGAAGTTTTATATATGAAGAAGAGATAGTCATATTTAGAAAGTAGATATAATAATAATTAGACGAGAGATACAAAATATATAATTACGTGAGTTTGAAACTGAACCACAGTCCCATTCTGTTTGTACGGAGATTGGTTATTATTATATTGAAATTGGTTTGTGACCATACCAAAATCATGAAAAATGTTTAAGAATATACTCAAATCATTTTCGCATAAAATGTAAACAGAAAAGCTTCTAATCAAATTCATTTTTCAAATTTATTTGCAAAAATATCAAATTCACAAGTAGTCATGAATCACATCAGTAGTCAACAATTACAGTCACCACCACACTCAATTTTCTCTTCGTCAGGGGTCAACTATTATTATGGCAGTAGTAATTCAATATTTGCATCAAATATGCTCCACACGTACACTACTTTCCGCACGGTTTCTCACCAGACACTCACCATTGTAAATTTACCTTGTGCATTAGAGGGGTGAAATATTATGAAGAGGTTATTTGTATTGCGGTTTGTACGTTTCGATGTTAACAAATTCCATCAGAGAGCAAACAAATTTTCTTGTTCATCTGATTATGATGAATTCTCAGGATTCAATTTGATGGAAGTAATATATTGTTATAATAATTGCACAACGAATGCTATTGAGGTTATGGTATAGAAAAATTACTAGTGGGGGAATGAATAGAGGAGCACCACTCAGAGGAGGTTAAGTGGTTTGGAAGTTTGTAGAACTAGATGGTATGGAGATACCGAGACATTAATATTCTCCAATATATTTTTTTTATAAAAATCAGTTCAGAAAATTAAAAAAAAATTGTAGAATTCAGGAAGCCTCAGAGTTATGTTCAAATTTTTAATACCTTTTTATACACCCTGCTAATAGACCACGCAATGGTGACAATTTCTCTCTTAATTTCATTATCAATTAGAAAAATTCCATCTTTCATGATAATTTATATGCAATATACTCAAATGCCTGCCTCCATTTCGTTGTGTCTGAATGCGGTATTCCTACAAAACCGAAAAAAATTGACGTTGAGCAACACCAAAAACTCCGTCAGGATCAGAAAGGACCTCTCCGAGCCGTTAGATACCAAACAAGGTTTCAGACAGCGTAACTCAATACCGTTTGGCTTCTTTAACCTGATGATGAAAAAAATAATAGAAGCCGCAGAGCTAAACAGAGAAGTTACTTCTTCTATAAGAGTGTACAACTGCTGGTGGAGGATATCGACATCATTGGAAACAATACTCGTGCCGGTGGTTCTGCTTTCTCCAGATTGGATAGGGAGCCGAAGCGTATGGGTCTGAAGCTGAACCAGGACAAGACGAAATATCTCCTGTCATCAAACCAGCAGTCAGCGCATTCGCGTCTTGGCTGCTATGTCACTGTTGACAGTCATAAGTTTGAAGTTGTAGATAATTTCGTATAACTGGGAACTAGTATAAACAACACCAACAATGTTAGCCTGGAAATCCAACGCATCACTCTTGCCAACGGGTGCTACTTTGGACTAAGCAGGCAATTGAAAAGTAAGGTCCTCTCTCGACGAACCAAAATCAAACTCTACAAGTCGCTTATTATTCCCGTCCTGTTGTATGGCGCAAAAGCGTGATCAATGACAACATCCGATGAGACGACTCTCGCGGTTTTCGAGAGAAACGTTTATGGTCCTTTGAACATTGGCAACAGTGAATACCGCAGAAAATAGAACAATGAGTTGTACGAGTTATACGACGACATTGACATAGTTCAGCGAATAAAAAGACAGCGGCTACGCTGGCTAAGTCATGTTGTTCGAATGGACGAAAGTGCTCCAGCTCTGAAAGTATTCGACGCAGTACCCGCTGTTGGAAGCCGAGGAAGAGTACGACATCCACTCCGTTGGAAGGACCAGATGAAGAAGGTCCTGGCTTCACTTAGCATTACCATTTGGCGCCAAATTGCCAAATGGAGAGATGCATGGCGCTCTCTTGTGGACTCGGCTATAACCGCGTAAGCATTTCTACGCCAGTCAAGAAGAAGAAGATATACTCAAAATATTTCTTCTCCAGTGGTAATCATTCACTTCATTACGCGGTATATTTGAACTAATATCTCTTTTCAAGCAATCAATTTGAGCGTGAAAATCAGAACAAATTAGTTACAATTCAATCCAAGAGGGTATATACTATATATCTCTATAAAATGGTATAACCACTTGTATGCTATCTTAACTTAATTATACCAGTTTATGCCAGTTGGTTGCTTTGCTACTTTAACCTTAAGGGTCTTACGAAACAAATGCAGTTTGATACATTATAAGTTTAGACCAGTCTCGATTCGTCACTTTTATTTTAACGATCTTATGGAACGAAGACAGCTAGAATGATTATAAGCTCATACATTTTAGGGTCTTATGAAATGAACACAGCTTAATTCACTATATGATTAAACCAGTTTATTGGATTTATACCAGTCGTTCCTTCGATTCGCAAATCCACAAGATCTGAATCTGTTTCAAAACCGGGAAGGAATTGACTCTCAATCTTCCTCTCTCTCATATTACAAGCACTAAATCAAAACTGTAGCCGATTGATCAACTATAAAAGCTACTAAGTTTTTATTTTTTCTGATTAAGAATTTGGCAAATGTATCTCTTCAAAATAGCGGCTCCACCCGTCCTTTTTAAAGAGCTATTTTTATCTTCTTTCTCCTTATTGTTCATTTGGTATAAAGTCTCTATTGTACTTAATCCTTTTAGTCTTTCCATTTTTGGTTTTTTGTAAGTCATTCTTTCTTATCATTTTTCGCTTAAATCATACTGCCTGTGCTCGCTCTAAGTCATTCAATCGTACAATTGCATGTAGTACTCTTATTATCTGCACCATCATTGCTAGCAACTTCGCTTTCAATCAAGACTGACTTCCTGAAACTACATCCTATCGACATATACAATTACACATATGTACTTGAGTGTCTTCGCATGCGAGTAACGCAAGCTAGAAAGGTGAAACACACGTCTGCCATACCCATAAAAGTTCAAATCCATGTTAGTTGCTACGTTTATTGCGGCGAATATCAGCTGCTGACTTGCCGCCGCCGGAAATAGAGGTTTCTAGCACGTTGCAAAGCGCCACATCTGACTGCAATCAACACCTTTGCCGATGCTTGACTCCCCCTGCTTTTCGCAATTTATGAGCAACACACAATTGAGAAGGTATAAATGCAGTGTTGCCACCGCCGCGTTAGAATGCGCGCAAATTGGCAGCTGTATGTGAGTTGGAGAGTGTCTGTGTGTGGCAACATTTTTAACACATTGCCGTGGCTGCCGCAATCGCTGCTGCGAGGATACACTTCCACGATTTTATTGGAAACGGAAACGCGCGTGGCAAGTAATCACTTAAATACTCAACCACATAAATTGAAAATTTATTGCGCTTTTCTATCACCTGCCCTTTCGCGCCGAACTCATTGCCACACACATTCGCTCGTGCTGAGCGGCAATATGGAATCGTGTGCAGTGCAACCCATTTATGTATTTGCTCCATGTATCGCAAATATTTTTAATTATCCTCCGGGAATTGCAACTTGGCTTGGGCCACAAATTAACGTTGGCAGCAAGCAATATTCAATTTGAGGCAACCAAACTATCTTCACAACTTCGCGTGTAGCGTTTACAACAAAGGAAGCAATAAATTTCACGTTTCGTACGGAGTACACTTGCCATGACGTTGTGTGTGGTGCGTTTCTTAAGAATCCAGGTTTGAACACATTGCTTGTAAAGGAAATTAACAAATGAATACTAACAAGATTTCAATGTAGATTAGCGCGTGAGTAACACCATTATATAGTACCTAATAATGGTACGAAGTGAAGTGGCAGTTTATTGGTAGAGGCTATATTTTTTACACTCTCGGAATATGCTCTACAGTGATAAAGATTTCGTTCACCTAACGTTAGAAGGGTATAACCTAAAAAACAACGAAATAGTTGTAGAGTTATTTCAGCGTGATCAGGCCAACAATACGAAATGATTTCTGAATATCTCCCGTTCCACCTATATTAAGTAAGAATTCATATATTTTAATAAAACATTTTCCTTCCTACCTCACTATAGAAAGGTCTGTCTCCAACTGAGTGGAATCGCACTAATGGTTCTTCGTGAAAGTCTAAAGTGCTGGAGCCAGATCTAAAGTCGCCAATGAAACTAAAGATATCATATTGATACCAAGGCCCAAAAAATGGGCGTGGCTTCAGCTTCTAAATTTAAAAAAATGTCGCTATATTGCATTACATACTTCCCATAGGCCGCTTTTTTACTCCCGTCAGCTTGATTGACCTTGCTGCATATAATTCAGGTATCTATGAAGATATTGAAATAAAGCAACTCATTCCTTTCCATTTAGCAATTTTCATTAACTTCGGTATTGCAGTTGACTTTATGCTATATAATGGTGGTTAATCGACGAAATTTTAAAAGAGTCCGACCGACTAATTCAAAGAAAAAATTCAGCTGACGCCGATATCTGTTCACCTTCTACAAGACAGTCAAATTCCATTATTTTTGCCATAAATTGAAAGCTTTATTTATCAATCACTTCGAATGATCCGATTTTGTTTTGTTCAACAAACGATTTTAAGAGGTTTCCCTTGAGGCGAATTTATCTCAAGCAACATGAATCGTCATAGACAGGACCTTGGTGACAGGCCTAAACTATAAAGGGTTTCTGCTCTCGGAGCTTCTATCGAAATATACGGTATATTTGAAAAACTGTTTTTCGCCTAGGTACTTTTAGGAAGCTGGAGTTATTACAGACTCATGAACTTCAAGCCACCAATCAGAAGAGGTATTAAAAATCATCGAGCTTTTGGCAGATATCCGATCACTTGCTTCGATCTTAATCGATTAATTTTGTATCGGCTGGATTTTAGTTTATTGTATGGTTTAGGTCAAGGAGCTTGGCGTCAAGGACAGCAGGTAGCCTAACCAGATCCCTACAGCGTTTTTCAAGGGTAAATGAATGCCATGAGTACAGCATCTGATAGATTACTCAGAAGTACTACCTCTGTCAGGGAGATGAGCATTCACTCGGATAGTATAGGAGCAATCCTGGCCATGTACTAGTTGACTGTTCGATGAAAGGTAGTTAAGGAGCGCTTCGCCAAATATCAGTAACTTCTAACTATTTTAGTATAAGACTCGTTTGGATCCCAGGCCAAAACGATATCACTGGGATTTGCAGAGCCAATGAGCTTGGGTTTAAGAGCACCCAAGCTGCAATCTCAACAAATTGCGAATAAGCTGGTTCCCCACTATCCTCGTGGCTCTCCGCGTTGGATCAGTGGTCGTCGAATGAACACGGTAGGCGTTGTACAACGACCAGTATCTGTGTGACTGCGAGATTATTTTGACCTAAGGCGGATCGCAGGAGATCTACTGAGCTATTTGCTCTTAGCAAGATTCTGCTCGTCGTAATGGTAGGGTCCATACTGTGCACTGTTCGATGGGGCTACAAGCCACGAGGCTAAATATCCTGTCGAATGCAAATTGCCAAAGTTGCATGGAAGAAGGTGAGATTGAGACATCAAGACACTTTCACTAGACTGAGGCTGACTTCTCAGGGCGAACTTCGGAGAACGAGTTAAACTGTTCCAACTACAAATTATTTGTCTCAACAAATTCAAAAAAGGCTCAGAGCGCGTTGTCGTCACTTGAGGGTCTCGGACATCAAATTTAAGGAGTGTCCAGCATCACAAAGACTGGCGATTTTAGCTTTTCTAGTGGGATCTCTTGGATTCGCCTATAACCTAACCAACCTATCGTTTGGTTATGCTCTTAACTAAAAAAGGTCTGCATAGCTATATATGTATATCATAGCTTAGGTTTACAAAAATTACTTATCATACTTAAAGAGGTTATATGTGCCTATAATATATTACTAGTGCTGCATAACGGTATATATAGAAACCCATTTTCGTATTCCAACTTTTACTCTGTGGCAAATATAATTTTCAAAATTTCAACTAATTTTACATATACAAAAACAACAACAGAACAAAAGTAGATTTCATAAATTCCACAACGTCATCAAGCCATTCATTGTAAGCGTTGTTCCGCTTCAAAGCGTCTTGGCAGCTGCTGCGACAAAACTTTTCGACGAAAATATCTTTAGTACGCTAATTTATCAGCGCCACTGTGGAACAATGGCAATAGCAACTGCAACAACAACAAACAAATATATAATGCAAAAAAAATTACAACAATAGACATGAAGCATGGAGAAAATTGTCTCATTAAAACAACAATAATAGCGAATAATTGAAGCGGCGCTAACGGCGGAGTGGGCGGCGATACCGTTAAAACAATGCATGCGCACAAAGCGCGGCCTTCACGGCATAGCGCACAACAAAACTAAAATTAAACAGCAATAACGGCAGGGGCAGCGGCAACAATAATAAATCGAGCGCTGTGAGGGCATGGCGGGGGCGGCAGTGATAACGAGTAAACGTACGAGTTGCCACCGAAGTGAGCGCACCATTGGCCTACGCGTGTAAGAAGCCTCGGTGAATTGTGGCATTGTGCAACGGAACTGAATTTTATGACATTACAAGTGGCATTTTTGCTCGCCATGCAGTTGTTTGCCGTCTGCCTATCTCTTGGCGGCGACATCATTTTCGCAAATTTTATTGTTGATAATATAATTTCCGTATTTTGTTGAACAGTTGCTAACTTTTGGGCCGTCAGAAATAACACCTCAGCGGACAAGTGACAGCATAACCGGTACGCTCGCAACTAAATTTACCCCGTCCACTTGAGTAAAGTAATATAACTATGTTGCCTACATGTTATTGTTTTGAGGCAGGAGACGTAAGTACGCATTAGGCAGGTGGCAGAGCGGCACAATAAAGTACTTTTGAGTGCATTCCATTCCCAGTTTGGGTGGGTGGTGTTGTTTTATGTAATATGTTTTATAAGAGCCCGTTAGGAAAGTCGTTTAAAATTGGTTTGAGGCTTAAAATAAATTCTGAAAGGTAATGGGAACAGAGACTGATATATTTATCGACTGAGTGCCATGGGAAAATTAGAAATAATTTCAACAATTTTGGGTTCGAGTTCATATAATGCCAAGCGGTCAATTTTAAACAATTTTCTTACAACTTCGGACGAAAATTAATATATTAAGTAGTGTGTGAGAATATAGGTGGATTATATCCATTTTTGGACTGGATTTTGGATTCTTATATCACGAGGGCAGCGCTCGTAGGGGTGTTCTAGGCGCTCAGAGAAAGTATCTTTGGTCACATCGTCCTTCTCTTCCGTTAGTGCGTGATCGCAAATAAGCGATATGTTGAAGAAACTCGCTTTTATGCGGATTGTGGCTAGACGTTCACCCACCGGGGTGAATGCCAGGGCTCGGCGACGGAGTCTCTCTCTCCCCACAAATCCAACACCAATTTTGCGCTCCTTTATATGGCCGCTGTAGTAGATGTCACAAGGACCCACCTTCTTCCGTCCTTGTTCCGTCCATCGCACTTCTTGGATGGCGGTGATGTCACAATCCAACACCAATTTTGCGCTCCTTTATATGGCCGCTGTAGTAGATGTCACAAGGACCCACCTTCTTCCGTCCTTGTTCCGTCCATCGCACTTCTTGGATAGCGGCGATGTCAGCCCTTAGTCATATGAGGACATCAACCAGCTGGGCAGTGCATGCCCTCATCATCATTTTACCTCAAAAGTTTTCAGGGGTCGTCATCAAAAGGGGGGTATCTCATCCGAGACTTTCGTCGATTTTTCATTGTCACTTCGTTTTTATGTGGTGGGTCCCAAACCCTACGCACAACCGCACAAGCGGGTTCGCCTTCTCACTTTAGCTCGCCTCCAAACGGCTGTTTGTTGGCTACCCAGAGGATACTTGGTCTAAAACCAGAAGTCGTGAGCTGCTTGAACCATGTGGAGAAGAATCGATTCTGACCACTCCCAAATGAATGACAATCAAAAACTTTCCTCACTTACGTGAACTTCTACACATGATCATATCCTCCATTGCATCCACGAATGATGTTCTAATTAACATTAAGTAAATGTCATTGTGTTCTGAGTTTATTCATGTCTTATCTGTACTAAAGAGTTTTACTGATTGAATATAGAAAACATAACTTAAATAATAATGGTACCATGCCTATTTACCCAGATTTCTATTAAATACTCTGTAAGTATAATAAAACAATCTCAAATATATATACAGTTGAACTTCCATAATTTGAACTTCTATAATTCGGAGTTCTCCATAAATCGGACTCTTGAATTGACAATAGAAGTAAAAATTTCATACAAATTACATTGCCGGAAGTCTCTTTAACTCAAAGTTTTTTGTGGATTATGGTGATTCGAGTTAGGGAAGTTCAACTGTAACTCAGACTTCACATTTCTTGGTCCGATAAAATAACGGTACAGTTCCATTTACCAAGACCCAACTGCCATTGTAACGATGAAACCTCACTACCTGATTCTGTCTAAGGTTTTTTATTATACCATTTTGACTAGTTTATGCTTAACTTAGATGCGGTCATATAGGAGTTGAGCGTGGTTATGAATATAACATAATGGGAAGTGTTGGTAGCGGCAGTGAGGTTTTGATGAAAACGAGTCTTTTCACTTTATGAGATACATGCAAAAATATCAAAAATATCCAGTAAAGTATTTAAGACCGCTCTGATTTCAAAAAGTTCTACAGTATTATACTCTAAATTCCACAGTACCACACTGTCTGCTTTTGGGTCTGGGTTTGAAGTCTTTGAAATCCTACCGCGGAGAAAAATGTGCTTTTATGAGCAAAAAATTATTGATAGAATTATGAAGACGCTTCCTATCTATGTATGATCGAAGAATGTTTGAGAACTCGCTCAGATTTTAACATAAAGACGATGTCATCCTCCTGTCTTAGACGAGAGTTTTGCTACACCGCAAAGCTTTAACAATAAATTTAGACCGAGAGCACACACAGAATAGTATCTCATATACACTAGTCCTCAGCAGCTCATCGTACGACCTAAGGCTTCTAAAAGTGGTCATAAAATGTATGCACATTGCCTTCGGACTTCACTACAGGGTGCCCAGTGTAAGCGTTTGTAAGTGTAACTGCGCGTTTTATTGTATTTTCATTTTTCGGCATTCTTTTTCAAAACTGTTTTCCAAAAAAACTAAAAAAAAATAAAACTTTCGAACACAACCGCTGGCAATGGAAAAGTTTGTTGCAAACTCACTCTCCAATCTACTTTAAGCAATTGTTTTTTTACATTTTGCTTGTCGCATGTGTTGCATGCGGCATTTACGAGCAGCGGAGCGTGGCAGCGCTTGCCATTGTAGTTGTTGCCAGCGCTCCGTAATGCAGCGCCATTTGGTTTGTAACATTCACTAGAAGCAGCAACAACAACAACAACACCAGTGACAACAATGACGCTGGCAACAAAAGTTTTATGCAATTTGCATTGTGTTGCGATTTTGTGGCAAACGGCTACCCACTACACGCGACGCTGCCGGGCCACACACCACAAATGAACTACACTTGCCACCAGCGCCACATCTTGGGCGCTCTTCATCCTTGCGGTTGCGGTTGCGCTGCCATTATAAACATTTGTCGCTTTGTTTCAAATGTTGCAACTCATAAAATTTTCGGTGGCAGGCAAAAAGAATGAAAAACAAAAAATAATAAAAACAAAAATTAAAATACAAACAACAACAACTAAATCACATAATTTTTGCCGCATTTGAGCATTTTGAATTTTTGCATTCTGTTTATTGTCGAGTTGTGAGCTTCAAGTACCAACAATTGTCAACTGAATTTGCGCCACTAAAATGCGCCGCCCTCACTAAAATTCCACACATATTACAAATGATTTGGTGGCACTGCTGCTGCTGTTGGTTGTTGTTGCTGTTTATGGCGTCGCCATCGCCGCTGCCACCAACAGTTATTGCTAGTGTGTGTGTGCGTCATTGCATGCTCGTGACGCAAAGAGTTTTAAGTGCTTTTCCTGTTGTCGCCTCAAAGCTTTTCACGACACAATTTTGAATTACATTTACCATTATTGTTGTCGGTGTTTATGGCTGCAGGCACACACACACACGCACACACATATTTATATATATATATATATGTTAGTAACGGGTGATTTTTTTGAGGTTAGGATTTTCATGCATTAGTATTTGACAGATCACGTGGGATTTCAGACATGGTGTCAAAGAGAAAGATGCTCAGTATGCTTTGACATTTCATCATGAATAGACTTACTAACGAGCAACGCTTGCAAATCATTGAATTTTATTACCAAAATCAGTGTTCGGTTCGAAATGTGAAAATCCGCTTTTTTATCGACAAATTTTGTTCAGCGATGAGGCTCATTTCTGGTTGAATGGCTACGTAAATAAGCAAAATTGCCGCATTTGGGGTGAAGAGCAACCAGAAGCCGTTCAAGAACTGCCCATGCATCCCGAAAAATGCACTGTTTGGTGTGGTTTGTACGCTGGTGGAATCATTGGACCGTATTTTTTCAAAGATGCTGTTGGACGCAACGTTACGGTGAATGGCGATCGCTATCGTTCGATGCTAACAAACTTTTTGTTGCCAAAAATGGAAGAACTGAACTTGGTTGACATGTGGTTTCAACAAGATGGCGCTACATGCCACACAGCTCGCGATTCTATGGCCATTTTGAGGGAAAACTTCGGAGAACAATTCATCTCAAGAAATGGACCCGTAAGTTGGCACCAAGATCATGCGATTTAACGCCTTTAGACTATTTTTTGTGGGGCTACGTCAAGTCTAAAGTCTACAGAAATAAGCCAGCAACTATTCCAGCTTTTGAAGACAACATTTCCGAAGAAATTCGGGCTATTCCGGCCGAAATGCTCGAAAAAGTTGCCCAAAATTGGACTTTCCGAATGGACCACCTAAGACGCAGCCGCGGTCAACATTTAAATGAAATTATCTTCAAAAAGTAAATGTCATGAACCAATCTAACGTTTCAAATAAAGAACCGATGAGATTTTGCAAATTTTATGCGTTTTTTTTTTTTAAAAAGTTATCAAGCTCTTAAAAAATCACCCTTAATATTAATAGTTGTGTGGTTGTAGACACGTGTCACCCTGTATGTGGTTGCATAAACAATAAATGCATTATGATATTTATGTATTTAAAGTTAACTCTTTATGCCACTATGAGTTTTGTTAAGCACAGCTGTTGGCTGTTGACGCTTCGAGTGCAGATTTATTCACATTTATATAAGTATCTATATATGTGTGTGAAAGTGTGCAATGGCATGCCACATTGGCAATGTGACAGACGTACATATATAATGCGATATTATTTGAGACTAAGTAACTGTTAGCGTTTACGAGTATTGTTTAAATACATATAGAATACACCTAAAATATATTCTTCATACAATTTGATAGCCTTGGCAATAAATAGTAAGCGCAGCAAATATGAATACTGTTTAATTATTCGGACACAATATTTACAATTAATAATTACTATTATGCGAGCAGCAGAAGCCTAGATCCATGTAATATTAATAGCAACTTCAAATTAATCATAAAAGTTCACAATGATACGGCTCACTAATGAAATAATGAATCTACGGTCGTTTTTTGAAAGTGCGCTGTCGGGCAAGGATTACAAATTAGCATTTCAGCGTATGTTGGTGGCACATATATTTGAAATTATTGTATGTAGTTCACACAGCATTATCACTAGATTGATTTTATGGTAATTCGGACTTTTTCCAACAGAATATGAATTCCACTAAAATATATAGTTATATCATGGGACAGTACTTAATATTCACTCAATTTACTCACCCTGTATAATGCTAAAAAGCAGCAGGAGCTTACAAATTTAATAAAATTTTTCATTGAATTTCTTTCACACAAATAAAGTGTAGTGTAATACCATAAGAAGGACTGCTTATTACAGGCTAAAATTTGTTTGTTTCTATTTTATAATATACTAGCCGACCGCTCCGGCTTCGCATGGATTTAAACAAACATTTCAAAAGTTATAAGCTTTTACACACGCTCCCATATATATGTATGTACTTCCCGTTTCTTGCGTGGGTTCATTTAAAAATAGTAAAATGAAGAAAATTCGAGCATAAAATTATATTTAATTTGTAATAAGCTTAATCTTGACTTTGGTGTACGATGAAGATAGCGGAATAAAACTTTACACCAATATCGATAACGATTATAGGAAACGGAAGTTTCATAACGGAAGCGGATAAGATACAAACCGAAGTCTTCTATGAACAGGAAACATTTATGTTAAGCCCTGAAGCTGACGCTGCTTCCGTCACTTTCTGGAGAAGGGACGTTTCCTGTCCAATTTCCAATTCCGTCATTTTGACGACCGACCGCTTTAAATCGAACATCCGTTTCCGGTAAAATATTACCGGTTGTTTCATTTCCGGTTCCGGCACATCATTCCCATATCTGGTTCCATCGGTTAACCCATATATTTTTTCAGTCGGCTCATTCCGTCTCCGGATGCCCCACTTCTAGTTTTAGTAACCAATATTCAGCCACCCCATTTCCGGTTCCGGCAATATCGTTATCCATATACGTTTCCGGATGCCCCATTTCTGGTTCCGGTATAATCATATCCGGTTACCTCATAAGGTCAATGACCCCACCCTGATCACGTGATGGCATTTCAAGATCACGTGGTATTTCTGCTTAAAGGTCAATGACCCCGCCCAGATCACGTGATGTCACTTCATGATCACGTGATATTTTTGTTTACATTTTTGAGTGTGGTCTTTGGTGTCCGATGTCTTTCTCTCGGATAATGAAGTGAGCTTGTATATTTCTAATATTTTGACGATTTTCAGTTTCAGATTAAGATTCTCCATCACGGAGTCTTTTTGATACCCTCACCTGGGAACTATTTCCAGAAAGTTTAGATTATAGCAATAAATATAGCCTATGTTACTTGGGGTGAATGTAGCTTTCGAATGGTGAAAGAATTTTTGAAATCGGCACTGTAGTTTTTGAGATTATTCATTACAAACATACATACAAATCTTTCCTATAGTATAGATTTAAAGTAACAATCTGATGTAAAGTAACATTTTTAGACGAATTTCAGACGTTTAGGCTTTGTTTATAACATTTTAAAGTAATTTCATGGAAATATATTTTTTATATAGGAGGCTACCACAAAACTTCTGAAGACATCCAGTTAGATAGTAATGTGAAGTGACTCATCATTAATTTAGGAGGGGTTTATTATTACAAGGGGTTTTTTTATACGCGTTTATATATTTATTACAAACGGTGGCCAAGCGAGGATTGACAGTTAGGGAAGTTTTGCAATAAGTTTGGTGGATTTGGCAGAGAATAATTTATTTAAGCTACCCTCCAATGTATGGCCAAACTGTAATACTGTCAACAATGGGACCGTCTGCAGGGACCAATTGCCCAGAAACGGTCAGCCAATATGAGAAGAGTTATGTTCCACCATGATAACGACAGGTCACATATATTGATAGCGACTCGATAGAAGCTTCGGGAGGTTGTTTGGGATTCTTTTGCACCTTTATATTCCAGACTAGGCATCAAGTGATTATTACCTGTTGCTGTCTATGACGAATGATGTTGCTTGTGAAAAAGCAAGCCTCAAGAGATAAAATCTACTGTTCCAGTTTTCTGACAATAGCAACGAGGGTTTCTATAAGAATGCCATTTAGAAATAATCTTACAAATTTTAACAAGTTGTTGATCAGAACTGTGCGCATTTGTCACAAATCGGATCATTCCAAAATAATGACTTTCTTGATACTAGACTTTATATTATTATCACGAGGGATGTTTGGTTCACAAAATAATTCATAAATTAAGCTTTAAAGAAATGAAAAAAGTCGTATTCTCAGCGATTTGTGTAGATATTTTACAAACAAACGATTTATAAGAAATGAAGTAAGGAGAGACTGAATTCAATACTTATTTGATATAAGGTTGGGAAATATCTCCATTCCGCTTTTTTGCTCTTTATTCAATGCTTCATAAAAAGTGTTACAGTGATCGAATTTAGTTCAAATATGAGCCGTTTCGTTCGATAATCTGTTTCCAACTAGACGGCAACTTCATAATACCCCACGCGTAGAAGTCCCCTCCTTATTTGCGAAAAACTCGGACAGCCACTTTTCACAAGCCTCTTTTGAGTTCGACTTTACACCACTAAGGGCGTTCGTCATGGACAGGAGCAGGTGGTAATCACTTGGCGCTATGTCCGGGTTGTATGGTGAGGGTCTGTGGTCTTATAAACCCTCATTCAAATTAATTCAATTAGCTTTCAAGGTATTAAATTTCATTGGAAGTGTCACTCCCGTAGTTCGGTTTGTACAATCCACAATATTGTTTGGGAGGTACACGATGTTTTAAACCACTCTCACACGTATTTGCGAGACTTTATTTTTCTTATAAGCCGCAGAAATTATTTTTTTGCTACTTTGTTATCTAGTTATAGCACAGATTTGTAAGCAGACGTTTCACAACTTTCGACTTTTTTATGAATATACCAATGGACCATATGTGTTTCTTAATTACATTTATTATTATAAAATTCTACAAAAACCGTACATAAATACATATATTTTTAAACCAAATAATGAGTTATTTATAATTAAAATATGTCACAAATTTTATTGACTAAAACGTCCAAATAAAATTAATCACAATTAATCAAAGCCCTTCCACGCACGTGCCGTCAAAATGCGAGATTCTACTTTGTAAATTGCAATGTGCATGTAGAAATAAACATAAATTCATTTATAATTATATGGATGTATGTGTTTATGTGTTTGCGTATAGGCAGTCGCATAGATGTCACATATAAATACCCATTATTGTGATCGTTTTATTTTAGCGCCGATTGTCCGTTTAATAATAAATTATGCAAATTCCAATCATGCTTAAGCTTATAGCACATTTCAATTACACCTTAATTGCAAATATTTTCAGGCATTACCCATTTTAATTGGCATTCCATTGTGCACTCAAAGGATCAAATATAAATTGGTATACATATGTATGTATATGTAAGAGCTTAACCGCTTACATATAAACACAAGCTGATTCATATGTCAAAGTATACAAATTTACATAATTCATAATTATTTATGTAATATTAGTGTCTAATGTGAGAAAAAAATTAGTCAAAAAAAGTGTTTTAAAGCAAAGGATGTCATTTTGTCACTTCAAAACTCCTTTGACTAGCTTTTTGTGCATATATGTAGTATAAACACCCGCACACATTTGAATAACGAAAATAATGTCATAACCTCAATATTAACGAAAACAGTGCGAGCGCTCGTCAAAGGCACAGCAGCACAGCAGCAGTTAGAGCAACAACATGCAGTCAAATGGCATGTCAATATTTTAATCAATTTCATTACTGACAACTTCACACCAATAATGCTCCTGCTGAGCAATACAAAACTGCCACCCACACTCACACTCTCACAGTGGAATCCACGCTAACGACCTTTTTATATGCACAAGTTGGTCAGCTAGTCGGTCGGTTCATAAGAGATGCCATGCTGGGCACTATGTAACGGTAATTTTCTATTTTTTACACTGTGTGATAAACATTTTACCATGTGGTGAATTTCTGTGTTGAAAAAATTGCTCTACTTTATTTTATGTTTAATTTGAATATAATTATTGGAATGGCCTTGTGCCAATAGTGCCGGGGGTCTGCTCAAAGTCGATATTTACTGTTTTGCTAATTTTGGTGGCTGTAAACTTTGAAGTATATCACCACGTGGTACCTTTGCTTGAAAATTTACTCGCGTTTTTTTGCGTTTGCTTTATGAAAATTCGGAATATCCCAATTAGGTTATATCTTCGAAATGAAGTTATTATTATCGAGGCCTAAAGGGAAGAGGTCGCAGAGATACTCATTACGCACTAGGAAGCCCAAACTATTAATAAAACTCCAAAGGTCTTGAGATCATAAAAGAATTTAAAACTTTTCTGCTAACGCCAATCGTTATCATCGAGAGAATGAAGCAAAATGTGTGCGGGAATAGTCGTGTTAACATAATTCTGGGGCCATAGGCCATCAAACATTAAATAACTATGATTAAAATGGTTTTTTTAATTTTGACAGCTCGATAGTCTCGAATTTGAAAGGCTTAATGAGCCATGTTACCGCTAACGAGGCCCTGTCGACCGAGTACATAGGCGGTATATCCAGCCCGCACAGAGGAAATTCTGTTGATCACGCACCAGGATCAAGAGATCCATTTCGAGGCTCCCTACTTTTTTGAAGAAAAAAACACAGAAAATTCAAATTTAATGAGGAATGTTTATTCTCATTCAAAAGGACATTCATTGGCATTTATTTTCTAAAGATTATCTCTTTCAAATCTTGGCCACGACTACGTCTCAGATGCTCCATCCGTTTAGTCCAATTTTTGATGACACGTTCTATCATTTCGACTGGTAACTGGTGATATTTTGCTCCTAAGTCTGAATCGAAGCTGCTCACCGAAGTGTTCTCTCAATAAATCCATTGATTGATGCGATGTGTGGGAAGTGGCGCCGTCTTATTGAAACCAAATGTCGTCGAGATCACGAGCTTCAATTTCAGGTATCAAACCGTCGGTTTCATGGCGTATTAACGGTCGCCATTGACGGCATCATTTTTGAAGCACATGGTCCGCTGATTCCACGGACCCACAAACCACAACAAACTGATATTTTTCTGGATGAAATGGCAGCTCTTGAATCCCATCATCCCAAATGCGGCAATTTTTGTTGAGCCAATGAGCCAGAAATGGATCTCATTGCTGAACTCGAAAACTTCGAACCTTCTTAGAACTTTTCAAGAGCCAATAGGGCGAAGCAATGTCTGTTGGGAAGGTCGAGGGGCTTCAATTCTTGCGCAAGCTGTATTTTGTACGCTTTCAATTTAAGATCTCGATGTAAAATGACGCATTGACTCCCTGCGGTCTTCATGTACAATATCTGCTACGACTGACTGTTATATATTTCTCTGGTAACCCGTATATATTTCGTCACATCAGATTGTTCACAGAGTTTTTAGGAAACGATTATTCAATAATAATATTACTAAGTGGTCGACAAACAAAACGATTACAAAAGAAAATCGTACTTATTTTTCTGACCATCACTGTATATATAACGCTAGCCGACCTCCACCATTCGATATTTAGGTTTATGGATTTTACATGAAGAATTTCCCTGGTACGATTAAACTAAAAAAACTTAAGTGATGTGCCTCGGAAAAAACACCGTTCAAACGAAAACTTCTTTACAAAGAATTCTCGATTAGTTGTTGCAAGGCAGTTTTTTACAAATCACCATCCGGATTTCATAAAAACTACGACTTTGTCGACGAGTGTAATATTGTTTCGCATTCACCTACACAAGTCCATTGATTGCTGCAGCACGTTGAACTGTCCGGCAAGTGTTTTCTGCGTAGCACCAGCGCTCACACCGGCAAAGGCGTGACGGGCTGAGGGAAAGGCGAGTTGAAGCGAGTGAAAAGTGTCATTACGCCAGTATAAAGAACATTGATGAATCCATGCCACTGCACTTGTGCTGCCACATGGACATGACGGCCACGCTCTGCTGTGCTGCGTTGTGCTGTGCTGATGCCCAACACCCACTGTTTGCCGGCGCTGCATGCAATTTTCATTGACTCCCGTTACTATAATTAATAATGTCGTGTCAGGTGCATGAAACGCGCCGCACCGAGACCTTTGTACTTGGCAACACGATGATGAGCATATTGTTTGTAATTAATTCGCAATCACAAAGGCAAAAGCGCTAAAAGTGCGCCACGTGCATGTGTGAGTGTGTGCTCTCTATAACTCTGTGTGGGTCATATATGGGAGTGTATGAGTATTGTTGTATGCAATAAGTGGCGCCGGTTGTTGCTCGTAATGATTGAAAGCAAAACATACAAATATTTTATTAATTACGCTCTTTATAAAATAAAATAAAAGGAGGGAAAGCATTACACAGTGGTCATGTGATGAAGGTTTCAGTGGGGTCCGGAATTGTTTATTGAGCTCCTTACTGTTTGCCACAAAATTTTGAACCTTCAACCAATTGCAGCCATTTTTCGAAATAGTTTGAAGACTCAAAAATAGCTTATTTTAAGAAACGCTTGACTTAATTATGCTGTTACCAGTCAAGTGTTGCCAGACTACATATATGCAAATGTTAATATTGCAAAAGCACCAAACCAATCGCCATTCGCTGCAACCACTCAATTAAAAGTTATTATTAAATTCGAAATGAAATTTGTGTGCTTTATAAAATCGTAATAGAGTTATTTTCTGTGTGAGTGTGTGTAAAATAAGCGATAAATTTTAGAGTATATTTAAAAGTTTTAAGTGCATTTGTTAAAAGCAGATTTATGTACAAAATATTTGCAAACTAAAGTAGACGATATATGGTCTCTGATTACTACTAATTTGGTTTTATTTAATAGTGCTCTTTAGAGACAATGAACGCAAAGTAATTAGAAGTGAACATAAATTTATTTCAAGCTTGCATTTATTATGCATATAAATATTAGGGTCTTTCAATTTTGGTCAATACCAAGCCTATAATACAAAATATAATTTAATTATTCCTTACCACTATTAAATTTTTTTTATGTTAACAAAAGTGTTCAGTTGCTTGGTAAAGTGCTATTATTCGGCTAATGTCTATGTGAAGTCTAGTTTAAAGGTTTCGAAGTTTTAAATCAGTTTCTTTAAGAAAGATGTGTTAAGTTATTGATCTGTTTAATTTTATCGTCTCCAGTATTCAAACCCTATTAACAAACTCTTTCATATATTTTACTCTATCAAGCATTTTAAGAAAAATATAATCAAAAGAAGTATTTAAAACTAGTTTATTGAATTCGAAGAGCTTTCAAAGAAGGTTCACGACATGTTTAGATTACGAAACAATAGATTGGCTGTACTCGTTTGTCGTAATATAGTGTCGCTGGTTTCGAAATATGTGAAACAATTTTTTTTCTATAAGATTAAGGCCTATACTGAGTCTACTATGATTCAAATCAAGTGTTCTCCAAGAATTAACGACATGGTATTAAAATATTTTTTATGTGAGAGTAATAGATTTATAGCCATTTTCACTATGCCAAATTGAATGACACTAAATTGACAATAGTAGAAATTAAAATAAATCCACTTTCCACTGCTTTGAGATAACTCAAATGGTACAAGACTTCAATGTCTAATGCATTAGATTCATCTTGAGAAGAGGCAAACAATTTTAATTAATTTGGCTGAAACTGTCATTGACTTTGGCATAATGAACACCATACATAACAAGGGAATTTCATGAAGGGGCCAAGATTTTTAGTGAGTAAAGGCATTTGAGTGTTAGCACTTAAAACTAAATTCCAGACTGACATAAAATGTATGAATTCAGTTCAATATGAGAAATTCGTCAGCAATAATGACACAATTTTGACACAAATAGCCAAAAGTAGACCTGTTTTTATTAAACAAATTCAGTTATTCAGTAGAAGACAATGTAAATATTTATCAAAAGTACCCTAGCTATCCTTAGCAGGTAATTATATAAGTAGTTGAACCTTATTGTTAGCTTGAAAGCAGTGGATCTGTTAACAAATTTCTATTCAAAATTCTTCCTTAACACAGTTTTGTATTTACATAAAAATATATGTTTGTCTGCCTCTGCTGAGTAAGAGACTATTTATGTCAGTGTACATGCATTATAAATCCCTCCGAAGGCAACACAATCTTACAGCATAAATTTAACAACTGCAATATTTAAAACTTACACAGTGAAATGTTAAGAAAACACAAAATGATAAATATGCAGGACATCACTCATTCAATATACTCAACATATGTGTAACTAACTATACAGTAAACTGGTATATAAATATATGAGACTATTTGCATAATAACAACCCTGCGGTGAAACATTGAAGTGGATGAGAAAAAGTAAAAGATTTTCTTACAGAAAGCAAAGTGAGTTAAGGAAGATAGTATGGAACATCTGCTCTTCAGACGTTTGCCAATAAAAAGCGGTGACCTTATACAAAATATAAACTTTTTTTTCTGAAGATAGAAAATGAATTTGTCAATTTATCTCTCTTGAGCTATCACAACATAAAAACACAAAAACTCTGGTCCATTTAGAACGACTTCAGCAACTACTGCTCTTAGCCAAAGAGTATTACCGCTAGTTATTTCTCACAGCATACCAGTCAACCTTAGAGCTGATGTGCAAATTAGTTTACGCGCTGTATGCTGTGTGTATTGTCATGCCTTGAATTTTAAGTGAGTCGAAACTTTAAAACCTTTAAAACTAATGCAAATAATGTGTCCTTCGTTTGCTCTTAGTTTCTTACTTAATACAATATTTACAATTCAGTTTGCAAAGAAGACGTGTGTAAACACAGAGTGCTACATTCAAACAGACATGTCTCCACATATGTATATCTGTATATACAGCTTCCTTCCATATACATACGCTTGCATAAACGTGGATGTACTTGAGTACTTATATGATTACTGACATTGTTCTGTAGCATAAAAGTGCATGCGAAGACGCTCCCACTGCTGTGTAAACAAAACAATGCGAATTTGAGTAAGTAGTTACAATAACAATAAAGAATAGTAAGCATTTTGGCTAGTGATGAACTTTAATCTCTAATGTATGATTCAAAATTCGGGTTTGAAATATGATTTGTGATAAGATTTAAAATATTTATTGCACATATGTAATACTGAGAACGCTCAGGACTACACTTGAATAGACTCTTTGTGACTTTGAGTTGAAGTAATATCTTTGGCTTAGCTTTCTAGAGCTGGTAAACTGTAAAATAAATGCTGAGAAGATACAATATAGTCGTTCTCAATACATTTTCTACAGAAATAAGTCAAAACAATCTCAATTAATTAAAAAGAACATCGAGACTGAGTAATTGAATCATATAGATATGGTTCTAGGTAATGGTTCTAGATTACCCACAGCATTCAGCTGATTTTAAACTTACATCAAGAAGTGTTATATATCTTCCCGTGCCATCTAATCTGCGGTGGAGCTCCTCATGTTGAGACAGTGCTCTAGAAACTCTCCAGCTATCAAAAGAAAGTAAGATATTTCCCAATAATTTTTATACTCTCGCAACAAATGTTGTTAAAGAGAGTATTATAGTTTTGTTCACATAACGGTAGTTTGTGTCACCAAGAAATAAAAGAGTTAGATATGGGGTTATACATATATAAATGATCAGGATGACGAGTGGAGTTAACTAAGCCCGCCCCCGCATCGTTTATTTGTATATATCTCGCAAACCAATTAAGCTATATAAACCAAACTTTTTAGCCACTTCTTAATACAGTTCAAAAATGAAAGAAATCGGATCGTACACCTCCCATGCAAAAGTTAGGTTGAAAATTACTAAAAGTGCGCTTTCTCACTAATGAAAAACGTCAGAAACACTAATTTTTACAGAAGAAATCAGAAACTGCAAAATGGAAAATGGGCGTGGCATTGCCCACTTATGGGTCAAAAACCATATCTCAGGAAGTACTCGACAGATTTCAATGAAATTAGGTATATCATATTTTCTGGACACCCTGGTGACACTTGCTGAAAATGGATGAAATCGGTTCACACCCACGGCAACTTCCCATATAACTCAATTTTGAATTCCATTTCATTCCTTCAGTTTATAATATATACACAAGGAACCAATGAAGATAGCGGAATAAAACTTTACACAAATATCTGTGGCATTACTTGTGAAAAAATTATCGAAATCGGACTATAACTTTTCAATGCCCCGGATATCGAATATGAAAAACCCATGGTAATTTTTCTCTCAGATATCTTAATTTAATTCATAGGAAATCTTTTTCTACTAATAGTGTGCCTCCGTACCAGAAATGGTTAAAATCTGGTCATAACCTTATAAATAAGCATATAACCTTAGATATAATGTATGTTGGTGGTGAAAATGATTGAAATCGGTTCAAGAATTACTTCAGCCTATATACTATATATTTTCGTTTTTCTATTGGACTTTATGCCGAATATATGGGTCAAATTGTGGTTTATCTTAATAAAAATATAATACTTGCGAGAGTATAAAATGTTCGGTTACACCTGAACTTAGCATTTCCATACATGTTTACTTATAACTCAATCTCCAGGGAAAAATTAATTTGTTCCAATACCCAGAAAGAATTCGATTTTTTCGTATAGTGTAATCAAGCATTAGCCCTCTGTCAATAAATTTCCAATCACCGAATATCAATATCATGCAAAAATAACGGTTTAGTGGCTTTACGACTTCTGAATACGAATATGAGACCAAACAGTTTAGTTAAGAATTTAGCATAAACAGCAAATTGTACATAGCAATGGTCGAAAATTATGCGTCTGTGCTGCAATTTATTCTAAATTCTTTGCCATAATATTACATGCTTCTTCAAGAAAACGACATGTCCAAAGAAACACCCTTTAGTTGTGGTAAAATATATTTATTTTTAATGCTTTCTTCATGTAGAGGTACGCTTTCTGAATCCTTAATAAACCTCGTTATTGAGGCTGAAACCTCTTAACTCAAGAAATTTTATTAAAAATGGATAGTAGCCATTTCGAGTAAGGAAAATGAGTTAATCAAATTGCTATCACTAATTTCGCTCTATATTTCGGGTGTATGTGTGCCAACATGCATATTCAACTTGCTAATATACATATATATAGTACGATTATATAGTGCACAGATTTTATACACTATAACTCTCTAACTCTGTATATATCTATATGTCTGTATACATGTACATATATGCGTGCGCTTGGCTGTGTCATGAGTTATCTGCTATGCTTTAAGTATTTACATTGTTTGACGTTTGAAAGCCTTTTGAGACGTCATTTGCTAATACTTTTAAGTAATAGCAGTCGCAATGGCAGCATTGACACAAAACAACAACAACAACACTACTACTTACTAACACTAACACTGCTGCTGTGCAAGTTTGGAAAGGCAAATATACACAGAGTAACAAAGCAACAACAATAAGTTCAACAGCAGCAGTTGAACTTTCTTTTCAAAAGTCAAATAAAGCAACTCCTACACACGATAAAGATGAACGCGACAAACACACGAACACACACACATACATGCCGAGCATAAAGCAACCAGCGAGTTAAATAAAAGTAAGGCACGAAGTGGAGCTGCCTGCGTATCTTAATAAAACAAATCACCAAATCACAAAAGGATACAGCAAATAAAACAACACTACCACTGCGTGAACCAGTCAACTGCGCGACACAACTCAGTGCTCCGCTCCGCTGAAGACAACATAGGCAAATATGTCAAACTTTCTATTGTGTCACTCAACAATGCAACTTTTGTATTCCACTTTTACGACTGCAAACATATGCAACTCAGAGCCTCACTTTAGAAATAAAAAGTCACGAATATCTATCTAGTTGTAAGCAAATGGCAGAGAGTCGAAAAACTTTTTCGTGCGTAAAAGTTTAAATAACTGCCTCCGCGGTGTACTTCAATACAACTTCTTCACAAACGAGATTTTCAAATTAACAACCATAAAATACTTATTTCTTGTATTTATTTGCAAGTGCGTACAATTAACTGAAAAAGTTTTTTTTTTTTATTTCCCAGCTTCCAATTAAATCGCAACAATCAAAGCTTAAGAGGAGACAGGGCGTATGAGTAACAATCATAATAACTTTCCTTGGAAAAATAGAAGTGAAGTGAAAAATATTACAAATCATCAATGCGCAAGCAGAAAATTAAATTCTACGCAATCATAGCGTAATACAAGAGATTAATTGCGTGATTAATGAACTCATTGTCGTTGTGCTACATGGCGTATGAGTGACGGCGCTTGCATTTGTAGCGCATGAGTTACTACTTATACAATACATAAGTGTGTGTGGTTGTGCCGTGAAAAATATGAATGGCGTACAAATTACTCGCTGCGATAAAAATTGTAAGCATCATCAATGGATATATAATTACACATAATAACGTGGGAAAAGGAAATTAAGTGTGTTTGCGATAAGAAGTGGCAATTACATGCCTTTGCGGGAGTAATTAATCTAGTGGTGAGTACAGTATGCTTAAATTAATTTAGTTTGCATGATAATTTGTGTTATTTCTTTATGTATAAAGTAAAACTTCATTTCGTAGAGAGTTCATCTGTTTCTACTGAAGTCTTGTACAGTCTTTCAAATAACGTAGAGAAGAAATACATACGCTGTTGCATTTATTTTCTAGAGCAGGTGTGATCTCGCCCTCTTATAATCTTAATATGTACATTTCACAAATTATATTAGTTTTATTCTTCTCCATAGACCAATCCAATATCCCAAAGTCTTATATGAGATGTGTTCAAAATATAACGGGAATTTAAAAATTTCCTATTGTTCAAAAGGCCAATTATTATTTTTTATTAATTTCGTATTATATTGAGCTTAATTAAAGGACCGTAGTTTTACAAGTATACGAGAAATCGCTGAAAGAGCGAAAAGCTATTCCAAAAGTCGAGTTTGAGAAGTGTTTCGACGTTCGAAAGAAGTGCTGTGCTTAGTATCGAATGGAGCCTAATTTGAAGGTCGATAACACTAATGTAGACAAATGAATAAATATGATTTTCAGAAAATAAAAATTTCCGTTATTACTGGAACTAAAAAATAACACTTAGTTATACCTGCTGTCCTAAATAAGTACGGAAACAGTGCACAACTAGTTCAAAAGTAGGCCGGAACTAGTATCAAACAAAGTCCAAAATAGTTTTATAAACTTTTTTTATAAGAACTAATAATATAATTTATATATATCACACTTGGTCATGGACCGATCTTTACTATAGAAGAAAGAATGTTTCAAGCCATAATTCATGAATTCAATTTTAATAATATTTTTAAATAAAATATTTAATTATATTTATAAATTTTTGAATCAATTTGCGTATTTCATGCACTCAGGAGAGTTAAAAATAAAATTGTTTCAACAAAATCATAGGTTACGTATACGCAGTGTAGAATGTTTCAAGCTATAACTTATGAATTTATTTAAATAAAATTGTTATAATTAAATATTTCATATTATTTTTTATTGTTGCAGTAAGTTGAATATCTACACTGGTGGTCACATAATTAAGGACACTCCGTTTTCTTTTAAAATATTGGTTTATTTTATAATTTAAAAGCGACATATTTTTTAAGCTTCAGTTACCAAATTTATTATCTTCTAAGGTATAGATTTATTGAAAATTTAACAAACAAATTGTTTCCCATCTGAACCAAATAAATTAAACTTGGATTCATCGCTCAACAGTATTTGTTTCCAAAAATTTAAGGGTTTCCGATATACTCCTTTGCAAATTTAATACGACTCTCTAAGTTTTTGTTTGATACGTGCGGTTTTTTTCTTGCGATTCAAGAAGACGACATCTGATGATTCGTGTTGATATATCGTTGGTCAATTGATCCTTTATCGTGCCAAGAATTTGCCTGGAAGTTAAAAAAGGATTCGCCTTGCAAACTCTACAAATTACACGATCGTCCTTTGAAGTAGTTTTTCTGGGCCGTTTTTTTTCTTATTTTACTCCCTGTCCTTTGTAATGAATCAAATCATTGTGAACCATTGATTTTGAGCATAAAAGTTCCTTCGCTACGGCTCTAATGGACATTTTTTCCTTCACGTACTTGTAAATAATCATTTTCCTCAGGCCTCCGTCTGAGCGTTAATATAGGGTAATAAATTTGCCATACAAATTATATACATACATATATGTGTATTCAAAATAAAGAGGAGAATAGAGTTCCAGATTCGCCCTAAATGAGTTAAAAATAATAATATATAAGAATTTTAGTACTCCAATTCAGAAAATGTCCCTCAACATCAGCATCTTCCCCCTTCTATGTATATAAATCACACACTATTCTTATGTTCACCATTCAGCAAAATATGAATGCAAAAAGTCTTGAGTAGTTTCCCTGCTATTAGCATAAATCATAGTATAGTCATTTTAGCCATTGCTTTCCAACACTCGGTTGATTTCCATATTTCCATGTAACGCGCACGCCACCTTAGTTTACCACAAAATCCCCACGCGGCACCACAAACGTATGCGTAAGCATGTGCATAAGAATTTGCCGTTGGCCACGCCACACATCCGCACACGACTTGAACGCACTTCCATTTGCCGCAGGAAAATCGTCACAAATGATTCAATGCACTAAGCATTAGCGCTACGACGACCATAACAATGCTGGGAAGCCGGTGGAGGATTGCTGCCACACCGCGAATCGACGCCTGGGAAAAATGACATGCAAGACGCCTTGCAGCTACTCCGCTCAGAGGGTGCAAGGGCTGCAAGTAAGGAGCCGACAGAGCAGCAGTTGCTGTCAACTTAATGTGGCTGTCAAGTAAACCAAGCATACAATATGCATTTTCTTATGTCTGTGCAACACACAACACACATAGTCGCAGACAACCAAGTGCGTGCTCCAGAGTGTCGGGATGTCTGTGTGCATTCGCACTCTTCAGCGCACATGTAACAATTGCAGTCGCAACGCATATGCAAATGCAGCAAGCAACAAGCAGCGAGCAACAAGCAGCTGACAGCCAAAGCTATAAAAGCAGCACTTTGGCTTTTATAAAAATTGAAATCCTTAGATTTTCTTTTATTGCACGTGCAGCATTGCTTTCTCTCTCTCTCTCTCTGTGCATGCATTCACTGCCGCTACTGCTTACTCATACACTCATGCGCATATTAAGTCGTCATATCTTGCACTTCATTTACTTGTGACTTGTGCACTTAATTTGCATTTTAAGTTAAGGCGACGTAGCAGAGTTGCATTTACATGTTGGAGTCGAATGGCTTATTTATATATATTATATATGCATATTTTTATCTAATATATTGAAGTATGTATTAATACAATATTTATTAGCGGAAAGTATATTTAATATTTGTTAAGCTTTCTCACAATGAGCACATTGAAGAAGAAAAAAAATTCTCAATTCTAAAATTTAAATCTAAATTATTATAAAAGTTATAAAATATTGCTAAAATGTATGTAAAACAAAAATTATAAAAAATTTATTAAAAACTAGCAGACCCAGCCACACGTTTTGTGGCTAAATTAGTAAATCTTTCAATGCAGAGAAAAAATTCTTACGCATAAAGACGAAAACGTTATAGCCGATAAATTTTAAAATGATTGATAGACATTATTGTAGATCTGTGTTAAGCGTAAATCATCATAATTTGTATAACTTTGTTTTTTTTTAATCGTATATTAAAGAAAGTAACAAATGACCAAATTTCATAGTTGGCTTAATCTTGGCTTTGGTGACGATATTGATTACCTTCTTCACAGAATTTATGTTACGCAGCATGATGACAACTCACACTACTTTTAATTGCAAGTGAGTAGGGATAGTCCAGCAATTTAAAATAGTAGTGGGATAATTGAATATGTCAATCTGGTTTGTAGCTGTGCCAACTCTCCTTTAACGAAATTCTAAATTGCCGCATTAAGATCAAAGTGATCCTTGTTTTTTTACCACCAATATGTGTCATTTAATCATCCATTTATGTTTATTATATTATGGTTTATTGTCAGGAAAAACACGATGAATAAGCTCCTCTTTCGAGGCCATGAAGTGACAGAAACCCGTTAAAAATGTGATTAATACATTGAGGTGTCAATTGCGTCGCTACCATTTCCAACTATTTCTACAATCGCAGTATGATATTGTTGTGTCGCCACAAAGTAGATGATTTTAGGCATGTGATTAGTTCGTCAGCAACAGTTGATCCAGGAATAGTCTGGCGAAAATCACCTGCCAACAGAATCATGACTTCACCAAAAATATTTTCGTTGTCGCGTAAATTTTTTAAAGTCCTGTGCAGTACCTCCAGCGACTTGAATATCTGGAAAATCTTCTTTATAGCTCTTTTTTTGTCGATTTTGCAGACTGGTGACACGTTGATTTGCAATTTAGGAGTAATTTCAAGGCCGAATTGCCGTTTGTCTGCCTACTAACAGGTGGCATGTTGCCCCTATTCCCATTATAACTGGGTGTTGAAAATAAGTGAAATCGGTTCAGGAATTACCTCAACCCTCATGTACTATATATGCTGATTTTCGTTATTCTATTGGACTTTATTTCAAATTGTGTGTAATAAAATTACATTAATAAATTGCGAGAGTATAAAATGTTCGGTTACCTTTCCCTACTTGTTACAAATTGTTTTGGGCTATCGACACAGCCTTATACAATTGAACAATAATAAAAATATTTTAACAAAGCAACAATGACAACTTTCAAAATATTATTATTTTTTGTTTTCTTTTTTTTATATTTTTGTTGTCAATTCAAATAAAATCATCTTCTTGTTATCTTCCTGACAATTTTTCGATATATACTTACATTCTAATCCTTCCCTGGCCTTCCATAAATATTTCAAAACTAAAATTAGCCGGATCGGTTTGGCCCTTCTTGACTTTTTTCGAGACTAACGACACAAATTGTTTGTATGGGTGATTAGAAAATTGTGGATTTAAGACTTTTTCAAGGAATTTTTCTAATTTTTCTCTCCGTAAGAACCATCCCGGTACCTCTAAAAACATTCTAAACAAAAAATTTGCGAAATCGGTTCAGCGGTTCTCGAGTTATGCGCTTAGCAACACATTTTGCGATTCATTTTTATATTATAGATATAAACACTATTTACTATTTTTTCCTAAGCCTACACGGCGTATACGTAATCTATGCCATAAAACAATTATTATTTAAAAAAGAAAAATTTCTTAAAAATCTATGAAAATATAATTGATCGATATAAAGCATCTACACTTCGTATACTTAACCTAACTTATGCTGAAAAAATATAATTTTCGTTCTCTACTGAATATATAGATATTCAACCTAATGCAACAATAAAAAATATTATATATTTAATTATAACAATTTTATTGAAATAAATTCTTGAGTTGTAGCTTGAAACATTCTACACTGCGTATACGTAACCTTTGATTAGTAGGATTAGGTTAAAAATATTTGTATTGAAGCAATTTGGTTTAATGAAGCAATGAAGTAAAAATAGTTAATATAATTTAATAGGAAATAGTTACTAAAAAGTATTTCAACTTTTGCGATTTGAGGCATTATCCATATCCCGACACCAGTGGTGCACACTGCGTAAACATAACCTATGATTTTGTTGAAACAATTTTATTTTTAACTCTCCTGAGTGCATCACATACGCAAATTGATTCAAAAATTTAGAAAAATTATTAAATATTTTATTGAAAAATATTATTAAAATTAAATTCATGAATTATGGCTTGAAACATTCTCACTTCTATGCTTAGTGGGATTGGGTGGAAACAATTTCGTTATTGAATTTTCCTGATTGAGTTAATTTAAGCAGTTACTTAAATTTAATTAAACAATTGTCTCTTAAAGCATCTTTCACTATGCGATGCCATTTATACTCCAGAGAGCATAAAATATGCAACTTGATGGAAGAAGGATGAAAAATATTAAATATTTTAATGATAAGGTTACAAAAATTTAATTCAAAAATTATAACAAGAGTCTTCACTGCGTATACGTAATATATATTCATCAAACAATATATTTTTATTTTATTTTATTTTATTTTAAGTACAAGTATATGAGATGCTGTAAAATGTTCATTCAGTTCCATTTAGGGTCAACGAAATACGTTTCCCGCACGCTTTTACTGTATTGTGACAAATCAGCAGCAGATTCTAATTGAGGTTCTGGATAAATGAAAAATTAGAATATCGCGAATGAAAAATAACAGATAATGTAATGAAGTATGGCAATATTTCGATAAATAGGAACACTAATTAAATGTTACAAACTAGTTGACCACCTGCATGTCAACAGTTCAAAAATTAGTATAATGGGATCCACACACTTTCCATAATCGCTTTGACTATTGTGACCATAATTTCAAAAAACAAATTACTATTGTATGTTTATACCACTCTCGTTCCCACTACAGTTGGATCTACTTCACCGATACATATAAAGATTTTTATCTCGCCAAGTAATGTCAAATCGGCAGCATTGTTCAAAATTATTTGGAAAATGTTTTCTGCTGTTCCAACAGATACATAACTAAAGTAATTCCAAATTTGTATACCAAAACAAAGCAAGACAGGCGCAGTGTCCTTAACAAATGGCAGCAGAATATGTGCACAATTACTACTAGTTGCACATACCGCATTTATTGAGCTCTGTCTTACCGGTTAGATTTGTACTTTCCGTCTCTACAATTGACTTTAAAGCGGTTATCACAAATTTAAAGTTAAACAAAATGGGAGTGAGCTGGTAGGGAGGCCAGACCCAACAAACTCCCCAATTCCAAACCGTCCTACCGCTTATATTTATCGTATATTCCATCTAGCGGGCAAACATTTGTGTTATTTCAGTTCAAAAAATGTGCTAAATTCAGCTGCTGCAACATACCACGTCACTGCAAACAGCAAAAGTATCTAAGCAACAAACCGGAACTAGTAACAAATACAATTTCTCGGCCATGAAGTTGACAGCTTAATTAAAATGTAATTGAAATTTCTGTGTTACGCCTCACTCAGCACGAGGTTTTGGCCAAGACACACACACACACATATAAATGGAAGCATATGTGTGATTTTGTAAGAGTAACTATAAATACATTTGCATATATGAAGGAAATCTTGCAACATTCCTTACCACAGCGAAGAGTTATGGTAAATCAAAAACCAGAAGATATCTAAATGAAGTGCGAAGTGTTATAAATTTGCGTATGTCCAGCCGAAGCATATTTAGAATTTCGGAGGCAACCGAAAACAGTTAGGCAGCTGTACTATTGCTTCATGCATATCAACACATATCTTCCAATACATACAATATTATATATATGTATATATGTATGTACATATGTATTCATAGGTGCCCAACATCCAATTAAGCTATAGTATATGTAACACTCTACACTCAACCTTAACTCTTTTCACACCCTTCAAAATATCTTGCTTAGTTGTCTATTGATGAGGTGATGTCACTCTCGAAATACCAAATTTATGGCTAAATTTGTAAACCGAATGAAAAATAGAAACCCACGAACTGACGACATAACCACCAACTTACATACATACATACATACATAAAACACATATTTGCGACTAGTAAGTATGCCTGCATAAGCTAAAATACTGTAATTGGACATTTGCTGCATGACATAGACCAGCAGCTCAACCGCAAAGACTCTCGGTTAACCGCAGCACAATACAGTACAGTTACAATGGACTCACCTACTCGTAGCTGTTTGAATAAGAATGCCCGACTGCGTCCAGTTTGGTTGAACATCGGCACTGCATGTGTGTAAATTATTGCAAATATTCCAATTAAAATGCTGCATGCAATCGCATTAGTGGTATATTATTATTATTTTGGTGCATAAGGTAGTAACTTCTTGCAGAAATCATTGAAGGCGAAGTGAAATACATATAAACATTAATGTAATGGGGATTATTTGAAGCTCCACTGTCACAAACAGCAACTGTTGGAGGGCAATGATAAATTGTTTAGAAATAGTAAAAGGACAAAGCGGTAATTTTTGTCACTGAATTAGATCCTAATGAGATATGGGAGTAGTTATAACTATCCAATATAGAATTATATTAGATTATTCCTCCTCTCCTTTCTTCTAGTTGCAAGTAATTCTTTCCTGCTACTGCCCACTTTCATTCAACTTTATTAGGAGTCATATCCTCTCGGTTTAATAAAATTTAAGTACATTTACTTTGTATAAGTCCAACTTGCATTGGAGCACACTCAAGAGAGTGAAATTTGGTTCAAGCCAGTGAAATGCTTCGCAATGTGTCAGTGGCTTCTATAGGTACAACTTATTAAATTTCTACAGCATATATGTAATTCAGTTTGGTATCATCCCAAAACTGTTAGAAAGAATTTGTTTTATTTATCAGCAAACTAAACCAGAGTTTCGGAAAATATTTGCAGTTCAATCGATAATCCATCCGTCATCAATTTCATTTCAAATACAAAGTTACTATCTCTTAAGAGCCGAAGCTATGTGATCTAAATCCCTCACCAATAAACATTTTAGTTTGGTTGGTAAAACCTAAGGTCAAGATTCATTAATGGAATCTAATGTGTTTCCATGTAGACGGCAACTTCATAATACCCCCTCGGACTGCCACTTTTCACAAGCCTCTTTTGAGTTCAACTTTACATCATCAAGGGCGTTCCTCCCATCCGAACTCCCGTAGCTTCTTACGAGTCATCAACGAAGTGTGTGGTCTGACGTTGTCTGGTGAAACACTACACCCTCCCTGTTGGAATTCTGTACGCTTCTGGTCGATCGCCTGCTTCAAGCGGTTCAGTTGTTCGCAGTAGATGGTAGAATTAAGCGTCTGGCCATATGGGAGCAGCTCATAGTGGATGATTCCATTCCTGGCCGTCAATCCCGGCTTGGCCACTGTTTGGGACGATTCACCGGCCCTCGACCTCGACCGTTTCCGCTTGATATTGTCGTATGTGATTCATTTTTCGTCGCCAGCCATCCGCTTCAAAAATGGGTCGAGTCCGTTCCAATTCAGCAGCATATCGGAGGCCTTGATTCGGTCCAGAAGGTTTTTTTGCGGCACCCAAAAATCAAGCTTTTTTGTGTATCCAGCCTTCTGCAGATGTTTTAAAATGGTTTGTTGACTAACACCCATCTCCTGGGCAATGTCATGAGATGCCACATGCCAATCTAACTCGATGTTTTCCATGATTTGATCGGTATTCGTCGTTAAAGGTCTTCCGCCGGCTGGCTGGCACCCCCACTCAGAATCGTCGAAACCATTCCTCCGCTGTTCGAAGTGTATCATCCCCAAAAAACACCATTAATCTGACGGAACGTTTCTCTAGCGGATTTGCCTGAGCTTTCATAATATTTATGAACAATTTGTCTAGACATGCTTGATATGCTTTGATACTTTCGGGGTGTTAATCAAATTTATTTTACTGTCATTTAAAATCATCGTGTGGACTACTTTTGTTTTTGATCTTTCGGAGCTCAGATGAACTGTATGGAATTTAGCAAACTACGAAGAAATTGTTATTGGTAACAGTAAAATTCATTCATTCAACTACAGTTCTTCGTTAGCTGCTAAATTTCCCTTTTATCAAACTACAAAATCTAGAAGAATGTGCCATAGACACGTTGCGAACTCTTCAGCCTGTCTGTTACAGTCAAAATATTTTGATTGTTTTCGAAAGTCAAATGCTAAAGGTGCATGACCAGAAGTTAAATCTTACCTTTTGTGAGTGTGAATTCATCTAAGTTCGAAACAATTACTAAGCTTAATGATCACGTCAAATATCGGAAAGCAATTTTCCACAAACACCTTTTTTATTTATTTTTCTTGTTTTATTCCTCACTTCCATTATTTCTCAAGGCTTTTTGTTTCACACGTTCACCGAAACAACTAAATTTATATACAATATAATTCCTACCTTTTTATTGAATTTTCCTTGTCAATTCACCTTTTGTCTGACCACTTGACCACCGTCCGAACAACGCTTGACTTTGACACCTTTCGACGCGCACAACTATTTATACACACAAACACCCACCCCAACTATATATAACTCAAACTCACAAGGGCAGCGCCACTCAAAGCTCCAATAAATCCACTTCATTTCGTACACTTCTATTATTTCCTTCTTCATCATTGCTTTGCTTTGTTGCTACTTCACCTGACATTAATTGGTTTTGATTGACGCTGTCTGCGCCACAGATGGTGGCACTTCGGCCACTTACACACTTAACGACAAACTTAGGCACTTGAGGCGCCGTGCATGGAGGGTGCATAGAGGGTGAGCGACTCACCTGTCGCCGTATTTATTGGTTATTGGTTCGCCCAATCGTCCGTTGTTCGCCAGTTTATTCTTTCAATTATTGTGTGAAGTGTATAGCCTCAAAGTCAACAGCAAGCATGCATGTATGTACATATATACATATAAGTATAACGGTATATAAAAATACAAATAAATAAAAAAAAATTGTGCAAATGTGTGCAAACATAATCCCGTTGTGGTGTGATGGCTGATATGGCAACTGAAACGAAGTGTGGCGTTGGAAGCCAACAGTGATTTGATTATACACACACACACTCATGTTTGTTTATATGTATATTTAGTTGCTTGTGAAGGTGTGAATAAATTTATTCCTTTTCATTTCACGAAGGTGGATTTACCGCTTTGCGAGTGTGTATGTAACGGTAAAATGTTTCTTTGTTTATTATTATTGTACTCGAAACTCTGGGAAGTCACGCAAATGGTGAAGTGTGAAAATGCTAATAACGGCATAACAGTTTTATATTTGCTAGATTAATGAAATGAATGTCGAGTAATTGACCACAAAAGTAGATGGGAATTAGTAATATATATATTTATGTAAATATATTTTATTTCGTGCAAAATATATAAATGCGTATGGGAAATGAAAAGCAACTCTGAATCATTCACAATGTTATCTCGTAGATAAACCGAATTTGGTTTCCGATTTATCATACTTATCGTGACTGGTTTATCAGTTTAGGTCAGTACATAGACTCATATCATAATTAATTACGATACCAAGTCTCCATAATTTGGTTTCTATACTCTTGCAACAAAGTTGCTAGCAACAAAAACCTTAAATTTCATTATAAAGTGGTACAGAAGGGCTGATATACAAAATTTTAAATGGGCCAAAAACCATATCTAAGAAACTACTCGACCAATTTCAATGAAATTCAGTTCATAACATTTTTCTGGCATCACAATGATGGCCAAATCGGTTGACAACCACTCCTACATCCTATATACCAGAACTGTGAAGTCGATCTCAAACGTTTACTCTACAATATGTAAGCTAAGCGCTAGGAACATGAGGACCTAAATTTTTGACCGAAAACATATGTAAATCTCCCATATATTTTGGAGAAATTCAAAGGAAATATTTTTCTTTCAATAATATGTCTCCGTGCTAAAAATATTTGAAATCGGGTCAAAACTTCATCTAGCTCCCATAAACCTAATATTAGGGTTTCCAACTTTCAATTATATATATATATATTTGGCGTAGGAACCGCTTTAAGCGATTATAGCCGAATCCACCAGAGCGCGCCACTCATTCCTCCTTTTTGCTTTTTGGCGCCAACTGGAAACACCAAGTGAAGCCAGGTCACTTTGCACTTGGTCTTTCCACCGGAGTGGAGGTCGTCCTCTTCCGCGGCTTCCTCCAGCGGGTACTGCATCGAATACTTTCAGAGCTGGAGTGTTTTCTTCCATCCGTACAACATGACCTAGCCAGCGTAGCCGCTGTTTTTTTATTCGCTGAACTATGTCAATGTCGTCGTATAAATCGTACAGCTCATCGTTCCATCGTCTGCGGTATTCGCCGTTGCCAATGTTTAGAGGACCATAAATCTTGCGCAAAACCTTTCTCTCGAAAACCCCAAGAGTCGTCTCATCGGATGTTGTCATCGTCCACGCTTCAGCGCCATACATCAGGACGGGAATAATGAGCGACTTATAGAGTTTGATTTTGGTTCGTCGAGAGAGGACTTTACTTTTCAATTGCCTACTCAGTCCAAAGTAGCACCTGTTGGCAAGAGTGATTCTGCGTTGGATTTCAAGGCTGACATTGTTGGTGTTGTTAATGCTGGTTCCCAGATAAACGAAATTATCTACAACTTCAAAGTTATGACTGTCAACAGTGACGTGGGAGCCAAGACGCGAGTGCGCTGACTGTTTGTTTGATGACAGGAGATATTTCGTCTTGTCCTCATTCACCACCAGACCCATACGCTTCGCTTCTTTATCTAGTCTGGAAAACGCAGAACAAACGGCGCGGTTGTTGCTTCCGATGATATCAATATCATCGGCATACGCCAGGAGCTGTACACTCTTGTAGAAGATTGTACCCTCTCTATTTAGTTCTGCAGCTCGTATTATTTTTTCCAGCAATAGATTGAAGAAGTCGCACGATAGTGAGTCACCCTGTCTGAAGCCTCGTTTGGTATCGAACGGCTCGGAGAGGTCCTTCCCGATCCTGACGGAGCTTTTGGTGTTGCTCAACGTCAGCTTACATAGCCGTATTAGTTTTGCAGGGATACCAAATTCAGACATCGCGGCATAAAGGCAGCTCCTTTTCGTGCTATCGAAGGCAGCTTTAAAATCGATAAAAAGATGGTGGGTATCGATTCTTCTCTCTCGGGTCTTTTCCAAGATTTGGCGCATGGTGAATATCTGGTCCATTGTAGATTTTCCAGGTCTAAAGCCACACTGATAAGGTCCAATCAGTTCGTTGACGGTGGGCTTTAGTCTTTCACACAATACGCTCGACAAAACCTTATATGCGATATTGAGGAGACTTATACCACGGTAGTTGGCGCAGATTGTGGGGTCTCCCTTCTTATGGATTGGGCAGAGCACACTAAGATTCCAATCGTCAGGCATGCTTTCTTCCGACCATATTCTACAAAGAAGCTGATGCATGCACCTTATCAGTTCTTCGCCGCCGTATTTGAATAGCTCGGCCGGTAATCCATCGGCCCCCGCCGCTTTGTTGTTCTTCAAGCGGGTAATTGCTATTCGAATTTCTTCATGGTCGGGTAATGGAACATCTATTCCATCGTCATCGGTTGGGGAATCGGGTTCGCCATCTCCTGGTGTTGTACTTTCACTGCCATTGAGCAGGTCGGAGAAGTGTTCCCTCCATAATCCCAGTGTGCTCTGGACATCCGTTACCAGATTACCTTCTCGGTCCCTACATGATAATGCTCCGGTCTTGAAACCTTTCTTTCAATTGACTTTATACAATATATATGACGAATATTCATATAAAAAGACTACACTGAGATCATTAAAAACATGTAAAAAGGTAGTGGCAAACCCCATTTTTTGGTTAAAAACCATATCTCAGGAACTACCCGACCAAGTTTAACGAAAATCGGTTCATAATTCTTGACATTCCTAATGTTATAGATGAAAAAAGGGTGACATCGTATTACAACTGCGCCTACTTCCCATATAAAAAATTTTATAATCCATCTGTTTCGTTCACCTTGCAATGTATAAATCTCGAACGAATGGAGATACAACTTTGCATTAATTCTACATTGGAGGTGTAGCACTACTCATTTAAAAATTTTCGAAATCGAACTAAAGCTTTTCAAGGCCCCAGAAACCGAACATGAGGGCCTCAATATCTGTGTATAATTTTCAATGGAACATATTGGTAAATCTCTCAGATATTTTATATGAAATTCAGAATTAAGCTATTAAAATGAAATACAGCGGATCCCTACAAAGAGGGGCATCTATAAATACCTTTTGTGAAAAAGTGCAATATATAAATCGAGAACAAATGGAAACTTTGCAAAAATACTATTTTGTTTAATTAAAATGTCGACATCGAACTGTGAATATTCAAAGCCCCAGGTATTGAACATGAAACACTACGGTTTTCTATAAATAATTTTTTACCGAAAATATTGGTAAATCTATCATAAACCTTATATAAATTCATAGGCAATCTTTTTCTTCTAACAATTTGCCTCTGTGCCAAAAACGGGTAAAATCGGTTCAATACTTCCCTTAGCTCATACATATACCTATAAATATACTTAGGGTTTTCAAACATACAGTGGGAGAACTAATATGTGTTATATTTTATGAATCACTATCTATCTCAACCGGGTCTCATATGCCTTGTAAAAAAGTCTAAATATCAATATTTTGCAAATCATTTCAATTAAAAGAAATAAAGTGCCATTAATGTAGTAAACGCATTGCAGCGAAAATATTTTTTTATTGCCTCTATTGTGTATGAGTGTAGTACAACAAGCATATTTTCTTGAAAAGCATTTAAATATATTCCCAAAGCAACGCTATCACACAAGTGACACAAGTGATTCATGCAATTGTATTCATATTATTGTCAGAATATCAGAATATGCCAACTCATTGAAATTAAGTGAAAAGAAGCACATTTCTTAATATTCGCTAAAAGCCTTTTTACTTAAGTAATAACATGAAATATAATGAGTCCCTTGCTGGAAAAAGTGCTTAATAGGGTAAATGACAGTGACAAATAAATATCTAAGTAAGGGAGTAGCTTTATTGGATCTAAACAAAAAAAAAACTAAAGTGAAAACTAATTTTTGTTGAAATTTTAATATATCTCAAATTTTAGATACATATTATATATATATTCATTCCTATACTCCAGTTTTGATGCTACTTGATGTTTTAGTGTTCAGTATGTCATGGCGTATAATACTAATATTATTATACTCTCGCAACAAAGTTGCTACGAGAGTATTATAGTTTTGTCCACATAACGGTTGGTTGTAAGTCCTAAAACTAAACGAGTTAGATATATATACCAAAGTGATCAGGGTGAAGAGTGGAGTTCAAATCCGAATGTCTGTCTGTCCGTCCGTCTGGGCAAGCTGTAACTTGAGTAAAAATTGAGATATCTTAATGAAACTTGGAACACGTGTTCCTTGGCACCATAAGAAGGTTAAGCTCGAAAATGGGCGTAATCGGACTACTGCCACGCCCACAAAATGGCGAAAACCGAAAACACTTAAAGTGCCATAACTAAGCTATAAATAAAGCTATGGAAAAAATTAAAATTTGGTATGAAGGATCGCACTAGGAAGGGGCATATGTGGATGTAATTTTTTTGGGGAAGTGGGCGTGGCTCCTCCCCCTACTAAGTTTTTTGTACATATCTCGCAAACTACTAAAGGTATATCAAGGAAACTTTCTAGAGTCGTTTCTTTTAGGTACTACCTTACACAGTCCAAAAATGGAGGAAATCGGATTGTAACCACGCCCACCTCCCATACAAAGGTTATGTTGAAAACTACTAAAAGTGGGTTAACTCAATAACGAAAAACGCCAGAAACAGTAAATTTCACATAAGAAATGGCAGATGGAAGCTGCACTCAGATTTCACTCAAAATGGAAAATGGGCGTGGCATCGCCTACTTATGGGTCAAAAACCATATCTCAGGAACTACTAGACCGATTTCAATGAAACTTGGTTTGCAATAGTTTCTTTACATCCCAATGATATGTTGTGAAAATAGGCCAAATCGCTTCACAACCACGCCTACTTCCTATATACCAGAACTTTGAAGACAATCTGAATCGTTTACTTTACAATATATAAAGTAAGCACTAGTAAAGATATCGATGCAGAATTTTGCACAAATACTACGTTTATAGTGTGGCAGCCCCATTCTAAAAATCACCGAAATTGGACCATAGGTTTTCAAGGCCCAATATATCGAACATGAAGACCTCGGTACTTCTAACCTAATATTATGGTTTCCATTCATTGGACTTTATACAATACATATGACGAATATGTGGGTCAAATTCTGTATTATATAATATTAATAAAGTTAAATAAATAAAAGTCTCGCCTTTCGTATAAAATGTTCGGTTACACCCGAACTTAGCCCTTCCTTACTTGTTTTCCTTTTGAAAAGGAAGTTATTCAAACTTGCTCTATATCTTCTCATGTTTCCAATTTGATTACTGTACTGATTTCGTTTAGTCTGATCGACATTAAAGTGTATATAAATTATATCTTAATACAATTTGTTAACTTTACAATTTATTTGATGCCCAATCCTGACTCGTGTCTCTGTCGTCGCGCTTTTTTCCAGTTAATAATAAATAGTTTTCAGCATTTCGTCTAAAATAACAAAGATATTTCAAAATTCTCTCACACTCCACTTCATCCAACAACAGTTAAAATTTACACTCTCCCTAATGAATTTTTGCAGCAAATTATGCACCAAAATAATTGTGTTCACAGCAAATTTCGATTGTTTGTGGTCAGAAACTTATCTCATTATGTTGTGAAATTGCATATTCGCATTGGAATCAGTTTTTATTAGACATTTTGTACTTTTGGTACTTCAGCCGCTTCAGCCAAGCAATAAATTTTAATATGCATATTAAACGCTCGAAGGGCTAACCAACTTTTCTAATTGGTGCTGCTAATTCGTTTAATGCATGCAAATCGCAAAAATTCAAAACCTCAATCCACTACAACAGACTCGTTGGCTTTGGCAGTGTTTCGCACTGCGCATATTTAGTTAAACTAACAAAAAGGTAACTTTTAATGATGAATTTCTGACTTCAAGAGAGAGAATATTTTATTTGAACGATGCGCACACAACCACTCAACGCTGCACCTACACACATACCTAGGTGCATAGTACCGCTATTTTATATTGGTTTCTGTGTGTGTGTGTTTCATGCGGCAGCTTGATGGCAGAAGTTTTTCTTGTGCAGAGCTTAGAGTGAAACTTTTAAATATTCATGAGTTGGCAGAGGAATTCCACAACTAGATGTGACTTTAGAAGAGGGTTAGAAGAAGAGTTAAATGAAATTTCCAACAAAACTTCACAATTGCAAAAATCCTTCAAATACACGCCAACATACAAATATACATATAAGTATATATGCAGACTGATAACAGCGGCATTAATGCGCAACACCATGCGTTTGCTTATAGATTTACATATACTTATAATATATGAGTGAGTATATGCACAGGGTGGTTAATATGTCACTTGCTTTTTAAGAGATAAAGCTTTACAAAACTTATTGTTTTTTTCATATTTTATTTATCTTGGAGAGATACCAGTTATTTAGTAGCTCAAACTCTCTCCAAAAAAATTATTTGATCTTCTTCTTGTCCGCTAAAGAAAGAGAATAATTTCATGTTCATGCTTTGAATTGCAGAAATCGAAGATCGTTTTATGTCATGCCAATCCGCAGAAAATTCACACTTTTATTGTCATTACCCGTCAAAAAAATTATATAGACTGCTTTTATAGAAAAATTAACTAAAAAACTCACTATCTCTCTCTCTTTCTCTCTTTGTTTCTTTCTTTCCCACTATTTAATTCGATTTTTCTCTCAGTCTCTCTTTTAAAAACTAACTAAAAAATTCACTATATCTTTCTCTCTCTATATATGTATATATTTCTTTCTTTTCTCTCCATTTCTTTCTCTATTTTTTCTCTCACTCAGTGTGTCTCTTTTTTTAATAAAGATACGTTTTTCTGATAACATTTGGAAATAATTTCGTAAATTCTCCAAAAAATGTGTTGACGAAAATAAATTCTGCATTGCTTCTACTGACTAAGCAACAGTGCTCCCCTTATATGGTTCCGAAAATTGCCGCACAAATTGCCGAAAGACGACTTTTTGTGTGTTAGCAAAAATATTGTGATGTAAGCGTTTTTTTCTTCGGTTTTATACTCACGCAATATGTGCCATAAAGTATAATGGTTTAGTTTACTTAAGGGGTTTTCCAAGTTGTAGAGGCAAAAAACAGGGATATTTTTAATTTTTTTGTATTTAATATATATTTACATATATATATTTGGCGTAGGAACCGCTTTAAGCAATTATAGCCGAATCCACCAGAGCGCGCCTGGAAACACCAAGTGAAGTCAGGTCACTTTGCACTTGGTCTTTACACCGGAGTGGAGGTCGTCCTCTTCCGCGGCTTCCTCCAGTACTGCATCGAACACTTTCAGAACAGGAGTGTTGCCATCCATTCGTACAACATGACCTAGCCAGCGTAGCCGCTGTCTTTTTATTTTATATATAATCAGCTCATCGTTCCATCGTCTGCGGTATTTGCCATTGCCAATGTTCAGAGGACCATAAATCTTACGCAAAACATTTCTCTCGAAAACCCCAAGAGTCGTCTAATCAGATGTTGTCATCGTCCACCTTTCTGCGCCATGCATCAGGACGGGAATAATGAGCGACTTGTAGAGTTTGATTTTGGTTCGTCGAGAGAGGATTTTACTTTTCAATTGCCTACTCAGTCTAAAGTAGTACCTGTCGGCAAGAGTGATTCTGCGTGGGATTTCGAGGCTGACATTGTTGGTGTTGTTAACGCTGGTTTCCCAGGTAGATGAAACTATCTACTACTTCAAAGTTATGACTGTCAACAGTGACGTGTGAGCCAAGACGCGAGTGCGCTGACAGGAGATATTTCGTCTTGTCCTCATTCACCTCCAGACCCATACGCTTCGATTCCTTATTCAGACGGAAAAAAGCAGAACAAACGGCGCGGTTTTTGCTTTCGATGATATAAATATCATCGACATACGTCATCAGCTGTACACTCTTATAGAAGATTGTACCATCTCTATTTAGCTCTGCAGCTCGTATTATTTTTTCCCATCAATAGATTGAAGAAGTCGCACGATAGTGAGTCACCCTGTCTGAAACTTCGTTTGGTATCGAACGGCTCGGAGAGATACTTCCGATCCTGACGAAGCTTTTGGTGTTGCTCAACGTCAGTTTACATAGCCGTAATAGTTTTCCAATCAGTTCGCTGACTGTGGGCCTTAGTCTTTCACACAATACGCTCGTCAGGACCGTGTATGCAATGTTGAGGAGGCTTATCCCACGGCGCAGATTGTAGGGTCTTCCTTTTATGGATTGGGCAGAGCACACTGAGATTCCTATCGTTTCTTTCTTCCGACCATATTCTACAAAGAAGTTGATGCATGCACCTTATTAGTTCTTCGCCGCCGTATTTGAATAGCTCGGCCGGTAGTCCATCGGCCCCCGCCGCTTTGCTGTTCTTCAAGCGGGTAATTGCTATTCGAATTTCTTCATAGTCGGGTAATGGAACATCCTTTCATCGTCATCAATTGGGGAATCCTTTTCGCCATCTCCTGGTGTTGTACTTTCACTTCCATTCAGCAAGTCGTAAAAAACTGTAGGGCTTTGAAAAAACTTTGCAACCTTGATTAGACCTCCATAACATATAACATTTTAAAATCTGCGATATCGAACTACAACCACGCTCACTTTCCATAAGATACAATTTTAAGCTACAACAAACAAGTCAATCATCAATGGAGACATCGGAACTAAAACTTTGCACTCCCATGTATATCTGCTCTCACTCATAAAAGGGACCACAGCCTTCTCAAGTTCCCAGATATTGATAATGAGGATCTCAGCTGATTTTCTACTGGAATTTTTTGTAAATTTGAGAGATATCGTCATAAATTTAGCGGATATTTCTTTCTAATAGTAATGCGACTTATGTGCTAAAATTTAATAAAAATGGTTCTCTTCCCTCTTATACCCAATATATTGATATCAGAACTTCTGTTCTCACTTTTTGTCGAAAATTCTTGAAATGCATTCTTTCGAAATATTTCACACAAGAGCTACCAATTTTCGGCTGCAGCCGAAGGTAGCCCCACCTTACTTGTTTTTTTTTTTTTTTGTTTTTTTTTTTTTTGCTGTGGCTTGTTTATTGAGATATGCTGTCCAAGGCGGTATTCATTCGACAAAACTCAAATGTCCATTAAAACTTTTTGCGTTAGGGAGTTTGTCAAACTGCAGCTCGAGGGTTCTGGCAACAAAATGCATGCATACTAAAGTAGTGTGGTATGCAAAATTGCTGCACACACTACACACTTCTTCCACCGACAACAATGAAACTTAAAATTTCATGGCAGCATGCATTGTAGCAGCAGTTGATTTCAAACATTTGCCATTCACCACATTGCTGGACAAATAGTAGATTGGTTTCGCCCATTGTGGCTAGCCCGGTGTAGTTTTCTATTCAATTTCCAAATACCAGCAACTCATTGTTGTGTGAAGTCAGCAGAGCGCAGCGTGGCATTGCATAGCAAAGCCAAGGCAAGCAAGGCCGTGCGCACCACCTGCCGACCGACGACTGACATTTTGATGGGCGACATACTGCCACACAAGCGATTGGCAGCAACAGCGCTCAGGAATGCAGGATATGCAATGATCATCGCTCACTGAACAACACACACACACACACATGAGGGTATATACATTTAGAGTGAGTGAGTGAGTGCATATATTCAATATGTCGGTGCGCCGGCGATGGCCGGTATTTGCTTAACGTGCCCCAGCTGCTAATTATTGGCTCAATTGTAAGTGACGAATTGCGGCAGTAAGTAATGCATGCACGCCAGCAACACCAGACACACACACTCGCTCCAAATGAAATGTGTGTGTGCTGCTGCAGCACTCGACCGCAGCAAGCAACGCCGATTTTCGTATGCGAGTATGCAAAATATTTGCACATTGTTCAATTTCATGTTTAATTAGGCTAATGAGAGTTTACGTAATTCGAAATTTGTTATGCCCACACACACACACCAACACACGCACTCACACAAGCGCGCTCCCTTCATCACGGCTAAATGCATACAAATATGAAAATGTACCCACACATACACACACTCATACTCACCTGTTTGTGCTGCGCTGCCGTTCAATGTTATTTGGAATATTGCCAATTGTTAATTAATAGGCCTACATTTGTGGGTGCGTGCGTGTGTGGCCATTCGTCCATTGCCAGTCTGCCTGTGCGAGTATAATTTCGCATTGCCATGATTGTAATTTGCGGTATACAGTTTGTGAATTACATGCAATGTTACTGCATCACGTCACCCATCGGTGCATTACACCGCAATTTTCACATTTATATCATTGAAATGTATGCATGTTATTGTATATGGGGTGTGTTCTCCGGACCCTGTGAGACACCCGTTTAGAGTGAGTGTGAGTTGTGCCTTTTTATTGAGTTAAAGATGGAGCAGCAAAACGTTTTCTGAAACCTACTGTCTTTACTTCCACTTTTGGTGTGTTTTAATAAAATAAAATAGTTTTACAGAATAAAAAACCAACATAAAATATAACAGATAACAATAAAAAACCGCGAGACCAATTTTCGTAGCATTTGAACAGTGCTACGTCGCAAAAAATCCATTAAAACTGAATTGAAACCCCCTTCAACCCCCCTTTTCTCACACTTTAGGAGACATTTCAATGGAAGATAATTGTACCACTAATTGGCTTTAATTGTTATTTTTCACTGGCACTTTTTCTTAATTTTTAAAACTGTTTAGAACTGAAGAACCCTACTAACCAAATCGAGACCCTTCTAAAGAACCAATAAAATATATATTATTTAACAAAAAATTGTTTGAATCGTACTGTTTTGCTTGTAAAAGGAAGATTTTCCTTAATAGGAAGTTCCTAATATAACTAAAACGGCACCGGTTTTTTATCTGGCAAACAACTATCTACTCGGCATTACTTCTCAAAATTACTTGGGAGTCGCTTTCTTTTTTTTTTTGAAATATAAAAATTCTGACACTCTTCAATGAAGTATCAGCCCAGTTGACTTCGTTCACACAAAGATTTTAGCATTGAGAAAGACTCTTCTACAAAATGACATCTATCTTTAGAGCTCTGTGACATGTGATTCTAAATTATTAGGTATTAAAATTCTCTTAATGGTTAAATTTGATTGTATAGCCTATCGATAGGGTAGCAAATTGAGGACAAGAATTTTAAACTCACTTTATATACACCATTATGTAAGCTTTAATTTATACTAGGGGCTATTATATAACATTATTGAAACTTTTGAAGTTCGAAATCTTGCAAAATCTATCACATTTGGAGAAGAAAAAAGTTCCAATTCATTAAAATAATAACCCATGCCACAAATCAAAGAAAAGTATCTCAAAATTACATGAAATGGGCTTCAAATTGTTTCCGCATCTACCCTATTCTCTAAATCTGACCTGGGAGACCTATTCCAGATCTCATACCGCAAAAGAACGCTGAGCAGACAAGAAAAAATCGTGATTGTATCCTTTTTTGGAAGGTTGAGAAAATCAAAAATGTATTGATCTTCCAAAAAATTTAAAGTTCTTTAATCTGGGACGTCGAAAAGAAGTCTGGGACCGGGAAAAAATTAAAAGATCCGTTAAATGCTATCATAAGTTTGAAAATTAATATCTCTCAATCTATACTACTATTATAAAGTGGAAAGATTTGTATATATGTTTGTAATGAATAAACTCAAAAACTACAATGCCGATTTAATATATTCTTTAACCATTGGAAAGCTACATTCACCCCGAGTAACATAGGCTATATTTATTGCTGGAATCTTAACTTTCTTCAAATAGTTCCCAGGGCAACAAAAAGACTGATGGAGAATTTTAATCTGAAACTGAAAATCGCTTTGCAAGTCATTCTCTTCGCATCGCAATCGCGTGCCAGAGAGGCAACGGTCAACACTAGAGGTCGTTCATAGCAAATTTCATATTAAAATTTTCCCCATTTTACTTTTTTTTACACGAACCCACGCAAGAAACGGAAAAGTACATACATATGGATGGGAGAGTGTGTAAAAACGTATAACTTTTGAAATGTTTGTTTAAGCCCGTGCGAAGCCGCATTGGTCTCTTATTAAGCTGTAAACTGATGGCATTACAAAATCTTATCGAGAAATTTGAAGGCACGATATTTTCTGTCTGTCTGTTATGTTCGGCAAAGCATACATGTATTGATCTTCCGAAAAATGGAAAGTTCTTAATTTACGAAGTCGAAAACCGGGAAAAAATAAAAAAGTCCGTTAAGAACTAGACCATGTTTGAAATGATGTAATGAGAATGTAAAAAACCTACCTCTAATAATATATTTGGAAACGACTATAATCTTTTAGGTTTAAACAATTTATATTCCTAAACATTATATAAATATAAAGTTTTCTAAATCACAGTATTTTATAGTAGTTTGGTTCGTTTATGAAAGGTTTCCATTTATAAATATTTATATGGTTATCCTGTTATTCGAGGAGAAGACATGATTTACGAAATCAGAAATCAAAACGTCTGTAAAAACGTGTTTGAATTATAATATATGATTTAACTAATCTGACTTTTGCGTTTTATATACATTTGTTTGGTTACCCTTTACAGTCTAATAAAGTTTCCGCACTATTTCTTATCTCATTTCTAGCATCCATGTCTCCTATCTTAAGTATTTGTATGCTTATTTTTTTAACTGCTGAGAACCCCTCTAATTCTTACAAACAACGGTCTAACCAAATATATTATTCAAATTAAATTTGCATTATTGAATAATATGTCCAAGTTGACATAGAAACGCTACCATATCTAAAGTTTCTCACTTCTTGTTTGGCACTACAATAGTAGGAGCTGTAGTGGGCTGCGAACACAAAATTACGCCAGTTGTAGCTATCCTTTAGGAAGTCAAGCCAGTTGTACATCTTAAATGCAGACAGGTCCCAATGCACTTCGTTCTTCGATTGGATGCTCACTTTGTCCACCAAATGGTGCAGCTTTTCGCTGGATGCATCTTCCGCTCAGTGCTTTCTTCAGATTTCTATGCGCTTAACTATTTTCATGTTACTATAGAGCTCATACAGTTCATGGTTCCAAATTCTTCGGTGCTCCTAGCTTACGCACTAAACGTCTTTGCGGAGAACAGTTCTCTCGACTCTTTCAACTTTGTTGATTATTGTTTTGATTGCTTTCTTCGGTCATGTTGCAAAGAAATCGATGCAGTTATCTCACATTTGCAATACTTTATAGCAATTTCATAGCAGTGAACAAATCTCACATCTCCTCTAGTTTATGACCATTTCAAAGCACCACTCTATTTTACTATGTCTCACAGGGTTGCACTTGCAGCAGCAACACTTACAAATCTATGGCGCCAGCTCATCATAAACCGTCCTACAACTGTCGGACGTCACGTCGACCACTGCAATGTTCAGTTCGATTCCATCTATTCACTTGCATTCACATGCCAACATTGATGCTTACTGCCATTACCTGTCCATGAACTGATATGCATGAGATCCGCACACAACAGCTGCCGCACAATATGGATGAATAAACCTATGAATGTGCGTTTGTATGTTTGATAGGCTTTTGTGCAGTTTCCCTGCCTGCCACAGTGGCGTCAATCATATGCAAATTTTTAATGCGTTCTAATTTGTTTGAGTGACAATTTTGCAGCGATCATTTAGATTGCGGCTCGACAGCTAACAAACTGACTTAAAATAAAGGGTATGCCGAATGCATGCTGACGCATCGCACGCATACACGTCCAGCGTGTGACACACATCTATAGTATACACTACTCGCATGTGTGTTTGGATGTTTGTGAGTTCATAAACATTTGTTTGCATGCAAACGCATATTCCCATGCTTCTCGTGTACATTATCTGATTAAATCAGCACATTTGTAGGCTTAGCTTTGGCTAATGTACATAATTGTAGCCACATACTCATATCCAGGCAGTCAGATTTGGCAGCAACGTGACTTGCATTTGGCAGCGCGTGTGCATGCAGAGATTGCAATACACGCATATAAGGTATCAAATGTGCAATATTTAGGCATAAAAAATGCTCGTAAATCACGATCATAAAAATTAACTTCGATGTATTGTAATCCTAATATAAATATATAGAACAGTTTTATTGCGAGAGCACATATTAAATTCGTGGTAACGATTTAAAAGTAACATTTTTTATGTTCAAAATACACACACTAAGAAAAGCTACGAAATAAATCAGAATTTTTATTATTATTATTTTTTAATACAAGATTTGTAGTTTCAAAGATTCGACTTTGATTCCTAATAGCATTAAGGGAATAATAGCAAAAGCTAAATTATATTCCAAAGACTAATAATTGTTTTTTAGCAACTTACATCATAAAATTAGTAATAATATTTTACAATGAGCTCAAACATATTTACGGACGGTTGGAAAATGGAGGACGGAGGAGGCGCGGGGATATATGTAAGGCGACCATTGAAACTATCGGATCACTGCAGTATATTTCAATCGGAGGTGTTTGCAATTGGAAAAGCCGCTAAGCTATCCTTAAGCACATAACAGGATACTCTAAAGTCAACATATACGTAGACAGTCAGGCGGCAATCAAGGCAATATCCTCCTTCAGCATATCGGCCAAAAGTGTCTTGTGTGGTAGGACAGCAGTGAATGATGTCGCCAGAAATAGGCGACTTCAATTCTACTGGGTGCCAGGCCACAAGGGCATAGAGGGTAACGAAATAGTGCACGAGATTGCCAAACGAGGCGAAAAACTGTCATCCGAAAGATTGATCAACGTAGATAAACCTATACACTTTCTATATGATAATCTAGACAGAAACTTGGTAAAAAAGTTCAAAGCGCGGTGGAAGAATATACCGGGATGCAAAACCCCAAAATTTATGTGTAAGGCGGTAGATAAGAAGTACACGAGATTTCTATTGACGCTCGATAGAAGCAAATGTAGGAATATGATCGGCATACTCACTGGTCACTGTCTGGTGGCGGCGCACGCCTCCAAGATGGGACTGATAGATCACGAAGGCAGCAGGAAATGTCAAGAGCAAGGCACCAGAGAAACAATGGAGCACCTCTTCTGTGAATGTCCTGCATTATCAAGACAACGGCTTCACCATTTGCGGACTACACATTACGTTAATCTGGAAGAGATTTCGTTGGTGAAGCCACAAAGCCTTTTGAAATTGAAATGAATTTTTTGGTATATGTGTGGCTTTATAGCTTACGAGAGTAACCTAACTTAACCTAACCTTTACAATGAGCTCAAATTCGAAGACATATATTTCACGGTTAGGTTAGATTAGGTTAAAATGCTAACTGCGACAGGTTGGGATGTATGAAGTATAAATCGCATAGAAGATCCTTACGTATCGCCAAAGCGCTTTTAGGCTATCACAAAATTTATGAGTCGGCTAATGTCTTATTGAACAAGTTTGCATGGTTCGTCAAAAATATAGCTACCGAGGTGTTCCAACCTAACGGCACCAAATCACGCGACCGTTGCAGCCAATTGACTGGGCCATTCCGTGAGATAACACGTGAAGATTTCAATAAATCGATTGTGACATTCGCTGTGTGGCTTTTACCGCAATCCTGTTGGAACCACATATTGTCCAAGTCCATATCACCCAATTCGGGCCAAAAATATTCGGTTATTCGGTAGCGATTCTCATTCGCAGTAATGTGCTGGTCTTGATCAATACGGAAGAACTACGGGCCAATAATGCCGCCGTCCCATAAACCGCACTAAACCGTAATTTTTTCGGGATGTAATGGTGTCTCATGAAGTACATGTGGATGCTGTCTGACCAATAACTCGTATTGTGCTTATTGACGAAGCCATTCAGCCCGAAATGAGCCTGAAGCTAAAGATTATTTTTCGATAAAAATCCGGATGATTTTCAAGTTGTTTCTCATGCTAATTTACGACCATACAACGATTCTGGTGGTCATGCGGCTTCTTTACTTGCGCAACTAGATCTTGTAAGGATGTTGATCAAGATCTTTTCGCAAAATTCGCCACAACTACGTCGCAGAGATGCCTGAGAACCACGTGTGGGAGACTGATTTGGGTCTTCCTCAATTTATTGGCTAGTGGCAGCTACACTACGGGCACTTCTTTGTCTCACTGGAACTGCGCCTAAGGATTTAAATTATTCCACTAGACGCTCAATTGTTTACCTGGCAGAACGATTATGATGACCATAAATTGGTCGTAGCACTCTTTAAGTTGAGGCCACTGACTTCGACGCTCAACGTTCCATCGTCTGCGGTATTCGTCGTTGCCAATGTTTAAGGGACCATAAATCTTCCGCAAAACCTTTCTCTCGAAAACTCCTAGTGCCGTCTCATCAGATGTTGACATCGGCCACGCTTCTGCACCGTAAAGTAGGACGGGAATGATGAGAGAATTGTAGAGTTGGGTTTTTGTTCGTCGAGAGAGGACTTTACTTTTCAACTGAAGAGAAATGTCAAAAGAGCGGGAAAATACTTCTCGGCATATTTTATTTGTGAGAAGATTTTAATTCGATCTTGCGGACTAATGCCTTAAATTTACTCATCAATATCTAACTTACTGCTAGCTTATGAGCCTTTAACTAAATATAATTTCCAAACATATACTAATTACTTAATAAATTAGCATTTTATCCAATATATTTGTTCATTTCAAGTCGCCTAATTTAAGTTATTTAATATTACAAGAAACTCATTTGTCTTTTCAAAATTTCAAGATGATAAAAGATCCTCACCACTCAACGAGCAGACGAGCAATAATATTGGCGAAACAAAGGATGTTTACTTAAGTGTTTTTTTCTACAAAAATTTGCTGAAAGCTAAATACGAAAGAAATTGCACTTCATATCAACTTAGAGCGTACGATGCGTCCCGGCCATGTCTTGTTAAAATCCACTTTGCCTGCAGCGCTGATGAGCCCACACGCCCAAACGCTTCGCCGCGTATGAGTATGTTGTAGGCAATAATGCCTAAGTATTAGAGCATATATGCACGCAAAGCTTGCGGCATCCATTCCAAAAGCAAACATTAACTCACCCACGAAGCCACGCTGCAAGGCGCTAAGCCAAGACGACGCTGAATTTATGTGTTGCCGCCTTTGCTTTTTAATACCACATCATAACGTCAATCATTCGCATATCAAGCATATCAAATAGACTATCCCCCGCTCCCCCCTTCTGCACTGTACTAGTCATAACGTTCGTGTGCTTGTCTAACCGGATGCTGGCATTCGCCAGGCCGTGTTGCATGCAACGCCATTCCTTCCTTGTGCTGTTTTGCATAATTTATAAGTTTTTCAAACTTTTCGCTTTTATTTCACTCATCTTGGCCACATTTTCTTTTTTTGCTGTTGTTGCAACTCGACTGCGACTTTCTGTGTTTACAGCACATCGTATGTCTGCTTGGATGGTCGTATGTGTACGTTATGTAAGCTCACAGTTGCAGCGTGTTGCGTAACAAAGTGCAATATTGCATGTTTCCTTGCCGCATGACTGCGTTGCTCTGTGCCGCTTCCTTCCGCAAAAGAATATGAAATATATCAGCCAAAAATAGTTTACCCCCACACCCTCACCCTCTCCTCTGCACTCGTCTGCAGAGCAGTTAAGCGTGTGGGCTTGCCACTTTAATAATAAAAACCGAATATCTTTTGAGGAATGTGGCATGTTCCGGCGCCGCATTTTGGGTAAAACTACTATTTCAGCTGTTGCACTTATACTTCATACTCGTATGTAGAGCTCTCTCTCTCTCTTGGCTCTTGTAGCTTATCGCAAGCTTGTCATTGTTTGCAAGCAGGCATATGTTTGCTTCTTCTTTTTTTTTTTTTGGTATTATTTGTTTGTGCTGTAACAAAATAATATATATTTTCAGACGTTTACTTGCTGATATGTCATAGAAAATGGCTTATGGCATAACAGTTGGATGGGAAATCTCTTGAGATACGGTCGCTTAGTTTGTGTGTGTGTGTGCGTGTGCGAAAACATATGAAAACAAATGCAAATTTTATACATTCTTGAAGTGCATATACCGTTGTTCCAATATTTGCTGCTGGAGTTACCGATATTGAATTTGGCGCCCACATTTTGTTTGAACAAACAGCACTTCATAAAAAATGTATTGCATTTTGTTTTTCGAAAAGATTTTAAATATACACATATTATTCAATATTCTTTGTATTTTCCGAAGAGGCTACCCTGATTCTACCTTATAAAGTTTTAAAGTTACACACCTCACCTTCTCAGCTTGATCGTGCTATTTCGTCAACAATTCGCCACCTCTTTTTTTGCGTTTTAGTCGTAACAGAAGTCTAGTTAGTTTATCGTAGGAACAAAACGATGTCTAACGCGGTCAAATCTCCTAGTTTAGTTAGCTGATTACCAAAGACCCAAATTCAAGCTCTGTTTAGCTTGTCGTACCGTTCTCCATTCTATATTATTTGCCGTGAAGAATAAGTAACTCTATCTGCATTAAAGAGAGCCTACATATCCTTTTTAGTATTGTTCGCTCTCCAAGCACAGCAAGTTGATCTTTATACTCTTTCGGATTACTCTCCTTAGAGTCTAGAGTGACAATTGATTTATATTGCAAATGTACATCACTGATTGATTTTAAGAGAATAAGGAAGACGCTTGGAAGTCAGGTTTTCCTGCTGATTATAATATTATTCGGTACAGTGTTCACTTCCTTCACCTTTGTAAAAGTAATTTGCTCCCCTAACCGAGAGACGCTTCCGGTCATCAATACTGGGTTAATAATTGTAATTCATTATTTATAATAGTGGATGAGTACCATGTTCGCATGTCGCAATTATATAAAAATGGCAAATTGGCAATATGGCAATACAAGTTAAATGAGCGCTCTGTGGCAATATTAGCTGATTGTGAAAATGGTCTCGCATATTTGCAAGATTGTCGTAAAATAACAGAACAGCTGTTTTACGACATTGCTATTTCGCGATATTGCCATACGTTTACGCCAATAATTCTTAAACTTACAACATCTTAGAGGTTCTGAAGAAGTCATCTAACTCAGTGCAATACTCCATTCAAAGAATATTTGCTGTCTTTGATTCGCCAAGCATTGGAAGAATATTTTGTGAAAAAAGAATTCATTCCGCGAGAAAACCATTTTAATTTTAAGCAGAATCCGTGACTTTGATTTTCTTTAAACAATTTTAATTTATTTTAAGAGTTAAGATATTGAAATCAGTAAACCATATTTGAAAGTAATTTGTCATTTGAGCCACTCAACACTATAACTGTTCTAAAATGTGTAAAACAAAATTTGGTAGCATAGATACGCGGTTTTTGAGGAATCCTTATATCGAACTCAACTCGATAACTTTATTTTTGCTGTACATTTTTTGGCAAAATAACAGTGCTAAAAAATAGCAAGCAATGAAATGTCGAATCGAACATAGCTAATATAAAATTGTATAGCGGTTTAACTGCATCAAATGTCTCAAACAATTTTTAGGGATATGATATTATCTTCCAGGAAGTCTGTACAAAAACATTATCATAAGGTAAAAACATGTATTCCAAGACTGCTGATAAGAGTCGGAACATCTATAGTACTATTATAAAGAGGAAAGATTTGTATGTATGTTTGTAATGAATAAACTCAATAAGCACTGTGCCGATTTCAAAAATGGTTTCACCATTGGAAAGCTACATTCACCCCGAGTAACATAGGCTCCCAGGTGAGGGTATCAAAAAGACTTCGTGATGGAGAATCTTAATCTGAAACTGAAAATCGTCTTGCAAGTCATTCTCTCATCATCGCAATGGCGTGCCAGAGAGTCGAGTAACGAGCGTTCGCAGCTGCTTGCTGAAAAAAATCAAACTCTGCCGAGTACGCGCTTGAGAGTCGTGTACGGAGCTTGTGCAGCGGCTTGAGGAACAAAATATTAGAAATATACAAGCTCGCACTAGGGAGTCGAGCTCTGAGCATTCCCAACGGCTTCATAAACAACGGACGCCAAAGACAAGAGGTCGTAATCAAGTTTTAGCTCATTGCAAATAATATATAATTTCATGTTCGGATTTTCCTCATTTTACTTTTTTTAAATGAACCCAAGCAAGAAGCGGGAAAGTGCATACATATGTATGGGAGAGTGTGTGAGACGGAGCGGTCTGCTAGTGTTAAATATAGTAAGGAAAATAATTTTTTTTTAGAAATACAACAATCTTAATATTCTATCGATGATTTGCAGTATATAAAAATATATTCAGCCTTATTGTAAATTTCATGTGAATAAAGCTTAAAGAACTTAATCGGACGCACATTGAGTAGCAATCTTGTTCATTTTTCCAATCGATATCGATGGTGGTCCTATTATATCGAGAGAATTATGTTTCTATTCAAATGCATACAAAACCCCTAGAGATATTAGGACTCGTCAATGTCCCGTGAACCGACTGCAAATCTGCATAATTTTTTTACTTTAAAATCCGCATATTCGCAGGGTAGTTAAAAAAGTGAGATTCAAGGAATTTTAGAGATCGATCTGGGGCTTTCCATCAGTAATCCAATGATTCTGCCTCGTCTTCTTCTAGGAAACTCCTGTTTCGATAAAAATTTTAATGAACCCTTCAAATAATGATTTATTATTCAGAGCGAAGAACTTCCTAGACGTCTGACGATTTTCTTTGGGATCTTTCGACTGACCAGAGCTCAGCTGAAGCCCGACTGTCTAGTAGAATATCACAAAAGAATATCTAGGCCTCCTACTTGTTCACATTCTACAGTAGTTAATACTAACGTACCTAGCCTTAAAAGCTCGTTATCAGCCTTACGTTATTACCTGGGTTTCCTCTGCAATAGATCCATTTGCGATTTAAAAACGCTAAAATAGTCGTGAAGCCTTTTGAAGTCTCCACAACACAATACGGTGGGAATATTAGTTTAACTTTATAGTAATCGCCAGTATCGCCAATCACTTGTTGGTTTGGTTAAGCTTTGTGGTTGGTTTCAGAACATATCATGATTAGACAATTTTAATAAAATCCTATCCTAGGACAAAAAAAAATCGCTTGAGATGGCCAAAACTCAAGTACTCACAGATTGTCCAGTTCACTAAGCTCACGTGAGCACTCGACGTCCATCACCGAGTCCGATTAAATTCTAAGAGCGCAACGGAACTCACATGGGCTCGCAGTTCGAAACCAATTAATAAAGATCTGCTAGTATGAAACTAAAGGTATAACGTTTTGGACTAATGTCTCAGCATAGCATTTTCTGACAATTTTTGACAATTTTTCTGTCCTTTTATCATCTAAAAAATGGAACACATTCAATGAGCTCACTGAGCTTCCCTGAAACAGATAACTCTTCACAGCTACCACACTATACCAATCTTCTATAACTACTAGTACTGGATGAATAAATAAAAATGGATGAAATGGCATGAAGATATTTGTATACTTAGGGAGAATATTACTAAAAACCTTACCTTACTTAGAATGCTCGAAGATTTTGATTTGACTAACACTCAAAATTGAATTTCACTAACGTCACTACCTTTACATATCTACATATAAAGTGAAAAAAATAAATATTTTATTCAAAAATTTGCATATGTATATGAAGAAACACCCTTTTACCAGCATGCATACATCGGCACATTTCAATGTATTGCGCCACTTAAATTTAAAATGATTCAGCACCCTTTCTTGAGTCTAATTTGCCAGCGACAGAAGCAAAAGTGGCAAACCCACAAGCACAAAATATGAAAAGGCCAAAGTCATCAAATTTCAATGAATTCACGTCATCACGCGATAGCAATCCAGTCATTGCCTCACAGCACACAAATTGCAAGTGGGAAAAGATTTGAATATAATCGAAGCATACTGCAGTGGCCTACGGCGAATCGCACTTCTTAATAAATTCCTATAAACCTATATGTGTGTGTGTATGTATGTATATAGTATGTGTGTGGGTTTGTAGTACCGCCTGATTGTCGTGTGATATTCAAATAACCAAAGTCAGCCCACGCCCGCCACGTAGCGACATCGCCCACCCGCCCATACACGCGCGCAGCACAATGATGGATGATTGCAGTGCGAATGTGAATATGATGGCGACGTGCATTGTTGGCGCATGAATGTGAAGCGCTCAACAATCCTCCTTTTCGGCTTTTATTAGGTGCAAATTTATGCTGAATTTCTAATGTCATCGCTGTTGTGGCATAGCGATGAGAATATGACGACAAAACCAATCACAGAAGCGGCGCATGCCTCATGCCACATGCCGCCTCTACCGTGGTCCGTCCAACCGTTTGCCGCAAGAAATTCGGCTCGTTTATTATTCTTTCGGCGTTTGAGTGTGCTAAGGGGTATGGGGGAGTGTGCGCTTCGCAAAGGGTTACCTTTCGCCTGCTATTACAATTTACTCCGCTCCGCTCGACGACTCTTTCTTATGCGTTATTTATTCCGGTTTTTATTGCTGCACTTCCTGTCGGCATCTGTGGAAAATTTGTAGGCTTTATCACACCATTTCTTTAAAGCGGTAGTTAGCGCTGTGGCCTAACACACTTGTGCCACCTACGCAAGCGGCTACTGAAATATTTACATGTGTGCGTCTGTTTGAATGTATTTATGTATTTTGGTACTGCGTGTCCGGCAGTTTTTGGCATCTGCTGGTGTCATATTTTTTAACCCTTTTCTTCCTAAATTTTACGTTAGGCTTTTTTTTTGTTTTTGCTTGGCATCTTTGGCCTTCCTGCTTTTTATGTTTCGCCCTAACGACCATAAAGTGGCAATTCTCTAACAATTTATGACGTAAGCGCTGCTGTGAAGAATTTGTAAGAATATAGAAGATTTAGATGTGCCGGCAATACAACTGGAATGGCCATATAATGTCATAAAACTCTCTGACAATATATAACAATTTAAAAATTATAGGCTCCTTCTAGTTAGGGCCTCACTCACTCACATATTCTAGTCAAAAAATCTCTCATCCTCTAACAAACATATAAAATTCTACATTCTCTATACTTTTGATGTCTTTTGAATATTGCTCTGCAGAACCTTACCCCCACCAATTTAATTTTAAATAATTTCAAAATCATACTTACAGTTTGTCAATTAATTCTTTGCAAAATGCAAATTGATACAAAAAATAGACTTTGATTAATTTCTATAACAAAGGTTTAGTTTTTTTCGATTTTTCTTTTACAGTATTATTATAAGATATATCTAGTAATAGAATATGTTAAAAAACAACAAAAGTATAGGCAAAAACATAGATAGGCCTCGAATAAGCAAAAATAACAACAAATCAATTGTCAATGAATTCTTTGCAAAATGCAAGCACAAGTCGAAAAAAGATTCATAAGAAATAAACGGGACATTCTTTCAAAAAAAAAAAAGCCCACACGTGTTCTTCTGGGAATATTCTGGCATCTTCATTCATTCCACTTTTTGTATCAACTTGTACAGATTTAAGTGAAAATATTGATTTTCGGAAATGCAAGGCATGTGAGTTCACGAAGAATTTAACCTATTAGTTTATTTTCAATAAATTAAAGAAAAAAAGCAAAATTGATTTCCAAAATTTTTAATATTTAGCTATGGACTTTGTACAATATTGTTATCCAGAAAATAAAAACTAAATACACTGTTTTTGATGGACTCTTAAGGTAAACATTCAGGGCGTCATTTTGAGGGAATTTCATAAGTATTGAAATAAGTAGATAAAAACACAAAAATAGCCTGAATGAGTTGGGGGAAAAATATAAAAAAATATTGCAACAACAACATTAACCATGAGGCAGTAAATACTCTTAGTATTGAATTTTCACCTGTACTCGCCGCTGATTTTCAATAGTAATATGTAGATACATGGGGCGAGTACTGGGGAAGATTCAACACTTTTCTTATTTCCTAAAAACTAAATTCAATGTCAAAGTTTATTTTTTGTATCAATTTGCATTTTGCAAAGAATTAGTTGACAAACTGTATATGACGCGGATTCTCTGTTATGGGTCCACTATTCTTTTATACCTCCCCAAATTATAATTTAGAAAAAAAAAAATTAAAAAGGAAATAATTGAGGGCTGTCACTCATATACAGTGGAACTTCCATAACTCGAACTTCTATAACTCGAAGATCTCCATAACTCGAACTTTTGATTGAACAATAGAAGATAAATTTCCTAAAAGTTTTCTTCTATAAATCGAACTTTTCGACCAGGGCATAATACAAAATTTAAAGTGCTACTATCAAGGAACAATTTTAAAGGAGTCCCTGTATTCGTAAGGAGGCGAGTACAAAAAATGATATTACACTTACAGATTTCATAAATCGGCATGAGATACAGACGTCAAGAGCCAAACAATAGCAAAGTGTCTCTCTAAGTCGGAAGTTTTTTTGTGGATTATGGTGATTCGAGTTAGTGTAGTTCCACTGTATGTATTACCATTGTGGAAGATATTAGCTCATTACTGTACATCACTCGGCTGGATATTGGACCAAATTAATTTTTTCCGGGAAACTGAGTCATAAGTAAAAAACTGTATTCTCCGGTTTTCGAAGTTAGCCTCCAAATTCGAAATATTTGGATAATACAAATCCAAATTATCGAAAAAAAAATTAAATTCCTTTTTAATTCAATGATGTATAAAATTATTACTTTTCGATATATCTTATTTTTTTCGAAGATCAAACTTTGACCATTCATCATAGCATCTGTCATATAAGCTTGACCGAAAATGACTATACCATTGAATTACGAGGAAAATGTAGATTAAATCAATATTTTAGCTTTTTAATTACTAAATTCCTGAAATTAATAATAATTTTTTTTTTCAAATCCCTTATTCGAACTTCGAAATATTTTGATAACTAACTTCGAAAATCTGAGAATGCAATTTTTTACCTTATGACACATTCTCCTGGAAAAAATATCCAATATCCAGAACAAATTCGATTTTGTCGTATTGTGTTATTGAATCGATGATGACCATTAAATTATTATATGTGACAACTTTTTTATTTATAATTACCCTCATACTAACATCTTGGATTGCATTTAATGTTCGGTTGCACTCGAACTTAAGTATTCCTTACTAATTTCATTATTTCCGTTATATATAACGGAATATATATAACTATATTCCATCGGGATATTTATTCTACCCAAATATTACCTCGCAAACACGACTAATCGCGTACACACACCCCGAATATGGAAAATTTCATATACACAAACCTATTTGAGAGGAACTATGTTTCAGTGCTGCCAAATCTTACCAAATCAGCGCTATGAATTCACAAACAGAGAATGTAAAATTACATAATTAATGTTCTCTGTCACAAATTTTGTAATTAAAAAGTAGTTGTTATATTCGCTAATATATATGATCAACATAAAATATATATGTAGATGATATGAAAAATTAACAAAAGGCAAAAAATCTTCCTAAAGCCTGCTCTGCTTTAAATAAATAAAACAAACGCAAATTTAAATATTAAATGCACATTTTCTAATTTGAAATATGCAATATCGTAAGTGTCGATTATGACGTGCAAGTAGTCGATAACTTTATACCCAACCCAATATCGTATGTATTAGCGATAATAAGACAATAATACGCATTCTATTACTTGTAATTAGATCGTTTGTTTGTTTGCACATAATCGTGATTGGTATTGTTAATTTGATAAATAAAAGTGACGCAGAATATTACACAAAGTGCTAAAAAACGACAAATGTTATTGTTAACTGCAAGCAAATTTTAAATGTTGCTACAACACTACACTTGCCACAACCATTAAGTGACACAGCAGAGCTAATCAATGTTATAAACAACGTACAACTCCCCAGCATTAATTAGTTTCATAAGTGAGACAAAGAGCAACGAAACCAACACAAGGAGCAACGGATCATGGCGTTCAGGAATAGAAGCAGAGCAACAGATGATCGACAAGTGCTTGTCGAAAACGAACAGGTGCCCTATCGGGGGAGTGCAATTGACAATAATTTTGGTGGTGCCGGAAATCCAGACAGATTTAACCAGCATGCTGAATCAAGTGATGAAGATGACATAAAGTGTATGCCAGCAATTTTGCCAACAATGGACAACGAATTGGATCCAGAACAATTACGTAGTCACGGACAAATATTAATGACGGATGCGCCACCTGATCGCTATAACTATACCTATGCCGTTTTCTACTTGCTGGGCATTGCCACCATGACACCATGGAACTTCTTCGTAACAGCAGAGGATGTAAGTTGGTGCAATGTGTGTTTTGGAAAAAAAGAAAAGATGAGTAAGGAAGAATTCTTTACATTCGTAACCAAGGCTTTGTTATAAGCAGTGTTGCACATTCCAAAATATTGGCTGATAACAAGTTGCAGTGGCACAGCTGTAATCAAGTGCTTCATAAGAAAAATACTGCGAGTTTTAATTTTCTTTTTTTGGTGTCTAAAAAATGTAATTTCATATCGAAAAACCAAAGTTGCTATACAACAACTGTAAACCTTTCTTTTCTGATTGTGCATTGTGCTCATATTCATACATATGTATGTATATTTCTTTAAAATACTTATCAGTTTGAGGAAAATGAGTACAATTGTTTCAAGCATAAATCTTTTGTAGTAAACAAAGCTTATCAGTTTCTAAATATGCATATTCTACGCATAATGTGCTGACAGATGTGCATTTATATATGTAGAAATATTTATTGTAATGGATATAGTATGTAAATATGTATCTAGCACATGCACTTAGTACATGAGCAATGACATGAACGTGCCTTGGCATAAAAATATTGCAAATAAATACGATCTAGACCAATAGGACGCGTAGATGTGACTCATCAAGAAGAAAACTCAAAACTTCAATAGCCCATAATTATAAACTATGATCAATGGTTTTGCATTTAAACAAATTGCATGGCTACGATACACCTACATACATACGTATGTTTTCAAGTTACATTAATGAAGTTCAGTTATGTTTGCAAGCAACAGATTATACATTGAGGAAATTTTTAGAAATCCTCCAAAGATAAGAAAAATTAGTTTGTTTATTTCAAGATTTCCATATGCTCTAAACTGTGTTAAACAAAAGTAATTCCTTCCTTTAGTATTGGATGTTCAAGTTCCGAAACACCACCATCAACGAAACCATCGATATTGAACCAGAACTGACACCAATGCAAAAAAGCTTTACCTGTGATCTAACGCTCGCTGCATCTATTTCGGGCACCACTTTTCTAATACTTAACGCTATTTATGGTCATCTCGTTTCACTGAAAGTGAAAATGTTAGCAACACTTTTCACCATTTTAGGCATCTTCATAATAACCACCAGTTTTGTTGAAGTCGACACCGATCACTGGCAGGAACAGTTCTTCTTAATCACATTGTTTACCGTTGTGATCATTAACAGTAAGTACAGGAAGACAATTCAGCTCTAAAGTTAAAAAAATCGTTTTATTTTAGTATGTTCGGCTACAATGTCTGGCGGCATATTCGGCGTAGCCGGTCTCTTTCCATCACACTATATGACTGCTTTGGTGAGCGGTCAAGCCTTGGGCGGCATACTATCCGCGCTTGGTTTCATTTTGGTGCTAGCATTTGGTGCGGCACCCAATGTTACTGCGTTCATATATTTCAGCATTGGTAGTGCTTTGGTGTTACTGTCTATCATCTGCTATGTAATTATGTCACATCAGCCGTTTTTCAAATATTATGTCGAGGGTGGTGATAAGTACAAAATTTTGGCCGATACGCCTTCACACAGTCGCAGTGTTGATACAGGCGTAGATTTAGACCCGAATATAAGAGAAGTGTTTGGAAAAATTTACGTTGAAGCCGTGAATATATGTCTGCTTTTTGCGACGACACTCTCCGTTTATCCATCGGTGACAGTGCTAATGCAGTCGGAGAACTACGGCAAAGGACACGCGTGGAATGGTAAGTTTTTATTATTGATTAGTGTTAAAGTTAATTATATTTATAAAAAAACAACAACTATTTGCAGATATTTACTACATGCCAGTGGTAAATTATCTCTTCTTCAATTCCGGTGATTACTTTGGCCGCATATTGGCCGGTTTGTGGGAGCGCGTAAGTTGTTAAAAAGTGAGGTTAGTTTATATTTGCTAACAACTATCCTCCATTACAGCCGCGCGATAATCCACACACGGTGCTTTTAATGACTGTGATACGTCTGCTGTACGTTCCGTTCCTGCTCTGTGCGAACAGTAATGTGCACAACTTCTTGCCGGTGCTGGTGCACACCGATGTGACATTTATTATATTGATGATTTCCTTTGGTATAACTAACGGCTATTTGGCCAATATCAGCTTAATAATGGCGCCCAGGTAAGTCTTCAATAATTAAAAAAAAAGTGCTTTACATTTTAAGTTTATCAAAATTTCAGATCTGTCATGCGCCATGAAAAAGAAATGGCTTCATCCATTATGGCAGCAAGCCTGAGTTTAGGGTTGGCCGTTGGTTCATTACTTAGCATTGCTTTTGTGCAAATGCTGTAATACCGTGTGGGTGACGCAATATAATTAGTGCCTTGTACATAGAATTATTATATTTTAAAAAAATATTTAGAAAGAAAGCGATTTTAAATTTCGTAAGGAGATTAGCTCAGTGAAGGGAGTGCCAAAATCAAAAAGTTTTAATTATTATCACTAAAAATTATTTTTTTTAAATTTATTCATTTTTTAACAAAAAACAATTTTAATATTTTTAATTTTTTTTTTAATAAAAAAAAAAACAATTTTTATATTTTTAATTTCTTTTAATTTTTTTTTTTTTTTTTTAATTTTAATTTTTTTCTAAAGTTTTTCTTTAAATTTTTTTTTTAATCTTTCTTGTATTTTTTGTTTTAATTTTTTTTTTGTAATTGTTATTTTCTTATTATTTTTTAATCTTTCCTTTAATTTTTTTTTATAAAAAAGCATCAATACCGCACCATTTATACTTGACTCAATATGTTGTCTGTTTTATTTTTTTAATGTCTGACTAAACTCCGTTCAAGCTCCAGATTTACGTCAGCAGTGTTTATATAAATATATATTTCGACTATTGCTTTATAGACTTTTTGTTTAAAATAATGTAAAAAGTAATACTACCGAAATTATGTTTTAAGATAAGATTAAACAAAGATATAAAATAATGTTATAAGTTTCATCAAATTCTGTAACAAATTATATAGAACAATTTTAAACTAAATATTTTTTAACACAAATAAATAATGTCTTTTGACAAAATGCTTTTAACCAATTAAGATTTTTTAATTTTAAATGAAAATGAAATGTAGTTAACCGCTTTAAGGGATGTGGAGTGCGCTGTTTTCTAACCTTAAAAATAAATAAATAAAAAATATATTATTTTAAGCTCATAAAAAATAAAAATTAAATTATTTATTACTGATTTGTAGTAAAAAAACTAAAAAAATATTATTAATTTGTCGTACAAACAAAATCAAATTTTACTAACACTAATAATGCTTTATTTCATTTAAATTTAAATGTTTACTAAAAGTCAGCTATATTGAACTTTCATCTAGTTAGAAATGAGGTTTTTCAAAAATTTATCCTCAGGAGTTTTGCGGTGACCACTAGGCCTCGAAAGTGGATTATCTGAAATGAAGGAATCAAACTCATTTTTTAAATTTTATTTTGGGAAAGTGGGTTTCAAAGGCTAAAAACAAGGGTATTTTTACAATTTATTTTTAAATATTTATAATTATATTAAACAATATTTTGCGAAATTTTTATTTATTATACAAATTCCCAGAACTCAGCCGTTGGCACCTCATCTCCCATGACCTGTTCAAAAAAAGAAGGAAAAAGAAAATATTAACATTTTAATTTTAGACAGGATTTAATGAAAAACTTACTTTTTTGGTAAAATTATCCTCAATATGTTGGTTAAAAAAAACTAGTTGTAATAAAAATAAAAAAAACCTTCATTCATTAACTAGTTAAATGTTAAATATGTTATTTCAAAGATGTGTGTAAAATTTTAACAAAATCGGATGGGCGGAACTTCCAAAGGGTATATCTCCAAAAATATTACTCGGATTGATTTGATATTTTTGGAAAATATTTTAAATGATTGCACTATTTAATAAGAATTGTGTATAAAAAAATAATATAAATATAGTTCAGAAGCCTGTGTAAAACTTAGGCATTTTATACAGCAACGTTATATTTATTTTATCGTAACCCTCTAAATTTTTTATTTATTAATGAACAACAACTTTTTAATTTATCTTTGCATAAATTTTCTGATTTTTTTTATATTCCTTCCCAATGCAATCATCAAACAAATCATCACATCGTCTACACATAATTTATTTATTGTTTTTGAATTCAATAATAACAAATTTATAGACTTAAAATATATGGAACGCTTCTTATTTAAGCCTCGTGGCTTTAAAGGAACTTAAAATATATGAAAATATTTTTATTTAAGCCTTTAAAGAAACTTGAAATACATGACACAATTTTCATTTAAGCCTCGTGGCTTGTAACTAACTTAGACATGTATATATTCACAGTACATCAGTTAGAATGTAACTATAATATTTTATACTAGATATACTAGAACATCTTTTTAAATCATATTCTACAGAATTTATTTTATTCAAAAAAAAAAATATATTAATTTTAAATATTATTCTAAAGAATTTATTGTATTAATTTTTTATTATTATTTTATTTTTTTAAATTTGTATATAACATATAGGATTATTTTTGCGTAACAAGACCTTTGGTAATGAATCAAAAATTTAGTAACTGTAAAAAACAAATTTTTAAATTAAAATTGTAATTAAATTAAAAGAAATTTCACTAATTAAAAAAATTTACAACTTTAGTAATTTAGTTTAAAGTTTAAATTTAACATCTTTAGTAATTGTTTAAAGTTTTAGTTCACACTTAATCGAAAGAAAGTGATAAAGCTCTGCTCCAATTGTACATATCGAATTTATATACTGTTTAATTTTTGATTTCGGATTTCGGATTTTTTATTTTCATATTTTTACTTTTATTTTTTTTTGTTTTGCTATGTACAAATACAGCAACAACATACATTTACAACACCAACTAACAATGATTAATTTCAATTGAATATTTATTTGATAATTTTTGTATTTTGCATACAGATACATATGTATATGTGTTACCAATAATATGCACACTGACCAATTCGTTCAAATGTCGTGTAACTTTTACAGTTTATACACAGAATACTATTAATTATTTATTTTAATTTAAGTTTATTATTTTTTTTTATAATTTATTTATTATTTTTTTTTTTAATAATTTTTTACTGACATTTAGCATTTCAATTTTATTGCTATATTTTCTATTGCCAATTAAAATATACATACATATATATTTTCCGTTATTTGTTAAACATCTAAACACACACTTAGACACCGATTGAAATATTGTGGAAATTGTTTTTAGTTGCTCGCATTTGCAGCTATACACACAAATGCTACGAACAAATGACACACACAAACGTTGCTATTGTGAACTAAACGGTTAAGTATTGTTGGTGAAAAACAATGTCAGACATATTGTCATTAATAATAAGAAAAATAAAATTTTTCATACAAAAATTTTTTTGTTTTCATCCGATTAGTAAAAATACCGCGTTTCAGTCTTAAATTTTTTATTGTGCCACACCGCTGTCCATTAGGAGGACTCCACTTTCAATACTTCAAATATAATTTTCGAAAACAATTTTTTAAATTTTTTTTATAATTTTTAAAATTTTTTTTTTTTTATAATTTTTTAAATATTTTTTTTATGACTTCAATAGCCAATTAACACTGTTTTTCACCATTTTATATTTACGCATACGTTTATACATACATATTGTATTGATGAATACACACAACAAACAACAAGAACAACAACAACAGTAATAATGACACTGATTATGTTAACGACAACATTAACATCGATTATCTTGAAACATCAAATTTAAAGCCATTACTTGATCCATACCGGATCCGAGTAAAACATACACACATACATAGAAGCGAATTACAACATCTAAGGTGGTTTTTCCGTCCATCGAAAGATTTCGAGTGAATTCGTGCCGTCGCACACGTCTACTATGCGTTTGCGCAGCAGCAGCGGTACGCTGTTAATTCACTCTAGAAAATTATGATCTTTGTTAGTGTAACTACTTACTTAGTAAATATGTGTTTACACACACTTATCGTTAAGCATAATTGCAATAATAATAATATTAGTAATGAGTATGTTGTTTATAAGGTAGTCTATTATTTCCGTTTTGATTTCAACTCACTTCGAACGCAGGAGAGCTCTAAGTTACACGAACAAAGTATTCGCGTTTTTAATAACTTTTTAGTCGGATTCAGTTGAAGTTATATTGTATATGTTTGTATATATGCATGTATGCTCTTTGGTTGGTAGAAAGTAAGGATAAGGTTAGGATCTGTCGAAAAATGAAGAAGTCTAGAGTTTTAGTTTTGAGCTATACAATCTATATAACAACACATATCTATAATACAGTTATGTATCTAAATTTCTTGTGAAAATTGTTTCAGCTCAAGCCTTAAGCTTTACTCTTTATAAAACACTTCAAATATAAAGGGTTTTTCAAAAGGGACGCTATAAAAGTAAACCGATAGAGCCAGCAATCGACGCCATATTTTTTGCCGCTCTTTTGACATTTCTCTTCAGTAAGGTTTGCCATTTCATCATGAAAAGATATACGATCCAACAACGAGTGGAAATTATTAAAATTTACTAACGAAATTCGAAATCAGTGGCCTCAACTTTAAGAGCGCTACGTCCAATTTATGATCGTCATTATCGTCCTGTCCTGTCAAACAATTGAGCGTCTAGTGGAAACTAATTTGAATTCACAGGCACAGTACAAAATGTTCCTGTGCCAGTGAGACAAAGAAGTTTCCCTAGTGTCCACAATATTGCTGCCCCTGGCGCATGAGTTGAGGAAGACCCAAATCAGTCTCTCACACGTCGTTCTCAATCGTTGAATATCTCTGTGACGTCACTGTGGCGTATTTTGCCAAAAGATATTGGCCTACATCCTTACAAGATCAAATTGACGCAAGAACTGAAACCGCTTGACTACTAGAATCGTCGTATGTTCGTGAATTGGGCTGAGCAACAACTTGAAAATAATCTGGATTTTTATCGAAAGCTCAGCTTCAGGAATGAGGCTCATTTCTGGCTTAATAGCTTCGTCAATAAGCAAAATATGCGTTCTTCGTCAGGCAGCAATCCACACGTACTTCATGAGTCACCATTATATACAGCTGGCGGCGTCATTGGGCCGTACTTCTTCCGTGATGATCAAGACGAGCGCATTACTGTGAATGGGAATCGCTACCGCTCAATGATAACCGAATATTTTTGACCTGAATTGGAAAATATGAACATGGAAAATGTTTGGTTCCAATAGGACGGCACTACACGCTACACGCCACACAGCGAATGTCACAATCGATTTATTGAAAATCAAGTTTGGTAAACGTGTTAACTCACGAAAGGGCCTAGTCAATTGGTCGCATCTGTCGTGCAATTTGACGCCGTTAGACTATTTCCTGTGGGACAAAGTCAAGTCTTTGGTCTATGCCAAGCGATGATTGATGAGTACCGGCCGATTTATGTCTGAATACTGTCGAAAATCGGGTTCAGCGTCCGGACTTCTGATGGCATATTTACAACTACAACAGCAATAATTATTCATATACATAAAATAAGCAACAAGTATCAGTGATGGAACAAAATCGATAATTTGAAGTATCTTATTTCGGAACCCTGCATTTGAATCGATTCATTTTTTTATAATTTGAGTCTTTGATGGTTAAATTAGAACTTGAGGGAGCTTTGAAAAGCTTTTGCCATAGTAATTGGGTTCAAAGTGCACTTCAAACCATCTGTTACAAAAACAATTATAAATATTTTGAAATTTACTCTTACAAGGCAGGTATGTCCATTATTTTGCTTAAGAAAAAATTTAAACAGTGTTTTTAGAATTGAGATGTATGCATACATATATACATACAAACATATACATAACTGGTAAAAAGTGAGTATATTTTAATTTTTTATTTTAAACCTTCCAGCAAAAGTGAAATTATTTTGTTCTAATTTTTTTCTTTTTGATTTTCTAATATACCAATTTCCTAGCATCACCTGCTATTTTTACTTTTCAAACATTTCTTGAAAAATCATAAATCATTTCAAATGTAAATGTGATTGTCAGTTTTTGGTTTCTATTTTTTCTTGTTTCACTACAAAATACTTAATTTTACAGTATTTTATTACACTTTAAGAATTTACTAGTTTCGTTAGTTGTTTTTATAATTACAAAAAAACAGTCTCTGTTCTAATGGTGTTGTAAAGGTGTAAGTTGTTGTGGACCATAACAAAGCTGTAGGCAAAAAAAAAAATAATAAAAAAATTATATAAAAAAATATTGAAAATTAAATTTAAAAAATATTTAAAATTAATTTCAGAAATATTTAAAATTAAAAAAAATATATTGAAAATTAAAAAACTGTGTTTTTGTTCAAACATTTAAATTTTTATTTGTTTAGTATAATTTACAGTGTTTTATGTTTAATAAATAAGACAGGAAATAAATAATAATGTTCAACTAACTACCAATTATATATAGTTTCAATTAATTATCAGTTCCTCAGATCGACGCGTAAACAATTAACATATTTGTAGTTTAACTATAAGCACAAATTTCATAATATCGCGTGCATTAAATTATTGAATTTATTTTAATATTTTATTTTATCATAACGCATGCCCAAGTAAATTAAATTAAAATTTATAAAACATTAAATAAGTTTTGCCGCCAATTTATACACATAAATATAAATATTTTAGATTTTATTTTTTTTAATTATTTCGAACCCAAAACTCTTGGTAAATTATAATTAAATATTATTTAAATATATTTTAATAATTAACTTACAAAAAATTTGTTCAAATAGACATCGAGCGCATTTGTTTTCATTTGTAAATCTTGTAGTTACTTTGTATACGTGCGTTTTTTGGAGATTCGTAATTTACATTTGCTGCAGTTGGACTAGCGACATTTAAAACTATTTTTTAACTAAATACAATACAACCATTATTAACCGTAAAATATGCATAGTAAATAATACAACAGTGTGAAATTGTGCGATGAATTGTTTAGTAAATTTAAAAATTTAAATCACATACAAATATTAGCAGGCAGTTATAGTTAAATTATTTCAAATTATTTGTAATAATTATTTTAATTTTTTTATCGAAGTAAAATGTCACCATGGAGTTACATATATATATATTTTATACAGTATTTTACATAAAAAGTGCTGAAAAATTTAAATATGAATTTATACTGTAATATTATTTTATATATTTTTCGAGAAAAATGTATTTAACAGTTAAAAACATAAAAAATAGATCATGACCTTCCTTGAAAAGCTTTAAATAATCAATTTGATAAATTCAATAAACAATTTGAACTGCATTAAGAGAAATATTACTAGCTGTTATCGATTCGCCATTTATCTGTTCTCTACCTTCAGCCGCTGCTCTCTTCCAAAAAACATTCTATGAAAAGCAACAACGCAGTTCGGCGAACCCAGCGAAGTGACCCGAATCGACATTAGCCGACTTAAGAACTATATAATGGAGTCCAAGCGATTTAACGAATCATAAGAGTCTTAGCGATCCGTCAGTAGTATCTAGGTGTCACAAAGGGCATTCAAAGCTGTCGAAGTGAGACACTCTGCAGTTACTGATATCTAACCCTTGACCTAACCTAACCTAAGTCAGCGAGTTGTATTCAATACAAGAGAGTATGAGAGTACTAAAACAATTTAACAGCTCTCTTCTGTACTACCTAATTAACTTGTACAAATCTCAAATAAAGTTCAAACGATCGACAAATTACACTCAAAACCATATACGAAATTTGTTACTAAGAAAATTTTAAATAACAAAATATCGGCGCAAAATAAAGAAATTGTCATTGTCTAAATAGAGACTCGAATTAAGTGGGTAAACCAGAGTGACACTTTCAAAAGATCGATTTTTTTTTTTGCTTATTCGATAGTTTATACTTTCAAAAATATCCTGTGAAATCGACAAGTCGTATCTTGAATAGTTTTTTAATGGCAGCATTCTAAGGAGTGACCGCTCGCAGGTATAAACTTCTATAGTTGAAGCTTTAAACTAGTTTTTTTCAACGCGACATTTTTCAAAAATGCTGACATCATAACTCAACGAGAAATCGACCGATCGACTTGAAATATAAACTGAGTGTTCTTGAATATATTTACTATACAATGACCTACGATCTTTTTGATTGTTTGAAAATTGACAATTTGGCATTAAAAAAACCGACACTTTTTTCGGAACTACGCCATTTTGTTAATCTTAGATATTTTTCAAAAAACGTGGGTCACTGTATAGGAAATACCTTCAAATTTAATAACCTTTTTGAACTTTGGCTTCAGCTACTCATTCAGCGGAATCATGTCAGCAGTTGGTGAACTTTTTTTAGCACCTCCGAAGACAGCACATAACTCCGTTATGTTTCAATATTTTTTGTAAAAAAAATGTTAAAATATAGCTGAGGTATATTTTCAGTTATTATGTCCAAAAACCTTCGAAATCTTCGAACGAGTACTTTCTTCACAAAAAATTCACGAAAATCGCTTAATTTTTCATGGTTTACTCTTTTATAGCCCCTTAAGGGGGAAACCCCCATTCTCGATTTCAAAAAATCGATTTTTTTTATTTAATTCGAATCTACATATAACTATTCAAGAATGGTCCTTTAACATTTGTAGTGAAAAATTCAAAAACTCTTGAAGATATAACCGATTTATTATGGAAGCGTCAGGCGACGGCGAGAGCGCCTCAAAATTTTAACCGAGTTTTTCTTGAAACAGTGTGTTTACGACTGGCATGAGGTTACTCAAAACCTATTAATCCAATCGGTTCCAAATTTTAATACGTTATTCTATACATATATAGCTATGGTATGAACTAAATTGATAAATCAAATCGGTGTAGATCTTCTTTACTTTTCAACTTGATTTGTGGCAAAAGGAAAAAAAGGGGGATTTTCAAAAAACTAATTTCGAAGGTCCACCATGATTTTGTTAAGTTTTGTGCGAAATTAATAATCCTATTTCATACCAGAGTACTCTTTCTAATCCCGTTGGAATTTTTGATTTCAGATGTTCCAGTGAGCGGAAATCCATGCATCGCCGAAAAGAAGGGCTTTTGTTTGATAAAAAAAAAAAAACAACAAAAAAGGTATGTATATTTTTTTTCTTATTTTTGAAGTCTTCAAAGTCTTATTTTTTAAGTATGCAAAGTTACAACCCTGAAAATAATTTATGTTCATTTAGCAGCCCATTGAAAATCGTCAAAATTTGAAATCATGAATGTAGTGGTCCCCTTAAAATATTTTTTTTTAATAGAAAATCCAATTAATATTAATATGTTCAGCTGATATAATGTGTTCCATTCACTACTCTCTAACATCTTTTTCTTCTCAAAGAGATGTTGCTCACACATAGTAATAGCCAATTTAACTCTAGATTTATCTAGATATAAATTATTTGACAGTTTATATGCTCTGTACTTGTGTTTCAAAGGGATATTTTAGCAATGGATCAGATCAGATCAGAATGTAACCGATATTTATTTAGTCAAGTGCTGCCAACTTGGTAAATATAAATTACACAAAGAATATTTCGGAAATAAAATGTTGAAATTTATTTAGAATGTTGCTGTTCAGCAGTTGTTGATAGGCTGTTGTTGTAGATTTAGAAAAATTCTCAAAAAATTGAAAGACTTAGAGTTCGGTCCTAGACCCGAATATTGAAACGAGAGCACGAGTCCTTAATTTTCAATGATTTGTACAGATAAACGGTTTCGATTAATTCTGAAACTTGGCTGTGCATATTTAAGGTTATGCCAATTTATGTCAATCATATATATTTAACTATAGCACTTTCCAAATTTATGTAAAATATTGTATAAAAATATTGTATAAAATATATATATATATAGTTGAACTTCCCTAACTCGAATCACCACAATCAAGAGTTCGAAGTATGGATAACTTCGAGTTCGAGTTCGAGCAGTTCGAATTATGGTTCAACTGTGTTTTTGATCTATATTTATATGTAGTTCGCGAAATAATAATTTTAAGTGATAATAATTTTCAACAAATAAATTTGGAGACACTTGTATAACAGTTTTCTTTCAAAAAACGGTGTAGTATTGTAGTTAAGCTTTACAAATTGTTGTTGTAAAGAAACTATGCTACAACGTACACATTTTGAAGCATAAAACCTATGAGCTAAACTATGTAGAAAGTTCACAACAATTTTCTGTTTTTCACCTAATTCACCACTTGTTTTTTTTTTGTTTTTCAATACTTAATACTAAATGTTGTAATTATTGTTTTTGTAGGTACATTAAAGTACACTCACGTTAACCCATTGATAATGTTTACTATATGTATAACTGTACTTAAGTGTTCATACTGTGGTGGATTTTGTTTCAAATACAATTAATTCAACTAATTTGTATATGTGAGTCTGAGTGTGAGTATGTTGTGCTGTGTAAAATACAAATTGATTGCAACTGACACATTTATTTGTATTTGTTTTGCATATATTTTTTGTGTATATAGGTGTATTCACTATTAACTAACAGTTTAAATGTACTGCAGAGTCATGTAATAACTGTATGTTGAATTATTTTGGAGAATTTCATTTTAGTATTAATTTATGCTCTACACAGTACATACATACATTTACACATATACAGTTACAGTTATTCATTAACAATTAGCATTTATAAATAGTTTTATTTTGTTCACATAAACAACCAACATTTAGATATTAGATAACACTTTTGTAGTTTTATTCCATTTAAACTAATTTTAATTTACCCAGTGATTTCCAATGCTATACCCTTACTACTCTACTTGCTATTGCACCCATATTTATGCACACACAACATGTTGACTACTTTAAATTCACCTTTTGGTTTTCTTTACTTATACGCTAGATTTTCAACTTTTTCGCCTTGCTTTTGACACGCAAGTGCAAATACTGTTATACCGTAGTGTTTCTGGGCAGCGCTTAAACGCCAGCCGCCGCACCAGCCAAAGCATTCGCGCCAGTTTCGTCGTCTCCACCACCCAAATCGTCTTTGTTCCTGACCGCGCTGGTGCTGTTCGTGATGCTGTTGCTCGAACGTGCCGGTGATATGGTGTTGCCACCATTTAAATTCAGTGTGAGATTATTGCTTGTGGCCGATGTGGTGGCAGCGGCGCCACCGCTGCTGAAGAGCACCAAAAATCCATTGCTGATGATGCAAGTACGAGATTCAGCTTCCTTTTCGAGTATTTGTCGGGCCTGCAAGAAAGTGGGGAAAGCAATTAGTAGTTGTTAAGGTAATTATGGGTCCAATTGATTAACTAAAAAGGACTTATAATAGCGGAATTTTGTCTGCCATTCAGACACTAGGAATTGCTTAGCAGCCTTTATAGCTGTCTCTTATTCAGCTTAAGAAAATGATAGCTGCATAAAGCGCTGAATCCCACAGCGACATAAAGTTGTGTTGGAGTTTCAGCTTAACGTACCTCGAAACATCATTTCACATTTATTTTTATTAAAGTATTAAAGTCAAAACCGCAAAGGTCTGTGCAAAGCGGTAGTTCAGAAATATACATGCTTCCTACTAGCACTCGATAGAAAAGGCTGTAGGACCTTGATTGACATACTTACTGGTCACAACCTAGTAGCGAGGACTATAAGATGCCTATAAGATGGGACTAAAGCCAATATTTACGTGAGTACCTGCCGACGACGGCCTTACCTCACGGTGCTCAAAAACACAGCGGATCAAATCAATGCGATGATCAGCGCCCCGAATATGCAAAGCATTATTCGGTTCCAATTGGCGTGTGGAACTAACCACCTTGGTGAAGTTCGAGGCCTATCTAAAACCTCTGCCGTACTTTGGGTCCGGCACCCGGTTGCAATGCAACTCCACATTGAGTGACAAGGATCACTCTCCCCGCATTCGGGTTCTAAACCACAACCACTACGATACTCCCCGAGGGGCCAGTCCGCACGAGTAGGTTGGAGCGAACTCCAAGGGCTCCTACTCCCCGTGGTACCAGAATTAAGTCTCCGGTCAGATCGGGAGGAATGAAGGAAGTGTCAAGAGCAGGGTACCAAAGAAAAAATGGAGCATCTCTTGTGCGTTTGTCCTATGTTAGCTAGACAACATTTAAATAGATATCTAGGGGCCCCATAGTACGACAAGTTGGAAGAGATATCGTTAGACTTCATAATATATTAAAATTCGCTTCAAGCGCTGGCATCCTAACCGATGACTACTACTCAGGGGGAATACTTGACGGAATTCCATCTGATATCGCTATGGGCCATAACTTGTCTAGTTAGATTAAGTTCGAGAAGAACCGAACCTCAAACTTGTATAGTCCGAAGGAACGGATTTGATTCGATAAAGGAGGATGGAGAAAGATATGATTCTCTTTTGTCATTCTTTAGAAGAATGTGTTCGAATCTCTTTTCTGGCAACATCAAATCTCCCCCGCTTACGAAAAGCCGAAAGCACCAGTCCTAAAATTTTCAATTCGGCAGTTTTTTCCGAATTATTTTCTATCAGAACAACAAAGTTTCCAGTAAAATTCCTTAGATCTTTGTCGCAGAATTAATAGTCTTAATAACACCGTTGAAGTGAAACTGAAACCAAAATTTTAACAACGAATTGCGATAGTTGAGTCTTGGAAAGCAGGCTAGGGTCTAAAGCCATCATTTATGAAATTAAAAGACATTTTAACGGTTCTCACCTTGTTTCGATGCTCGGTCAATGCATTCCTCACGGCTTCGTGTTGTTTTTGCAGGTCATCGGTACGTTTGTCGTAGGTTTGCTTCAGACGCACGCGCTCAGCGACACCACGCTCCACCACCGAACTCGCCACTTCGCGCTTCATTCTAAAGAACACCACGGAGAATAGTATTAAGACACAAACATCAAAATCACAAAAACTTTCGCCTCACCTAACCAACTCATCGCGATCACGATGCACTGAAGACAAGTTTTTCACCTCCGTGCGACGCGCCTCCTGCAGCTGATGCATTACCTCCGAAGTGACACGATCCAGCGAGGCTTTTAGTTGTTTCATTTGATTTGCCTGCGAAGTACGCAACACCTTGTCCGCCAGCGCATAGATTACCTCATGATACTTCTCCTGTATGTCACGATACTGCGTTGAATACTCCCTACAAGAGGCAAGTAAACGCTCCTGCTGTGACCGTGTCACCAGTGCGGGACTCTCGCCACCACTACTAGTGGCACCATCCACACAGTCCTCGTTGAGATCACCAATATCCGGAAAGCATGGCGGCACTTCCACACCCGTATCGCTAGTGGAGAGACAATTACTAAATTTCAATGTGAAAGCATAATGAGAATTCAAACACACTTACAGATTCTTATTGCTGAGACGTTTCTTTAACTTGCTGGCAATATTGAACATCGGCTTTTTGTTGCCATCCATCGGACTAGACTTTTGCATAGCGATTTTGGTCTTCTCCTTATCGTGCTTCTTACGCAATGATTCCAGTTTTTTCTCCATCTCAAAACGCTTTTCACGCACCAACTTATTGTCGAGTATCTTATCCAGTGTTTCTGCGCGCACCAGCTCCACATCGAACGACGACTCCACCTGTCTGATAGAGGTCTGCGCAGTAGATTCAAGCGAATGCTGATGTGTAAAACCCGGACCGCCAGCGGTGCCTGCATCGGCGGTGTCTTGATCCACGCCAGTATTTGCATCGACATTGGCGGTATTGGCCGTGGTAATACTGGCGCGGTGCTTCGGACTCATTGTTGTCGACTCGACGGGACGTAGCTCCTTCTTCTGGCCACCTACTTGTACAAAAACGACTTTGTTTGTCAAGTTTAATGGACGCAGGCAGGTTAACGGTTAACGAGGGTAACGAGGTAACGGGTTGCGAGCAAACGTTGTGTTTTTATTTTGTTTTGATTATGTATGTGTTGTTGTTGTTTGTGTGACATGTTGTTAAAGTGTGTATTTGTAGTTTGGGTTGGTTAGTTGTAGACAGAGGAGGAAATTATGTTGCAGTGTCCAGTAACCAACAGTAGTTTGAAGGATATACAAATAAATAAATGAAAAAAGAAATAGAGACAAATAGTTCAAATAACCAAAGAAGGTATAAATTCAAATAAAATACTAAAGTATTCTACATGAAATTATCGTAAGAAAATATAAATATTGGCGCTAAATACATAATACATAATAACTACCGGTATACCGACGACAATCAAAATTGAACCCACACCAAGATTCTTCATACCATGCGCTTTAACTTACAAATACATTTAGGTATACAAATAACATACTTAATCGGTAGATATATAGACAAGAGGTAGCTAAAACTTACATGAATTGGTTATGTCCTCGTCCGATGAGATCGGTTCGGTGCCCTCAGTCAGCACGGCTAGCTGTTTGTCGCGTTTCTCCAATTCACTTTGATATTTAATTGGATTAGCTAAAGCCTCGGCGAAATTCGAAAGATCGTCGGGCACATAATCCTTAACAACAATATTTAGAAACAGCGATGCTAGCGTCAAGGGTTGACCCAATTCGGTGCGTAGATTGACATGACGATAGCCAGGGCATAAGCCAATAACGGGGAGCACACGATGACCCAGGAATTTGCCACCCTCTTCATAAGCCGCAATGCGTATATTGGCAAGCTCGGGCAGCACCACCTGTCACAACAAAGTATTTTTATAAATAAAAATTTAAAGAATTAAATCAGCTACTTCCTTCACCTTTTTGAAC